>NC_137782.1:67848738-68448738 GCF_963455305.1 Plecotus auritus | reverse complement strand
GTGGTAGGTAATGAGGAGGCAACCCAAGAGGCTGGACAAAGAGGGGATGACGGTGGGAGTGAGGAGTCCCAGGAGGGGAGAGAGGAGGTGTGGCCAAAAACTAGCCTCCATCTTCTCCACATATGACAGATGGACAGGGCCAGACAGAACTGGGACATTCCATACACTATCCATATTTTATATATTGCATTACACTCTATTTTTTAATATCCGTGACTTCCTTCTGTTTGTGGGGCAGAGGGGGTGGGTGGAGAATCAACACCTTCCCTCCCACAAGGCCAGGTGCTCAGAGGGGCTGGAGCCTAGCCACTAACTGACCCAGTCCACTCTCCCACCCCTGTCCTCAGGAAGCAGCAGAAGCTGGATCACAGTCCCTTTGATCAGCGACCTTGTGGTGACAACCCACAGCCGGTCTAGCGTGGCTCCCAGAGGACTGCGGAGAGGCCTGTTGGGGGAGGGGAGCTCTACCATCATTTCCTTCCCAACTGGCCCTTTTCAGAAGCCTGGAGCTCCCCAGCAGTTTTTCCCTGGTGGAAAATGTCCATGTTTGGTGTCTGCCCAAAGGAGAATCTCTATGGAAAGTTTGAGAAAGATTCCCTCTGGCTGGGGATGTGAAAAAAGCCTGTGCCTTTCCCATTTGGAAAAAAAGGAAAGAACATACTTGAGACAGGGTTATTTTTGTCTCAAGATTCAGAAGGCACTGACTTGAACAGTGCTCACTCGGCCTGCATTCCCATCGCTCTGCTGGTGGAATCAGCCACACAGAGGTGAGGCCGACTCCCCAAATGCTCATGTCTCTTCTTAAGAATTTGTCTCTTTTTCTTTTAGGAGATATAGCCTATATATAATAAAGTGCACAAGTCGTAATAATCTTATGTATGCAGCTTGATGGATTTTTACGAAGGTATATAACCATGTAACTACCACCCAGATCAAGATATAAAGCATGTCCAGTACACCAGAAGGCTCCCTCGTGCCCTTCCCCGTCAATGCTCAGCCCCAGAAGCTAACCAATAAGTTTTGCCTGTTCTTAAATTCCATATAAATGGAATCATATAGCGTGTATGCTTGACAATCTTATTTCATTCGCTCAACATAATATCTGTGGAGATTCATTCACGTAGTCACATGTTGTATTAGCTTGCTAGGGCTGCCATAGCAAAGTTCCACAGGCTGGGTAGCTTCAACAACAGAAATTTGTTTTCTCACAGTTTGAGAGGCTGGAAGTCTAACGAGATCAAGGGATCAGCAGGGTTGGTTTCTTCTGAGGCCTCTCTCCTTAGATTGTTGATGGCTATCTTTTCCCTGTATCTTCACATGGTCTTTCCTCTGTGTGTGTCTGTGCCCTAATCTTCTCTTCTTATAAGAACACCAGTCATATTGGATTAGGGCCACCTACATGACCACATTTTGACTTAATTGCCTCTTTAAAGATCCTATCTCCAAGTACAGTCACATTAAGTACTGGGGGTTAGGACTTCAACAACGTATGAATTTGGGGAGGGGGAGATAATTCAGCCCATAACACAAATAATACTGATTTGTTCTTTGTTTTGTTTTGTTTTGCTTTTTATTAAATTTACTAGGGGCCCGGTGCATGAAATTCATGCACTGGGAAGGGGTCCCTCAGCCCAGCCTGCCCCCTCTCACATACTGGGAGACCTCAGGGGATGTCCTACTGATGGCTTAGGCCCTCTCCCCGTTGGGAGCAGACCTAAGCCATAGTCTGGCCTCCCTTTGCAGGAGGTGACCGGGCTGATCAGGGGAAGGTGCCAGCCCCATCACCCCGCTGCTGCAGCCACTGCCAGTTGCCGCAGCCGCCAAGGTATTTTCATCAACATGGACTCCAGTCCCTTCACCATGAAAAAATGATAACTTTCTTTAGGCATTTTCAAGATGTGTCTTTCATCGGATATGACATTTCTTTCTTTATTTTTCTTTTTATCCTCACCTGAGGATATGTTTCCATTGATTTTTTTCCCCTTCCCAATCCCAGGCTCAGCCCCTTCCCAAGCCTAAAGCCTCCACCCCAGGCTTTAGGCTTGGGAAGCGGGCACCCCCCCGCCCCTCCGATGGCAGGCTCGGCCCCTTCCCAAGCCTAAAGCCTTACTGGAGGCTTTAGGCTTGGGAAGGCCCCCCCCCACCCGATGGCCAGCTGGGAATGACCTGGGTGTGGAGGAGGTTCGTGGGACCCAGGTATGTATGCAAATTAACCGCCATCTTTGTTGTGTTAATTTGCATACTCACTCTGATTGGCTGTGGGAGTAGTGGAGGTATGGTCAATTTACATGTTTCTCTATTATTAGGTAAGATTAGGTAATATTTGGGGTAACATTAGTTATTAAATTACGTATGTTTCAAGTGTACAATTCCATAATACATCGTTTATATATTGCACTGTGTGTTCACCACCCAAAGTCAAATTTCCTTTCGTTAACCCCCTTTTACCCTTTATTGTCTAACCACCCTAACCACCTCTTTCTCTCTGGTAATTGCCATACTGTTGTGTCTATGTTTGCTTTTTGTTTGTTTCTTTGTCTTGTTTGTTCATTTGTTGCTTTCAATTTTATATCCCACATATGAGTGAAATCATATGGTTCTTAACTTTTTCTGTCTGAGTTATTTTCACCTAGCATGATATTCTCAAGATCTATCCTCATTGTCGCAAATGGCAGTATTTCCTCTTTTCTTATGGCTGAGTAGTATTCCATTGTATATATGTGCCACATCTTCTTTATTCAATAACTAGGGGCCCTGTGCACAAAATTCGTGCTCTGGGGAGGGGTGCCTCAGCCCAGCCTGCCCCCTCTCACATACTGGGAGCCCTCAGGGGATGTCCTACTGATGGCTTAGGCCCGCTCCCTGTTGGGAGCGGACCTAAGTGCAGTCTGGCCTCCCTTTGCGGGAGGCAACTGGGCTGATCAGGGGAAGGTGCCAGCCCCATCAAGCCGCTGCTGCAGCCACTGCCAGTCACCGCAGCCGCCAAGGTATTTTCATCAACACGGACTCCAGTCCCATCACCATGAAAAAATGACAACTTTCTTTAGGCATTTTCAAGATGTGTCTTTCATAGGATATGACATTTCTTTCTTTATTTTTCTTTTTATCCTCACCTGAGGATATGTTTCCATTGATTTTTTTCCCCTTCCTTCTGATCCTAGGCTCAGCCCCTTCCCAAGCCTAAAGCCTCTGCCCCAGGCTTTAGGCTTGGGAAGGGGGACCCCCCGCCCCTCCAATCACAGGCTCGGCCCCTTCCCAAGCCTAAAGCCTCTGCCCCAGGCTTTAGGCTTGGGAAGGGGGCCCCCTACCCCTCCGATCGCAGGTTCGACCCCTTCCCAAGCCTAAAGCCTCTGCCTGATGGCTGGCTGGGAGTGACCTGGGTGCCAAGGAGGTTCCCAGGACCCAGGTATGTATACAAATTAACCGCCATCTTTGTTGGGTTAATTTGCATACTCACTCTGATTGGCTGTGGGTGTAGCGGAGGTATGGTCAATTTACATGTTTCTCTATTATTAGGTAAGATCTGTCAAAGGACACTTTGGGCCCTGGCCAGTTTGATTCAGTGGATAGAGCATTGGCCTGCAGACTGAAGGATCCCGGGTTTGATTCTGGCCAAGGGTACATGCCCAGGTTGCGGGTTCAATCCCCAGTAGGGGCATGCAGGAGGCAGCTGATCAGTGATTTTCTCTCATCACTGATGTTTCTATCTCTCTCTCTCTCTCCCTTCCTCTCTGAAATAATAAATTAAAAAATAATGAATAATGCCACAATAAAGTTTGTTCTTTTTTTTTTTAATTGCTGAATTATATTTCACTGTATTACTCTACCACAATTTATCCATTCTCTTATCAATCAATGCTTTAATTATTTCCATTTTGGTACTAGTATAAACATTACTGCTTTCAACATGTCTTTCAGTGAATACTAGTATATGTGCTCATTTCCAGTGTGTATATACCCAGGAATGAAATTGCTTTGTCATAAGATGTAAGTATGTATGGCTTTAGTAGATACTGCCAAACAGATTCTCCATTCCTCAGTTTCCTTCCCCACCCCACCTACCCTCAGACCTGGATATTCCCACATAGCATCATTCCCCTGGGTTACAACACTGTCTATCCTGGTGCCTTCAAACCTCCCAAGACTGTCTAGATCTGAAGGGAACAAGAAGATAACCATGACTTACCCAGATCCTCAAATGCAAGTCTGGCTCCTCAGAACCAGCAGCACAAGGGCCTGTTTGGAAAAACATAAAGCAAATTCTTATCTTAGTCCTTAGACTAAAATAAAATCCAGTTGAAGCAAATTTCTAAGTGTAAAATGAAATCACAGAAGTATTAGAAGGAAAAACTGGATAAATGTATTTATAATCCTGGAGTGCAAAGTCCTTTCTAAACAAGATAAAAACCCAGAAGCTATAAAAGAAATGATTGATACATACAACAATCTGAAAATTAAAATGGTTTGAGGGATGAAAAATAACTGCACAGCAAAAGAAACCATCAACAAAATGAAAAGGGAACCTACTGTTTGGGAGAACATATTTGCCAATGATACATTTGATAGGGATTAATTTCCAAAATATATAAAGAAATTATACAACTCAACACCATGAAGACAAACAATCCAATTTAAAAATGGGCAAAGGACCTGAATATACACTTCTCCAAAGAGGACATACAGATGGCCAATAGACATATGAAAAATTGCTCAAGGTCACTAACTACCAGAAAGATGCAAATTAAAACCACAATGAGATATCACTTCACACCTACCAGATGGCTACCATAAATAAATCAACAAACAGCAAGTACTGGTGAGAATGTGTAGAAAAGGGAACCCCAGTACACTGCTGGTGGGAATGCATTGCTGGTGGTACAGTCTCTGTGGAAAACAACATGGAGTTTCCTAAAAAAATTAAAAATGGAACTGCCTTTTGACCCAGTGATCCCACTTTTAGGAATATATCCTAAGAAACCCAAAACACCAATCAGGAAGGATATGTGCATTCCTGTGTTCATAGCAGCGCTATTTACAATAGCCAAGATATGGAAACAGCTACCAAGTACCCATCTGTAGATGGATGAATAAAAAAAACTGTGGTACATTTACACCATGGAATACTATGCAGCTGTAAAAAAAAAAAAAAAAAGAAGGATCTCTTACCCTTTAAGACAGTCTGGAGGGACCTGGAGATTATTATGCTAAGTTAAATAAACCAGTCAGAGAAAGACAAATACCATATGATGTCACTTATATGTGGAATCTAGTAAACAAAATAAACTGATGAACAAAATAGAACCAGAGGCATGGATACATGGAACAGACTGACAGCTGTCAGAGGGGAGGGTGGTTGGGGGGACTGGATGAAAGAAGATGAAGAGATTAGCCAAAGAACATACTGTATATGCATAATGCATAGACACAGATAACAGTGATGGCCAAAGAGAAGGTAGGTGGGGTGGGAGCTGGGTGAAGATGCGCAAAGGTAGGGTAAATGGGGATATCTGTAATGGTGTCAACAATAAAAATAAAATTTTTAAAAGATAAACAGCAAACAGGGGTAAAATTGAAACACATTTGTCAGAGGCCTGACTTTCCAAATTCATGGAAAGAAAGTTGTACAAATCAGATAGGGCCTAACTACCCCACAGGATAAAGGAGGGAAGTATAAAAACAGGAGGTTACAAAAGAAGAAATGCAGATGTCCAATATGTATTTTTTTAAAAAATGCTTGACCTTAATCATAAGTAAGTAAATGCAAATTAAAATAACGTATCTTTTAAAAAATGATTGTATGTCAAGAATGCAAACATTTCTCAAGAGCCATTGATGAGAGTTTGGCGGAAAAGGCATGTGTGGGCACTGGAAGTGGCTGTGCGTAGTGGTGGAGCCCTTCTGGAGGACAACTTGGCAACACCACCCAATTTTACAACTTATATAGCATTTGATCCAGCAGTTCCACTCTTAGCAAATTAACCTTCAGATCAGATATACTGACAAAAGTGGCCAATGTTTAAGATGTTGGTTACGGCGCTGTTTTGTAGAAGCAAAAAGCTGGAAGCAAGATAAATTTCAACCAATAAGGAAATGAGCAATAAATTGTAGTGTGTCTGTTGTAATGGAATACTGCATGCCTCTAACAAGAAAAAAATTAGGCAGGCCTGTATGTGATGATTAAAAATTAGTCTCTAAGATATATTAAGAAGAATGCAACTCCCTGAATAATAAGTGAGCCTTTGTATAAATTAAAAACTTGAGAGTGTAACAGGAATGTTTTAAGCTACAAATACTCAGAAAACTGCAGCAGTGGCTTAAACAATAAAGATCTTTAATTATCTAATATCTCAGAAACCTGAAAATTGGGAGTCTAGGGTTAGTAACAAAGTCACCAAGGACCTGTCTTTCTGCTCCTCCATCCCCAACCATGATTTGTCTTCAGAGGCTGGGCACATTGCCATTCTAAACAAACTCCTCAACAGGGATTATCTGGGTGATAATCCATATTTTATCAGAATAACAATCAGTTATTTAAAGTCTAATTATAAATATTTTAAGTGAATAGGTGAATAAACCATCAAACAGGACCTATGGCCATCTGATTGGTTTTGTTGAGAGCCAAGGATAGATGACAACCCATATGTTAGTGACTCCAGGTGGAGCAATTTAGAGGATCTCCCATGAGAGAAGATCAAACAGCAGTTCTCAGAAGAGCACAGGTTCTTCTTTAAGCTCTCAAACCACTTCCACAGGGCTACTGATGGAACCCAAACTTTAAGAACAGCCTGATCTTTTTTAGGACGTAAGTTGGACTCATGTCTCCCAGGGGGCTGGGGACTCCTCCTAGGGCCCAGGTAAGTTGCTTGCTTGCTTGCTTTATTTATTTATTTATTTATTTATTTATTTATTTATTTGATTGGTTTTTTTTGTTGTTTTTTTTTAAATAAATCTTTATTCAGATTATTACAATTATTTCTCCTTTTTCCCCCCATAGCTCCCCTCCACCCATTTCCCACCCCACCTTCTGCCCTTACCTCCCCCCCACTGTCCTCATCCATAGGTGTATGATTTTTGTCCATTCTCTTCATGAACCCCCCATACCCCTTTCCCCCTGAGAATTATCAGTCCACTCCCTATCTATGCCCCTGATTCTATTATATTCACCAGATTATTCTGTTCCTCAGGTTTTTAATTCACTTGATTTTTAGGTTCGCTTGTTGATATGTATTTGTTGTTCATAATTTTTCTCTTTACTTTTTTCTTCTTCCTCTTCTTTAAGAATACCTTTCAGCATTTCATATAATACTGGTTTGGTGGTGATGAACTCCTTTAGCTTTTTCTTATCTGTGAAGCTCTTTATCTGCCCTTCAATTCTGAATGATAGCTTTGCTGGATAGAGTAATCTTGGTTGTAGGTTCTTGCTATTCATCACATTGAAAATTTCTTGCCACTCCCGTCTGGCCTGCATAGTTTCTGTTGAGAAGTCAGCTGACAGTCGTATGGGTGCTCCCTTGTAGGTAATTAACTGTTTTTCTCTTGCTGCTTTTAATATTCTCTCTTTGTCTTTTGCTCTTGGCATTTTAATTATGATGTGTCTTGGTGTGGTCCTCTTTGGATTCCTTTTGTTTGGGGTTCTGTGGGCTTCCTGGACTTGTAAGTCTATTTCTTTCACCAGGTGGGGGAAGTTTTCGGTCATTATTTCTTCAAATAGGTTTTCAGTATCTTGCTCTCTCTCTTCTTCTGGCACCCCCATAATTCTGATGTTGGTACGCTTGAAGTTGTCCCAGAGTCTTCTTACATTATCTTCAACTTTTTGGATTTTTTTTTTTTGCTTTTTGCTTTTTCCGTTGAGTGTTTTTTGCTTCTTTGTATTTCAATTCTTTGACTTGATTCTTGTGTTCCTCTATTCTGTTTCTGGGTCTCTGTATAATATTTTTTATTTCAGTCAGTGTATGTTTAATTTCTAGTTCGTCCTTTTTCATATCTTCGAGGGTCTCGTTATATTTATCGGCCTTTTCTAGGATATTCTTAAAAAGTCTTATAACCGTGGTTTTGAATTCTATATCCAGTCGTTTGTTTTCCTCCATTTCTTTCGTTTGTGATCTGATTCTTTGACCCCGCATTTTCACTGATTCCCTGAGTTGGTAAGGTAGATATTTGTGCTAGGTTTCCAATATGGCCCAGTGGGTCTGCTTCCCCAGTTAACCTGAGGTGGACACTCTTGGTGCACCCCTTTGTGGACTGTGTGTACAGCCTTGTTGTAATTAAGTCTTTATTGTTGTTGGTATCACTGGGAAGAATTGACCTCCGGGCCAGTTGGCTGTAAGGATCAGCTGTGTCTATGCTGGGAGAAGTTCGGTGCTGGAGACAGCCTTATAGGATTAGACTTGCTAAATTGCAATAGCCTCTGTGCTCAGCTTGGATGGGGTGGAGTCTCAGTCTTGGCTTCCTGTCAGCCTTGCCCTTGCGCGCATGTGCGCTTTCAGTCCTCCGCCTTCCCCAGCTCGAGTCTCCGCCTGAGAGTCCAGACTCCCCCCACAAGAGCATGGGTCCCCAGGGGCTCGCCTGGAACTGGGGTTCACTGCAGTCAGAACTGGGGCTCAGTGGAGTCAGGATCCTCTGACTCCCTTCCACTAGGGAAAGCCTGTGGCAACCTCCGCAGCCTTTGTGCGCACTGGCCCGCGTGCGCCTTCAGACTTCTGCCTTTCCCAGCTCGAGTCTCCGCTCGAGAGTCCAGACTCCCCCCGTAAGAGCGTGGGTCCCCAGGGGTTCGCCCGGAACTGGGGTTCAGTGCAGTCAGAACTGGGGTTCAGTGCGGTCGGAGGCTTCCTTCCCCCTTCCGCCAGAGAAAGTCAGCCAGGCCCTCAGCCGCCCTTCCTCTCTGCGTGCACAAAGCCCCTTTGCCGTACCTCCAATTCTCTGTGAGCTATTCTCTTTCCTTCTAGTTGTAGAATTTTCACTCAGCCAGCTTTCCTGTGGTTCTGGATGGTGTCCGTTCTGTCTTTTAGTTGTAGTTTTGAAATTGTTGTGCGAGGCAGCAGTTTAGGTGTTTACCTATGCCGCCATCTTGGTTTCTCTATTTGATTGTTTGTTTAAAGTATTACAAATAGTAGTACATATGTCTCCTTTTTTACTCCATTGACCTTCCCCCCGCCTCCCCTACCCCTCCGGCACATGCCCTCACGCCCCCCCCCCCCCCCAGTGTCTTGCATCCATTGATTATGCTTATATGCATGCACTTGCTTTATTTAAGGCGTTGATTAATTTGAGTTCCACTTAGTCCAAGCTACTAACTAGCGCCCCTGCTGGAGAAAGGAGTGATCTCACAAAAGGCCTGAATCAGAGTAGAACCTGTGTTCTTGCAAAACTCTCACACTTCCTAGCACGTCTCTTACCCCTCAGTGGTACTCAGTTTCCACATTTGTTAAATGGGGCAAGTAGATCCATAATGTCAAAGGCCCCTTCCATGTCTGAAGGCAGCAGTTCTAAACAAATTGTCTCCCTCTACCAGGGCCTCTGTGAAATTCACTCTCAGAGATTCCACAGGCCTAATACACCAGGATCCAAATCCCAACTTTCCCCTTACAAGCTCTATGACCTTGAGAAAATTATTTAACCCCTCTGAATTCATTTACTCATCTAATTAGCAGAAAATGTAATACTTCTCCTCGGGTCAGGAGGCTCACCTATACTTCTGGAGTCCCAAGTGGCCTCCATGTTACCAAGTCCAGCGGGCATTCCTTTGTCCTTATCTTACCTCTTTGTAGCATCTGACACTATCCCTTACATCTCCTCCTCCTCCTCCTTCTTCTTCTCCTTCCCTTCTTTGACCCCCAACTTCCCTGGTTTTCTCCTCCATCCCGAATCACTATTTCTCATTCTTTCTTATGGCTTTTTCTTTTTCTATCACCCTTTAAATGCTACCGTTTTTTAAGCACATAAAAAGATGTTCAACCCCACTCACAATAAAAGGAATGCAAATTAAAACACTGAGAGATCATTTTTCACCCATCAGATTAACAAAACATGAAGAGTTTGGCAACAGTCTGTGGGCAATGAGGTAGGGAAATAGGCACTCTTGTGCACTGTAAAAGTGTAACTGGTAAAACCCCTTTGGAGGGCAGTATGCACAATCAAAGTGTTAAATGTATAAGAGGATTTAATTTAGAAATTCCATTTATAAGAATTTGTACTAGAGATAAAACTATTAGACATATATCCAATGCTCATTCCCTCCTTCTTTACAATAGGACCTGAGCAATGAGCCAAACTGAAAGATATTTCTCAGCCTCCCTTGAGATAGGGATGGCTGCTTGACACAGGTTTGGCTAATAGGGTGTAAGAAAAAAAATTGGAAGACTTACAGAAAATCCCCTTAAAGAATAATAGACTCAGCCTGGCCACAGTGGCTCAGTGGTTGAGCATTGATCTATGAACCAGGAGATCAGGGTTGGATACCCAGTCAGGGCACACACCCAGGTTGCAGGCTCAATCCCCAGTAGGGGGCGTGCAGGAGGCAGCCAATCAATGATTCTCATCATTGATGTTTCTATCTCTCTCTCTCCCTCTCCCTTCCTCTCTGAAATCAATAAAAATATATATTAAAAAAAGAATAACAGACTCAGCTGATGATACACCCTTCTCCTCAATGTTGACTTGCCTCCTACCTCCTGCCTGGAATGTGGATGAGGTGGCTGGATTTGGAGCAGCCTTTGGAGTAACCATAAGAAAAAGGAGACTTTGCCATGATATCATTGAGCCACTAAATTAATGCCAGCATTTGCCTACCCCAGATTTCTCAGGACATGAGAAGAAATAAATCTCTATATTGTTTGCATCTCTGTTATTTGAGCTTTCTCTTACATATAGCCAAAACTAATCCTTACATGATGTTTCTAGATACAAAGATATTTTTGTAGTATTGTTTATATAGCAAAAGCCTGGAAACTTACTGAATACCACTTGTAAGGAACCGGTTAATTAAATTATGGGACATGCATATGACGGAATACTATGAAGCTGTATAAAAGAATGAGAGAGATTTTTTTTCAGTACTAAAAGGAATAGTCACCAAAATATTTAGTTGCATTTTAAAAGAAAGATGTAAAAAGATAAATGTGTTAACAATTATATAAAATTGCTTTCTTTCTTTATTTTTTTACAGAGAGGAAGGGAGAGGGATAGAGAGTTAGAAACATCGATGAGAGAGAAACATCGATCAGCTGCCTCCTGCACACCCCCTACTGGGGATGTGCCCGCAACCAAGGTACATGCCCTTGACTGGAATCGAACCTGGGACCCTTCAGTCCACAGGCTGACGCTCTATCCACTGAGCCAAACCGGTCAGGGCTAAAATTGCTTTCTTTATAGGCTTAGACATTTCCAGAATACATAAGAAACTGGTATGCCTCTGAGGATAGGGCCTCAGTAGCTAGGGATGAGGAGTGAGGGAGGACTCGCCATTCACCATATATCCTCTTGTACTGTTTGAATGTCCACTGTGTGCATATTTTATCTTCTCAAAAAGCCAATTAGTTTTGTACTGCTTTATCAGAAAGAGAGAGGGAGGGAGGAAGAGAAGAGGGAAAGCCAATGATTTCTATACATTCTTTGCCTTTTGTCCTTTTCACTGAATGACCCAATCCCATGGCCTCAACTGCCATATATATGTTAATGGGCCCAAACATGAATATCCAGTCATGAGCCCTGAACTAATGAATGCCACACTTATCTAGCTGACCATCCTCTGGACATCACCACATTGGGTCCCACAGGCACCCAGATTCAGTGTATCCAAACCTGCAATCCTGCTCCTCCCCGCAAGGCCTCAGTAATGTGCCGCAGCCCTTCACAGAGATGCCTACTCAGTGGCCCTGCCATCTGAAAGGAGGAATTGCTCTGGGTCGTGTTTTCTACCCCCTGTCTCAAACCTCCCCATCTCCCATCTGGTTTCCTTGGTCTCCCTAGAGGTCCTGCACTAGTCAGAACCATCCAAGAGCATAGCCAGATGCTGAAGTCCCTATTAGGGGGGACCTTCCTTGCCCCTCTGTAGCATGTACCACTCTCATCCTTTTTATTCACTGTCTTCCCTCCTAGACTAGAATTCTATGGGAAGAGGGACCATTTCTATGTCTTACTCTGCTAAATTCTTTGTATTAATAGCAGGGTCTGAAAGTAGGGGTCACACACACAATCGCACAAGCTAAAAGATGTGGCCATCATCTCACACTCCACATCCAATCATGTCCCATCCATTCAACTCCCCCACTAGTCCCAAAACTATTCACCTCTTTCCACCTCTGAAGCCACTGTCCTAACATAGGCCTTGTCACCTCTCCCCCAAATAATAGCCACAGTCCTCAATAGGACTTCCTAAGTCCAACTTGGACCCTCTGACACTGATGTCAAAATGGAATATGTAAAACAGTAATCTTGTCATGCCATCCACCAAATAAATAAGAAAGTACTATAAAGTCTCGTTGTTGTGTTCAGACCTATTACAGCCCCTGGGCCTCCAAAAGGCCCTCCTCCCTTGGAGCCTGTCTCAAAGCCTTGGCCTCGGCCACATGGAACCGTTGATATTTCCTCGAAAATGTCAATGCTTCAGATCTCTGTGTCTGCACACACATTCCTTCTGTGCATGGAACACTGCCACCATTTCCCAGGACCATCCTTTAATGTCCTTTTTAGTTACATCATTAAAACTTAACTCAAGGTTACCTCCTCCAGAAAGCCACCCATGACATCCTGCCTGACGGAGGGTCAGTGTCTCTGCCTTAGGCCTGGGAGCTCTTATGGGGAGGGGTCATGTCTCATTTGACTTATATCCCTGGTCTAGAAAAGTGCCTAATACACCGAAGGCTCTCAGTAAGTATTTGTTGAATGGTCAAATGAATGAATACGTTCTTGCTGGGATCAAATTAGGTACATGTGAATTACCTGATACTATGCCAGGTATATGGTATCTACCCAACAAATTACCCAACAAGTTAACTTTCATTCCTTCCTTCCACTCTCCTGTGACTCAATTTCCCCCAGTCTTCCTAGCCCTTGGGTACAAGTGGGTCCCCTTGACAGGAAGGATGCATATGCTGCTGGTGCTTGGCCCCACCTGCTTCTGAAGGACACCCCCACCCACCTTGCTTACTCAGTGATTCTGCAAGTCCCCAGAGGGTCTTACCCCTCAGCTACCTTCTCCACATCACATCTGTCCTGTGTTTCCTCTTTTGCCCCAGCCCCACCCCTAGGACCCATGGAGTCAGTGTCACAGGACAGCACAGGTGACCCTGCCTAGAGTGCTGTTTCAATGCAACTTAGCTTATGCTCACAGTCCCTCCATCAGGCTCAGCCAGGGAGGGGTACCCCAGACCACACTGCCCTCTCCATCCTATCTTCTCTGCTCCCCTGAGCAGGCCCCTTCCTCTCACACCCAATATAGGCTCCCTTACAGTCCCTGCCCCTCCCCAGCAGGTGCACCCCCTTTAGCCTCTTCCTCTCCCAGGCTCTGGGGCTCACCCAGACCTCTCTGTGTCCATTTCTGCCCCTCAGACCTGGCCTCAGCTTCTGGGGCCCTGACTGCACAGCTGGGAGCTGAGGCCAGAATGCACAGAGTTGATTCTCATTGCTGCTTCCCTCCAAATCTGAACTTGTGACCAAGGGAAAAAAAGAAAAAGAAAAACAGGAGAGAGAGAGAAGGAGAGACGAAAACCATAGGAACAGGACGTCCTTTTCTGTTGCCTCTCCAATTCTGTCCAAAAGAGGCTTTAATTGGTCAAACTATGTGTTTTTCACTGAAAGAAAATGTCATAAATGAAATATGATTCACATTTGGCACAGCAGGCAGGGAAGAGGGACCTTGCCTTTGTAAGGTTCTTCAAAAGAAAATTGGGGTGGTGTGGGGAGGGCCCAGAACCCCCATGATCGCCAGGGGGACAATGACACATCCCTAGGGATTCCCTGGAATCTGTGCCCTGCGTCAGGCCACAGTGGCCAGCACCATCTGCCCTTACTTCCTGGCTGGGCAACCCGTACTGACCTCACACTGGCTGCCTGTACCCAGGGGAACTTGGGGGTCATAGCAGAGGAGGCCAGGAGGAAACTTTCATCCCCCAAGCAGAGGAGGCACCAAGAGGCCAGTGTAGGCTGCAGAGACAGGATAAGCAACCTCTGCTCTGCCCACACTCGCTCCCTTCTCCCATCTCACCACTCGACAGCGTGCCATTTAGATCACTGTGTGAAGTCCCTCCAAACAGAGAAGAGGCTCCCTGTCTACTGGGAGACAAGAGTTAGAGACAAGAGATGTCAAAAGTAGTCAATTTAGTTAGTACATGTCACATCCTCAGAAACAATCCCTCCAGTATTCAGGAGCTCTCAGATAAACTCACTACCTCACCCAAACCTATCCCACTGAGGCCTGGAGCGTCACCATGAGAGCTCCATTTTGCTCACTTGAGATCTGAAAACCTTGGGGACATACCCATTCTCTAGGAGCTTTTGTTGCAAAGAGTAGAGAATGATAAGGAGGACACAGGAAATCCGCCATATGTGTGTGATGACAGAGGTAGGAGGAGGAGGAGAAGGAGGGCAAGTGATGAGTGGAGAAAAGGTGAAGAAAGGAAAGCTTCAAAGAAGTAGAAAGGAGAAGCAGGGGGCCACAGACCAATCAACCCAGCTTCCCAGTAGGTCACAGAAGCCTGGGATCAGGGTGGACCAGAACAGTCAAGAAAGCCATCCTGGATGACACAGGATTTGAAGAGTCCTCTAAGGGAAGAGAAATGGAAAGCAAGCATCTCAGGTTGACAGCCTGGGCCAAGGCAAAAGGGAGTACCGTCCCAAGAAGACTCAAGTAAAAACTAATGCATTTCACCTGAGAAGACAGAGGCCCAGGGAGGTGTTCTCTGGCAAGCAGTTTCTTACATCCAGGAGCAAAGAGAGCTAGATCCCAGGGGGGAGGGGGATGGGGCAGGGAGTTTCGCTGGGGAGGAGACTAGAAATAGTTGGCCAAGGGGAGGGAGAAGCCAGCAAGTTGAAGCCAAGGAAGGTGAGGTGCGGGGCCAAGGAGGAGATAAAATGTGCCCAGAGGCCGATGGGAGCTGTTAGAAAGGTTGGCATGGCAGAAGGGACCCTGAAAACCAAGTGTGTACCTCACAGCTGTGCCTGGCACCAGCCCTAAGAGATGAGCATTTGAAATGCCTGGCAGGCTTGTTAGTGTGCCTGGTGTCTTTGGACCCCTGCAAAGTACTGGGACTACCTCTACGCTCATCAAGATCTCAGTCTCAGGCTGCCATCACATGCCTGATAATTGCTTTCCTCTTCAGAACCTGATATCCTGAAGAGGAAATGTTCTATCCAAGCAAATTTTCTAAAGAGTCTCTAACCCAGCCTCTTGCCATGTAGGCCCCACCAGGCAGCCACCTCTCTCTCTCTCTCTCTCTCTCTCTCTCTCTCTCTCTCTCTCTCTCTCTCTCTCTCTCTCTCTCTCCTCCCCCTCCTCCTCACCACCTCCCTCCAATGTGGAAACAGCCCCAGACAAGGAATTCAGGTCTGATCAGGGCTGGGGACAAGGCAATACCCAACTCTGAGCCTCTATGTCCTCCATGAGGAAAATGGGAGCCATAACCCAGCCCTGCCTATGTCACTTGGCGCCTTAGGATGGAACAAGGTAAATGCATAAAAAGCTCTTTGGAAACTTTCAAATGCTGTGAAGGTTTATTTTGATTATTATTCATGTCTGATTTCGCCGCCTCTATGGAGCCCAGCTCAAGTTTGTGCCTATGTGATGCCAAAACAACCAGTCAAATCCATCAAAAAGTCACTCAATTGAGTGGGGAAAAATGCAGGCAGTTCCTTTGCGTGCTATCAAAAAATAAAGCCACCAGCATATCACTGGTGTTTTTGAGAATATGAAGTGGGTTGTTCTAGGCACTGTTTTTAGAGTTTTCTGGGGCTTTCACCTCCTATGAACCCCAAAAAAATGACGATGAGAAAAGTCAAGCCCCTCTATTGTTTCCCAGGAGTGCGTATGGCCTGGGGATGCAGGGTCATATGGGGAGAAAGGGGAGACAGAAATTCTTGCAGGGGAGAACCATCTTGTGTCACTCTTGACCCCCTAACTCACAGCAGGTCTTAGGCCAGTGGGGTGTCTTTTGTTTGTAAAGTCACCTTCTCCAGCTGAAAAGCAACTTTGAAGCACCTCCCTACACGGGTTAGGGAGAGAGAAGGAGATACCTAGACAGTCAGCCAAGCCAGCAAAGGCTAAAAGAGCCCCGGCCCTGACCACAGGGGCTGGCACCCAAGAGATAGAGTTCAGGAGTAGGAAGGTTTGGCATCTGAGGGGAGAGAAGATTCTGAGATAAGAACATGTTTTTAAAACACAAATGTCCCAAAAGGTTTGTTTCAGAGTGGCAAGTAACTCAAGCCAATTTGTTTTGCTCCACGTGAACAATTCCACTAAGTGTTTTGGTAGGGGGAAATATGAAATCTAATTTTTAAAAAGAGGGTTGGCTATCATCCATGAGTTTTTATCTATGCAGGCCTCTCCTGTGCCCCATTCTCATCAGGAGGCATCTGCCTCTAAAATGAAGTTTTCTGCATGGAAATGAGAAGATATATAAGTGAAAAACCAAGTTGCATCCTGAATTTAATTCTGTCACTTAGCAAGTCTTTCCTGGGCTTCCATGCATTGCCAATCCCTTGCAGGGAGGGTGGGAGAGTGGAGGGTGGGGGACAAGGATTGGGAGAGTGAAGGAGGAACAAGGTCTATGCCATAGGGTGGTAGGAGTTGAGAGCCAAGTGTGGGTTGGAGTTGTCCCCACAGACAAAGTAGGTCTTTTTTTAATTTATTTTTAATTGATTTTAGAGAGAGAAAGAGAAAGAGAAAGAAAGAGAAACATTGAATGGCTGCATACACACACTTCAACCGGGGATCAAAACCATGACCTGGGTATGTGCCCTGACCGAGAATGGAACCGACACCTTTTGGTGTATAAACGACACTCCAACCAACTGAGCCACCCCGGCCAGGGCCAAAGTAGGTCTTGAGATAATATTGGAAACGTTTGGGGAAACAGTAAAGTATCTCTCTCCAAATATATGTCTTGATGAGTATTAACATGCTGTTTGAAATGGGACTGGAAAGATGATAAATGTAGTAGATGCTGTCAGTGTACCCTTAACCCACCTATTTCATAACTTCCACCTGCCAACACCTGCAACTTTTTTCTTAGGTGCTCCTGTGGGCTGCATAAGTAAGGAACAGGCTACAGTGACAAGGAATTAACATCTATCATAACAGCCATACCAAATGACTGACGAGAACGGCTGTATAGATACCACGCCCCCTCACCCCACTTGGAATAACTCTAAGGTTCCTGTTCTTCCACAGTCTCCCAGAGCTCCCAGGAGGATCAAGCCCCAGTTGCCCACAGTAGTAACTGGTTTGATAATTCACCTTGCCTTCTCTGTCTCACTCCCCCACTCCTTAACTGGTGTTTCCTTGGATCACCTCCCAAATAAACTACTTGTACTGGAATCCCTGTCTCAAGAGTCTACTTCTTAGGGTACCCTAACTGAAGTTATACTTGCATTCTTATCATCCTTTCAATTTCAATTCTATATCTTTTTTCCTATTTAATCTTCCATTAGCATAAGGACATGGGAATTGTTCTCATTTTTTCAGATGATGAAATAGATACCCTGAAAGTTAAGGTAACCAGCTGCGGATCACATAAAGAGTAACTGACATACCCTGGGTTGTGTTTAACATCCTGTTTTCTCACTCTCGGTCTGATGCTCTCTCTGCTTTGGCCATCCCATCTCTAAGGAAACCCTGCACAGTAACATGGTCCTAACATTCACATTGGCAGTGTCCTTGCAGGTGGGGTATATGGAATGATATATTTCCTATACTTTGCGTATCTAGCTATCTATATTAATAATAGAGGAATATGCAAATTGTCTGGGATGCCATCACAGTAACAGTAATGACCAAATAGCATGCTGCTTGGGGCGACAAGGCCGGCAGGGGGGTTAGTGAGGGATGACCAAACAACTGAACAGCAGGCTGTGTGGGGCGACCAGGCCAGCACGGGGGCAGTTGGGGGTGAGATCAGGCCAGCAGGGGAGGGCAGTTGGGGGGAACCAGGCTGACAGGGGAGGGCAGTTGGGGGCAAGATCATGCTGGCAGGGGAGGGCAGTTGGGGGCGAGATCAGGCCAGCAGGGGAGGGCAGTTAGGGGCAATCAGGCAGGCAGGCAGAGGCAGTTAGGGGCGATCAGGCAGGCAGGCAGAGAGGTTGGGGGCGATCAGGCAGGCAGGCAGAGGGGTTAGGGGCAATCAGGCAGGCAGGCAGAGGCAGTTAGGGGCGATCAGGCAGGGAAGCAGGTGAGCGGTTAGGAGCCAGTGGTCCCAGTTGCGAGAGGGATCCCCGTGGGATCGGGCCTAAACCGGCTGTTGGACATCCCCCAAGGGGTCCCAGATTAGAGAGGGTGCAGGCTGGGCTGAGGGACACACTCCCCCTGCTCGAATTTCGTGCACCAGGCCTCTAGTAGATAATATAATCCTGCTACTCTTACATATGAACAACTTAGTGAAACCAAGAATTCTTCAGTCACAATCCTAGACTTTTGTTGCTAAATAATTCCCAAAGTAGTGAGAATTATCTATGGATATTAATAGAGGCATAATATTATTATTGGGCTATGTGAATAAATAAAGATAAATGATTTATTTTTCACTAAAGCAATGGGCTTTGTAAATTTCAAAATGAAGTATATCGTTTATAGCACTTTGCAAGTATGCATCTATCTGTCAGAGCATATCCCTCACAGTCTCCCAGGAAAATGATAGGCATAACATCTGCTTAAGAAATGATGCTGTAGCATTTACCCCACTTTCTTTATCAGGGAGAAATTAGTCCAGACTGATTTACCTTTCTCAGTATACCCGAAATGCAAAATCTTCTCCAAGCTACACTGAAATATCAGGTTCTCACTCAGACTGGCACAAGGTAGACATGCTAATTCACCTAAAATGCACATTTTCAGGATGTGGGTGCGGGGAGGAAAGCGGAGTACAGGGAGAAAACCCAAAAGACATGGAGAGAATGTGCACACCCTATGCAGACCGGCCCTGGCCAGGAATCGATTTTTTTTCTCAGTGGTATTATCATCCATAATCCTTAAGTTTGCTAATCAGCTGACCTTAAAACAAAACGAGTATTCTTTGTTAAGTAACAAAGATTTATTTCTCACAGTTCTGGAGGCAGAAAGGCCAAGATCAAGGCGCCAGCAGAATTAGTGCCTGGTGAGGGCCCACTTCTGCTTGCAGACAGCTGCCTTCTGGCTGCATCCTCATGTGGCTGAGAGAGAGGGAGGAAGCAAGCTCTTTCATATCTCTTCTTCCAGGAGCACTATCGCTCCTTGAGGGTTCTACTTCATGGACTAATAACCTCCCAAAGGCCCCATCTCCATATACTATCACATTGGGGATTAGGGTTTTAACATATAAAGTTGAGAGTAACCAGTCAGTCCTTAGCAGAAGGTAAGCCAAAAGCTAATTTTTAAAATGGTTAACAATAAGGGGAAAGAGAGAACTTGGAAGATGAAATGGAATTTTGGAATCATGTGTTTTATATCATTATTTTAAAATGAGTTGTGCAAAAAGAAATCAAAACATTTCTAAAAGTAAAAGAAACAAGCTGAGCCCTGGCCAGTGTGGCTCAGTTGGTTGGAGCATCATCCTGTACACCAGAAGATGCAGGTTCAATTCCCGGTCAGGGCACATACCTAGGTTGCGGAATCAATCCACTGTCCAGGCGCGATTGGGAGGCATCAGATTGATGTATCTCTTACATCGATGTTTTTTTCTCTTTCTCTCTATCTCTCCATCTCTCTTCCTCTCCACCTTCCTCCTTCTCTAAAATCAATTTTTTAAAAAGAAATTGTTTTTTTAAAGTAATAATAAGAGACTGAAACAAATGAGCCAATTGTATATAAAGTTGGTGGAATAATCATACAGATGATAATTATTCCAAATGACTTAGAAACAATATTTTGACTATACATTGCTAGTGAGTTATATTCTAAGGACCAAAAGAACCACAAAGAAATCTTAAACTGTACCTAGTAGTCTTATTGTTGGCAATACAGCTACTGTATTTCTTTTATTGCTGCTGTAACAAATAACCATAAAATTAGTGGTTTAAAATAACACAAATTTATAATTTTACTAGTGGCCCGGTGCACGAAACTCGTGCACAGAGAAAGAGGGGGTTCCCTCAGCCCAGCCTGCACCCTCTCCAATCGGGGACATTCCTCTCGCAATCTGGGACCGCTGGCTCCTAACTGCTCACCTGCCTGCCTGCCTAATTGCCCCTAACCACTCTGCCTGCCTGCCCAATCACCCTTAATCTCTCTGCCTGCCTGCCTGATTGCCCCTAACTGCCCTCCCCTATCGGCCTGATCTCGCCCCCAACTGCCTCTGCTTGCCTGATCACCCCTAACTGCCCTCCCTTGCCAGCCTGATCTCGCCCCCAACTGCCCTCCCCTGCCAGCCTGGTTGCCCCCAACTGCCCTCCCCTGCTGGCCTGATCTTGCCCCCAATGGCCCTCCCCTGTCAGCCTGATCTTGCCCCAAACTGCCCTCCCCTGCTGGCCTGATCTCACCCCCGACTGCCTTAAAACCTCTCCTTAGGCCCCACCTTAGGTTCTGCCTTCGCAGTTCACCCAGATTCAGTTTCTATGCCAGTTATTGTCAAAAGCTCCACCTGCTAGGCAGCCATTGGCTTCTCACAGTTCCCTCAGATTTGGTTCTGATTGGTCGGTTTCTATGCCAGTCAGTGTCTCCGGGCCTATCTCCAGGCCTGATTAAAGAGGTGGGGCTGATCAGTAACCCCCGTGGAGGTCTGGAGAGAAAGAGAAGAGTGCTGCTGCCTAGGCCTGAAGAGAAAGAGAGAGGCAAGGGCTGATCAACAGTTGCCACAAAGGCTATGGATCAGACCCTGCTTCTCTCTCCAACTTTCTCTTTGGGCCTGATCCACAGCCCCTTGAGCAGTCAGTGCTGGGTTGCTGTGGCTGCAGGACTGACTTCTGGTGTTTGGTTGAGCCTTCGGTCATTACAGTCACTGCCTTTTTATATATATAGATCCTTCTGCAGTTCAGAAGTCTGAAACGGTCTCACTGGGTTAAAATTGAGGCGTCAGCAGAGTGTGTTCAATCCACTATAGGAGAGAATGTATTCTTGCCTTTTCCAGCTTCTGGAGGCTGCCCATATTCCCTGGCTTATGGGCCCCTTCCATCTTCAAAACCAGCAAAGACCACTCTAATCTTTCTGTGATCATCCTGGTTCTATCTCTTCTGCATTCCCTGTCCGCATTTAAGAACCCTTGTGATTACACTGGACCCACTTGTATAATAGAGGATATTCTCCTTGCCCAGGACTAGGCAACTGAGAAGATCCAGATGCCCAATGGGAGTCTCCAATGGGACATGAGTAGAGCCATTCTGTTTCTTGATCTACATCAGTGGTTCTCAACCTTTCTAATGCCTCGACCTTTTAATACAGTTCCTCATGTTGTGGTGACCCCCAACCATAAAATTATTTTCGTTGCTACTTCATAACTGTAATTTTGCTTCTGTCATGAATCATAATGTAAATATCTGTGTTTTCCGATGGTCTTAGGCGACCCTGCTAGCGGTTCTCTACCTGTGGGTCACGACCCACAGGTTGAGAACTGCTGCTGTAGAGTTCTTCATTTCACTAGATTCATTGCACTTTTGTTTTTACCAGCTGTCTTCCATGATTTATTAAAGGCAAGGCCATATCTTACTCAACATTTTATCCACAGTGACCAATACAGTGATTGATAAATAATGTACACGTGTAATACATATTTGTGGTGTGAAGAAATGAAAAAAATGAAAGGCAGTGCTCAACCCAAGAGTGGAGCATTGTGGCCAAACAGTAAGTGAGGTTTTGTTGGCAGAATCCTGTGGTCCCCATGCAATCATCCTAGATAAGCAATATCTGGAGACTGAGACTTTGGATTACAGTTACTCCTACAGCCACACTTTTAAGCAGAAGGAAATGCATTCAATAGCACAATGAAAGGGACAATGGCCCTATCATTCCTGCCATCTCCTCACCCCTACCAGCCTGGGAGATTGGTGGCATCGCAGCATCCTGATTCCTAATACAATGGCACAGGATTAGTTCTGGGTTGTCAGAGGATGCAACTGTCAAAGCATCTTTGTGTGCAGGTGTGATGGCTCTTTTCTCGCACAGCAGGGAGAGGATGCAGGCTGTAATTTCTCCCTAGCCCCCTATTATCAAAGCCACGTCACTTTCTCCCAACCGTAGAATATATCTAAAATTCCACACCCCCTCCCCCTCAAAGGTGCCAGGTACAGCTGAGGAAGCTCTCTTAATGCCAAAGGACATGTTAAGAAAGTAGGTATCCACTGGCCAGTTTGGCTTAGTGGATAGAGTGTCGGCCTGCAGACTGAAGGTTCAATTTCAGTCAAGGGCACATGCCCAGGTTGTAGGCTCGATCGATCCCCAGTAAGGGGGCGTGCAGGAGGCAGCCAATCAATAATTCTCTCTCATCATTGATGATTCTACCTCGCTCTCCCTCTCCCTTCCTCTCTGAAATCAATAAAAATATATATTTTTTTAAAAATAGGAAGAGATGGGGACAACTTCACTAGATCAGCCCTTCTTGGTACCCTACTTTCAGAAAGAGGCCTCTGGCCAACCCCTTCCTCCCCTGCCCACAGCCCAACCCTTGAGTACACTCTACCACAGTCTGGCCTTCACTCTGCCTATAACTTGACCCTCACTCTACCCACAGCCTGATCCCTCAGCCTGGTCTCAGATGGATGCCTTAATCCCAGGCACAAAGAGTCTTGTCCTTTAATGTACATATTATTTCCTTACCCAGACTGTGAACTTTCTGGGGCAAGAAACCAATAAATCCTGAGAGAATGAATATACAAATATATAATGCCAGACCATATATGACAATAGAACTATGTCCCACAATCTGTAGCTACCAGCCCAGGAAACCAAAACGCCTACAGCCATTAGCCCAGAACAGCCAGGAATTAGTAAATGACTTCCATTTTCCTTATTTTTTGTACCTGCTTCCAACTCAGGGCCAATCAGAGAAAGGCAAATAGGCTCCCCAAACCCCAGCCCTGCCTCAACCCCTTATCCTTCCAACTGCCCCCTCTCCGTATTCCCCTTAACTCTGCCCTCCTCTTTTCCTGTCCAGCCCCTACTCTTTCCCAACAACTCCTAAGATCCTTAAATGCCAGTTGCCTCTAAAGATACATCCCTTCCATGAGCCGGATACGTAGAAAACTGTAGACTTTAAACCTTGGGATGGAGCTGAATTAAAAACTATAGTTAAGGATTTCCCTAAACCCAGACAAGACCAGCAACTATTCATAGAAAAATTTAGAATTCTTTGGACTACATATGAATGAGGGTTACCTGATCTATATCAATTTTACATATGCTGCTCAGAACCGCAGATGCTAAATCCTAGATGACAAGAGCCAATTGAACTGACATAAATTCCTGTTTCCACAATAAACCTGAAGGTCAAAAACAGGCCCAAAAGTAGGGCAAAACCTCCTAAAAGCCATATCCAAACGGATGGCAAGAAAGGGATGGCTACACAAATTCAGGAATAGGTTTAGACTGAAAAATATAAAAATTACTGAAGAGGCTGCATCTGCCAATAAAGAAGTTGCTGCCACATTTGCAGCAGAGTTGAAGAAGTTGCTTGAAGTTCGGTACTATTCACGGTTTCAGGCAACCACTGCGGGGGCTTGGGACATATCCTCTGTGGATAAGGGGCAGGGGGACCATTGTAATTCAAATACATGCCAGAAGAATTATTTCTTGAGGTTCCAAAGGACTTTTCTATCACAATGAGGTTGTGTCTGCTGTGATATACCCGTACCTTCTCCATTATATTTGATGCATACACCAGGAAAAGGTCTTGACACTGTTTGTGACACTCGAAAGGAAATGCTTTGGCAGATCATTGTAGCAAACAAGGTATATTCGTTTCCTGTTGGTGCTGTAACAAAATTACACAAACTGGTGGCTTAAAACAAAAGAAATTTATTCTCTCGCAGTTCTGAGGCCAGAAGTCCAAAATTCAAGGTGTCAGCAGGGCTGCGTTCCCACCAAAGGCTCTAGGGGAGCATGCATTCCTTGCCTCTTCCAGCTTCTTGTGGCTGCCAGCAATCCTTGGCCTTCTTTGGTTTGTAGTCACATTACTTCAATCCTTGCCTCTGCCTTCACATCGCTTTCTCCTCTGGGTCTGCCCCTGGCTCACTCAGATAAGGATACTTGTCAATGAACTCAGGGTCCACCTGGATAATCCAGGATGATCTCCTCATCTCTAGATCCTCAATTTAATTACATCTGCAGAGACGCTTTTCCTAAATAATGTAACATTCACAGGTTCCAGGGATTAGCAAGTGGACATAGTTTGGGTGGTGGTGGGGCCACCATTGAACCCACTACACAAGGTTATGATCCTAACTAAACCACCAAAGAACAGACCTCTGGAGGGATTCAAATAAGCCAATATAAAATACCAACATTTAGTCTCTGGTTTTGAAAATAGAAAATGGGAAAAAATATGGTTGTGACCTTTACTCACATAATCCATCACTCTCAAGGTGGCCAGTTGGTGGAACCAGATGTTTTCAAAGGATATTAACTGGTTGAGTCATTAATTGTCCTCTACTATGGATGTGTAGACCAGAACAGCCTTATTCCCAGATCAGAGCATGCACGGGGTCCATGCATGACTACCTTTCTTCAAAGGCCTGAGGCCCTACCAGGGGTGGGCAAACTTTTTGACTCGAGGGCCACAATGGGTTCTTAAACTGGACCGGAGGGCCGGAACAAAAGCATGGATGGAGTGTTTGTGTGAACTAATATAAATTCAAAGTAAAGGAGCGGAGGGGAGAGCAAGAGAACCCTCCGCTCTTTCGGCTCCGCGGGCCGGATAGAACAGCCGAACGGGCCGGATCCGGCCCATGGGCCGTAGTTTGCCCACGGCTGCCCTAGACAATAACCCAAGCCAAGAACTACAAGCACAGGGTAGGCACATTCTATTCCCTCTTTGGGAGCAGGGGCATGTAGCACTCTAATCCAGATCCCCATCGGTGTCCCTCAGAAGCACTCCTCCTAGGAGAAAGGTGCCCATTCATGCCCTAGACAGACCAAGTTCCCTAGAATGTGTGAAAGCCATCCCAGTCATCTCTTGCAAAAGGCTGGCACTCTGGGACAGAGACATATAATCTAACCCTCAGTGACACTCAGGTACACAGTCCTTCATACTGTCATACTTCCATTCATTCATTTGTTGATTCATACTTTGATCCACTGACTCAACAAACATTCACTGAGCAACTTCAAGAGGCCAGCACTGCACTAGCGACTGAGCACAAACAGGCAAAATGCCACAGTCATTGGAAAGCCCAAGAAGGTCACTGTCTCCAGGTATCACAAGAAAACAATGGAATTACTAAATACCGCTCTACCAAGGAATAAATCAAAGATAAGGGTACCCAGACGAGGGGGTAAATGGGATTTCTGCAGACACTTAATGGTCATGTGGGACCACGTTATCACCATTTTACAAGTGGAGGTTTAGAAAGATTAAGTGATGAATTCACAGAGAAGAGAGAGAGAGGGAGAACTGGTAGGATCTCAAGTATAAGGCATAGAGAACATTGAAATGGGGAGGCCAGCCTCACCTCCTAATTTTTTTCCCCTGGGACATTTGGGATTTTTTGCTTCCTCCATCTTTCCATTCCTCCAGGGAATTATTCAAAAGAAATCCTCTTTTCTTCACTTTCTTCTCCAGAGATTGAATCTTGGCCCAGGAGAAAGGAAATGGAAAATGGCTCCAGGCCATCTCATTTGTGAGCTGGAGGGCGGACATCCCAGCAGGAGCTGTCTCAGCCTCCCTAATTGGGTTTGGAGTCATGCAACCCTGACTGGCCTAGCAATTTGATTATAGGCCACTTCCTCTGAGTTGACTGACTTATTTTAATTCTGTGTTAGGAAATCTCCCTCATTCGCATTTGCTGCTCCATTTGGGAGTCGGAGAAATTGTCAGGTTAGCAAAGTTTATCCCTAGAACTTTCTCATCTTTCTTTTCATTACCACAGAATATCCCTATGGAACATCTTCCCCATCTTACAATAATCAGATCTCAGGGGCTGGAGGAGATATCAACCTTGTATGTCACCTCTACTAGGAGGTCAAAGAATTTGTGATGTAATGAAAAACACTGGTTCTTGGAGTTAAATAACCCAGATTATAAGGGTGGAATGTCAAGCACTAACAAAGAGATTCCCATTGTCACTAGATGGATTCTACCAGAGAGGGACTGTTTACTCTCCATGGAGGTTAGAGCAATGCTAGCTGAAACTCCACTGCCTACCTTAACTCTCCTTTTGCGTTCCAAGAGCTAAATGCATTGAATTGTCATTGTCACCAGCTCATTCCCAAATGTCATTCCCATTCTGATCCTTTTTTAATAAGCCATGCTAGAAATATGCATGTTGGGCCTGGTCTGCTGGGTAGAGTGTTAACTGGAACTTCAGAGAAGCCAATCTATGTGCTCTTTTCATAATCTATCCATCAGGCATTGCCTAACTAATGTGCAAGTTGAGTCTTCCTGCAACTCTTCCTGTCCTGCAGCCTGGACAGGCTGGATCGCCATCAAATAAATCTATTCCCTTTTTCTCTGGGCACTTGGCTGAACCACGTTTCCCCCTTGCATCTAAGTGGAGGCATGGCCTTGGACACAGGTGGTGTGCTTGCCTCCTAAAATGTCTATGTAATCCTCCACATTCCCCATTGGTTCTTGGGGCCTTTGAATATAGACAATCTAGAGGAGGACTCCAGGTCCCTGGAGAATTCCCAGACTCTAGGAAACAGTGAAGCCACACATTAGAAGGAGCTTGGACCCCTGAGTTGCCCTTGCCCCCTGGAGCTCTGTCCACGAAAGCTGCCCGAGTAAATGAGAAATAAAGTTTTTAACTCACCGTAACTAATCTCTGCCCCACTCTGAGTTTTCCACCCTCGTGGTTCTTCCAAATGTATCCAATATCCTGCTTCCCAGCTTATTTCCTCTCCTTGAAGAAAAAAAAAAGAATAGCTCTTAGGAGTAAACACAGTTGCAAAGCAAACAGTCACCCCAAGGGTCTCCTGAGCAGTGGGCTGCTTGCCAGGCTCTGAGTAGGAATATCATTCCATTGAACCTATCCCGTCTCTACCATGATGGGAAATATAGTCACTAACTTCTAATTTTAAGCAAAAATCAGCATAAATAATCAAATCATAAACTGGCCTTAAGTCCCCTGCAAGCGTCTCTGATGGTGCTGGGAGGATGGATTGCAAAGTTTCTCCTTCCTGCAGAAACAACATGCTTTCCCCACATACTCCCTAGCCCTGAGTTCCTAACTCTGGAATTTCACAGGTGGCCTGTCCTGAGCACCACTCTGCTGTCCTGGGAGAGGGTAGCACTGAGCCCTCACCCCTTCACCCAGCCCTGCCCACAGTGTGTATCTGGTGTAAATGACACAATTAGGGGGATCAGGAAAGCTTAGGTTGTAGCCAGGGGTAAGTCAGACCACAGGAAGCTTAAAAGTCAGACGAGGGTGACAGAACCCTTTGCAACTGAAGATTGGGTTGGAAGTCCATGTTCTTCATAGGCACTGACCCCAGGAAGTGGCAGCTTTAGCCTTTCTTGCCAGTGACATGCATGATTTTATATCCTTTCAGGTTCAGCTGCTATTCAGAGGTGAGGAGATACTGGAAGAGTTTGGATTTGGATTTCCTTTGAAGATTTAATTGAAGATCATCTCCAGGACCCAGATATGCAACCCAGAGGAAACTGTTGCCCATAGCAATGGAAAAGCTTTCCTCCTAACTCTTTTGGGTAGCACTCCCTGCTGTTTAAATGTGAGCCTCGGGATGGTAGGAACTTTGCTTTATTCAACGTTATATCTCCAGTGCCAGGAACAGTTCCTGGCATAAGCTGGGGCTTCGTTAACTTGCGTTGAATGAATAATAAAGGTTGCCCAGGCTTGGTGGGGTGGAAGGGAACTGGGGGTTGACCGGCTCATCCCCACAAACAGAATATCTGTCAGGAACACCTTTTCCATCAGCATTCTTTTTCATGCAGCATCTGACTCTGAACGTGACAACTGCCTGCACCATCTTCATCAGAGAGGAATAGGTCCCTTCATGCCTTCCTTCAAGCCTCCTCTTTAGGGGCTGGAGTTCAGGTTTATCAGCCTAGGAGTTAACGTACTTGTAGGATGAACCTTCCCTTTTCTTTGCTCTCACTCTAAAGGGGTCTCAGGAGGGGGAGGAGATAAGCACAGGTGTTTAGTTTTCCATTTTAAATGGAAGCCACGCCACTGGATCACAAAGAACCCAAGGGCCAGTTGGGTCTCCAGGCTCACTTTGCTTTTATTTCATCTCTAGTAAATTATCAGAGACCCAAGTAAAAATGGAAGTTGTAATGGGGAAACTTGGGGAGGGCGTTGGAAGAGCTATTTCTGAACTATGACTAGAACAGCTTTGGCTTCCTGGGCTGGGAAAACGGGCAGGGGGTCCAAGGGGTTACCCCTCTCTCAACATTTCTGTTTTTTCTTCAAAGCACCTTCTCATCTAGGTCTGGTAAACATCCTGCTTGTGTCATCCACAGCCAGTGGGTACCAAGGCCGTGAGCTCTCCACCTCCTCCCAGACACCTCTCCAGCAGGCTCTCATCTCCCTGGCATGGCACGAGCCTTCCTCATCCTGCATGTACACAATGATGCTATTCTCCCTGCAACTCCCCCTTCCCCTGCCACCTTGAGTGTCCAGCACCGGGCCCACCCATGACAGCAGCGTGACCAAGTTATTTATTTTGGTCAAGTGAGTAATCTCTTTTTCTCTCTCCCTACCCAGTCCTACCTAATCAGCAGAGGCTCCTCAGACCCTCCCCTCCACCTCTGTCCACGGTTCTTGCCAGTTCCATACCCCTTCTGCCTCTTCTGTGCTCCCTGTTCAAATCTTGCCCTACAAAGCCCCATTCAGCTAGCAAACACAGGCCAGCTCTGAGGCCTTAACACATTAACTCATTGCAACGCCATTAAGTAGACACCACTCTTAGCCTCACTTACAGATGAGGAACTGAGGCACAGAGAAGTCAAACAACTAATATGAGGTGGAGCCTAAATTTGGAGCCAGACGGCCTGCAGCCTCCGCCCCCACCTTCACCATCTACCAAGTGCTCGTTCCCACCCTCCAGCACTTCAACCTTCCCGCCCCAGAAGGAAGCCGCTTACTTAGTGTAGCAAGGAAGTTTTATTCTGACGTCTGATATGGAGCAAAGTAACAGTGCACAAGTTAGTATATGCAAACCGATGTGTCCTGGTCGGGCTCCCAGGTCTGTCACCATCATTTTCTTTGCCCAACTCAAGCCAGGACAGGCATTTGATCCCCTCCAGGGCTCTCTCCTCGCCACCGCACTGGACAGAGGTGTTTAAGACCCTTCCCTGTCCAGTGGCCTGAGAGAAGGAAGAGGTGCGACAGATCCATCCAGGGAGTCCCAGGAGGCGACTCACCACGCCATTGAGCGGTTCAAGCCGCAGTCCACAAATCCCAGGCGCTTGCTGCTCCCTGGCGGCCAAAGCCGGGAGCCCGGGACCCGAGAATCGCTCCTTCTACACTCCGCGAACCCAAGCGCACCAGCAAGTGACCAAGAGGTTGGGGAAAGGGCGGGAGGAAGGGGGACACAGCTGAGGGGAAAGGGAGTGGAGCCGGGGAGGGGCAAGGGAGGGATCGCGGAGCAGATCTCGAGGAGAGAGGGCGGCCGTGGACACCCGCGGCGAGGCTGGGGTGGCTGCCGCGGGGCTGGAGTGCGCGGCAGCGCCCCACATCCTCCGGACCCCCGCTTGGCGGGAGCGCACAGCCCCTGCCAGCGGCGAAAGTGGCGTCCCCACCCCCCAGCGCCGGCCGCCCCCTCGCCGTCCCCGCGCAGCCCCTCCTCCGTCCCGCCCCCAGCGCCCAGTAGCGAGTGCCGCAGTGGCCGCCGCCTGCACCGCCCGGGCGGGAGCCGGCGCTGTACCCGCTCGCCTAGGCACTCAGAGAGGCTCGCCGGCGGGCCGACTCTCCCGTCCGACTCCACGCCGGCCTCGGGGAGCCCCGGCCGCCGCCCCTCCTGCCCACTCTGCTTGCGGCCAGCGGAGCTCCACGTCGCGGGAACTTGGGCAGGACTCCGACGGTACCGGTGCGCGGGGCGCGGGGCTGGACTGGAGCCCTGCGGCTATGTCCGGTGACCTCCTCCCTGACAGTCACTTTTCCTGTGCCCGGGTCCTGCCCCCGACGGTCGCGCGTTGAGATGACTTTCCGCGATCTACTGAGCGCCAGTTTCGAGGGACCCCGCCCGAATAGCAGCTCCTCGGGCTCCAGCGCGGGCGGCGGAGGGGGCGGTGCGGGCGGCGCAGCCGCCTCGGAGGGCCCGGCGGTGGGCGGCGTGCCGGGGACCGCGGGTGGCAGCAGCGGCGGCGGCAGCGTGGTGGGCGCGGGCAGTGGCGAGGACAACCAGAGCTCCTCCGGGGAGCCGGGGGCCGTGGGCGCCGGCGGCGAGGTGAACGGCACGGCGGCCGTCGGGGGTCTGGTGGTGAGCGCGCAGAGCGTGGGCGTGGGCGTCTTTCTGGCCGCCTTCATCCTCCTGGCTGTGGCGGGCAACCTGCTTGTCATCCTCTCGGTGGCCTGCAACCGCCACCTGCAGACCGTCACCAACTATTTCATCGTGAACCTGGCCGTGGCCGACCTGCTGCTCAGCACCACGGTGCTGCCCTTCTCGGCCACCATGGAGGTTCTGGGCTTCTGGGCCTTCGGCCGGGCCTTCTGCGACGTGTGGGCTGCCGTGGACGTGCTGTGCTGCACTGCCTCTATCCTCAGCCTCTGCACCATTTCGGTGGACCGGTACGTGGGCGTGCGCCACTCACTCAAGTACCCCACCATCATGACGGAGCGCAAGGCGGCCGCCATCCTGGCGCTGCTCTGGGCTGTGGCCCTCGTGGTGTCTGTGGGGCCCCTGCTGGGCTGGAAGGAGCCAGTGCCCCCTGATGAGCGCTTTTGCAGCATCACCGAGGAGGTGGGCTACGCTGTCTTCTCCTCAGTGTGCTCCTTCTACCTGCCCATGGCCGTCATCATAGTCATGTACTGCCGCGTGTACGTGGTAGCACGCAGCACCACGCGCAGCCTCGAGGCAGGCGTCAAGCGGGAGCGGGGCAAGGCCTCCGAGGTGGTGCTGCGCATCCACTGTCGTGGCGCCGCCTCGGGTACAGACGGGGCGCACCGAGGGTTGCGCAGCGCCAAGGGCCACACCTTCCGCAGCTCGCTGTCCGTGCGCCTGCTCAAGTTCTCCCGCGAGAAGAAGGCTGCCAAGACGCTGGCCATCGTCGTGGGAGTCTTCGTGCTCTGCTGGTTCCCCTTCTTCTTCGTCCTGCCACTTGGTAAGTGACTCCTCTCCCACCAGCCCTTCCTTCCTGAGCCTGTAGGTATGCCTTCCTGGCACCCAGGCTTGGCTGCCCCCCCCCCCCCCAGCTGGAGCGTGGCTCTCCACCTGAACAGGGAAGGTGGGCTTAGCAACCTCCCCGGTCCCTTAGACAGAAGTGTGGCCCGGCTTTGTGGGGGGACAAACAAGAGGCTCTTCGTGCTTGCAGAATTTGTTTCACAGGCTTCTAACTTTTCGGTCCTTCCACTCCCCCTTCATTGTCATTAAAATTCTGGGCTTGTTTTACACTCTGGACGCCGCTAAATATAAAAGGTCAATGGAAATCTGTGCAAGCATCTGCTCATAGTATGTAACAGCAGTGTATGTGTTCACCTACATGTTAACAGACACACACACACACACACACACACCCAGATATACATGTCAACCCCCAGAGGTGGGCACACAGACAGGGTGGGCCTACATTCGTTCAGGGGCAGCAAGCCCTGCCCAGTCAACATGTACATCAGCAGGCACCAGAAGCCACCTGCTTTCTCCTAGCACTCATTCAGTTTGGAAGCTGGCCCCCTCTGGAGACCCTCCCCGGCTGGAATCTGTGAGTGCCCTGGGCTCTAACTTCTGCATCCTCCTCTTGGAATTGGGGGAGGGGCTGTGTGGGGGTAAGTAGGAAAGGGAAGGGGGCAAACTATCAAATGGAAATTTAATGTTTTCATCATCTTTCTTAAATTTACTGAGTTTTTCAGCACTTCTGAAAAACTTTCCTATTTCTCCCACAAGGGTCCCTGCGGACCTGGAAAGTGGGCAGCAGTTCTGAGGGACTTTCTCCCACACCTGAGGGTCCTCCTGGACCTTGGGGCTGGGTCAGCACTGGGAGGAGAAGGAGAACAGCATTTCCGGGGACAAATTTACCCTGTGTCATTTCGCCCATGGCTGCAACCTCAGCAGGCCCAAGCAGGGACCTCCCCTGCCTTTCCCTGGCCTGCTTCTTCCACACTCTGCAGCTGAGTCAGGAAAGGGACAATGGCCTCCCTCCTGCTCCCCTGCTGGCTCTCTCCACACAGCAGCCAGAGTGATCTTTATACATTATAAATTAGAGTGTCACTCTCGATGAAAACCCCTCAATGCTTTTTCACTGCCCTGGGAACAAAATCTAAACTCTCCATTATGTCCTATGAGAAGGTGACCTTCAAATGTATCGTTGTCCAAACCAGAATGGGACACTAGGAATACTTATGCTTAGAACACAGGCATGAACCAGGACAGTAGGGACAAACCCGGACATGTGGTCCCCTTCCTGTAAGGAGAGCCCCACATGATGGGCTGCCTGCCCTCTGCCTCATGGCTTGGCTGCCCTGCCTTTTGCTCACTGCCCTTCTGGCCCCTCTGGCCCCTCTGACCCTCTTCTGGTTCCTTGCCCACATCCCTCATGCTCTTGCATTTGCTCTTCCCTCTGTCTGGCCTGCCCTGCCCAACCCCTCCTGGCTAACTCCCCATCCTTTAGGTCTCTGCGTAAATGTCCCCTCTTCAGAGAGGCCTTCCCAGATGCCTCAGTCTCAGTGTGTCTTTCTCTGCATTTTCTCCCTCGTGGCACAGGCTCTCCTCCTTTACTAGCTCCTTAGCTATAATCACGTCTGGGTATTGCTTGGTTTGGTGTCTGACTTCCTCAATTGGCCCACGAGCTCTGCAAGGGCAGGACTGTGCTGGTGGGGGAAGTCAGACACAGCACCCAGCACAGTGCCTGGCATATGAAGAGCAATAGAGCACAGCAGCAAGGACCATAGGATCTGGTACCAGAGATCCTGGGTTCGAATCCCAGCTCTGCTTCTTACTAGCTGGGTAACTTCCGGCAAATTCCAGAACCTCTCTTTCCTCATCTATAAAATAAGGATGATGGTGATGGTTATAATGACGACCTACATGGGTGTTAATAAGACTTCAGTGAGATATTATGTGTGACTGTAACATGGTGAGTGCCATGTGAGCTGTTGTTTTGGTAGTGGATGCTCAGTATAAGATAAGAAATGAATAAATCACCAACTTGAAAGTCACTCAGCCAGAGGCTGTGGTGGTGATAAGGAGAGGGATGGAGGGGGAAGGGAGAGGCAAATAGACAGAAAGAGAAAGTCTGTGTGCCCCCCTTTAGGAACCCACCCACCCAGTATTTAGAACCACCCCACAAGCCATCACCGAGGCTTCTTGCCCTACCAACCAACCCCTGCTCCAGCTGTGCCCTGTCATCCCAGGTGCCCTCATCCTCCCCTGCCCCTTGGTTCATACCAGTCCCCTGTAGGAAATAATCAACCTGTGTGTAGACTGCCATCTCCCCTAATGGTCTTTTAACTTCTTTTCAAATTTCTAGTTACAGAATAATGCACATAAGAAGAAAATAATATAGCAAGTGCCCATGTACCCATAATCACCCATATTGAATAGATGTTCACATTTTGCCATATTTGCCTCTGATCCCTTTTTCTCTCTTTTTTCAAAGAAATAGAACACAGCCACAGCTAAGTTCCCTTCTCCTGTCCTTTTTTGTTCCCTCCCTCCCCAAAGGCAAATCTGGAATTTATCACTCCCACACATTTGTACTCTTCCCACAAATATCTGTATCCATAATAATAGAGAATATTGTTTTGTGTGCCTTTAGGGTTTATGTAAATCGTACCGTGCCTTGCGCATCAATCTTCAGTTTGCCTTTTTCACCCAACATGGTGTCGTTGAGATTTATCCATGTCCATGCTGGCTCATTTCAGCAACAGCGTGGTGCCCTGCTTGAGAGTGTTCCGTGGTGTGTTGATGCAGTCTCCTGCTGAGTGCTCTATGCTTCCAGTTTCTCACTGATACAATCAACACGGAAAGCGGCTACTGTTTTCTGAGGTCTAGATCACGTGTCCCCCTCTTCCAGGAAATCATCCCCAAATTTCCATGGCCTTTGCCCCTGGCTAGTACACACTGCTCTTTCTTAATCCCTCCATCTCTGCTGCTCCTCACATCTGGCGTGGTGACCCTGGGTGGGGACTCTCCTTGCCTTCACCTTCCTACTGGCACATTCCCAGCCTCCCAGGGCACCTCACTGAGCCCCAGAGCAGAGCCCACGGCCGCTGGTGGAGCTGAATTGAGTGGAATGTGGCAATAGCAAACAAACAGGACAGAGGCCAAGCAGGGACACAGAATATTCCAATCGCCACGATGTGGCTCTGAGGGTAAATCAACAGAGAGAACAGGAGGATGGAGCGAGAGGTGGAGAAAGGGTGGCCTGAGGGTTATGCAGGAGGGCCAGGGGGTCAGGAGGTCCTGACACTCCCCAGCACTGGCCCAGGCCTGGAGCAGGAAGGCACCATTGGAGGAACAGGGAATATTCTGAGCAGCAACTTGTGTGTGTGTGTGGGGGGGGGGGGGGGGATAGAATGTAGCATCCAGGGGGTTGGTAGGAGGTGCCAGAATGTGGTGGGGTGTGTGAAAAACATTGGAAACTTAGATAAGAGGGTCAAGAATGGGGTGGTTGCAGAAGCAGAGAGAGGATGGAGAGACAAAGAAAAGAGAGGGGCTGGGGACAGAGCCTGGGGAGCGCCCACTGAAGAAATCAGGAGGAGGCCAAGAAGGGGGACTGACACTTTTCAGCTCCCTCAAGCCCTGGTCCCACACTAGATGTGAGGAGCAGCAGGGAAGGAGAGGTTGAAAAAGCAGTCGGTGCCAGAAAGGCCCATAGGCCATGGCAACAAAGGCACCCAGTAGAGCCACAGCCTGGGGGTGTCAAGTAGACCCAGGATGCTCTATACCCACAGCCTCCGGACACAAAGTCAAGTGGAAGCTGCAGCTACAGCACAGCAGTGACATAGCCAGGGAGTGGCCCTGACAGCCCAGAGGGCACTGAGAGCCTTAAGAAGGGAACCCAGGGTCCCAGAGGGACCTTGGCACAGGGAGCGAGTGACTGCCATTTATAAACTGAAATGCTTTGGGTCAGGCTGGAGCAGGAGTGGAGAGAGATACAGATTGGGTGTCCTGAACCATAGGGACTCTGGGGGCCCAGGTCAATGGCCAGGAGAGATTGGGACACAGACACCAGGCACCTAAAATCCTGAGTGGCCTGAAGAAGGGCTAGGGGTCACCCCCTACACCTCCAGCTGCCCCCTTTCCCAATGAGGAGCAACTGCAGAGCATGTGCCAGCAGGCAGAGTCAGCTCAATGAACTTGAGACATCACCTGTCGGACCCTGCGATTTAAGGCAGCAATTCCAGGGAAGGCAGCACCTGCCCTTCCAGGACACCTGGGGAGCTGTGTAAGGAATGAGAAATACCACTCACCCCCATGAGAGGGCACTCACCTGCCTGGTGGTTCATACTGATGCCCAGCTGTGCTGTCGGCCCCGTGAAGAATGACCACACATCCAGGTTTGGCCAAGGCAGCCCTGGTTATACCTATTGACCTACATGATTACTAATAGTGCCCCCTTTCACTCTCAGAGATGTTCCAGTCTGGACGATAGAGTATATGGTCCCCAGTCCTTGGAGGAGGGGCTCTTGGCAGCCCTGCCAATGAGAGATATGTGCCTCCTGCCCTCACCCCAGCAAGCTGGTGCAGGACTAGGTGCCTGAGAAAATCACAGGACATTATGTAAAGGTTCCTTCTTACAAGATTATTTAGCCAGATGTCTAGAGGAGCCCAGACTTGTAGCATGCTTATGGGAAAGGGCATCAGTTACAGGGGTGGGCAAACTTTTTGACTCGAGGGCCACAATGGGTTCTTAAACTGGACCGGAGGGCTGGAACAAAAGCATGGATGGAGTGTTTGTGTGAACTAATATAAATTCAAAGTAAAGGAGCGGAGGGGAGAGCAAGAGAACCGGATAGAACAGCCGGATCCGGCCCGCGGGCCGTAGTTTGCCCAAGGCTGAGTTAGGACCTGCTACCTGCAGACTTCCATGGAAGACCCCAAAAAAGGGGGCCATGACAAGGATGGGGCCAGCTAGAAATACACCTGAAAGCCTCTGCCCTGGACCCTTAGTGCAAGGGCTCCCTCAACCACAGCCTTTGGGCGTAGAAATGCCAGTCACCTTCCCTTCAGGCAACGGGGGGACAGAGGGACTGGAGGAGCACTGTCCCGGGCAGGCAAGCACCCATCTGCAGAGAATGCCCTTCCTCTCCCAGGCGGCTCCAGAGGTCCCATCTCTCCTGATGTTCTCATGGCAGTAGCATCCCACTGAGTCTGGCTTCAGCCTGCCAGCCATACCCGAGGTAGAGGTGGACCTGTCCACTGAGACCTAGACACACACACACACACACACACAGTCCGCCCCCTGTCATTCCTAATGGCCACAGGCAGATGCCCCGCTTGCACTCTTAGCTCTCTTTTGTTGGGCAGTCACCATGCCTCACTGGCCTCCTACTCAGCCTCTGAATGTGTAGAATATGTCAGTCACACAAAGCAGTCCCAGAGGCCCAGAGCCCACAGGCCCCTCCCAGATATACCTTCAGGTGAATAAGCTTCCAGGAGGCTCTGATATTGGCAGTCCCAGGACACACTGGGACTCCAGCCATGTGGGAGCCAGACTTGGAACTCCCTCATGTACTGTCAACCTAAGTCCCCTGACCACCTACGGATTTAATTAGGTGCTCCCTCATGCTCCAAGCATTCTGCACACCTTTATCACAGTGCACTGTCAATATTCTTACACATACCACCAGTGAGAGGGCAGAGGAAACTGTACATATGTAGGCACAGAGGAGCGGAGGTCTTTGTGGGTCATCCTGTGGTTTGGGAAAACCTGAAATATACAATCTATGAGAAAACAGGTCATGAGATGAGGCCAGATGTCATCAACTAAATAGATAAATAAATTGTGATGTATTCATTGACTGGACTACTATACAGCTAGGAAAATAATGAACCTGATTACAATAGCAACATAGATGAGCTTCATAGACACTATGCTGAGCAAAATAAGCCGGATCCTAAATGAAAAGCTAACATATTATATGATTCTGTGTATATGACATTCAAAAACAGGTGAAACTAATCAGGATGGTGGTTATGTGTGTGTGTGTGAGAGAGAGAGATGGGGGTGGGGGGGGGGGTGGCGGCGCGGGGGACGTAAGTAACTGAAAGAGAGTACAAAGAAACTTGCCCATTTCCATGGTGTAACTATTCCCACTGTGATCAATTTCAAGCTACCAAAGAGACATCAGCCAGCTTGCAAAGTTCTTTGGAAATTTAACCATCAGCTCTTGTGAGCCAGTGAATCCAGTGTCTAGCTGAGCACTTGCCAAAGAGAAATCACACTTTTCATAGGCAGGCTTCCTCCTCAGGGCAGCCTCAGAGTGTCTCCAGAAGTCCTGCATGTCCCCTGTTGGCTCTGAATTTCTCTCAACCCCTTTCTGCCTAAGGGGTCTCACTCTCTCTGTTGCTGCTCAGCCCTCCTGTCTTCCACCTCTCCTCTGCATACACACAGCATGTGGATGTGTCCTGAACTTCCCCCAAAAAATGATTTGCCCTCAATCCTGTGGCTCCTTCACCCTTACCCCCATCTTCTCACTATAATCTTTCTTGCTTTTTACCTACTTGCAAGAATATCCTGTGCTACTTACTTCTTTTAAAAATATTTTTATATTAATCTTAATCCTAAGTGTCAGAGCTGGGCCCTGGTCAGTGTGGCTCAGCTGGTTGGGCGTCATCCTGTGCACTGAAGGGTTGCTGGTTCCATTCCGGTCAGTTTACATGCTGGGGTTGTGAGCTCAATCCCTGGCAGGGGGCATGCAGGAGGCAGCCAATCAATATTTCACTCTCACACTGATGTTTCTATCTCTCTCTCCCTCTCCTTTCCTCTCTCTCTAAAAATCAATAAAATCTTAAAAAACAAAATAAGTGTCAGAGCTGGAACTGGAATTCAAGCACTCTGGCTCCAGAGTCCTTGTTACTTCCTGGCAGGGTCAGAGGTCAGGCTAGGGCCATGGTTCAGGTCAGTTGGCAACCATGATTTAAGCTTTAAATCTCACTGACCCCCTTGGCCCTGCACTCATCCCCCAGGCTCAGTTTCATGTTCCCTTATGCCCCAGATCCTGGCCACAATGGTGTCCTGAGCGTTGCCATGGGACGAGGCCACTTCCTGTGTGACTTAATCCTCTCATAGACCCCAGAAGACCCCAAGAATCCTTAAACCCACCCCTCAAGAGAAAGTTTCTGAGGCCCTGTCTGAGCCCTGCCTCACCCTGCTTCATGAGCTTTATGCCCACCAAAAGGTCTGCGAATGCTGGAGGATTTGTCTGCCCTTGTTGACCCACCTAACAGGGTTCTGGGCCCCTAAGAGCTGGTATTAGGGCCTCATGGGCAATGCCTAGCAGCTCAGTGCTGGGACTCCTGGACAGAGTGACCACTACCTGGGGATCTTATCTCCTCTGGCATAAGCACTGATCTGCTCAGATCCATGAGCTGAGAGGCTCACGCTCTGATCAGGGTCCACTTCAGCTGAGCACAAGAGCCATTTGGCAGGACTTCAACCTTGGGCACCCAGAGCTTGGGATTTGGCTACTCCAAGGCCACAGATCAGGAAATAATGAGTTAAGAAGAGACAACAAAGAGTAGAAAGAACGGGGAGAAATAGGGAAGGTGGAAAGGGAGAAAAGGAGAGGTAAGAATTGAAGGGAAATGGGTGGGGTCCAGTGTAGGTCTCAGGACAGGTCTGTGACTCATCTTCTTCCCTTGGACCCCACCAGGCGGCCACCGTGGCTCTAGGGGTTGCCCCCACCCCCACTAAGGTATAGGGGAAGGGAAGACTGGTGCAGCCTGATATTTCATAGTTGGCTGCAAGTTATGAGCAAGGCTGGCTGTGAATTCTGACATTGTGCCAAGAAAGAACGAGTTCCCCCTGGTGAGGCCAAAACAATGCTGTTAATCACACAGTCTGCCCCTTGGCTTCAGAGCTGTCATTCCTCAATGAGGCTTGGCCACATTGGTCACCACCAGCCTTAACTGGCATCTCAGCCTCAACTCCTGGGCCTGGCCATTCCTGTTCATCGGGAGAGGGAACTAGACTGTGATGATCCAGGCTGCAAACACACACCCCTAACCTCACAAGCTGCTCATTCTGGCCTACACTTTTTTTTCCCCCAAAAGAGTGTAGTCCAGAATGGCCCAGCCATCATGCCAGAGAGTGAGCTCACCTGCTGACACAGAAGAGGCCCTGCCACTTCTGACCAGCGATGTCTGCCTGCCTTGCTCCAGACTGTCTGTTGAGTAGGGAGAAGTGGACACAGATGTGCGTATTTGTGCCCTGCCTTTCCCAGCAGTCGGCAGAAGAATTGGTCCAGTGACAAAGACATATTCCCACCATTGTAGGTTAGGAAGCAAGCAAAATAGCTTGAAGACATGTCCTTGGGCATCTTAGGTCCGGTCCCTAGATGCAGAGCCTGAGAAGGGGGTTATTTTGCAAGTGATGGACTGAGGAAGGATCTCAGGGAGGGAAGTAGGCTAGGGCAGGAAAGAGCTAACCCAGGATATGGTCTCAAAGTCTGGCATCAGCCTGGTCCTACCTGAGCCCTGGAGCAAGATCGGCAGCACAGAACTGCACCACCTGGAGGCAAGGAGCTGGCTTTTCCTATCCCATATCAGTATGTCCCTGGCTGTGAGCTGCCCCTTGGTAGGGCGGTGTCATCTCCCAGTTGAAGCAGCTCCCATTAGCCGAGGACAGTTCTCCAGAGAAGGGACTAACTACTATGGGCTTTAGCAGCCACCACTCAGCATCTGAGGGCTGATGCACACGGGCGAGGCACCAACAGCATCTACTTCAAACCTTAGACTTTTGAGCAAAGACTTGAAGGAGGGGAAGAAGATGGCCAAGCAACTCTGTGGCTCCTGAGGGTGGGGTCTGTTTGGTACTCTTCTTGAGAAGTAGCTCCCACGAGCAGGCAACAGCCCAGCCCTTGTGAGTGTCCTACATGGCAGGCCCCACAGGGCACCCTAGATGCCACACAGAAGGCCAACAAATGCCACCTAGCGTACAGGAGGCAGAATTAAGAGGTGCTCAAGGAATACACAGTCCAGAAACTACTATCCCAGGGCAGTGGGGTTAATCACAGAAACAATCCTAGAGAAGGTGGTCCGAGGCCCAAGTCGAAGAAGGCGAGTACTCACTATGGAAACAGAAGGAGGGCCATCCTGGCCAGGCCAACATGCGAAAGCCCAGAGGTGGGGATGAGGCAGCTAGTGTTTGTGGCTCTTCCAGAATCCCTGGAAGAACAAGAGACGTTCTGTTTCTATCTTTACAAGATGCTACAGGAAGACCAAGTGCTTTAGGGCTAGATTGATTCAAGTTCAGAACTTGACCCTATTCCTTGCCCTCTGGAGATAACTAGAATCTTTCTGCAAGGTGGATGCCAGTGCCATGAGAGTTAAATGAGAAGTACAGCCTGGCCAGTGTGGCTCAGTGGTTGAACATCAGCCTATAAACCAAGAGGTCATAGTTCGGTTCCCGGTCAGGGCACATGGCTGAGTTGGGTGTCGATCCCCAGTGTGGGGTGTGCAGAGGCAGCCAATTAATAATTCTCTTTCATCATTGATGTTTCTCTCTCCCTCGCCCTTCCTCTCTGAACTGTGAACTGTGGGGACAAAGCTGATGGACACAGTGAAGAGTAACTCAAATAGTACAGGAGAAGGTGATGAGTGCTGTGAAAAACAACAGAGCCAGTTGAGGAGGTGGAGAGCACAGGGCTGCCGGGAGGACATTGTAATTTTAAATGGAAAGTCAGAGAGACCTCACTGCCTTTACAAGACTCTTCTAAGGGAACTCTTACATTTAGCAGTGGGGACATAAGGAAGAAGCAGCAAAGGAAATTGACACGGAGTCAAAAATCTAAGAGAGTGGCACCTGGAAGCCATGTGAGATGACAAGTGTCCAGGATGTACAAGAGATGTGTCTTCAGGGTGGAGACCTGTGTGGGTTGGGGCTGTGGGGCAAGGTGGTGGAGTAAAAAGCAGGTAGGGAAGAGGAGACAGGTGTGTATGGAAAGGGTGGAGAGAATGAGGGTGCAGCTGTGACAGAGACAAGCTCACAGATGACTGGTGGCTCAAGAGCAGCACAGCACAAGTAGGTGATGAGCCTTGAGTGAGAGGAGTGATTTCTTTCTTACCAAGGTGGGAGAGAGAGGAGGAAGGTTTGAGCGCTTCCCCAACTTCTTTAGCTTCTGTTTTCTCCATGAAACGGGAAGTGAGGTCAGTGCTCTGGAAATGGTGAAGGGGTGGCCACAAGGCTTGTAGGGAAGAGTCAGGGCTCAAAGGAGCTAGTGCAGGAATAGGGGAGAGCTACCTGAGGATGGTGGCGAGACTGCTGGAAACAAAGGACATTAAACTGAGGTCGAGACCTTAAGTGTGTTTAGAGTGAATCACTCCAGAGTTAGGATCTGGCTGGAGAAGTGCAACCTAAATCCAGAAAGACATGGATGTGGGAGCATTGCAAGAGAGTTGGAGTCTCAGCCACACCAAGAAGGAAGCAAACAGAGCTGATGGGAGAAACCAAGGGGCTGGCAGCTCAAAGTACAGATGAGAGCGGGGAGAGGGAGGCTGTAGTCAGCAGTGGAAGTGGGTTCTAAGTGAAGAAATAAAATGCTCAGACATGTTTTAAGAGCATCCCCCAGCTGCTGTGGAGAACAGGGTTCTGGGGCAGGAGCCCACTTGAAAGGGCACTGCACGTGGTAGCTGGGACTGATGGTGCTGGGACTAGGGTGATAACAGGATGGTGCATAGTGGGGGGACTCTGGGACTGATAGGAGTTGGCAATGATGGGATGTAGGGTGCAATAGGGAGAGGTCAGAATGTATTGAGCATCTATGATATGCCAAGCATGGTGTGGGGAGCTTACCATTTAAGGTTAAGATAGACAGGAAACTGCTAGTTACTTGCAGTGTTCTTGGCACTTAGAAGTGAGGAGATATGCTGGGGTGGGGGGAGTGGTGAGGAGGAGGGAGTACAGCTAAACTCTGCTGGCTTGGGAGGGGGGTGCAAGGGAAGGCTTCTAGGAGGAGGTGCCATTGGAACTGGCACTACCAGGTGGTGGAAAGAGGAAGGGCATCCAGAATGACCATGTGCAAAAGTCCAAAGGCAAGACTGAGGAGCCCACTATGGCCAGAGGGCAGTGAGAAGTCAGTGTGGCCACTTATCTAATGCACATAAAGACAGAAGTAAGATTGCAGGGAGGAGCAGGAACCACAAGAGAAAAGGGAGTGAGGGGGCAATGCTGGGCTCCTGGATGGAGAGGTGGGAAGGTGAGGGAGGGCATGCCATGTGAGCCTCTGGCTCCAATGACCGCTGCCAAGATAAGTTAGCACAGCTGGGCTTCATGCTTGCAAGAAAGGCTGTGGGCAAAGTGGGGAGTGGGAGAGAGAGCCAGAAAAGGGGGCTGCCAGGCACTGAGCGAGTGGCCTTGTCTCAGAGTCCCCAGCTGTCCATTGAGGCTTTCCTGTATCTGAGCTACAGGTGCTGGCAAAGGTGTGTGCTGGGCAGCTGGAGAGGAGTGAGGAGGCAAGACAGGGGAGTTAGCTGGTCAACCTGAGTAGCCATAACTCAAGAGTAGCTGGGGGAGGAGAAAGCTGGGAGTGGCTGAGAAGCACTTGTCCGCTGATGTCCCCACAGCAGGGCAGCAGTGCAGGGACAATGCTGACAATGCCTGTGGGCAGAGGTGGGTGTGAGACTCAGAACTGCCATCTATGAAGGAAACAGGAAATGTCTCTTGGGAGCTACTGCTTGTGGAAGCTGGAGCCCAGGGCACAGATGTCTATTTTCCAGGCAAGATGTCTGCACACAGTGGGCAGAGAGCAAATAAACAAACTTGTGGCAGATACTGTTGGTGCCTCACCCATCTCCCTAGACCTTCAGTGCACTAGTGGGCTAACTTCCACCCCAGCACCTGCCTTCGTCTCTCTGCCTGGGGGCTTTCTCTGCCCACCAGAATCCTCCTTGCCCACCCACACAGTAGGCAAGAAGTATGGAGTAACTATGGGAGTGGTTGTATAGATACCTCACCTCCCTCACCCCAGAAGGGGGTGGCGGGTAACTCTGAGGTTCCTATTCTCCACTGTCTCCCAAAGCTCCCAAGCTTTTATTGGCTTTCTTGTCTTTTCTATCTCTTATTTCCCACTCCACTACCCGGGATTCACTTACCTCCCAAATTAACAACTTGCCTCGGGGCCTGCTCCTGGGGGAGCCTAAAGTAAGATGTCAGCAGGACACAGTAGGAAAAATGGGGGCTGCAAGGCTGTTTGAATCCCAGCTTCTTTTGTGAAAGGAATCCCCAGCTGGCGGCAGGCTTCTGTACAGGTTGGTTGAGAATAAATTAGCATGTTAATGTTTACAACAAGGCCCAGGCTATACAGTATGCCATGTCGCCTACTAATCTGAATCAAAACCACACTGATAACAATGCCCTTTGGCCAGCTTCAGACTCGTTGCTGAAAGCATAGTCCACCGATTTGTCATCCTGGGCTAAATATAAAAAATTGTGGCCTGAGTCAGAACGTTATTTTCAGCACTCTTGTCTTACTTTCAGCCATTGAGGAATGCTGTTCTGAGGGCTGCTTTCGTGGAGGATGAGGGCAACCCTGGTGGACCCCATATTCCAAAGACAACTATCCAAATCCTCTCCCAGGGGATAGGGTCTCCTCAACACACCCTGACCCATATCCCAGCCTCCCCCAAATCTACCAGGTCGAGGCTTCTGTTTCTGGCCACTCTCCAGAGCTGGGAAGTGGGTCCCTTCCAGGTCTGAGGTCTCCTCTCTCAAAAGCCACAGAAATAGGGAAAGGGGGCGTGAGTAACAGAAGTATTTATTAAGAACTTGTTAATTTATGAATCTTCACAAAATCCCTGCCAGACAAATATTATTTTTAAAAAATATATTTTTATTTACTTCAGAGAGGAAGGAAGAGGGAGAAAGAGATAGAAACATCAATGATGAGAGAGAATCATTGATTGGCTCTCTCCTGCATGCCCCCCCACTGGGGATTGTGCCCACAACCCAAGCATGTGCCCTGACCAGGAATCAAACCATGACCTGCTGGTTCATAGGTCGACGCTCAACCACTGAGCCATGCCGGCCGAGCCAGAGAAATATTATTGACTGTATTTCACAGAAAGGGAAAGTGAGACTTAGCCAAATAACTGGCTCAGGGCTACTTGACCCAGGTTTGAATGGCTGACGCCACACAATGCTTCGTGCCCTTCCTCTTCCTCCACGGTGTCTCTTAGCACCAGCAATTCTCTAAATGGTGGGGTGTAGGTGATATGCAAGTGCTCCACATTCAAGAGGGGGACATGGTGCCCTGCCCCAGTAGGGGACGCTGCTCTTATTTCTTTTGGGGGAAGGGGAAGATCGAGCAGGTCTCCCAATTTGTCAAGGCCCCCTATTCTGGCTGCTCAGCCACTTAGGCACCTGCAGCTACTGCCCAGAATGGGACACTCCTGCCACCTACCCTCTGCCCCTGCTGCTACTGAGGATGAGTGAGGCTGAGAGAGTGGCCTTCGCTTCCTGGATCATGCCTTCACGTTTTGTTGGGTGCTTTTCAGAGACATGATGGAGATGCCAGGTGAGAGGTTTATGGGAAGGTCTTCCTGGCACAGCTCAGACCCCAGTGCCCCACCCCCTTTTGCCTGGCACTGCTCCCTGAAAGCCATCCCAGAAGCCTTCCCTGACCATGCCCACTGGGACAGCCCACTGTCCTGCATTCCGACAGCCATGGACATTGTTTATTGAGGTTTGATTCTAGGCCCTGTCTCTCACCTGCTTAAAAATATCCATGGCTCCTAACTGCCCACAGAATAAAAGCCGAACTTCCCAGAATTTAAGGCCCTTCTGTCCCAAGTTTTCTGAGTGCATCCTATACAACACTCCCAGGCCCCAGACTTGTTATCCTCTTGCCCATCTGGCCTCTCTACTCCCACATCCTCTGCCCTTCCTATCCTGGCTGGCTCCTGCCCATTCTCTGAGATCCCACCTGCGTTCCCATGATATTGGATCCACATTGCTAACAAGGGAGCAGGGCTGTGTTTGAAGGGAGCCCAGCACAGTGCCTGGCATGGGGCAAGCTTTGCTCAACGTTGGTCAGGAGTTCGTACCCTTTTTGTGCTAGGGACTATTTAAGAGCCCTTCTCAGAGATACGCTTTCAAATGCACTAAATAAAATACAAAGGTCTGCCAGTGAGATAGATTTCATTGAACTCTTTGTCAAAATATTTTTAAGTGAAATTATGCTACAGTAATAAATGTGCTTCTATGTTAAGGCATGAAATGAGATCTAGAGGTGTGTGCCAATGATCATCATCTCCAATAGTCAGGCGCATAGACAGTATTTCAAAACATCTGCAACAACTGAACATGATAGAAAAATATCTAGAGGACCTGGTAACATTAGGTTGAGCCTTAGGAAACTGCCAATGTTGGACCAGTTTCAAGCTACAAAAACTGTAATTTCATATGGTTTTGCCCCATTCTACTCCAGTTTGTTGCCTACCCTCATCATTAAGGAAAATGCTCAATTTCCGGTATTGTGAGTAAAACTAAGGATGACTCTTTTTCCCCATTTAAGTTCATGGACCTCCCCTGGAGTTATATCAGGGCCCCCCCCCCCCCCACGAAGTTGTATCAGGGACCCCTTGGGGAGAAGTAGTTTGAGAGCCCCTAGTTGATGACTCAGCAAGGGCCCCTGCAGGTCGGGGAGGGTCGCTCCTTATCGTCCAGGGGCTGCCTGGGCCTCCCTCCTCCTGGAGCATCTAACCCTCGTGGGTCTCTGCTCCCCGCAGGTTCCCTGTTCCCGGAGATGAAGCCCTCGGAGAGCGTCTTCAAGGTCATCTTCTGGCTCGGCTACTTCAACAGCTGCGTGAACCCGCTCATCTACCCCTGCTCCAGCCGCGAGTTCAAGCGCGCCTTCCTCCGCCTCCTGCGCTGCCAGTGCCGGCGTCGCCGGCGCCGCCGCCCCCTCTGGCGGGTCTACGGCCACCACTGGCAGGTCTCAACTGGCGGACCGCGCCCCGATTGCGCCCCCAGCCCGGGTGCTGCGCTCCCCGGGGCCCCCCTGACCCTCACCGAGCTCGCGGCCCCAGGCTCCCCAGGCACAGCCGAGGTGCAGGCTACCGTCGCCGGCCGCGCAAAGCCGTGCGCTTTCCGCGAGTGGAGGCTGCCCGGACCGTTCCGGAGACCCACCACCCAGCTGCGGGCCAAGGTCTCCAGCCTGTCGCACAAGATCCGCGCCGGGAGCGCACAGCGCACAGAGGCCGCCTGCGCCCTGCGCTCGGAGGTGGAGGCTGTGTCCCTTGGCGTCCCCCACAACGTCGTGGAGGGCGCCACCTGTCAGGCCTACGAACTGGCGGACTGCGGCGACCTCCGGGAGACTGATATTTAAGGACCCCCAGAGCTAGGCCTGGGTGGGGGCGGGGGTGCTAGGGGAGGTGGATAAGGTGGGGAGAGGGCGAGGACGTGAGGAGAGGCTAGCTTTGTTCAAGAGGCCCATGAGGATCAGGGATTCGAAACTGATCAGGGCAGCTGCTCTCCAGCATCCAGGAGGAAGGGAGGCGGAGCGCTGCCCTGGAGGGGTGGAAGGTCATGGGCCCCCACCAGACACAAATGCCCGAGCTCCTCCTTTCGGAGGGAGGGGGTGCGGACTCGGGCGGGGGGCATTTGCTCCCAATCCTTATTTGAGAAACACTGCCCCATCCATGCCTTGAACCCTGGGTAGACAGCCCCAAGTCTGGCCAGACAGGCCTGTCCCTCCTCTTGGGGAGAAAGGGGCAGGGAGGCCCTGCATGGCTGCCCCACTGCCTCCCTAGGAAAACATCACTGGGACCAGGGCTTCTCAGTGAACAGTTTCTCCTTACTGCCGACTGGAGGAACCTTGAGACCTGTCACCGCCACCCACAAGCTTTGGTGGCAGATGGGATGACTGATTTTACAAGCCTGTTGTATTTACCCGTGGACCCTGGGGTACTCCTCCTTGCACACCGCATAACCTGACCCTGGCCCCCAATACCCCCCCCCCAAGGGCCTTACTGTTTACACTCTGTACATAGCTCCTTGTGCCTGTGCCCATCACCTCCCACTGGGATCCAGAGCTGTCAAATGGGGAGAGCTTTATTTGTCATTTTGAGACATATTTATTGGCAAGAGTACTTCTATTTTGTCCAGACTGTGCAAACTGTCCCTCTTTAGCTTATAACCTATAAAGAACTTTTTTTTTTCTAAAATTCTTCAAGTACTAAAGGCCCACAACAGGACAGATTGGGTATTTGTGCACCTTTCTAGTTTCAACTTAACTGGCTCTTTAACTGTCCCTTTGGGACTTGTAGCATGACCAAAGGACTCTGGAAGAGGAGGTTTTAAATTCACATGACTAGTCTTGGGAAACAAACAGTAATCATAAACACAAATTTTCGCTTTGTCAGTCTCCCCAGATGTACCTGTGATGCAGTCATCAGTTAAATAGGTGGAACATTACAAGAAAAAATATACAAGCCCAAGTAGACAGGTGTGCATGGTGAGTGAGAGAACACCTACCCAGGAACCATGCTTGACACCCCAAGAGGGCCGCACTTTGCAGCACTTTGGCCACCCTAGAGCTGGGGACACTGGGGGACAGCCCTTATGGTCTCACAGGGGTGGGGGCTGTTGGTCAAATCAGGGGTCCAGTATCAGAGGATTGAACACTGGGCTCCTGGGCAGGGGTCGGTAGCAGGGGAGGGCCCCTGAGCAGGGTGAACATTGGTTCCCACATGTTAGGGCAGGTAAGCCACCAGAGGTCAATAGTGGGGACAAGGGAGAAGGTGGGAAGGGAGTCTTCATCAGGAGGATTTTTAGTGTGGGAGGGAGCCTCCTTGTCCCCATAACAGTGGACATGGAGGCAGGCACTGTGGGCAGCTTGGCCAGTACTTTCTGTCGGCACGATGATCAATCAGCAAAACATGTCCAATGTTCAAGCCTCAGCCATCTCCTGGGCACAGCAGTGCTCTGTATCAGCTGCCTCCTGTACCCCCCATACCAAGTACCCAGCCTTCAGGAGATGGGGGAGTGCTGCAGAGGCCCCAGAGAGGCTGTGCTTCAACAGGGGCATCCAGGGACCCAGTTCTTATCATCAATAAAGCACTGAGCCACTGACCTTGCTCTCAGGACATGCCAGAAAGTTGTAAAGTGGCCAAGAGGAATGGAGGGAGTAGCAACAGCCCTTCTGGAGGAGGGAGCTTCTTGCCAGTGATTTTGGAGCATTTGGAAGAAGTGCATTCACTGCACCATTTCCTGAGACCTCAGGTGCCCCAGCTCCCCCTTCCCCCAGCCTGGCCCACACAACTCTTTAAAGACTGTCCCTGAAGTGCATATAAAAAGGGGCCATTGTCCCTTTTGTTATCACCTTGAAATGCCAAGGTGATTGGGGAAATAGGGAAGACTCAGTACCCATCAAAATGGGAGTAAGAGTTCCTTTGCACAATCCTCAAGAAATGAGGGAGTTTATTAGTGAGAAGGGCATGGTCCTATGAGATGTGACAGGAAAAAAAGCAAGTCTCCAAAGACACTGGCATTTGTCCAGTGACCTACCCCCACCCCCTTAGAAAGCCTCACTCCTGTTCCCACCCAAAACCTCTAGCTCCAGTCCACCCTCCCTCTCAAACTGGGCTCTTGCCACCCATCTTGCCTTGCTTCCCACACTCTTCAGGGCCTCTGTCCCCAGCATTCCACAGGACCACTTTTGCAAGTCACCTGGGACCTTTCATTTCCCTAACCTCCTCCCATCATCTGTCTGTGCTGCAGTTCACACTAGTGGCCACTCCTGCTTCCTGAAATGTTCCTCCGCTGCTGAGCCACGCCCCTGGGATCTCTTCTGGTCCCCTGACCACACTCTCTCTCCTGCGCAGGCGCCTCTCTCTGTCCTTAAATGTCCCCCAGGATTTTCTTCTTCCTTTTCTCAACTCTCCACACAATCTCATCCATTCAAAATCACCTCAGTCACATACATAAATGTCTCCCAAGGGTCTATCTCTAGCTCCAGAGGTGTGTGTTTATTCTCCCCCGGATGGCCCCCAGACACTCCAGATTCAAGCCCACTCACCTTCTGCAAAGCATCTCATTTGCTCCGTGCAGGCATGACAAGGCCACTGGTGCTGAGGCTTCAGGCTCCCTAAGGCCCTGAGCCTGCCTGTCCTCTCCACACCTCATCATCTTCCCAAGACCTCCTTCCCAGATACCTTACCTGGAACTAATCTCTGAGCATTCCTCAGTCTTCCTGTTAGCTCACATCAAGATCACCCTGGCTTAGAGTCCACTGATAGAATCCATATCTGTGTCCATCAGGGAGAGAGCTGTCTGTTCCCAGGGCTGCTCAGGACTGGGTAAGAGTTTTTATTAAATACTAGAAGCCCAGTGCATGAAATTCGTGCACAGGTCGGGTCCCTAGGCCTGGCTGGCGATCAGGGCCGATCGGGGCCTTCCGGCTGCCAGCCAGGGCCTCCCTTCCCTGGCTGCTGGCTGCTGGCTGGGTCCTTCCTTCGTTCCACACTGCCCCCTGGTGGTCATCGCATGTCATAGTGAGCGATCAGTCTCCTGGTCAAACTCCCGCAGGGACAATTTGCATATTCGGCTTTTATATATATAGATTGGATTTATGGGTCCACTGACCCTTCCCTGGGACACTGCACCATTGTCCACCTGGTAGCTGGATCAACATCACCATTTTTGTAAGACTCTCACCCCATCTGGTCCCATCAATACTCAGGAGCTAAAGCTTAGTCCTCTCCCAGCTGGAGAGCCAGCTGCACCCTGAACCTCTGCAGGACCACCTGCCCCACGTGCCCTCCAGGCCACCCAACCCTCCCACCTGGAGCCCCACCTCTCCAAAAGGCCCCCTCCACCACCACTTCTCCAGGTGGTGGCAGGCACTGGCGAAAGGTTGGGACCTTGGTGGCCCTCCCCTCAGTGACCTGTCATAACTCCGACTCCTCAGTGCCCCCCTGACCCTGTTTCTATTCCCATCCTGTTACACCCCAGGGGGTTACATGTTCACCATCTACTTGGGAAAAAAAATTTTTTTTTTCCCTTCCCGTGGCTTCAGCAAAGCACAAAACCAGATGCTCGTAAAGGCTAAACCAGTCCCTCAGGCTTTCTGCTCAGAATAGCTCTCTAGGGAGCCTGGTGGGCCCAGGTACTGGAAGTGGGACTTCGGGGAAACGGGTGAGGCACTCACTCTCCTGCTAGGCTGGGCTGACATTTCTTCCCTTTCCCAACCCACCTCTTGGCAGAAAAAGGGAAACAAAGGGAATATTGAATAGGGCCCAGCCTACTAGTATATTCTTAAATTGCTCTGGTCTGGGTGAGAATGAAGTGGAAATTGCGGAAGAATTTGGAATCAAGAAGAAATCCAGAAACTGGGGCCACAAAAGTCTGAGCCTTCAGAGCCAGGAGCCAGAATGAGAGATGCATTGGAGGCAGCTCCAGGGACCTCAACACTGATATTTGTGGAAGTCCTGTTACTGGTGGAGTTAGATGTTAGACCTCAGTCCTTGCATTCAGCTAAGAAAGAACTCAGAGCCAAAAACTCAAATACAAGTGAAAGTTTATTTAGAAAGTCACAGAAGTAGAAGAAGTGAGAGGTAGAAGAAACTGGCTCAGCAAACAAGTTACAGAGGCAAAAGAGGGGCCTTAATGCTTAGGAGAAGGAATGCAAAGATAACACTCCTGAGAGAAGAGGGGAAAGGCTAGGGCCTATGAGAGAGAGAGAGAGAGAGAGAGAGAGAGAGAGAGAGAGAGAGAGAGAGAGAGAGAGGGAGAACACACTGGGTCCCTTGCCTTAAGATCGATCTCAATAGAATATTCATCAGCTTTCCAGTTGCATCCTTTCAGGGTCATGGTCTCTACTGATGGATTGGTCAGCACTAAGGTAGGGGGTCATTAATCCTTGCCTCTGGTCCTGATGTCAGCCATGGCATTGCTTCATCTGCTTTTGCTTCTGGGCCTGAAGCTGAAACACAACTGAGGCCTAACTGTCATCTCTAGTTTGACTAAAACTCTGTCTCTGCGGTCAACAGACCTGAGGCTTTGGTCCTAAGATTTTTTAACGGGGGTCAGAACCTCATTGTCCTGAGGGCTTACTCCTTAAGGGACTGGTCGTGCAATGGCTTGCACAGGAGTCTATTCTCTGGCCCCTTTGTTCCTCCTCTAAGGGGATCGAAACCTCATGACTAGCGATATAAAAGGACAGGGGTCTAAACAGCATGAATTCACATGCCAGGGAGGAAAGGTCACCCTGAGGGTAAGGTCCTACCCTACAATACTATTTTCCAAGTTTTGCCCATTACTAGGCACGCAGGACTTTCTGCCCTGGTGACATTCCGTATGTGGCCTATCATTCCTGCTCTTCTCATGCCTGTCTTAACACCTCAGGAAAGTTTTTTTTTTTTTCCTGCCCCTCTTTCATCTCCCCCTAAATTTAAGCATTTCCTAAAGTTCTACTTTTTTCTTTCTCTTTTTCTTTTCTTTCCTCCATTGCCATCCATAGGAGCATCCATGTCCCAAATCCACATTTCCAGCTCCAACGCTGTCTTCACTACCTAATACTTACTTTGGTAAAACATATAGGGTTGACTCTGATTGTCCATACACAAATTTCCTCCTGACTGCAATACTGAAGGTCATACACACTGTTGGTATAGTCAAGGTTTGTTTTAAGTCACTATCTTAAGGTGGCATCCTACCAAGCCATTTATAAGACCCCTCCCCTTAAAACACCAACAAAGAATTAAAAAGAAGATAGAAATTCAAAACAGTCAGAAAAGTAAGGATACCAGTCAACCATTTGCAAAGAGTGGGGAGTCCAGTGCTGAGGAAGCTGCATTAAAGGACAGATTCAGGGGCCCGGCCAGAATTTTGCCTCTACATTAAAGGCTCTACCCTTTCCACTGCATATCTCCCACCTCCCACCCCACCCCTAACTCCAAGAAGGGCCTGCCCAGTCATCTAATCTCCAGCCACGTCCTACTGCCCAAAAATTGCTTTCTGAGTAGCTGAGGACACAATTCCCTGCAGGAACTTTCTACCTGCTCACTGGACTGTCCCGTCTTGTAGGTCTGAGGTCAGAAGGGACCTTGAGAGCAGAGTAGAACAGTATCATTTCTCGGGTGCTCTATTTGACAGAAAAGGAATAGTCAGCATCTCTGAATTTTTATGTAAAGTTTTTCCTCATTTGCTGAAAACTGGGCAGTGGGGAGTAGAAGATTTCCCTCAGTCTGGTAGAGCAGAACTAAAAGAATGCCCACTGGCTTCTGTCTCCTCCAGCTCCTTGAGCCAGAGTCAATCCATGAAGTGCATCTTCCAGGGACCTGAATCCCTTGGCCCATTCTTACAAGGCCTCATTACTGTGACTGAGCCACCTCTGTATTCTGGGTGGCTTCCTTGTCTGTGGGTCCATTGATCTAGTGCTTAGAAATATCCCTTTTGGGCTGGATAACTCCCCTAAGCAGAGGTGTATCCATCAGCTATTGCTGTGATAATGCTGCAAAACAAGCCACCCCAAAATTTACAGGTTACAAGAACAACCATTTGTTCTCTTGCTTATGTTTCTGTCTGAAAGTCCTAGGTTTGGTTTCAGGCTTCTGTGGGCTCAGTCAGATATATTCCCCTTTTCTCTATATTCTCCTTGAAACATCAGCTATCAGGGGCATATTATTCTCATGACAAATGATGAGTACACGAGATGCCAAACCCAACTATGCAACATGCTTTTGCTCATATTGCATCATGGCTGTTTACATTCTTTGGCCAAAACTAGTGAGATGGCCAAGCCCAAAGTCAATGGAGCAGGAAAATATACTCTGTTCCACAGGGATAGGAAAGTGACTGAATATTTGCTAAATAATCTTCCAGTCTAGCTCAAAAGGCTTGGTTAGGACTTCCACATACGAATTGGGGGAGCGGGGAAATAACAGCCTCTTTAGTGGGAGGAGATGCAAGGTCACATGGCAAAATATGCAGTCACAGGGAGGAGGGGAGAACTGAGGTCACTTCTGCCATCACCTACCATATGTAGCAACACCAATCTAGCTCTTGCCCTGAGCTAGCACTGGTCTAGACTGGACTACCCACTCCGGTAGCATGGAACAAGGACCTCACCCTGCCCAGCCCCAGGTTTCCTCCTCTATCATTAGGGCCCGGCTCACACTTACTTTGTAAGAATCAAATGAGATCCTGTTGGTGATGTTTTTTTAAAGAGTAAAGGGAGCTCTGAGAAGAAACTGTAGTTTCCTAAGCTAAGTAGGGTGTCATTTATACATAAAGTGGCAAAAGACAGATGTTCCCAAACATGCATGAACTCTTCTTTGAGAAAAGGACCCTCCAACAAAGCCAAGTCAATGCAAATACAATGAAAACAACAAATCTGAAACAAACAGGGATATAACTAGTCACAAGAGAGAATACATACTTGAACAACTTTAGACCACTAAATGTTAAAACAACATTAAAAGGCCAACTTTCTAGTAAAATTTCAATTGCCAAAATTGCATCTCACCCCCAAAGTAGGAAATCATAAGAGAACATTAACCATGAAAGAAATTAAAACATAGTCAAAGATCTACTTCCAAAAAAAAAAAAAAAAATGCACCAAGTACAGCCAGTTTGGCAAGTAAGTTCTTTAAGTCTCCAGGAAATGGATAATTAACATTTTATACATACTTTCTCAATGTACATAGTAAAAAGATGTAAAACTACCCAAATTGTTTTAAAAGCCCAAGAGGGAGGGGAGAAAGCCCTAGAAAGGCCAAGAAAAAAAAAATCTTAGGTCACTTGTGAACATAGGTACAAAAGCCCAAATAAATATAAGCACATGAAATCCAGCAAGGCCAGTGTATCAGACTGTATTATTGACAAAACATTTGCTGCCCCAAACTTGCTGGATACTTTTCTGGAAAAGAATTATATGCCTATTCACAGACATCAAACTCAAGCACTGACTTCATTTGACCAATGAAATGTGGGTAGAAGTAACACATGCTACTTCTGATCAGAAACATTAAGATGTTCCATTATCTTCTCTTTTCTATCAACCATACCAGTAAGATGCTCCATCGCGGTGGATCCTAGAATTAAGAGGATGTAAAATCAACCCTCTGGGCTCATGGTGAACAAGAAATGATCTTATATTGTAATTCACTAAGATTTGGGGGGTGTTTGTTACCAGAACCGAACTTAGCCTAAACTGACTGATACAACAAGGCAAAGACTGTCCCCAAAATACAAGAAAAACATTAGAAATTTTATCAATGTAAATAGCACATTAACAGGTAATAGGAGAAAAACCCTATGATCATCTCAGTAGATGTATAAGACATTTGATAATATTCAATATTCATTCATAATAAAACATTCATAAACTAATATAGAAAGGAATTTCTTTAACCTGATAAAAAAAAAAGTATCCAGAAACAGAGCAAACAGCATACTTATTAGAAACATTATCCACATTCCCATTAAATCAGGAATAAGTCTACAACCTCCATATCACTCTTTTACTCAACATTGTACCAATAGTTATACTTTATGCAATAACAACAACAACAACAGGCATATTGACAGTAAAGAAACTTGACTATCAAACTTTGCAGGTAATGTGATCTTTCTAGAAAACCCAAGAAAAGTAACTGATAAAAAAAATCCAAACTAATAAAAGAGTTTATAATTTAGCCAAGTCTAACTCAATATTCAAAAACTAAATTCTTCCTATTCCCCAGCAATTATCACTAGGTGCCATTTTAAATCAGTGGGGAAAGGGTGGATTATCCAACAAGGAGCACTGGGATGACCAGCCAACAATGAGGAATAAAAATAAACCTGGATCCCTACCACAAGTCCACTAAAGTTTAAGAATTCTTTTTAAACATAAAATACCATCTTTATTACTTGGAATAAAAAACAAGGAGAGCCTGAGAAAATGTCACGACCAAGAGAGAACAACCCGAAGGAAACATGATAACTAAATGCAACGTGGAATCCTGGATGGAATTCTGGAACAGAACAACGACATTAAGTAAAAGCTAAGGAAATATGAATAAACTATGGACTTTAGTTAATAATAATGTTCCAGTATTGGTTCATTAGTTGTAACAAACGTACCAGATTAATATAAGATGTTAATAATAGGGAAAAGGTATATACTTACATTTTCCATAAGTCTAAAGTTATAAAAAAAATTATTGATACCAAAATAATTGATAGAACTGATAAAACTAAATAAACAAATACACAAGTATAGTTGGACACTTCAACACTATTCTTTCAGCAGTTGATACAACTAGACAGAAAATCAGCCTGGATATAGAAGAGGACAACAACACCATCAACCAACAGGATCTAATTAACAGCTATAGCACACTCCACCCAACAATAGCAGAATACCCTTTGCAAGTACCATAGATCAGATACCAAAATCAACCACATCCTCGGCCATAAAACAAACATCAACAAATGTAAAAATTAAAATCATACAATCCAGCTTCACTTGGGGAACAAAATAAGTTCACATTTGTTATTTACTTAGTAAACTTATTCATTGAAGCATAATTAAACTTTTTTAGCACAGAGGATTGCATACAAAAGGAAATCACTAAAAGTCTGGTGAATGAACAAATGAATAAATGAATGAATGAATGAACGAGCTGTCTCGTCTTGGGGACCAAGACCTGTTTCTACTGTTAAGAATAAAAAATAATACTCTAAAATAAGTTAAAATCTTATTTAATTCCTTTATTCAATATTAATTAAAAGTACTTTCTGTGATTTATATATTTTTTAATTCAGAAAATCTCACATAAAATCCAAAAATAGTTCTCCCTGCAGCAAGAGGGCTGTAGTCCAATATGGCCAGAAGATGGCGCCAAAGGACATAGTTCAACCGATGAGGCTGTTCTTGCTTCCAGAGACCCTGGAGTCAAGGGCAGCTCTTCCCCACCTCTCCCAGCCATGGTGAGAAGGGGAGCCAGCCCAGCCCTTCCTGTGTCTCCCGCAGCAACCTGAGACTCCCCACCAACAACACCGAGGATGAGGAAAGTGAGGATGCAGAGAGAGCATGTGTAGAAAATGCCAGTGTGAATTTTGACTATGAAGGAGAGGCAAGGGAAGGTGGTAGCAAGAGGAGGGGGGTGATGGGAAAGACATGAACATGTTGAAATGTGGATGGAAGGATGTCCTAGAGAGAAGGGGGAGAGGAACGGATAAGACAAGTTCCTGAGACATGGGATGCGGGGGGAGGGGGAGGATGAGGGAAGTCTAAAAGGACTGGGGTAAAGGCTGGCTATTCGTAGATTTGATGAGCAAGTTGCCTCCAGTTGGCTTCTACTTTGCCTATGACACAGGAGACCATGTTGCCTGCTGACACTGAAGAGGCAGGAGAGTCAGAGGTCGGCATGGAAAACCCAGGCAGGTTGCCAGCCAACACCAAGAGTGGGTCCAGAAGTTGGCACCATTCAGTTTGACTTCTTTCTCCACTTGTTCATTCATTCTGCAAATATTTGATAACCTACTATTACACCCGGTACTATTTTGGACACTGTAACTTACATTTGGGGGCGGGGGGGAAGAAGGGGGGTGGGGAGAGGATGGGGGAATACAGACAAATAAATAAACAAATACAAAATGACAGAGGGAAAGAGAAGGGCTAAGAAATGGATAAGGGAATGAAACAGTGTACCGGAAGTGCTGTGAAAATGGGGTGCTTAAAGAAGTCTTCCCAGAGAAGTGATAGCTGAGTAGATATCTGAACACAGTGAGGAAAAAAGACTTGCCAATACCTGGGACAAGCATTCCAGATAAAGGGGACAACCAGGGCCAAGCGGGGGGGGGGGGGGGGGGGGGCAGGAAATGAGAGCCAGGGTACAGATCACATACGGCGTTGGAAATCACCTTCTAGGCTTAGTGTGGTAGGATGCCGGAAGCCAATTCCAGCATGTCAGCAGGGCTGAATCATCTGGAATGGCTGAGGGCATTTCCCCAAACCTGAAAAGGATGCATAAATGATTGCTTGCTGCCAGACAGCTGAGGGCATTTCAATCTACATGTTATTGCCTCGGGCCAAACACCTGAACAGCCAGAGATAGTTCCTCAAATCTGACAATGGATTCTATATACCAAACCCTGGCCCTTGATGTGTGTATCTACCTTGCCTTAGGACAATTTGGGTTAATAAAAAGTAAGGGGTCCTGAGACAAGGAAGAACTTAGTTCCTTTAGCTAAGTCTTCTCTGGCTCCCCATAATGCCTTCCAAAATTATGTTTCATCTCTAGACTCTTGCTTAATTTACACACAGCGCCTTCTCCAGATTCCTGAACCCCTTCTAGATGCTGGATAAAGACCATCCAGCAGTAGGAGTCATTGGAAACCAGGGAAGCACTGGATTCCTATTATAAAAGGGTCACACTGGCTGCTGTGTGGAGAGCAGGCTAAGGGCGAGTGTGGAAGAAGGAACACCACACAGGAGGCTACAGCAGGCATCGATGGCAGAGATGAGAGGGACAGGGCAGAAAGTTTCAAGTGATCAGATTCAGGATGTGTTGTAGGTAAAGCCAACATTTGGTGATGGCAAATCTGATGATCAGGTGTGGAATGGAAACGAAAAAAAGTCAATGACTAAGGTGTTTGCCTTACTCAAATCAAGTACAGCAGATTTGGGAAGGAGCAGATCAAGAGGTCTGCTTTGGGCATGTTGAGTCTGTGGAAAGCTCCTGTAGGCAGTGTTGTGTTGCGTGCTTTGCTTTGCTGTGTTTGGGGCCAGCAGGTGTGGCTTCATGTTTTTCTCCAGCTGTACCTACTGGCGACACAGTCACAACTGTGGAGAAAGCAGACAGTGGACCCACAACCGGGCTCTAACAGAACAAATGGCGAGAGAGTTGAGGATATCGGAAAGAGATCTAGTGAAATGATAGATAATTGAAAACCCCACTCCTGGAACCAATTTTAATTAATCAGGACTAATTAAATTAGTTTAACACTAGTTACAAAAGCCTAACCCTAGCTAATTAAGCAAAAGGGGAACCAATAGCTGGTGTTGTGGGGAAGGGCACTGAAGTGGCTCAGAAATGGGAAGGAAAAGCTATGAAACATCCGGTCTTGATAATGGCCTTGAACTAAGCATGGACAGATGACTGTGTGACCCCATATGCCCCAGATGAGAGGAGGAAGATCACAGATCCAAGACAAAAAGTAGTAATGGGCTCTGCAGTAAAATGGAGTGGGAAAACCCAATCCAACAGATCAAAACCACTCACATACACAGCTCATACTGAAATAAAATATGCCTGGCATTATCCCCTAACAGAGATCCAAATCTTGAACACGCTTGCAAAATCGGTGTTCAACAATCACCACTAGAAATGGGAGGCGAGAACAGCTTTTGTATCCATCATCTCCAGTTATATAATACTAGAGGCCCAGTGCATGAAAATTCATGCACTCAAGGGGGCGTCCCTCAGCCTGGCCTGCCCCCTCTCACAGTCAGGGAGCCCTCAGGGGCAGGAGGCGACCCGGTGATCAGGGGAAGGCAATGCCCTCATCACACCTCTGCTGCAGCCACTGCCAGCAGCGCAAGCCTCGGCCGGCCCTGGTTACCTGAGCCTTGGGAGGCCCTGGACAGCTGGACAGCCGCCATCCGAGGCTTGCCTGTGCCTCCGGCCAGCCCTGTGAGGCTGGGGGACTGAGAGGACGGGGGAACTTCGGAGGCAGGCGCGCGAAGTGGCAGGGCTGAGGGGACTGAGCACCGCCATCATGTGGCTGTGGGCGCCACCATCTTTGAGGGCGTGGCAGTCAATTAGCATATTCCCTCCTTATTAGCTGTGGGTGCCGCCCTCTTTGTGAGGGTGTGATGGTCAATTAGCATATTCACTCTTTATTAGATAGGATGAAGCAGGGCTGTGACCAACCCTTTCCTTTTTTAAAATGTTTTTATTTATTTTAGAAAGAGAGAGGAAGGGAGGGAGAGAGATAGAAACATCAATGAGAGAGAAACATAGATTGGCTGCCTCCTGCACACCCCCTACTGGGGATGGATCCCACAACCCAGGCATGTGTGCTGACTGGGAATGGAACCAGCAACCTCTCGGTGCATGGAATGACCCTCAACCAACTAAGCCACACTGGCCAAGGCTAACCCTTTCTCTGTTATATGAAATACCTAACATGAGCTTAGATGTCCTCGATGCCACCTTGGTAGGGCCACAAATCCTTCTGTTTGATTTTCCTGCACAAATCACGAGTAGCCTCCACAAGCAGCCCAGCCAGTCATTATGATAAAGCACTGCCTCTTACAAACACCACCATTATGTTCGGCAGACCATTCATCAGACAGGCAGCTCTGGAGAACGGCACAAGCAGCCCACCTCACTCTGCGCCTTAGGGTTACCCTTGGGCTCATCCTCACAGGCCCCCGTGAATGCAGGGTGACTCAAACCAGAGACGCTTCACTCCTACATTTGTGGGCAGGGCAGACATTCCAAATGGTTCTCATGAAGTGGGAGCTAACATACTGCTCACCTGTCTGTCCAGTAGCAGCAAAGATAGTATCTGCCAAGTGCCCCAGGCCCCTTGAAGGAACATTTCTGAGGCTTCCACAAAACCACAACTGAACACCTTGCCCATGGATTTACTGATGCTGATAGCACAAGAAACAATGCAAACAATTCTACATAGAATCCAGTGCCAGGAAAGAACTTTCCTTTCAACTGACCTTCCACAGGTGATAGGAATTGGAGAGCAGGTGTTGGCATTGGTGTTGGCCTGAGCATGCCACATTTTCCACCCCTGATCGAAGCCTTTGGGTTTCAATCAAGGTCTAAGCGACTTCAGAAATAGTCCCAGCGAGGAACTCATGCTGTGTTGCTCCTGGTGCATCTAATCTCGCCTCCCTTTTCAAAGACTCTTGCTTTTCTTTATCTGCTTTGAATCTGCTTTTTTTAAAAAATTGATTTCAGAGAGGAAGGGAGAGGGAGAGAGATAGAAACATCAATTATGAGAGAGAATCATTGATTGGCTGCCTCCTGCACACCCCACACTGGGGATCGAGCCTGCAACCCGGGCATGTACCCTGACCGGGAATCAAACCGTGACTTCCTGGTTCAGAGGTCGATGCTCAACCACTGAGTCATGTTGGCCGGGATGAATCTGCTTTTAAAGTTGCAACTCATAAGTGCTACCCACATTACACAAGTATTTTCTATGGAGGCTGCTTTGGCAAACTCTCCAGGGCCACCCCTCCCGCACCGGTACCTACCTGTGTCCCCAAGGCACCCCCACTTTCCTCCCAGGGTCACTTCCTTCCCCTTGAGATGACACAACCCCACACAAGTCCTTCTGGGAACCTGGATGTCCTCTGCTGGTAAACAATCCCCGCCTCCCTCATGAGGCCTCAGATGCCCAGAGGAGGGGATGCAGGCAAGGGGTCTGGTAAACGTTTCATCCTATGTAAATGCAAGGCCAGTCCCTATCAGCAGACAGCAGGGCATCAGTAGGTCCTTCCTCCCTTATCTGCTCTCACAATGCATCATCTCTGTTGCAAGGAAGAAATTCTCTGGGCCAACACAACACTATGTTTTGGGACGGGAGGAGCCAGAGAAGAGTATCCTCAGATTCTTTTTTAAACTTTTTAAATTGAGTTATATCATGCACACAGAAAAGTACATAAATCTTCAGTATATAACCATCTAGATCAAGATATGGAACATTTCTCTAACCCATAAAGCACCCCCACACTCCCTCCCAGGCATTACCCATCCCCTCATTTCTAACATCACAGGTTAGTTTTGCACATTCTTAAACTTCATATAAAAGAAAATATATGGCCCTAACCGGTTTGGCTCAGTGGATAGAGCGTTGGCCTGCGGACTCAAGGGTCCCAGGTTTGATTCTGGTCAGGGGCATATACCTTGCTTGCGGGCACATCCCCAGTAGGGGGTGTGCAGGAGGCAGCTGATGGATGTTTCTCTCGCATCGCGATGTTTCTAACTCTCTATCCCTCTCCCTTCCTCTCTGTGAAAAATCAATAAAATATATATTTTTAAAAAGAAAATATATGGTATATACAAGCATACCTTCTAAGAGATACTGTGGTTTGGTCCCAGAGCACCACAATAAAGTGAGTGTCTCAATAAAGCAAGTCATAATCTTTTTGCTGGTGGAGGGCTTGCCTTCAATTGGTAAAAACTTACCATCTACAAAGCACAATAAAGTGAAGTGCAATAAAACAAGGTATGCCTGTAGCCTTGTGTCTGGCTTCTTTCACACAACCTATTTTTGAGATCAATACATGTCACAAATAGCAACTCATTTTATTCTATTGGTATGCTAGCATTCCACTGGATGAATGTACTGCAGTTGATCCGTTCTGCTATTGATGGACATCTGAGCTGTTTCCAGTTTTTAGCTATTACAAACTGCTTTGTTATTAACATTTAGTGCGTGTTTTGGGTAGACGCATGCATGCACTCATCATTTCTCAGGAGTGGGAAGGCTGGTGGGTATGTACCAGCTTTAGTAGAATCTGCCACACGGTCTCTGTGTGGCTGTACCCATTTCCACTCTCTGCAGCAATGACCTAGGAGGGGGGTTGGCGTTTCTGTTTTGTTCCATTTTCTTTTGGATGGCACAAGCCTGTTCTTTTCATTGTGCAATAGAATGAGCCTGCACTATGGAACCAGGCAGACTGCGGTTCAAGTCTCAGCATCACCACCGCCCTGAGTGACACCTCCCTGAGTGACATTACTAACTCTGGGAGGTTTTGCTTCCCCATGGGGATGTATCACCCTCCCCAGCCTGAGATGTCCAGCATTTACAACTGACATCTTGCCTGGCAGGTGGTTAGCACTGAGCAAATATTCTCTCCCTCCCTCTTGCCCACACCAATGCCCCACGTGCAGTCACCAAATACAATGTTTCAGGCCTCTTCATCCTCAAGGAGTCCTTTAAAATCCCTACCCCTGTGATCCTGAGAATCTACTTGTGACTTTCTTCCCCATTACTTATGTGATGGGCCACTTCTGTCCATCCCATCACAGCCAGCAGGGGAAACCCAGGACGGGGGGAGGGTCCACGCGGGGGTCAGTGTCTCCCGAGGTGAAATTAATAGAAGGTGCTTCCCACAAAGTAACCTGAGACCAGGTAAGGTCCAAATTTATATCATCTGTTTAAATCCTAATTATAGAAAGAGCACCAAGATACATTATCTTAACTAAAAGGAGCAAAATTTAGACACGATGACTACTTTGTCACTTTTTTTTTTTAATATATTTTATTGATTTTTTACAGAGAGGAAGGAAGAGGGATAGAGAGTTAGAAACATCGATGAGAGAGAAACATCGATCAGCTGCCTCCTGCACACCTCCTACTGGGGATGTGCCCACAACCAAGTTACGTGCCCTTGACCGGAATTGAACCTGGGACCTTTCAGTCCGCAGGCCGACGCTCTATCCACTGAGCCAAACCGGTTTTGGCTACTTTGTCACTTTTGTATAAAAAGGACAGAGAAGGTTATATATCTCTACTGACATACCTAGAAATGGATACACAAGACTACTGGCAATCGTACTGCGGGCAGGTCTGTGGGGAGATGTTTCAGTGTAGCCTTTTATAACTTTTGAGCTTTGAGAACCACATCAATAGCCCCTCTATTCAAAATACTTTTCATGTCTATACTTAGATATTTTTAAGTCGGTGCATCCAGTGAATATAAATCCCTGACATAAATCCATGAAGATCAACCCTGGCAGAGCAAGATACCTGTTAGACATGTGCGTGCAGGTGAGTGTGCATGTAGGTGGGTGCAGGCGGGCATGTGCACAGGTGTGTCTGCACATTGTAGTCCCATCATAACCTGCGGTGATGGGGGAGAGGATGTAGAGTCATGTCAAGGGCAGTGCCCTAAACGTCCAAGAATGAGACCCAATCTAAGCTCATACAGAGTTAAACCAGGGGACCCACTTCACTTTTCACAACTTCCCCCACCACCCAACCCCTCAATTCTATAACATTCAAACTCTATCAATAGAAATCTGGAGTAAAAATATGACTAAATGTTCTTTCGGATTCAATGCATATGTGTGTAGAGGCAGCTGTGTGTAGGTGGAAGGGTGTGAGATAGTGTATTTGTGTGGGGTGGGGGAGTAAGTATGTAAGGGGTGTGTTTGTCTATGTGTGTGTTTTTACTCAGCAAAAAGAGCAGAAAAGACTACCCCCCCAATAAGGGGTAGGCCCTTTGAACACAATAGGTGGGAAACACTTAGGGATACCCTCTTGCCCCCAAAAATGGCCAGACTATCACCTTCCCAGAAGTCAACAGAGGCCACCCGAGGGCCTGACCCAGGGCCCCAGAGCCAGGTGATACTGATTAATAATTCACATAGCTGAGCTTGGCATGGGGCCACAACAGGTGTCCTCTCCCACGCAACGCACCTTCATCCATGTGGCCATGTCATCCAATTAAGCCCTGAGAAGCCTAGTAAAGGGCCAGAGGCAGTTCCAGGCCTATCCTGAAGGAGCTGGGGCTGGGCAGTGAGGGGCCCTTATCCCCGAGGGGTCTCTCCAGTACGAAGGCAAACCACCACAAAGGAGTGAGAGGATATCCCTTCCAGTCAAGGCAGGCACAGCCAGGCCACAGCTCCCCGCACCATCCTCTCACTCAAAGGAAGTGTAATAAACCACACACACACACACACACACACACACACACACGTCTGAGAAAAAACAGGAGGAGCTGAGGAGCACAGGAAGGACAAGCCTCTTTTATTATCCCAAAATGCAAAGTATTGAAGGCACTTACAATAATAAGGTAGGAGGGGAGGGGTGGCATGGTAGGTCGGAGGTCAGAGCACAGAGGTAAATCAACAGGCCCCGCCCTAGTCACCACCCGGCATGGAGAAAAGGAAAAGCTACAGGACCAGGTCTGAAGCCAGTCAGGGTGCCTAGCTCTACAAAAGATACAAATCATTCTACAGAGGATTAGGAAATTAGGGGCACATGGCATCAAGAGGCAGGACTGGCAGTCACGAGTTAGTGGTTCTTTAAGGAACACACTCAGCAGTAACAAGGGACCTCAGGTCCCCTGCTGGAAGAGGTCTCTGTACATCTCGATGAGACGAGCAGCTTCACGCTGTCCAGAGAGCAGAGCACCATGGGTGGTAGAGTAGTACTTGCGGTGGGTGGCCTCACCTGAGAACAGCACCTGCATGGGCTGGGAGGGGGATAGGGAAATGAGGGTGGAGGAGCAAGAGAGGCCAAGAGTCTACCTATCTGGCCCAGAAATCCCCATCCATACTCTAAGTCAGAGGTATGAGTAAGCAGGTATTGCTGCTTCCACAGGATGAGGAGTTGCCCACCCCACCTGGCCACCTTCCCCTGCTTCTGCCCCAAATAGCAGGCCTCAGTTCTGTCTGCTCTGAGGCTTTTAGAAATTCTGGCTCTGCAGTCTCAGAGGTTCACTGTACCTCTTTACCAGTGAACTCAGGGAAAGCAGTTTAACCTCCCTAAGTCTTGGTGTTCTCATTTGTAAAATGGGTTCATACCACTGCTTCTGAGGGTGGTTGGAAGGATTAAGTGAAATAATGTATCTAAAGCACTTAGAACCTGGAAGAACATTAGCACTCGATAAAGTTAGGTGGTAATTTAACAAACCTTTATGGAGCCCCTGTTAGGATCCAGGGACTGTTCTGGGCACTTGGAAGATAAAAGGTGACCAGGCTGCTGCTTTGAGGAGCTTCCTTGCTGGTGGGGAAGCCAGACACGAAACCCAATTATTAACGGTGTCATATGTGACGTGATGGGTGTTTGAGTGAGGCGCTGAGAGCCTAGAAAAGAGGCTCATGGTTGGGGGGGACACACAAAGCTTCCCAGATGACAGGACCTTTGGACTGCTTCTTGGAAACGCTGGGTAAATAAACAGGCAAAGGATGGCAGGAAGAAGGCAAGGGGGACAAAAATGCACCAAAGCAGACCTTGTTCAGGGGACAGGGACAATTTTGGTACAGCCAGGCCTCAACCTCGAGAAACCAGGCTGTTTAGCTGGGCTCCAGGCAAAGCACAAGTGCTCACATCTTACGCTTGAATTTGGACTTTCCCAGGGCTTCTCAAACTGAATGTGCAAAAGCACCAACTGGGGACCCTGGCGGAGTAAAGTTTTTAATCAGCAGGTCTGGAGTGGACTGAGAGTCTGCATTTCTAACACATTCCCACGTGATGCTGGGGCTGCTGGTCCACAGACCACCCACTTCGAGTAGCGAAGCTTTAGCCCACCAACAAGGAGCACACAGAGTGGGTGAAACTGAAAGGGGCGGACTCATATTATGGCAGAGGACAAGCTGCCTACTCCCACATCCATTCTCCTTTCTCTTCAGTAACAAAGCCCTGATTTTTAATGGGGTCCACTGCCATCCAGAATAAAAATGATGTATCCTAGCCTCTCTTGCAGCTGGTATAGTCATGTGGCTAAGTTCTGGCCAATCAGCTTCAGTGTACTGTTGCTTAAGACACTGATTCAGCCCCAAGTGTTCCCCCAGCCCCCCCGCCCCACCTTGCAACCTGAAATGCAGATGAGAGAAGCAGCCTCTTGGACCACTAAGAGGCCTTGAAGATGAAGCAGGTTGCTAATGGTTTGAGGTCCTGACACCTACTTTGGATTTCCTTTTGTGTGATGGAAGTAAACTTCTGTCTTGTTTAAGCCACAGCTATTTTTGTTTTGTTTTGCTTCTTAGGAGGATGGTTGCAGCAGCAGTGAGGGCCTTGTCCTTTCTCCCCCGGAGCACAGCCAGGGCAGGCATAACGCACGTTGCTGGCTGGTTGACTCCACATTGGCGGATGGAGAGAGGCCAGTGGAAGCACCAATTCCACCAAAAAAAATTGTTTTACATGTAATTCTGTCGGGGTTTTAGCATTTATTGTGTGTGCAGAGAGGGACTCAAAAATACTTTATGGGAACAGAAATAGATATAATTATTTCTCTCCTACTTATTATCTTTCTCTATGTATTATTTATTATATAGTTGATATAATTTGGGGGAGGAGAAGTATTCTCAGTTTTGTATCCTAAAACCTCTTGGCAGGTGGAGTGAAAACATACTGGGGAAACTTACTTTCATTGAATCAGTGCTCTCCAACAGAGATTCCCATGATGATAGAAATATTCTATAGCTACATAACCTAACATGGTAGCCACCAGCCACAAGTGGCTACTGAACCTGAAATGTAGATAGTGCAACTGGAGACCTAAAATTTTAGTTTATTAATTTAAATTTTAATTAATCAAATGAAGTGTGACTAATGCCTACCATATTGGACAGCGCAGCATTAAACAGCTATTTTTATAATCTCAAGAAAGCGTTTGATTCCATCTTTTCTTCCAGATGTTAAGTGCACAATTTCTTGTTTTCTCTTCCATTATAAGAGGTATTCCACCCCTGTCTCACCTGGCACTCCTTTGTGAATACACTTCCCCCCTCCTCTGCCTGGACAAACACACAAGCAGAATATGTACAACCAGCCCTCCCAGACCCCTCCTCAGCCTGCCCCCCACACTCACCGCGGTCTTGGAGCTCTCCGTGTATGGCAGGGGCTTGGCCAGCTTCTCCACGTCGGTCCCAGTTGAGCCCACCTGCGTGTACGAATAGGAGCCTCGGAAGTAAGGGTTGCTGCCCCAGGCTGAGCGCAGGATTCGCCGAGGCTTGGGAATGTTGGGGTTCCCTGTTGGAGAGTCAGAAGAGCAGAGAGGAAGGAGGATAAGAAATGGCCACACAAAGACACCCTGAGTAGAGCACTCCCGTCCACCTCCGGGGTTCCAGGAGGGCCAGGCTGCTGTGGAGAGGCTTGGGGGATGGAGGAGGGAGGCTGAGTTCAAGCTGTGTACCCTTTGCCTCCTTGTGACCCCGGCAAAACACCTCATCTCCCCGGGCCTTAATTTTCCTACCCGAGAAACAATTCCTTCCAACTTCAGGGGTTCTTGTGGGGCTTTCCCAGGATAGTGGCTGAAAGATGTTCTACTAAAAGAATCCGACAGTAAAACACAAATCCACCTCTTAGCAAGGCAATGGATAGGATGCGGGCAATCTGAGGTTTTGCGGTGGCATCCCAGTTTTTACCATCAGCCCTTAGAAGAACACAGAGCCTATGGTTTTGAGTGTCTCAGGCTCCAGACTGGGGGAGAGAGCCCACAATTTAGGAGCCCAAGGCTGAGACGTGGCAGCTGGTGGCAGCTCTCCCAGTGGCCGTGCCACCTCAGTTTCGCAATCTGTGGAGAGGAGAGCGGCCACACGGTTCATGGGATTCAGAGGGTCTGGCAGGGGATGGCGGGTGGGTGGCTGGGGAGAGGCAGATGGCTGGGGCGGGGCGGGTGGCTGGAGGGGCGGGCACAAGCAGGCAGCGGGGCGCAGGGCCGCACCTGTGAACTGCCGCAGCATCTCTGTGCAGATCTCGGCCACCGCCTCGTCGTCGAACTTCTCCATGACGAGGGCCTCCTCCCCACAGATCCAGCCGCTCAGCACGTGGCCGTAGCGCTCGGGCGGGTAGAGGACGTCGAAGCCGCAGATCTTGCGGTACCAGAGCTCGGGCGGGTAGGTGAGGGTGCGGCTCTCCGCCTCGTCCTCCCACACAAACTGTAAGCTGTTGCACTCGGGGCCCCAGAAGGGCTCCTCGAACTCCAGGAAGATCTTGTCGGTGGTGCCGATGCCCAGGCGGTGGATGGCAGCCACCTTCTCGGCGGGCAGGCCTGGGCAGAAGAAGCTGGCGTGCTGCTTCTTGAGCACGCCCAGCGACACGGTCACGATCACGTGGTCCGCCGGGATCACCTCGCAGTCCTCGCACTCTACCAACACCGGCCACAGCTCGTCCTCGTCCGGCCCGTGCCCGTGCGGCTCCCCCTCTCCCTGGCCGCCCTCGCCGGTGTCATGATTGTGGTCACCCTCACCACGGGGCTCAATCTCGGGACCCCGGGGGCGGCCAGACGCCTGGTCCCAGTGCACACAGCGGACGGCTTTCCCCAGCTGGATGACGTGGGCCGGGATGCCCTCGGCCAGCAGCTCCACAACCCGCATGAAACCCGAGGGTATGATGTGGTGGGCGCCGGGGATCTCCGTCCACTCCCCGAAGGCGCTCAGGGACACCTCGTCCATGCTGTGCGAGCTACTCTCGCAGCTCTCCACCTGCGGGAAGAGCCAGAGAGAAGCCAGGTGACTCACAGGGCTGGGCAGGGGTCGGCGCTGGACCTCCGGGCAGCGTGCCCTCCTCGGACCCAGATTCCCCAGAATGGTCTTCCTCGCTCTGGCACCTACACTCAACTGAGCTCCCACCGGGCAAAGATACCTTCAGGTACTGCTGGATCATGGCGAGCTTCAGGCGCTTGGTGGCCTCCGTGTCCTCAGGGTCATTCCTGATGCGGTTGCGCACCTCCTCCCGGGTGAACACCCCCACGCTGTTCTGACTCTCAGCATTGACTGGTTTACCATGCCGGAAGAACTCCTGGGTCAAGTTATAGACCTGCCGGAGAGACCCCAGGGGGCTGAAAATACACTCCCTCATCTCCCCTCCATCTCAGACCGAAGGGCCCCAACACTTCCCAGATGTCCCCAGATAGGCCACACCCACAACCCCTCTTCCCTTGGTGCCTCAAGGTGGTGCTTAATACTGCACTGAGACTCAACAGGGTCCTGGTTCAGGGATGGCAAGCTCCCGTGGGCAGCCAGCCTCCTCCAGACGCTGCCCTCTAAGGCCACCTGGGCTTGTGAGGGAGCTGGGGTGGGCCCTGGAGGCTCTGTTGCTGGGCCCCTGCTTAGAAAGTGATATGTTTGGTGCCTGTACAGTTTGTGGGAAAGGACCCATCCCTCATGGGTTCTACGTGGCCAAGCCGACAACCCACTTTAGAACCTAGATCTGCACACTTAATCCCTTTTCAAGAACCAAATGCACAAAGCACTTCCCTTCCACCTCTGCCCTAGCGTGTCTGCTTCACTCTCTCCGAAGAGGCAGTCTGGGTGGTGGCCTGGCTAGTGTTTTGAGGAAGACAGAGAAGAAGGGGCCCTGAAGTCTGATCTCCCAGGAGACGCTGCCTGGCTCTGCTCAGATCCACACAAGGTGCTCCCTTTACTGTGGGACTCAGACTCAGGTAAGGAAGATGCCATGTTGGGGCAGGGTATGTGGAGGGCAGGGAGGTCCCAGTGTGCCAAGGAATGGAAATGCATTTCACGGGCATATTTTGTCAAGAACTTCAACCCACATCTCATCAACAGAAAGAAATGAACAACCCCTGGCCTACTGCCTTCCTGCCTGTGTGGTATATCACCCCCATCAAACACTGGGCAGGTCTCCCTGAGGAAAGGAAGCCAGTCCTGGATCAGGCATGGGACTCCCCAAAGGGCAAGGCTTCAGCCCCAACATTCATCAGCAAACGTTCACTGGGCTCTTTGCCAGACACAGGTTGTAAAAGTGAACTAGACAGCCATAGTCCTAAACCCCTGCCCTAAAGTTGGGGAGACATCATAAAATGTGCTGTGACAGCAAAGAGCCCGGGATTTGTGAGATCAACCCAGATAACCATGGACAGTCCGGATAGAGTCAAGTTGGCAGTGGGAGGGAAAGGAAAGGTATTTCGGACAAAAGGAACAGCATATTCAAAGATGAAAGAGAGGAAGAAGGGAGAGAGAACGTAAGATGCATGGTGCTAAAAGTGGTTCAATGTTGCTGAAGTGAACAGCACGGAAAGAGATAACTTTGGAAAGGCAGGCAGGAGCTCAGCATGAGGGACTAAGGGGCTTGTCAAGGACTCTGGACTTTATCCAAGGCCTTGGCATCACTGACGGGTTGTGAGCATAACCACACACCCACTCTCCCTCCCGGAACACTGGAAATGCAGGATCCCTGGCCAAACATCTGGGGCTGGTGCCTATTAATGGTGTGCTTCCCTTCCTAAAGTGAGTCTCAATGTGGTCAAACACACATTCATGGGAATGAGTCTGCCCTTTAACCCAGCCCTGGCACAGACTTTCGGGCAGCAGGGTGGAGGAAGGAAAGTGGCAATGCCCACTCCCAACCATATATCTCCACATGAGATATAAACATGAATTAAACGTCTCTGAAGTATAAAATATAAAGAATGAGTTGAATTGTTTATTTTTCCTCCCTTCAGTCACAAGATGCTGGGTGTTTGGCCTTAACTAGAGTTCTCAGCAAATTCCTCACCCAGTACTACTGCCAAGGAGTCAGGCTTTCAACTTGCCTCCTCCTCCATGTGTTTTTCCTTTGGGTGATAACCAACATGGTACCCACCCAGTCCTTACCTTATGTTGACTAGAGGCCAAAATGCCAGCTGAGTAACAAATTCAGTCTCTCTACGTGACTCTTCACCAGCAAGGACAGCCTTAACTGAATATGGGTTTTTCATATGGGTACAGTCTCCTGACCTGGGTCAAATGACACCTTTCTAATGTCACCCAAGGGAAATGAGACAAGCCTATAACAGCTAATACTCACCCCGATTCTCATTAAGCACTTTTCATCAGGATCTCATTTAGTCCTCATGACACTATAAAGTAAGTATAACTATGTCCATTTTACAGATGAGGAAAGTAAGGCTCAGAGAGCCTCAATAACTTGCCCGAGATTATACAACTAATAAAGGGTTGAACTGGTATTTGAACCAAGGTAGTCTCGCTCCAGAGAGTGAGCTCTATACTACTGCAACTCATTTATTTGTTAACAAATATAATGCATTCAAATGAGAAGCCCTTCAAAGTCATCACCTTTGGAGGGAGGCTGCCTATCTGCTAGGGACCCACCCTCAGGCAGGGCTTCACGTGCTTAGAGCACACCACTTTAGAACAGCCTCCAGCACTGGTTAACAGCCACACAGGGAAATCTATCTCTGGACCTCATGGTTAACACCCTTTCCTTCTCACATAAAGCAGCACCACTCAGACTAATAACCCACCTTATCCATCTTACTTTCTACAACATACACTCTTGATTTTCAAAAATCAAGCCCACAGCAGAAATTGATGGTGATCTATTTTTAAGGGTTTAAAAGAACAAGTCAGTCATGGACCCTGAAGGTCATTTTCAAAAGGCATCCATGTTTAAAATACTCACAATCAGAGCATGACTGATTCCCAGTAGACCAGGAAGTTCCATTTTGAAGAATACTAGTTCTTATCTACTCATTAATAATTCAGTCCTTCGCACGAGTGAAAACACATAATACCATGGGATTGCACATAACATTCCTTGTGGGTGCACACACACTGAGCCAGCCTCCCTGAGCAGGAACTACCCCAAAACAAAGGTCATATCTCCTTTCCCATGCCCACAGAAAATGTACAATAGGTGTTTGTTGGCCAATTTATGGACCTAGAGTGAAGGGTTGTTATACTATAAACACAAGGTATCAGAAAACAGGGCCTACATGTTACCTTGCTTGTCCAGTGCAGTTCACAGCACCACTGAAAGATACTAAAAATATTGACATATTTTTAAAAACCTGATAAGACAAGGATGTGTGCCACTTCTATCCAACACTATACTGGAGATACTGGCCAGTGCAATAAGCAAGAAAAATAAATAGTCTTAGGCTGTGCTGTTCAATACAGTAGCCACTAGACACTTGTAGCAATTTAAAATTAAATAATTAAATATTTACTTACTCAGTTTTACTACTACATTGCAAGAGCTCAAGAGCCACATATGGCTAGTGACTACAATACTGGATAGTACAGGTATAAAACATCTCCATTATTGTAGAAAGTTCTATTAGACAATGCGGGTCTGAGGATTAGAAAGGAAAAAATAAAATTCTCATCTATTTTTGTATAGAATTATATACATAAAATTCCAAAAACATTATTAGAATATAAATTAATATAACATATTAACAGATATAGCATTAGAATTAAAATAATAATTTACCAAGGTAGTTGAAATCAATATGTAAAATCAGTTATATGCCAGAAACAACTAGAAAATAAAATTGTTTTTAAATTACCATTTACAAGAGTATCCAAAAGCAATAACAATAATCACTGCCTAAGTACCTAGTAATAAATCTAATAAAAGATGTTTAAGGCCTTTCTGGGGAAATATTTAATCATGTGTACCAATAATCTCTTAACTAGTAGTTCTCCACTCATCATCTTCATTCTATCCACAAATTGTCCTGATATTCCAAATGCAGGGCTGACAGAGTGGCAGCTGTTGCAAAGACATGACCAGGATCTTAAAAGACTTCCTGCACACTGCCAAGGGATTCCCTGCCCCCATACTCTATGCCTAGCTGGCCTGTTAACACCTCACCTCGTTGTATAAATCGCTGAATTCCTCAACCACGTCCTTGGGGATCCTGCGGCCACGGTTGGTAAGGTAGCAGGCCACGCCATTCTTGGAGTAGAGGCTGATGCGGCCCACGCTGCGCTCCCCATCAGTTGTCTCTTCCAGAAGGCCATTGGCTTCTGCTAGATGATAGATGGGATTCCCCTGGGAGCCATGGATCCAGGTGGCTCCCAGCTCAAAGGTCGCGTGTCCTGATGGTGACAACAATAAGACCTTAGAGGGGTAGGGATTTCTTCAGAGAGGGCTAGAACACTGCCTCACCCTCCTTCCTCCAGAAGAATCATTCCACCCCCACAAAAGGCAAGATGGGGATTAGGGTCCCCCTCTGGCAACCAACCAAAGTTTTCAGTGAAAATATCCCAGTGAAACTGTATGTGGCACAAAATGGATTCCACTTTATAGCTGAGATAACTGCTACCTGAATGACTCAGTGATTTGCCCCAGAGTCACCACACTGGACTAATTAGAAGTGGGTAGACCAGAGGGCACCAAAAGCTGAAAACCCAGTGCCCTGCTTCTAGTGGGTTCCTGGTGGGCACTGAGGGCATTTTTTACTAATCAATCTTTAGAGCCTCAGGCTTGAGGCTCCCTAAGAATCTTGCCTGGTATTAGCTCCCAATAGGGACAGAATGGGGCCAACATCCTGGATACCCTACTAAGTCTGGGGACCCTCCTCAGGGCAGAGCAGGGAGCTCCAAGTCACACAGCCACTGGGAGGTGATGTCCAGGAATATGGTACCCTTCCTGGCTCCAGACACTCAGCAAAAACAGGAACAAGGGGAGTAGCTTGAGGTCAGCTGCAAGGTCAGTGCCACAGCCCTATCCACCAGGCTCTGCCAGGAGATGGGGCAGCCCAAAGCAGGTCCCAGTCTGAGGATATTTCCTATCCTCTCCCACATGCTTCTCTGCCTGTGTCATCCTTGCTACACCACTGCATCCAAAGAGTTCCAGTTACTATCTCCAGGTCTACACACAGTGTCCCTGGAGCCTCTCGTCCTTGACCCCTGCTCTTATCACTGAGATTCACAGCTACAATCTCACACTGCAGCTAGCCCAACTGCAGCCTGGGCTTTCAGCCCTGAGTGTCAGCACACACAACACATGCACATATGCCCTTGCCTGGACACGCTCTCCCCTCTCCTGGCAGGTCTGCCTTGGTGTTCCTCACATATATCATTCCATAAGTATCACCTCATCCTTCTCACTACTATCCAACTTCCCCCAACACTTGAGACCCACCCAAACTCCCTCTCCCAGGGAAGCTTCCTGCCCAATTGTGCACCCCCTCAGGCTCCTGAAGCCCCATCTCTCCCTCCTCACTACTTGTACCATCATTTCACTGCACAGCATGTCTTAGCTGTCAGCTACCACTGAGACTGGGCTGTTTGTCTTCCCTTCTTCTGCTTCCATCTCAGACTCTGCATGTCTTATCAAGACTCAAGAACCACAAATGCAGCAGCCCCTTCTCTAAGACTCCAGGCCAGCCAATCAGGTGTTAAGCAAAGAGTCCCGCCCTTCCCTGCTGGCTGTCCCCGCATTTACAAGTGCCTTGGATGCACTTTCATCCTTACGGCTAACATACTCTCCTGTGTGTGCCAGGGGACAACAGATGCAACTTCATGTATGCTATCCAGTAAATGCTATAGGGGAAGACTCCTAATGTGGTCAAAGTCTCCGAAAGAAGAAAGTACCCAGGTGTCTTCAACCTCTGCTTATTCTAAGCCTGACCACCTACATTTCTCGCCCATCCATCAAAAGTGGACACACAGAATCTTCTTGGCCTTGCTGCCCGTGAGGGAACAAAAATCCTATGGTCAATACAGCCCACAGTGCATGGTCCCTACCTGCTCAATCTCTCCATGGCCAGACCCCCTGGCTGGGAAGCCCTGGCCTCCAGTGGCATTTCAGGCAAGTCCCCATCTTCTAGAATCCATGGTGTAATCTGCCCACCGCTGTGGTAAGTCTCTTACCTGGCTGCTTTCTCCAGAGTCTTCATTACTCTGCAACCTGGACAGACCCTTTTCCCAGAGACCTGCCATAACCCACAAGGAGGCCCAAAACCCCCTTGCACCTCCACTGCCCTGAGTTCCTATTGTGCCAGCTAACTCTTGGTCATGATACACTAATTCACACTCAAAAGTTAATGACTAATAGAAGCTCACAGAATTCCCCTTTTAGTGAAATAGAAACTGGTCCATCCACTGCTAAGAGAACTTGGTTCTGGGCATCCCCTCTCTCCTAAACACTGAATCCTAGGTCATGTTCCAAAAACGGAGGCCAGAACCCTATCCTGTCTACCTCAGAGGGCTACGGAGAGGACAAAGGAAGCTTTTGGAAAACATCCAGGAAGCATGCGTGATGGAATAACTACCCCCAGAGAAGCTGCTAAAGTAATGAGATTTCAGGCAAGGCCAAGGCATTGGGGAAAAGAAGTGACTTTGGGAGGTAGCTGGGCCGAGGTGGCACTCACCGAGTTTCACACTCTCCACACGGCCTCCAATGCGACTAGAAGCCTCAAGCACAGTGACATCCGTGAAGCCCTGCTCCAGAAGTGCTTTGGTTGCAGCCAGGCCAGCCAAACCAGCACCGATCACTACCACACGAGGCTGTCCCCTTCTCCGTAGGCCACGACTGAGAGGGTCATCCGCACTGTCGCCACTGGATTCACAACTTTGCATACCGTCCGCACTCGCCTCCTAGGAACCTGCAGGAAACAGGAAGGTCATAGCTCATCTACTATACCTTCACTTCCCACCTGCCCCAAGGGGCATTCACGGGCTCTGCTCTCAAAGGGAGCCCTCGAGCCCTCCCTGTCCTCCTCAAGGACCTGGAAATAAAAGCCATCTCCAAAGGATGTGGGGTGGGAAGAAGAGACACAGAAAGGGAGAGAAGAAGGAAGGGGTGGATTGTGGGCCCTCACCAGCAAGCAGGAGAGCTGGGGGCCCACCTGTAGCCCCTGAAAGCCATCAATCCACCCAAAACCTGTTAGGCACTACCTCTTGCCCAAGACTGAGAAACAAGAGCCAGTCAGGGAGAGAATGACCAAGAAGGTCAAAGTCAAGAGAAACTGCCTGGCACTGGACCAGCTGGGCCAGCACTGCCACTGTGGTTCAGCCCCCACCAAACTGAGGATGCTCACACTGACCCCAGGATGCTTGCATGGACTTCAGGATGCTCACACCAACCCCAGATACTCTCCCTCTACTCTCCCTCCCTTCCTAGTTCTTCCCTCACACTCTCTCTTTCTTGCCCCTTCTCTTCTCCTCTGGATTTCTGTTGCTCTTTCACAGCCTCAGTGAGGTGGCAATTTGGTGGGCAGGACCTAGTCCCGCCCTCCCCCCAAAAATGCCACGAGGCCGGTATTGGATGAGCCCCTGCTATTCCGGGTAGACCTCTGGTTGTTTTCCCCAGCCATCCAGCCCCTCAGTCACCACAAAGCAGCAAGGAGCCCAGGAAACAGTGAACCGTGAGGACCCGTGGCACCAGAGGCCAGACATCAAATTGACAGTTACACTAAGCCAGCTTGCTCAGAGACGCCAGGCGAGGGAGCTGATGGCTAGGAGGCGAAGGGGTCCCTGAATCTGGCCCAAGGGCTGGGAGAGGCTACCTCTCTATTCCCAGAGTGACCACAAAGGTCTGAAGGTGTTCATGGGTTGCTTCCCTGGCCCAAGCAACTTAGATTCCAGTTGCCTTTGCTGAGGTTTCAGTGGCAGGAGTTACAGACTCCAATAGCATCCAGGACCGAACAACAGGGAGCAAATATGGGTGGAAGGTGGTTGCTGGACAGCAGACAGGGGGCATCTAAAAAGCTGTCACCTGTACCTGATACGGCATATTCCACCAAATAGATATGCTAAAGAATGTTCATAGCAGCTTTATTTAAAATAGTCAGAAGCAACCCAAAGGTCCAGCCACAGGAGAAAGAATAAATCTATCATGCTATATACAGCATAGCCACGCAAGGAAATAGTTCTCAGCAATCATCTCAACAACACTGCATTGAGCAAAAGATGCCAGAGATACAAGAGTTCATACTGTATGACTCCATTCATGTAAAGTTCACAAAGAGGTCAAATCAATCTGTGATGACAGAGACAAGATGGGAACTGAACAGGGCCAGGAGGGAACTCTCTGGGGTGGAAGAATATGTACCTTGGTGTGGATGGTAGTTACAATGTACATATAAGAATCCACAGCGTTGGATATTTAGGATTTGTGCCATTCAGTGTATGTGTGTGCATACCTCAGTAACCATTCAGATATCCATTCCTGGCTCCCTATAAAAAAAAAAAAATAACACCAGCACACTGACTTCCTTCTCCACACATGTCAAGGTGTAGCAAAGTGGTCTTTTTCTCAATATACTCAGGCTAAGAAACTGCTCCTCACCCCTCCTCCACCCACTCCACCTGCCCACACCACACCTGGGCATGGACTGCCTCCAAATGCCATCCAAACTCCCCAGGCCCAGCCAGCTCAGTGCAGAAATGATTCCTCAGGGGGCCGGAAGGTGGTGCCATGGCCCAGAGCTCCTGGGAGGGGACTCCCCAGCTCAGAATGTATCCGGGTTTTCCCATTCCTCCTCCCTCCTCCTTCTTCTGTCCCTCTACACTCCCTCCCCCACCCCCTCCTGATGTTCTATCCAGCCACATGGGGGGTCAGGGCTGCCTGGAGTCCTTTCCTCCCCTTCTCCTTCCCCGCTACAGGTTCTAACAGGGAAGTAAATGTAGATAGAAGTGAGGGTATGGCTGCCTGCACCCCCTGCCAGGGCAGCCAGCAGGGAGAAAGGGTCAGAGATTCAGTGCAGACAAGGAACCTGCTCTGCAGCAGGTTTGTAAACATACCGGGTGCTCCTAGCTGCCAGCTGCCACTGACGTCACCACTGCTGGGCACCCAATGACGCCATGCGAAGTGGCTCTGCTGCCCTCCCTGCTCCCACGCCTGTTCCCCAGGGCTGGGGGCACTCTGCCTACATGCTTTTTTCTTGGCCTCCATCCCCACCCCCAGCCCTAGGCCACCCCCCAAAAAAACACAAAAAACAAACAAAAAAAACACTTTTATACAATAAAGGGATGGGATCAATGCAGTGATTCTCAAATCTAACTGGTGGAACCCCTTCTCAAAAAGCTCCTGTGGAGTTCAGAGTGTGGCTGGGATGAAACTGGTCTCATCACAGAACCCCCCACTACACTGTTGTGACAGTCAAATAAGGCCCTATGTGGATGTCACAAGATTCTCAAGAGCCTCATGTGTGAAAATTATTTGTAAAGTTCCGTAGCTAAATTATGAGCAGACTGTCTTTGTGACTGGGTTCAGTAATGGATTGTGGGAAGTACAGGCCAGCAGCTTGCCTTCAAGATGAACACAGAAAGAATCCTGAGTTCCCAAGTATCAGAGACCTTGAACTCAGACATCACACCTGGGGTGCCACAGTAGAAACAGGTAAGTGGGCCATATAGGTCACCTGCACCCCTGACCTTCACAGCTAATCCCGTCAACCCCTAGCACCCTCAAGAAGCCAGAGAGGCCACTCACACAGCCCACTGACGGCAGATAGATAAGGAGTCAGTGGCCCATGGCCCCGTATCGGCCTTTGGAGCCAACACACCTCGGGGTCCAAACTGAAAGGGAGAGAGAAAATTATGTCCAGGGACACCTACTGTGTGCTGGGCCCCAGTTAAACGCTGAACTGGACTTTTAGGTGCTCTGTTATCTGACTGGGGGTGGGGAAAGCAATTTATTTTCCATTGGTTTATGTCATCTTTCCCTTTCAAATTTTTTTTTAATTTTAAGAGAAAATGCCTTATTGAGGAAGAATACTTAATGCTCCTCAGTGCCCACCTGCCTTTCTCTAGATTTGGGGAAATAAATAAATAAATAACATCCGCTCCTTCATCTGTATGCACAGGAGAAACAGAACACCCTGTACTTTTCAAGCAGATAAAGGAGAGAAGAAAAAAAGTGCTGGCTCAGCCAGGCAGGGAAGAGGAGGGGGAGGAGTAGGAGGAGGGAGGGGGGAGGAGGAGGAGAGGGTTGGAAGGAGGAGGAGGGATGGGGAGGAGATGGGCAGGGGCACAGGACAATAGCACTTGCCTTCTTGTTCCTATTCACATGCCAAAATGGGGGTGGGAGCCTGCGTCCCCAAGTCCTCAAGCAGGCCAAGACTGGCAGCTTCAAGGAATCAGGCCAGACACTGCATGAGTGTCTCACCACCATTCAAGATGCCCTGCTGCCCACCCCCATCCTCCATCCCATTCCAGCCTGCAGGCCACCACCTCCCCCTGCTGCCCAGAGCCCATACTGCCCTGAATGACCTGCCCAAGAAACCAAACTGGAAAGAAGAGGGCAGCAGGGGGAGGAGAGAGGACACAGGGAACAAAAACCCTGTCCCCTGGCAGGGTCACCAAACAAGGATGAATGAACACCAGGAGGCCACCCAACGGGAACGGGCACTAGCAGACAAGCATGTGTCAACTTCCCCACCCACCTTTTCTCAATATCCTCACCAGTTTCATGTCACCCTGAGATTTACCCTCCAAGAACTGCCTCCCAATCACCAAATACCAGAGACATCTTTTAGTCCTGGCCTCCCACATATGACCCTGCCCAGCCCCTCTTGGAAATGCCCAGAACTGAGCTGGGGTCACCACACATCGCCTTACACTTTCCCCATGGCAGTTAAAGTTTCTGGAGTGCCAAGCACTCCCGGGCTCAAAACTGAAGGCATCCTTCATGGAAGACCCGCCCTTATCCATCAGGTCAAACCATGCCAACTCCGCAGTCCAAATAACTTTGCCTCTACACTCAACTCCCCCAGACAGGGCCTGCCTCCTCCACCTGAACCAGGCATAAGGAAGGCCTTACTTAGTACTTGACCCTCTGGACCTAGCTGACCTTTGTGGCTTCAGTTTGCACTCCACCCCCTCAAACATACACACATACCCCAACTTCACTAAAGTTGAACATCCACAGTGCAGCCCAGCTGAAGGCCTGTGGGAAACGTCCCTCCTGCACACATCAGAGAATCTGGCTCTCGGTTCTCTTATATGCACACCCTTGTGGGGAGCGCTGTGGTTGTGCAGCTGTGTAGCTGCACAGTTGTCTATTGCTTGAACCACCAGCAAGGCCTGCTCCACTGATGTTTCCTAAAGCAACAGAAACCCTGGAAATGGGAGTTTCTTATATGGGTTCTGCTCTGCAATCACCACTACCCTCCCCCTGCCTATTCTCAAAGCATGGGTGTCTCACCCCCAGGAAATGCTGTTGCCTGTTATTCTAGAGTGAGGCTAAGCCCCATGATCACTGAGCAGGGCCACGACCACTGAGCAGGGCCACAGTCCTAGAAGTGAACTGCAAGGAGGTTCCACGGTCCAGCTCAGCACAAGGTGCCCCTTCTCCTTAGTGTTGGAGTCCACTTCCCTCCCCAACAGTGGCTACTACAACACGGGCTATTCCTAAATGTGTCTGCCTCCTGTCCTTTTCTCAAGGTCACCCAAGTGCAAGACTCATTTCCCAGAGGAGAAGAGCATGGCCACGGCAGTTAGCCCACCTGGCTCCTCACCCCTCAGGGTCCAGCTTCCACCAGCTGAAGCACTCCAAACAGGCCCACCCCTTCCAACCAGCAGGCTCCTCCCCTCTTTTGAGCCCCATAGCTCCTGTGAGCCCTCCCAGGGCTCTGGGGGCCACCTGCACCCTCCCCAACCAACCTTGGGGAATTCCAAGTCTCTCCTCTCAATGGATACTCCTAGTGCTCAGTGCTCGAGGGCAGCAGCCCTACCTCAGTTTCCCTGGAGGGAACCCTTTGCCTCAGCTTCCAACAAGAGGGGAGGGGGGCTTTTAAGGGAATCTCTTTGGACTGCCTGGCAGGTCTGGGAGGGATTTGGATTCTCGAGGGGCCCCCAGACAATGCAATTATTCTTCAGATGTAAAAACACCCAGAAATCCCAGACCAGCTGCTTTGCACAGAGGCCCAGACAAAGGGGCTCTGTGTCTGCCTGCAAGGCTCCTCCTACCCCTCAACCCCAGGAAGGGGCTGGGCCTGAGCTCCTCCTAGCCAGACCCTCCCCAGTCCTCCTCACCCTGCCCAGCCAGCCAGGAAGTGAAAGAGGCAGGATAGCTGAGCCAGGTTTGGCCAGTGACTGATGGGGGGTGGGAGGGGCAGACACAGGACAAGGACAGCCTATGAGCGCAGGAGACACAAGGAGAGGGAGAGAACACGGGCCTGGGAGCCCAGAGACCCAGGCCCCAGCTCAGTCTCTCCCTTGCCAGGTGACACCTTCTCTGGGAAATACCTGGCCAACACATCTGAACTCACCCCAGAGACACAGCATCTGTACCCCGCCTCCTGGACATGTCTAAGTCCCATCAGATGTTTACCTACCTCCTTTAGTCTTCAAGCTTTCTCATCTATAAAATGGGACTCAGAGAGAGAACGAAAGGAAAAAGCTCCCAAAGAGACTAGTACAGAGGTGGGAGCCACCTCTCCTAGGACCCAGAGCTCCATTTCAGTTAAGGAACCCCAGCCTTCACCTGAACTCAGACCCCTGCCTCAACCTTGGCCCCAACTCTTGATCTGACATCAATCAGACTACCCTCAACACTGTCTCAACCTACCCAGTTCTGGGGGTAGGGACAGGTATCAGAGATGGGATCATAAAAGGAACAAGGCATGGGTGCCTCATTCCGTAGAGCCCTCTCACCAGCTAAGCCCCCTCAAGACCAAGATGAGGAAGAGGCTCTGGGGAGGGCCCATCATCCTTCTTGGCACTCACACTTCTCTCCAAGCACAGCGTCTTTGTTAGCCACATCTCTTCCCCACAGCCAGATGTGTAAAGTCCCTAAAAGAACAACTTTGAAAGTCTTTGTAAGCCTTTTCTGAAGTGGGAAGCCTGTACTACATGGAGAGAGGCAGCCTTTGACTATATATTTGGGGGGGCGGCCGGGGGGACAAAGCCAACAGCATGGCCCTCATAAGCACTAGTGTCATTCTTGAAGAGGTGAGCACTCTGGGCCAGTCTCTATTTCCCATGATGCTCTGCAAGGCCAGAGAGACCCAGGTGGATTGTTCCAAGACCTCAGCTTATCGCTGCCTTTCAGGGACAGACCCTGAAGATCACCAGCCTCTGGCTAGAAGCCTACTTGGGGACAGAGGAGGGGAAGCAAACATGGAAAAAAGCCAGAGAAAGGGTAAGGTCTCTGACGGGCATAAAGTTCAGCTGGCAGTCTTGATGGCTGGAAAGAGAAACAGAGGTGGGGATGGGCCAGGACAGAGCCTAAGACTGAATTCCTGCTCCCATACCAACCCCAAACAACTTTACCCCAAACTCCACCCTAGAGATCCTGCCTTCAGCGAAAGCATGTGAATGGATCACGCTCTGACAATAGAGCAGATCAAGTGCTGGTCTTGATGGCTCCTAAACATCTCCTATGAACTTTCAAAATCTGGAAATGTGAGCTCAGCTTCCATCTCCAACCCCAACTCCTCACACTTCATGCCCTAGTTTCCCATCTTTGTGTGTATCTACCCATAGATGTCCTATCTGGCAGGGTTGGCAGTCACCTGTCTGCCAGCAGGGACCACATTCTTCCACTAAGATCCCAGATCTCACAGAGGCAGGCAAATCCCATTCCCCCTCAGCCCAGAGACAGGTCAGGGTTTTATATGATGACTAAGCCACCTCTGGACACGCCTGGAGGAGACAAAATTGTCCAGACAGTAACTTCTGCCCCTAACCAGTGTGGCCTTTGGAGAGTCCATTGGCTTAAGCCTTGGTTTCCCCATCTGTAAAATGGGAATAATCACTCCTACCCTTAACAAGGCTGGCCCTGACCCCAGACTCTATTAGCCAGCCTCATGTGTCTCTGAGAAAAGTCATAAAGGCACAGGTTTCACTGTGGTCCCCTTAAGCAAACTTTAGGATGAGACACCCATGGCCTAGGTTCCCTCCTTCTAAGCCAGGGGTGGGCAAACTTTTTGACTCGAGGGCCACAGTGGGTTCTTAAACTGGACCGGAGGGCCGGAACAAAAGCATGGATGGAGTGTTTGTGTGAACTAATATAAATTCAAAGTAAAGGAACGGAGGGGAGAGCAAGAGAACCGGATAGAACAGCCGGATCCGGCCCGCGGGCCGTAGTTTGCCCACGGCTGTTCTAAGCAGTACCTGACACCCCAACTTGGGATCCCCCCTCCAGGAAGTCAGCACCCACAGGATTGTAAGGAACCACAAAGTTGGTCACTATCCTGGCTAACTACATTGGTGCCAGACTGCCCTTGGGGACAGCACACCAGGCTGTGGGCACAAGAGGACGGATATGAAATGGTACTCACAGTCACTCACTTCCCTGGGAGGAAGTTCTCCTAGAAGGGTTGATCCTGGAGAGAAAACCAGCCTCAAAACCATGGCACCACCCAAATAGCCCCAGCAATCTTGAGAAAGAAGAACAAAGTTGAAGGGATCATAATATCAAACTATACTACAAAGCCACTATAATCAAAACAGCCTGATTATTGGCACAAGAACAGGCATATAGACCAATGGAACAGAACAGAGACCCCAGAAATCAATCCACACCATTAGCCTATTCATATTTGATAAAGGAGGCAAGTATATGCAATGGAGCAAAGGCAGTCTCTTCAACAAATGTTGCTGGGAAAATTGGACAGGAAGATGCAAAAAGATGAAACTAGACCACCAACTCACACCATACACAAGAATAAACTCAAAATGGATGAAAGACTTAAATGTAAGTAAAGAAACTATAAAAATCCTAAAAGAAAACATAGGCAACAAAATCTCAGACAGCTCATGTAGTAGAATCTTCACCAATACATCTCCTAGGGCAAGAGAAACAAAGGAAAAAAGAAATACCAGTAACTGGGACTATATCAAACTAAAAGGCTTCTGCACAACAAAAGAAACCAACATCAAAATGAAAAGGGAACCCACTTATGGAAGAACATAATTGCCAGTGATATATCTGATAATGGGTTAATTTCCAAAATACATAAAGAACTCATACAACTCAACAAAAGGAAGAGAGAAACCCAATTAAAAAATGGGCCAAGGAACTGAATAGACATTTCTTCAAAAAGAACATACAGATGGCCAATAGACTTATGAAAAAATGCTCAAGGTCATTATCATTAGAGAGATGCAAATAAAAACGATAATGAGGTTATCACCTCACACCTGTCAGAATAGCTACTATCAATAAATCAACAAACAGCAAGGGCTGATGAGGATGTGGAGAAAAGGGAACCCTCATGTACTGTTAGTGGGAATGCAGACTGGTGTAGTCACTGTGAAAAATAGTATGGAGTTTCCTCAAAAAATTAAATATGGAACTGCCATTTGACCCAGTGATCCCACTTCTAGGAATATATCCTAAGAAACAATCAGAAAGAATATATGCACCCCTATGTTCATAGCAGCACAATTTATAATAACTAAGATCTGGAAACAGCCCAAATGCCCATCAACAGATGAGTGGATAAAAAAATTGTGGTACATTTACACAATGGAATACTGTGGGACTATAAAAAGGAAGGATCTCTTACCCTTTGAGATAGCATGGATGAATCTGGAGATTATTGTGCTAAGTGAAATAAGCCAATCAGAAAAGGACAAAGATCACAGTATCTCACTTATTTGTGGAATCTAATGCACAAAATAAATTGACCAACAAAATAAGTCCCAAGGCATGGAACAACATATCTCAGAGGGGATGGGGAGAGATAATCCAAAAAACTTATATACTTACTAGAGGCCCAGTGCACGAAATTCATGCACGGGGGGCCCGCAGCCCACCCTGCACCCTCTCTAATCCAGGACCCCTCGGGGGACGCCCAACTGCCGGTTTAGGCCCAATCCCCAGGCCTAAACCAGCAGTCGGACATCCCTCTCACAATCCGGGGTTGCTGGCTCCTAAATGCTCACCTACCTGCCTGCCTGATCACCCCTAACCGCCTCTGCTTGTTGGCCTGGTTGCCCCCAACTGCCCCCCCTCCACTGCCAGCCTGGTCATCCTCAACTGCCCCCCCCCCACCGGCCTGGTTGCCCCAACTGCCCCCTCTGCTGGCCTGGTCACCCCCAACTGCCCCTGCTTGCCGGCCTGGTCGCCCCACGCAGTCTGCTCTTCAGTCGTTTGGTCGTCCTTCACTAACCCCCCTGCCAGCCTGGTCGCCCCACGCAGCCTGCTGTTCGGTATTCCGTCGGGTTGTTTTGATCGTGACGGCCCCTGGCTTTTTATATATTAGGATATGCATAGCCTATGGACACAGAAAATAGAGTGGTAGCAGGTAGGGACTGGACCAAGGAGGCACAGGGGAGGAAAATGGGAGACATCTGGATACTGTTAACAATAAAAATATATATATTTAAAGTTTAAAAAAAAAGACACCAACCCTATTCTGAAGCCCCCAAGTCACCATGGCCCTGGAGGAATCTCAGATACACACAAACACAATCACAAAAAACATACTTTACTGTGTTTCACTTAATGATGTAACTTGATAAATAGTCCCCTTCTTAGGGGACACCTTATAGCACCATGGTTTCCATACAGGTCTGGGATCAGATCACTTGTTCTTTAATACATATTTTTTCTTGATTTCAGAAAGGATGGGAGAGGGAGAGAGAGAGAGAAACATCCATGATTAGAGAGAATCATTGATCGGCTGCCTCCTGCATGCCCCACACTGGGGATCAAGCTGACAACCCAGGCATGTGTCCCAACTGGGAATCAAATAGTGATCTCCTGGTTCATATGTCAATGCTCAACCACTGAGCCACATCGGCCGGGCCAGATCACTTGTTTTTTAATACCAGTGGTTTGAATTTCTACCACTTATTAGACGAATGACCTGAGCTTCAGTTTCCTCATCAGTAGAATGGGTATAAAGAATACCTGCCTCACAGGGCTGAGTGTGACAATGCAGAGTGCTTAGCCCACAACCAGGCATGAAACAGCAATGGTATATTTATATTCCTCCAGGCCCGAGTCTGCACACTAGTGGGGTGACCACTGGGAGGGCTGGGTCAGGACACCAAATGTGCTAAGAGCAGGGGGAAGTCCAGCCAATAGAGAAGTCAAAGACCCTACTGTACGATGATTCATGATCTCCAGGCCTCAGAGAAACCACCTCACTCTGCAGTAACACTGCTGTGATCTGATGACAGGGGAGAAATAGAGGATTAGGAGAGAAGGGCACCCCCCACACACACTTACTCGGGATGCTTGGCCCTCTGGGACAAGGTCTATGAGGCTGCAAGTGTAATGACAGGACAATCTGTGTGGTCACCAGCCTCCAAGATGGCCCTCAATGATCCTTGCCTCCTAGTACTTGTGCCCTAACATAGTCTCCTCCCAAACTGACCTATGTAACCAATAGGATACTGTAGAAATGATGAGTGTAACTTCTGAAACTAGGACATAAAACACATTGTGCAAGTACCATATGATTTCACTCATGTGTGGAATCTAATGAATAAAATAAGCAAACAAATTAGAAACAGACTCATAAATAGAGAACAGATTGACAGCTGTCAGAGGAGAAGGAGGATGAGGGGCTGGGTGGAAAAGGTGAAGGGAGTAAATAAAAAAAAGACAGCTCAGACACAGACAACAGTATAGTGATTACCAGAGGGAATGGGGGTGAGGGGGAGGAGGAAGGTAGAAGGTATAGGGGAGATAAATGGTGATGGAAGGAGACTTGACTTGGGGTGATGAACACACAATACAATATATACAGGTGATGTATATAGATTGTACACCTGAAACCCATATAATTTTATTAACCAATGTCACCCTGATAAGTTCAACAAATTAAATAAATAAGTAAAAATTAAAAAACACATTGTGGCTTCCACCTTGCTCTCTTGGACTGCTTCCTCAAGGGGAAGCCAGTCATCACATCACAAGGCCACTAAAGCAACCCTATGGAGAGGCCCATGAGGCAAGGAACTGAGTCCTCCTACCAACAGCCAAACCATGCTGCCAAGCATGTGAGTGAACCACCCAGAAGCAAACCCTCCAGCCCCAGTCAAACCTTCAGATGACTGCAGCCCAGCCACCATCTTGCCTGCAACCTCCTAAGAGGCCTTGAGCCAGAAACACCCAATAAAATCGCTCCCAAGTTTCTGACCCACAGAAACTGTGAGGATACTAAATGTTTGGATAATAAATGTTTACTGCTGTTTTAAGCTAGTAAGTTTTAGGGTTGTTTGTTACACAGCACTAGGTAACTAATAGAGTCATCAAATCTCTCTCCCTGGGGAACACCCCCAGGGTGGGGACCCTAGGCAAATTCCCCATTTCACTCAGGGCCCCAGCTCCCTCATTTCTGAAATTCAAGTCTGGGGTAGAGTGAGCAGAGAGCCTGGCCCAGCCCCTACCACTTACAAGGCTCAGGAGACAGAAATTCCTTCACAGCCAGTGTATTAGACTCACCTAGAGATTTTTATAAAAGACTGATTGATAGCCACCCACCCCTCCAGCCCCACACACACACACACACACACACACACACACACACACACACTAGATCATCTAAATCAGACTGTTTGGGGTTGGGGTCCTGGCATGGTTATTTTTTTAAAGGTCCTACATGAAGCTAATGTATAGCAGCCTCCAAATGCAGACTCCAGGCCCACCCAGAGATATCGTGTCTGCCTATGCAAGACAGGAGGAGGCAGAGAGAATAGCAAGCCAGACAGTGTCCAAGCTCCACTTCTCTACCCGCCCCCAGCTTAAATTGAGGGTCTCCCTCTACCCCCCGCCCCCCAAACACACACAGTTGCCCAGCTCCCTAAGCCCTGTGCATTCCTAGTCTATAATGCATCTCAAGCTAGACAGGGCCAACCTCTGCCCTCGGGGATGGTTCCCTTTGAGAGGACCGGGGTGCAGGATGAGATCTAGCTCTGCGTGATCTTGGGGAAGACTTTGTTTCTTCATCTGAAAAAAATGGGAATTACATCACCCCTGCTCTGCTCTCTAAAGGGTCCTAGGCTCCCAGCCCTGGGAAGAACACAGCAATGGGTTAAACAGACAGGTGCACAGCCAGTTAACTCACAGGTATAACATGTAGTGATAAGGATTTGATAAGGACTAATGAACAATGTGGGAGAAGATGAGAAACGGTGCCTAATGGGGCAGGGAGAGGAGTCAGAGAAGATTTCTAGGAAAGAAATTAGAAATGAGCTCCAGGCAGGGGGAACTGTATGTGCAAAGACTCAGAGGTGCTGCTTTTAAGATCAACTCTCAATACCGCTTTTCCTTCCCTCCATGAATCACCCTACAAGCCCCACATGGCCACTCACCTGGCCTTCCTCCGAAGCTGCAGCAGCCACTACCCAAGTCACGATGCAGGCCTGGAGGGCTTGCCCTGAGCTTCCCCAAGCCAGTCAGCCACACATATAAGCACACCCACCATGGGGGCACACAAGAGAAAGGGCAGAATGGCCCCAGCTCCCCAGATTGCACAGGTAGTGGATGTGGAGAATGACCCCTCCACTTTATCAGGCATCACCTGCAGTCCCAACCATCCAGAGAAAATGGGAGGTGGGCAGGATGGTCACTCAGCAACAGTACAGGCACTGCAGAGCCAATGCATGATGCAGCGAGAAGTCTGGGTTGGGCACAGGACATCCTGGGGGTCCCCCTTATCCACAGTTTTACTTTCCCAGGTTTCAATTACCCACGTTCAACTGCAATCCAAAAATATTTAATGAAAAATTCCAGAAATGAACTATTTATAAGTTTTAAGTTGTGTACCCTTCTGAGTAGCATGGTAAATCTCACACCGTTCCAGTCCATCCTGCCTGGGATGTGAAACATCCCTTTGTCCAGTGTATCCACACTGTACATACAGTACAATAAGATATTTGACAGGGAGAAAGACCCCATTCACATAACTTTTATTATAGTATATTGTTATAATTATTCTATTTCATTGTAAGTTATTGTTGTTAATCTTACTGTGTCTACTTTATAATCTTTATCATAGGTTTGTATGTATACTAAAAATCATAATGTATATATAGTGTATTCACAGTTTCAGGCAAACACTGGGGGTCTTGGCACATATCCCCTGTGGATAAGGAGGGACTACTTAAAAATGGTTAAAATGGTAAATTTTATGTCATGTATATTTTACCACAATAAAAATAAGAACAACAAAAAGCTTAGCAAGCCCTACTCTGTGCCAGGCACTCGGACACAACAACAGCCTCCCCTTCAACGATCTAACCAATCAGAGGTGACAGGTGCCCCAAGAAAAGCAAAGTAGGGTGAGGGGAAACGCAGCTGCTCTGTGTGGGGAGGTCAGGGAAGCCTCTCTGAAGAGGTGACCCCAGAACTGTGTGGCTGCGGCTCCTGGAGCAGAGGAAGTGACCATAGGGGATCAGAGGGAGAAGTGCTATGGTGACCGTCTGGGAACTTGCTGAATGACAGGATGTGGGGATGAGGGCAAGGATGACTTGGGCAACCAGTCATGACACCGCAGAAACAAACCTTGATAAGTTCTATGTCAACTGGTCATCCCTCTCCCCTTGACAACAAGCCTGTGGGGTAAGACAGACAAGAAACTGAGGCCAAACAACTTAGTGCAGGACCTGCAGGTGGGAGGGAAGCCCAGATGGTCTCAGTTCTCTTCTCAAGGCTACACTGGGAACACTTCCCCAAGCCACCTCCCATTGCAGGGCCCAGCACATCCCAAAACACACAACCTCGGGTCCCTCCGCCAACCCCACTTCATCAGGCATCACCTGCAGGTACTGTCCTGACCAGCTCCTGACCAGGGTCAGTGTCTCCACACAGAGACCCACCCATTCTGCACCTGGGGCACTCGAAGCCTGGGAGGTATGGGCTGGCAGATGAAGAGGTGGCTTCCCTTGCCAGGTTTCTACCCTCTCCCTGCCAGGAGCCGCAGCCCCACAGTTCTGGGGTGAAGGAGGACTGCCCCGTCAGCACTTTCCACTGACTCTTTCAAAACCACTGACAAGAACTGAGGCTTGTGAGACAAGCCCAAGCCCGGGCACAGTTCCCCCCTGCCGGCCCCTCGTGACTCTGCACAAAGCCTGACTGTGCTTCAGCTCCAGCTCCCGGGAGGAGGGGGTCTCCTGCAAGCCTATCCTCTCTCCAGAGTCACCGGGTCCCCCCTCTGCCAGCTCGCTGCCCCCAAAGAGACACTGCAGCCCACATGGCAGAGCTAAGTGTCCAAGGCTTGCTGGGTTCACGCAGCATTTGGGGGGAGGAGGTCCCCCTTCACTGTGAACTCTTTTCCCACAAAGCTCCCTCTCCTATGGCCCCCACTCAGCACAGATCACAGAGTGAAGGTGGCATGCAAGATCACAAAAGGAAAAAAGGAAAACATCCCCCAAAAATCCAGCCACCAGATGAACCACACAGTAAACCCTATTTATTGAATCCTTCATTATGAGGCCCTGAGCTGGGCACTCTCCATTCATGGCATCATTTAATACTTCCAAACACCCGGGTGCCCACTTTACAGATGAGGGAACAGGCTCAGAGAGGTTCACAGATGTGATGGAGGCCACCCAGATAAAGTGAGGGCAGAGCAGGGCTTGGCAACACTGAGCTCATCTCTTTCTGCCAACACTTGCTCAGTTCACAGGCCCCCAATGGCCTCCGGGGGCAGCAGGCCTAAGGACAGCCCTTTGCTTGGCACTTCCCCTGTCTCACCCCTCCCCACAGATTGACACTGCACACACTGTGCCAGGCACTCGGAGCTGCCTGGCAGGAGGCATTCCCAAGCCTAGAGGCTCAACCTGGCTGCACTGCCAAAAACAAGGGCTGCCCTGGGGAGGCCATCTGCTTCCTGCCCAGGGTGACGGTGGAGTGGTCACCGGGCTACCTGAGACTCCCTGTCCCATAGGGGCTGGCTCAAGGTTTGCCAGGCACTACACTAGGCCACAACGCTTTGGCCCTTGGTTTTATCCTCCAAAAACAGGGACAGGGATGCTGGTCTAATTGCTGTGCCTACACACACACAAAATTCTAAGAGCAACTAACTCCTGATACCCTCTAGACCAGGGGTGGGGAACCTTTTTTCTGCCAAGGGCCAATTGGATATTTATAACATCATTTGCAGGCCATACAAAACTATCAACTTAAAAATTAGCCTGCTATCGTGGGCGAAACTTTTAATTAACTCGCCCCTAATGCAGTGGCGGGGCCAGACCAAATGATTTACGGGCCTTATACAGCCCGCAGGCCGAATGGCCCCCACCCCTGCTTTAGACAGTCCCCTCTCTCAATGGCCCAAGATTTTCCTTGCATGGTAACTACAGGGTGGTGTAACTTGGTCTTCTAACAAGTCCTAACTCAGGATCATCAATAAAGGGCTCTCCATTAAGTTCAACAATGAAGCAGGATCCCAGCAAGAGCTGGAACCAGGTCTGAAAAGACAATGGTGTTCATTTCAAAATGCTCACGTTGGCCCTTAACCCATGATTCCATCCATAAAACACCTATGGAGTTAAGACACTGAGCTTGGATACTAAACATATTCTTCAGGTCCTTTTCTTGAATTCACAGAGAGACTTAATAACTCAACAGCTTTTGAAATCAAGAAATGCTGGCCCTGGCCTGTGTGGCTCAGTTGGTTGAACGTCATCCCGTGCACCAAAGGTCACCAGTTTGATTCCCGGTCAGGGCACATGCTCAGGTAGAGGGCTTAATCCTCGGGAGTGGGGGTTTCGTGGGAGGTAACTGATCCATGTTTCTCTCTCACATTGATGTTTCTCCCTCTCCCTTCCTCTCTCTCTCTAAAAAAAAAAAAAAAAATCCATGTCTCACTCTCCCTCTCTCTCTCTAAAAAATCAATAAAAACATTTAAAAAAAACCAGAAATACTTGTTCTTATACTAGTAATTCTACTAGAGGCCCGATGCATGAAATTCTTGCAAGGGGCTCAGCCCTCGCAGCCCCTGCTGCGTCTGGAAGGTCATCCAGACTGTCGTTCCACTGTTCGGCCGTTCGGTCAACTTGCATATTACACTTTTTTTATTATAGATCATCATCGTTATCGCTATTTTTCACTAAGCACATCTGAGGAACAGAGCGCAGCACTAAGCATTTCACATGGGATGTATAAGTGAAACCTCAATCAATATCCCCATTCTACAGAAGAGGAAAATGAGGTCCAGAGAAGTCCCACACCTGCCATCTAAAATAAGAAACTCCAGAATTCACTTAGTAAGATACTAAGGCTCAGGTTTTACTCTTTTTTAAAACCCAAAGAGTGAGTCAATTTCATTGTCTTGCATTACTTTTTCATATTAAATCAAAAATTTCCCATTAATTGTATATGACTTTTTAAATGTTTTCCAAAAAAAAGAGAGTAAAAGGGATCTGTATGTTTAACATTTAAAGGCCTCATTCAAAAAGCTTTCTCAACAATGTCTGTTCATTGATGGTCCTGAGTGTCTCTGCTTGAGTCATCTTAAAATCTAGCTGACTCAAGGTCTAGTTTTTTGCAGTTCCGAAAGCATCCAGCAGCCCCTCCTCCCTGGGGTCAGGAAGTCGGGGAGCTGGGTTAGCCTAGCTTCGGGTGGGGAGGTGAGGTCTGGTGTGGTGAGAAGGCATGGTTAAAGGTTTGTGGACAGCTCTGAGGGGTCTGAGATGAAGAATGGACATTGGATCGGATGTCCAAGAACCTGGGTTAGAGACCCAGACATATCATTTGCTGGTACTACCAGTGTGGCAGCGTGAGGAGAGGACAGGCACCCTGGGTCTGCCAGGGCCTGGCACAAAGTTGGCAGGGGATGGCTAGGTTCTTTGTTCTGTTTCTAATAAATTACAACTCATTTCCGAGTGCTTCTCCTCCTGGGCTAAATCACACCTTCCTTTACACCCTCCTCCAGGAAGTAGCTAGAGATATAGGAATCTGGACTGGGATATCAGGGGTGCTGCAATCCCCCCGCCAAGCCACCCTGCTCTGGCTGAATCCAAATGCTTTTCTTCCTCCTCCACCCTCCCAAGCATGTTTAGAGAGAGCCAGAAAAGCCCCGGACTCTGCTTGTTTGAAAAGAAAGAGAAGGGCAAAGCAGGACAGGAGAGTGTGGCTGGGCTGGGTGAGCAGGCTCACTGAGCATCCTCTGGCAGGGCCCTCTGGTCTGCCCGACTTTGTACCATTAAAGCAACTTCTCCTGGGTCACTGTTTGAAATGCCACACCCCATCAACCACCCCCCTCCCCTGAGCTTCTGCACAAAGAGTCCTCACACTTCAGAGGAAATGAGGTGTAGCAAGGAGCAAGGCAGGACGGTCTGCACCAGCCATAGGGGAGGAGAAGGGAGCAAGGGCCCCGGGACTCCCCCTCCCCCTTTCCTGTACTTGCAACACCCCTTCCAGGAAGGCAACAGGATGAGATTCCCAACCTTTTGGGGAAAATGACTCAGAGCTCTGAGAATCTGAGGATAAGGGTCATATAAGCAACCTTGACCCCTCCCCATGCTGAGTTGTAAAGGGGAACAGCTGTTCCGTGAGGAGGTCCAATGTTGGGGGGAGATGTCTTGTAGCTTCAACCCACCATCACACCTCTGTCATGTTTCTCACTGAAACACTACTCTGATCAAACCCCTGTTCTGCTCAAAAGCCTTCGATGGCAGGCCCTGGCCAGGGGGCTCAGCTGATTGGAGCGTCGTCATTTTGTACAACACAAAGGTTTCTGGTTCGATTCCCAGTGAGGGCACACACCTAGGTTGCAGGTTTGATTCCCCAGTCAGGGTACATATAGGAGCATATGGGAAGCAACCAAAACAACCGATCGCTGTTTCTCTCTCACATCGATGTTTTTCTCTCTCTCCATCCATTCCTCTCTCTCTAAAATCAATTACATATATATAATCCTCACACGCACACGCGCGCGCACGCAAACACACACACACTCCCTCAGGTGAGGATTGAAAAAAATAAACACAAACCTTCAATGGTTTCCCACAGTCTAATGTATGAAGGCAGGTCCCTGACATCTCCTCCCTGACCTCAGCTCCCCTGTCTCCTTTACCCACCCACCATTCCCACCAGGTCCTCTGACTCCCACACCCAGACTAGTTCCGTAGGGCCCAACATGGCCTGTGAAATCTTCTCATTCTGCCCAAATCTCCTTACCCTGCCAGACACTCCTCCAGAAAGTCAGTCCTGGCTGCCCTCACCCTCACTTTCTCCTCCTCTACAGAAGACCCCTCCTCTGGTCTAATCAGGACCCCACCCCAAGCCTCACCATGCTCTCTGCTGGCCTTTGTGCTTCTCACGTCCCTGACCACTGTCCCCTTTCCTAGGCCACATTAAGAGCAACCAATACATATTCAATGCTCACAACAACCCTACAAGGGAAATAATGTTAGTCCCACAGTACAAATGAGGAAACGGAGGCACCAAGAGGTTTAGCTTCTTGCCCAGAGGACACAACCCGCTCTCTGAGATGAACAGCTGGGAGAGAACTTGTAGAGCGAGAAGATGGCAGGAGCAGTAGGGTGGGAGGCACTCCCAGAATCCCAAAGACCCAGGCCTGGCAACTGTTGGGTCCTAGGCACCAGACAGGTCCTCCCAGATCTCTTCCTCACCCACCCAGGGAAGCAGAACTGTTGCCATGAGAACCCAGAGCTGGCCCCATGTCCCTCCACGCCATCCCTCCCTCTGCAGTGCCCTTTTCTTCCATTGACTGTTCAAATGGTACCCATCTCACCAAGTCCACCTCCCCTAGGAAGTTATCCAACCACCCTTCCTTCCCTCCCTGGCACTTCTGGACTTGGACACTACCCATGTTTGTAGTTGTTCATGGAGCAGCACATTTCCACATCAGCCCTTCCACTGGGTGTTTTCCAGGTTGGTGGGTTATTAGAAAGTTTAAAAAAAATAAAATAAAAGATTTCCGTGGTCAAATCATTTTGGGAAACACCAAATGGCTTCTTTTCTGCAGGACTTGTCAGAGCCTTTAATTCTCTTAAAGAGCATTGTGAATCTCCCACTGTGTGGTGGAGTGAATTTGCCAGTTTCTACCCTTATTTGAAGTTTCTCAGGGCAGTCTTTGAAAAATGCAGCCCCCTCCTACCCCCTCAGGAGAGCCTGGCACAGCAGGGGCACACAGGCAGACACTGAGTCCTACAGTCCTTTTAGGAAGTGTGTGAAATACTTGAGGAATTCAGCTTGGGAGCCCCTCTTGACATTGCCCAGGGCAGCAGAACCGTCCCACCTTCCTTTGGGTGAGGTGATTGACTACCCTCCTGCCAGGGTCTAAAGAGACCTCATCTGACCAGTGCCCTAAAATACCGAACCCCAGGCCATGCCAAGCCCAGAGAGCAAAGGGCCTTGGGAGACCCCCTCCAAAGCACATGGACAATTCTTTCATGCAAATTGCTCATTCTATGCCATCATTAGCATTCAAATTTTAATATTAAACCAAAATTAAAATGTATTCAGCTGCCATTCTAGGAAGAAGCCGTACCCCACCCAACAAATCCTGTGACCCTCTCCCCTGCTCCCCAGGAAGAGGATGGAATCCCTCAATTTACAGAAAACTGAAGCCTCAAAGAGGAGCAGATACTTGCCTTTAGTGGCCCAGCCAGGGTCGGAGCAGAAAGAAGCATCTAGGCCTCCCCACTTCCAGGTGCACTGGGGAGGGGGCCCAGTGGGAGAAGACCCCAACAGCGCAGTTCATGTAACCATTGGTAGTGGCTGCAAGAATGCAGGCCAGGATAAGGGACGCTGCACCTGCTGGAGGGAATGGCTCGAAAGCTGAGGAGACTCTGGGGGCTTCTAGGAGAAGATGCTATGTCTAGGGCTGAAGTCAGCTATTTCCCCAATCTCCTTGGGCCAAGCCTGGATAGAGGAAGAATGCTCACCCCAGATTGGCTACCCACAGGGCTGGGCTCAGCTGTGGGCAAAGATAAGATGCCTACATGTCGACTGCATGTCACCCTGCCCTGGGGCAGTCACCTAAGACACCTTATTGTAGTCTTGGGAACTCGTCACTGCCAGACACCCTGGAGATCAGTCCTGGTTCCTGGCCTGAGACTCAAGCCCCCAGACACCCCCTCTCACCCAGCCCCACTTCCCAGCACCCTGCATCCTGCACTCTCTACACTAACCCCTACCTCCACCTCGGCCCCCACAGAGGCAGTCCCCACACCTCCCCCAACACAATCCACAGGAGCCTTTACCTGTTTTAGGTCTCACTTGACCTGCACCCATCCCTGCAACTGCCTGGCCCAAGTCCATAATCTCAACCCTTATTACACAAAGATGGCCCATGGAATGCCCGCCCCCCCCCCCCCATTGGCTACTTCACACCACCCAGGAGCTTGTTAGAAATGCAGAGTTTCAGGCCCTACCCTAGACCTACTGAATCTGCATTTTTAACAAACTTCCCAGGTGATCCACTGTATGTTGAAGTTTGAGATGCACTTTTATCGAGCATTATTCTAATCAAGCCACTGCTCCTATAACCTTTAGTGGCCCCCAGGGGCCTAGTGAATCAAGTCCAGACTCAGCAGCTTGGCAGTCAAGGTCTTCCCCAACCTGCCTTCCACCCACTACTCCAGGCTTGGGCTCCCCCTCCACCTTGGGAATGCCAAATCCTCCTCTGTTGGCCAAAGTCACTCAGGACTTCAGCACCCTGTAAAAGCACCACCTCCTCGAGGAAGCTGGTCTGAACTGCACCTCATTATATCACACCTGGCATGGCTCACTCTTATTTCCTGGAGAGTGAGGATCCTGTCCTGTGTTCCCAGTGGTTGTGAACACTGGGCTGGGGCACAGATGTCAAATGATGCCTGAAGGTAACAAGGCCCCATGTCCAGTTGTCAAGAAGTCCACCCTCAGCTCCAGTCGGCCAGCCTCTGGCTATGCCACAGCTTTCACCTCAACCCAGGCAGACAAGGACTCGGGCAGTGTGGATAAGCATCCTGCATACTCCCTGCCAGAGAAGGGACTCTTCCCAAAACCATGGGCCTGATGAGCTCCCAGCAGCAGTGTGCTTGCTCTGTGCCTCAGTTTCCCAAAATACAGAAGAGAATGCCACCAACTTTGCCTCCCTCTTTTCCTGGTGGGCTGGCAGAATCTGCCAAGATAGATGAGCAGATCCCTTAAACTCTGGGGCTCAAAAATTGAAAAAAAAGGGACTCCATCCCTGTGTGGTCAGCAAACCTCTGCTCAGCCAGCCAGCCAGGCCCCTGGGAGGCCAAGTCACCAGTCCAGAGGCATCATTTTTTTTAAATATATAATTTTATTGATTTCAGAGAGGAAGGGAGAAGGTGAGAGAGAGAGATAGAAACATCAGTGAGTGAGAATCATTGATCGACTGCCTCCTGCATGCTCCCTACTGGGGATAGAGCCTGCAACCTGGGCACATGCCCTTGACCAGAATCGAACCCTGGACCCTTCAGTCTACAGGCCAACGCTCTATCCACTGAGCCAAACCAGCCAGGGCTAAAGGCATCTTTTCAAGACCAAACAGGAAAGCCTTGCAGGACAGGGCTGCCACACCCTCCTCCTGGCTCCCTCCTTCCTGGCCCAGTTCCTCAGGGCTGGTGTCCTATGGGAAGTCCTCCTTCATACTGGGCCTGCAAGAAGGCATTCAAACATGTAACCTTAAGGAGTTCCTGGCTTCCACAACCTCTGAGGAGCAAAGGAATAAAGCCTCTCTAATCCCATTTTATGGATAGACAAAAAGAGGTAAGGACAGACCCAACCACGAAGTAGATTAAGCTCTTTTCCATTCCTATTTCTCTGTTCCCCCAGCTCGGCTCCCACGTTTGACCCAGCCCTACTCTGACCCCCATCCAGGTTTCCGAGGCCAAGTCTGAAGCTCTACCTCACAACATTCCAGATGGGATCCAAAACAGGCCAGTTTATTGTTAGAGCCCCTACCTGGCCTCTCTGGGCTCTCCAGAGGCAGAGGAACAGGTCAATGCTAAACTCAGAGGGGTGGCATTCTAATGGTGGCATCTCAAGCAGGGAGCTGTTTTAGTGCCCGAAGAAGTTGATCTCCCCAGCACCCTAATATCACAGTGTGTATGATGGCCAACTACTCAGCCTGGGCCTGAGCCTCTCCTGGAAGAAAAGGTAGGACATGAAGCAGAGAAACTCGCTGAGCAAGGATCCCTTGTACCTTAGAGGTTATGATTTCTTTCCAGCCTCCCCAGTCTCCAAGAGATGCAGCCTGCATGTCATCCTGCACATCTGTAAGTCTGGAAAAAACATTTGCTTGTTAAGAAGCCTTCAGCTGGTGCCTATCTGAAAGGCATGAGAAAAGTGCTAGAGTGGGATGGTTTACAGCATGGATTCTGGAGCCAGGTTGCCTGGGTTTATATCCTTATTCTGTCACTATTGTGTTGTATGACTGCGCCTCAGTCCTCCCATCTGTTAAATGCAGTAAGACCTACCTTATATGCCCTAGCTGGTTTGGCTCAGTGGATAGAGCATCGGCCTGCAGACTAAAGGATCCCGGGTTCGATTCCGGTCAAGGGCAATGCCTGGGTGGCGGACTCGATCCCCAGTAGGGGGCGTGCAGGAGGCAGCCCATCAATGATTCTCTCTTATCATTGATGTTTCTATCTTTCTCTCCCGCTCCCTTCCTCTCTGAAATCAATAAAAATATATTTTTTTTAAAAAAAGACCTACCTTACAGAGCTAGTGAAAGGATTAAAGGAGTTAATATTTGCGAAGCCCTTAAAAATTGCGTGGCATCCCGGAGTATACTAGTACAGCAGGGCCCTGGCCCAGCCGCCTGCCCTCTGCCTGATTTCCCACCCAGGATACCCTCCTTGCTCCCAACTATCCCTGGTCAAGGCCTTTCTTAGACATGCTAGCCCAACTCTAGATCTGGACCTCTAGTCCCTATTTCCAGTGCTCATCTCACAGTGTTACTCTGGTTCCTCACCAGTCTGCCTGTCCAGGGCCCAGCTCCTCTCCCTCCTAGATCTGAGGTCCCCTGGCTCTTGGCCCTGCATTCTGGGAGCACCAGCCACACAATTCAATTCTCAGCTGGCTCCTCTGTGCAAAGAGGAGACAGTGAGTGGAAAGACAAAGGTCTAATAGTAAGACCCCCAGCCCATTTGTTCCACCCTTCCAACCCCCTGTCCTCCGAGGATGGGCACCCAGCAGCCAGCGAGCAGCCTGACGTAAATCCCCAGCTTCCCATCTCCTGAGTTAGAGAACACACACACACCCCTCTGTTAACCTAGCCTGTATGCCCACCAAAGAGAGCAAAGGAAGTCATTTATCCCTAACCCACAGCGACCCACACTGACTCCACATCCCCCAGACTCTCGAATCTCTCCCCTGGGCTTACAGGCCCATCTTCGAGACACTTGACCTTTTCCATTTCCCTTTTTCACACCCCTCAGATTGTTACAGCCATTTGCACACTGCTTTTATGGAAAGAAAGTAAAGTGTTAGGGGTCACTTGAGGTTTAAAGGGGGCTCCTACGCTGACTACAATACCCACCTCTTTCTGCCTAGCCCAACCCCAACCTTCCCACCTGACTCAAGATTTCCTGAGCAGCAGCTGTGTGCCAGACACTGTGTAGATGCTCCAGATACCGCAGTGGGCCATTCAGTCAAGGTTCCAGCCAGGCAAAGTAGAAAGATAATTGTAAACAACAGTTATGGACTGTGATAAACATAATGAAGAAAGTAAAACAGGAGTTTTGGTGAATTATGGGCTGGGGAGTGGCCCTCTACCAAGACTGGGAAGGCATCTGAGTTGAGACCTGAAAAATAAGGAGTCAAGCCAGCCCAGTAGAAAACCCTGGAAGAACATTACAGGCAGAGAACACAGCATAAGCAAAGGCACCAGGACAGAAAAAAGCTTAGGATGCTCCAGGGCAAAGTGATTCAGGTGTGGATGTCAGGAAGAATACATAGGGACAAGATAAGGCTGGAGGAAGTCAGAGATGGCCAGATCATAAACTTTGATAGGCCAGGGAAAACTTTGAAATTTTATTCTAAGTGCAACAGGGAGCTATTGAGGGTTTTAGAGAACAAGATTATCTTAATCAATATTTTCCTAAATACTTCTCTGTTAAGATAGATTAGAGCAGCATTCAGGTATGACATAAAAGTCCTGTGGCAGAAGCCTAGGATGGTAGCAGTGGAGTCAGAGCTTAAAGAACATGCCTGAGACAGAATTTGAAGAAAGGACTAAAAGGATATGCTGTTGGATTGGTTGTGGGGATGGAGGCAAAGGGAGAAGTTGATGCCACCAGGTTTCCTGTCTTTAAGCTGGGTTTACTGAGATGGGAAGGCCTGTGAAGGATCATGTTTGGGGAGTACAGTCAGGGTTCCGTCTCATCCATGTGAAGTTTTCATTACCTATGACACAATCAGGACATCATAAATCATCACATGGGTGGTTGGATGGAGAGGCTAGAGATAAAACTTGCTATTTAAAATCATGAGAATGAAAATTATGTACATTTAAGATCTTTGTTTGTAAATCAATGCTTGATTTAAAAGTCCTAAGAAAGAATGAGAGCTGGGGGTGGGGGATGTATGTCAATAGAAGGATATTGGGGAAGAGAAGGGGACTGAGGACAGAGCCCTGAGATCCTCCAACATTCAAAGCTGAGTGACGTTGCCCCCAAAAATGACTTAGGAAGGGCTAACCAGGGAAAGAGAAGAAAACCAAGAGAAGCCAAGAGAGATCATTGGTTCTAGAAGGAAAGAATGATCAATAAGACCAAGGGAGGTTAAGGAAAACCTGCTTGTGGGGGTATGGAAATCATTGGAGACATTGACTGGTGTAAGGGGAGGGGGTGCCAGGGCAGTTTCAGTGAATGGTGGGACAGAAGCTTCCCTGGAGAAGCTCTGCTGTGAAAGGTGGATCTGTAGCTGAGGGAGAATGAGGGATGAAGGCAAAAAGGGGACTATGAAATGTAGGGTGTGATGGAGGAGGGTGCCAAAGCTTGTCCTTACACTGTATGAATAACCCAGGAGGGGAGAAGCCACTTCTAACACTGTAGAGAGGGGAAGTAATTGAAGAATGGGGGACAGGAGCAGAGCACCTTCAAGCCCCAAGTGGAGGCATAGGCCTGTGGCAGGAATTGGGACGCTTCGTGCCCCTAAGAGAGAAGGGGAGGTGAGGGGTATGAAACGCAGCTGAATACAGATGTGGGACCTTCACTGTACTCACTTTCAGGTGCACGCCTACACACCCCTCCATTCGTGTTCACTTCAATGGCCCCAGGGGCACCTGCCTTGTTTCACTGCTAGGACAAGTGGCCCTCCCTTGGACTGGCACGTATGTGCCACCACCAGCAGGTCCTGCAAACAACCTGTGGACATATCTCATCATATGTGTCAGACACAGGGCTTATCATATCAAGCCGTACCCCTTCCAGGTGCAAGCTTGGAGGGGGTCAACGGGCCTGTCACCGGCTCCACCAAAGCCCAGCCCCCACCACAGGACAGAGCCGTCCCTCAGCCCCTCCCCCAAAGCGAGCCCTCCAACACACTCCCCTTTCCTGAGCCTGGCTGGCTCTCGCCAAGCCCGTCGCAGCCCGTGAGCTGCTAGTTGGCCCATAGGAGAGAGCTGCTCCCACCCTGTCTGGGTTCCCCCCTTCCCCGAGCAGACCACCCGGACGCCCGCAGGGAGGGCGGCCCGGCCTCTCCCCTAGTCCCGGCCGTCGCCCCAGAGCCTTCTCTTCTCTCCCCAGCGACCACCCTCTGGGCGGCCCCAGTCGTCGCGGAGCGTCGGCGCCCGGCTTTGTCTGCGCCCACAAAGCGCGCCCGCCAGGCGCCCCGGGCTCCCCGGCAGCATGCAGCCCGCGGGGTCCGGCCTGCCCTCCATCCCGGCGCGCTCGCCCGGCCCGCGCAGCCCCCTCTCGAAATCACCGACCCCGGGCCGCGACCACCGCCTCCCCCGACGCAGGCGAAGGGGGCGCGGCGCCCACCGCTCTCCGCGAGCCTTGGGGAATGCCGCGCACCCAGCCCTCCCGCCCGAGTGCGCTGGCCGCGGGAGCCCCGCACCGACCGCGTCTTCGGGGCCGCTCCGGGCCCTTCGCCCTCCCGCGGCGGCCGCAGCCCCTGCCCGCCCGGAGCGAGAACCGGGCGCCGGGGGCCAGGAGCGGAGAGCAGGCTCTCCATACCTTTCCCTGCTGAGCCGGGGAAGTGAGTCTGCGGCGAACGGCGCTCCAGCCTCGTCCTCCTCCACCTCCCCTCCTCTTCAACCGCCGGGCTTCCTCCTCCAGCCGCCACCGGGACCGTAGGGGCCCGAGCCAGCCGCCGCGGCCTGTGTGGGGCCCCGCTCCGCCTCGCGTCCCCGGCCCACCCCGCCCGGTCCGCTCCAGCCCGGCTCCCGCTCCGCCTCTGGGCGGGGACGCGCGCAGCTCCTCCCCGTCCCGCCCCGCCAGGGGCGGGGAAACTGGCGACCGCCGGGATGGGAAGCCGGGTGCCCCTACCTCCAATTCCGGGCCCAGCGCACCCCACCGGCCCCCCACGCCCCGTCCCCTGGCCAAGCTGAGCGCCAAAAGTCCCCACCCATCCCCGAAAGAAAAGTAGCCGGCCCAGCCCAGTGCTGGGCCGAACACAGGGCCCAGGCTGCCTGCTAGGCGACCAGCAGAGCCGGCACGCGGACCTCAGTTTACCCGCGGAGTTTACCTTTCGGAAAGAAAGGGCACCTCTGTCCTCCTGGAGCTGCCTTCACCCCCGCAGACACACCACTGGGGTGAGAGGGCTCGTCCCCAAGAGCCACCCCGAATCTCATTTTCTCCCCAACACCCTTGCTGCACCCTCCACCCCACTCCCCAGCCTCTGAGACTCGATCTCAAACCCGCAATAGCAGTGGGTGATGGGGCACTCAAAACGCCACAGCCTGCCCTTTCGCAGCCCACGACTGTGAGGGAAGTGGCCTCTTTAAGAAAATATCCTTTGCCCACTGCCTCATCCTTGATTTTATAAAAACCGAAGCTAATACAAATGTCAGGGTCACTTTTGTTTTTAAATCAAAATTCTTTGGAAATTATTTATTTGTTTTCTGTTTGAGATTCTGGTTCCTTGCAGATTTTCATTTGCTCAGTTGGAGGAGGGGGAAGCAGGGGCTCTGACAGTTTCATTCTATTTAGCCCTGTAAGCATTTTCAGGGCTGATAGAGACCCAGTCCAAGGGGTGCAAGCCTTCAGGGGGACTCTTTCAGAATGAGGAGTGTGCCTCACCTAACTCAGACCCCACAATGAACCCACCAGGCCCCAATGCAGAGCATGGGCCCCCCCTGGGTCCAGAGACCCGGAGGACAGAGGTTTCCCTGCAGTAAGGGGTTTTGATGCTCCTCTGCAGGAGGAACTGATTGGGTACAGGTGTTGGGGAAATTTCCCAGGTGAGAGTAAGGTAACTTACATGCCTGATTTCCGGGGTCGGCAAGAAGACATGGATATCTGCTCGCCACATGGCAGACCCTAAAGAATTATATAGGACCGGGCAGGAAGGGTAAGGATACTGGTTCCTGACTGACTCCAGATAGTGGGCAAATGCCTTACATGCTTGCTAAGGCTAGGGCCTATTCCATGAACCAGCACACCTGGGCTATTAGGAAGGGGTGGATTAAACAGTCTGGGGGGATTTGAGGAAGCAATCCCTGCTCTGGCCAGGATCTAGCTGGTGGGTCTGGCAGTGGTCACACCATAGAACAGTCTGTCCTCCATTACAGGCTGCAGGGCATGTACATGGTGAATTTCCGGTGAGGTTTCTTCTTCGCAGAAAAGGCCTTGTCATTGTCCAAGCTATCCCCTCCACCTAGAAGTCTTTCCCCCTTGCTCCTGACAAACCCCTATGTCCCCTTGGAGTTAAATGTTAGGTTAGATGTCACACATCGCTCTGTGAATCCTTTTCCATCACCAAGGAGAACAGAATGTTTATGAGTGGGCTCTCAGGATTAGATTTCCTGGGTTTGAATTCTGCCTTCATGTGGCCTCTGTGTGTGTGTCAGTTTCCTCATCTATAAAATGAGGTTAATAAATAATACCTAATCCAAAGACTTGTTATGAATATTCAGTAAGAAAATTAATATAACCCTAGCTGGTTTGGCTTGGTGGATAGAGCATGGGACTGAAGGGTCCCTGGTTTGATTCCAGTCCAGGGTACATGCCTGGGTTGCGGGCTTGATCCCCAGTAGGGATTGTGCAGGAGACAGCCGATCAGCCGATCAATGATTCGTTCTCATCATTGATGTTTCTATCTCTCTCTTCCTCTTCCTTCCTCTCTGAATTCAATTTAAAAAAATAGCATATATATATATATATATATATATATATATATGGACTTGACAGTTTACAAATAATGAGAATCTACTCAAATTGACTTGGTGTAAGCAAATAGGAAATTTATACGTTCACATAACAGAAGACTCCAATGGTATAACTTATTTGGGCATCAAGAGGCACACAAAAAAATATCAAAACTTAGTCTTCCTCTCCTCACCTCTCATCTCTGTTTCTTGCAGCAGCAAGATAGCTGCCAGCAGCTCTAGGATCCATACTCACAGCCCAAGACCTCATTTCTTTCAACTGTCCCAGCAAAAAAATCAAGATTACACCAATGTGGTTCTGATTGGAGCACATATCATTGTGATCCAATTATATGTGATCCAATCAGATGCCCAACCCTGGCATCCAAACCACCACAGGGATGGAGAGTGAGGAAGGGTGATGTCAGAGTACTGTTTATAATTAGAAGGTAAATGGACCCAGAACTGTGTGCCAGGCAAGCACACAGTAAGTTCACACACAGACACACAAAAATTTAGCCCTGGCCAGTGAGGCTCAGTTAGTTGGGCATCATCCTGTGCACCGAGTGGTTGCCGGTTCAATTCCTGGTCAGGGCACATGCCCGGGTTTCAGGCTTGATCCAGTAAAGGGCATGCAGGAGGCAGCCCAGCAATTTTGCTCTCATATCTGCTCTCTCTAAAAATTAATTTAAAAATCTTTTTTAAAATGTTGTACACACACACACACACATAAACACAGATGGGTAGGCAAGAGTAGGTTAAATTATTACCATCATTACCTAAAAGATAAATCCAGGCCTCTAGTAATCTATAATAATAAAAGGGTAATATGCTAATTAGACCGGACATCATTCTGGACGTCCTTCCTCACAAAGCTGGGGCCGTAGGGAAGCCAGCCCAGCCCGGGTCCTAGGTGCCTGCAAGCAGCTGGAGGAGGGAAGCCCCGGTCCCGGGTGCCAGAGGGAAGCTGGTGAGGCAGCCCAGGTCCCAGGTGCTGGAGAGAAGCCAGTGCCAGCAGCCGGGGAAAGGAAGGCCTACTCTTGCACGAATTTTCATGCATCAGGCCTCTGGTAACTAATAATAAGAAGGCAAACATAAATAAACCATACAAAAAATAAATAATAATACAAGAATAAACTCACCCTAGCCAATTTGGCTAAGTGGATAGAGCATCGACCTGTGGACTGAAGGGTCCTGGATTTGATTTCAGTCAAGGGCATGTACCTCAGTTGCAGGCTCCTCCCTGGCCTGGGCCCTGGTCAGGGCGTGTGAAGGAGGTAACCAATCAATGTTTTTCTCTCACATCAATATTTCTCTCTGTCTTTTCTTCTCTCTCCCACTCTCTCTAAAAATCAATGGAAAAATATCCTTGGGTGAGGATAAAAAAAATAATCTATCCTATATAAATAAAGAGGTGATATGCAAATTGACCCTCAAGCCCTTGCACAAGATGACCGCCCCCATGTGGTCAAAGATGGCTGCCACAAGATGGCCAGCAGGGGAGGGTAGTTGTGGGCGATCAGGCCAGCAGGGAGGGCAGTTAAGGGCGACCAGGACAGCAGGAAAGGGCAGTTAGGGGTGACCAGGTTGGCAGGGGAGGGAGGGCAGTTGGGGAGGACAAGGCCTGTTGGGGAGGGCAGTTGTGGGGGGGACCAGGCCTGCTGGGGAGGACAGTTGGGGGGGACCAGGCCTGCAGGGGAGGGCAGTTGGGGGTGACCTGGCCAGCAGGGGAGGGCAGTTAGGGGCGACCAGGCCTGTTGGGGAGGGCAGTTAGGGGCAACCGGACCAGCAGGAGAAGGCAGTTGGGGGTGACAGGGCCTGCAGGAAAGGGCAATTGGGGGTGACCAGGCCTGCAGGAGAGGGCAGTTAGGGACGACCAGGCCTGCAGGGGAGGGCAGTTGAGGGTGACCTGGCCAGCAGGGGAGGGCAGTTGGGGGCGATCATGTCAGCAGGGGAGGGCAGTTGGGGGCGATCATGTCAGCAGGGGAGGGCAGTTGTGGGCAATCGGGCCAGCAGGGGAGCAGTTAGGCATCGATCAGGCTGACAGGGGAGTGGTTAGGGGGTGATCAGGCTGGCAGGCAGAAGCAGTTAGGGGCAATCAGGCAGGCAGGCAGGCGAGTGGTTGGGAGCCAGCAGTCCCGGATTATGAGAGGGATGTCCGACTGCCGGTTTAGGCCTGATCCCTGGGGACATCCCCCGAGGGGTCCTGGATTGGAAAGGTTGCAGGCTGGGCTGAGGGGACCTCTCCCCCAGTGCACGAATTTTGTGCACCGGGCCTCTAGAGTGTGTGTGTGTGTGTGTGTGCGTGTGTGTGTGTGTGTGTGTGTGTGTATGCCTAATATGCAAATTGTCCCCACAGGAGTTTGACTGGGAGACCAGGAGTTTGATCGCTCGCTATGATGTGCACTGACCACCAGGGGGTGGCGTGGAACGAAGGAAGGCCCCACCAGCAACTGGAAGGCCCCAATCGGCCCTGATCACTAGCCAGGCCTAGGGACCCTACCCGTGCACGAATTTCATGCACCAGGCCTCTAGTAAAGAATAAACTCTGTGTTTTGCATATTCACAACTGTAAACCTACTTTTGGCCCCCCTCCCCTCCTGTAAATATATACATATTGTGTTGACTGGGCTCAGCTAGACAGTTCTTCTGCTGCATGTGATGTTAACTAGGGGACATCAGCTGGAAGTTTGGGTGGGCCTAGGACAATGTAAATGGCTTCTCTCTCCAGGTGACCTCTCCAGCAGGATAGCCTAGACTTCCCTACAACATGGAAGCCTGGCTTCTCAGAGGGTAAAAATGGAAGCTGCCAAGCATCTTAAGACCTAGGCCCAGAACTGCCAATTCATGAGTTCTGCCACATACTATTGGCTACAAAAAGTCATGAAGCCAGCCCAAGTTCAAGGAGAGGGTAAACTGACTCCACATATTGCTAGGAAGAGTGGGATGTTGTATTTGTTTGCTAGGCTTCTACGACAAGGTCCCACAAACTGAGTGGCTTATTCAACAGAAATTTACAACAGTCAGGGTTGTTCCTTCCATGAGGGAGAATCTGTTCCATTCCTCTCTCCTGGCTCTGGTGGTTTGCTGGCAATCTTTTATGTCCACTGGCTGGTAGATGCATCACCCTGATCTTTGCCTTCAAGCTTTCATCTTCACATGAGTTCCCCTTGTGTGCTTGTCCTTATCTCTGTGTCCAAATTTCCCCTTCTTATATGGACATGAGTGGATTAGGGTCCACCCTAATGACTTCATTTTAATTTGATTACCTTTGTAAAGACCCAATCTTCAGATAAGGTAGTGGATGCTAGGGCTCCAACATACTCTAATATATTCAACCAATTTATGGGGGTGGGACATGATTCAACCCATAATAAATGCACATACAGGAATGAAAGGACTCCTTGGTAGCCATCATTGCAGATAATCTACCACAAAGCAGAAACTCAAAAATAATATCTCTCCCTTATTTTTAAAAACATATTCCTGGGGTAGGCAGGTTCAACTAGGGATGAACCTGAATTCAAACACTTCTTGAATTCCTGCATCCACAGCCTTGGATATAACCTGTTTCCTATCCTCTCAAGGTGGCCTTTGGAGAGCCTAATTGATGCAGAATGGATTAGAGATAAAAACAGTTCTTCATTGTTTCCTCCCAGAACAACAAAGGGGATAAGGTCAGGCTCAGGCACCTGACCAGCTGTGAGTCCTTGAGTAAGTTCAACATGTTCCCTCTTGTCATCCTTAAAAAGGGCCTAAGATAAAAGCCTGTCTCTCAGGATTATGGTAGGTATTACAAGTAATAAAGGGTATAAGAAGTGATTTCTAAGCCATCAGGCTCCTTCTAAGATGTCAGTAATTATTAGCTATATATTGATACAGCTGACTTAGACCCTGTCTTGTGTTGAAACATTAGCAAAGCCCTGATCACAGTCATATTTCTCATGTGTAGAGCACTTCACAATTGACAAAGCACTTTCGCACTCCCATCACAGGGATCAGGATGCCCTGTGCTATGAGGGCAGAGTAACAAAGAAGGACTTTAAGAAGTGTTAGTTCCAGCCCAGCTGGCGTGGCTCAATGGTTGAGCGTTGACCTACGAAACAGGAAGTCACGGTTCCCAGGTTGTGAGCTTGACGCTCAGTGTGGTGTGTACAGGAGGCAGCCGATCAGTGATTCTCTCTCATCATTGATGTTTCTATCCCTCTCTCCCTCTCCCATCCTCTCTCAAATCAATAAAAATATATTTTTTAAAATAAGAAGTGTTAGTTACAGCCCTAACCGGTTTGGCTCAGTGGATAGAGCGTCGGCCTGCGGACTGAAAGGTCCCAGGTTCGATTCCAGTCAAGGGCATGTACCTTGGTTGCAGGCACATCCCCAGTAGGGGGTGTGCAGGAGGCAGCTGATCGATGTTTCTCTCTCATCGATGTTTCTAACTCTCTCTCCCTCTCCCTTCCTCTCTGTAAAAAATCAATAAAATATATTTTTTAAAAAAAGAAGTGTTAGTTACAGTAATGCTGGCTGCTGTAATAAAGAGATCCAAGAATACAGTGCTTTAAACATAATAGAAATTCAAGTCTTACCCACACAATAAAGAGGTGTTCCCATTTCATGATGGCTTTCCTGTACATTCAGCAATCAAGGCTCATTCCAACCTGTGCCTCCAGCAACCATTAACTGCAACAAAGCCAGCAGCAGAGGAAAGCCTTAGCTTGAAAAATGGCATTACTTTTGCATACATACTATTGGACAAAACAGCCACATAATCACACCTTACTCAAGGGAAGCTTGGAAATGCATTCCAGCTGTGAGCCTGGGAAGGGTGGGAAAGTGATTTTTCTTTTTTGGGGGCGGGGGGCGAGGGGGATTTGGGGGTTAAAGGTAGCAGACTCTGCCATTAGGGTGCTTATAAAGTTCTAGAAGGAATGGGTCACAAATCCCCAAGGGAGTGTTGTTCCTAGTTGGAGGATGTAAATTTCTCTATCTGACTGATAGAGAAACACAAATAAAAAGTATCCTTGCTCACCCAGATTTTTTCATAAGTTATATTGAGTCCATCTGGTTGAAGAAAGAGTTAGAAAACAAGAGAGTACATGGCTCAAAACCAGGTCTGCATGGCCATGCAACAAATGAAGATTGCATCTGAAGTCAAGGCCACACTGTATACTTCCTCTTGCCTCTCCACGTATCCTGACTGGTGTCCTTAGGTTTCTCCACCAGCACAAGACTCCCTGATCCTCAGCCAACATCCTTGGTTACTGTATGGCTGTCCCGATGGAACAATGATGTATCAGTGAAAAGACACTAACAGACCCAGACAAAGGATACAAGTTCCATGTCTGTGGGCAAGGCTCCAACTTCATACACCCAGGAGTAGGAGATACTATAGCACGCTCTGATGGAGACACCAGCACCTGTGACCTTCAGGTCCCCATTGAAGGAGGCCAGCTCCTGCTGAGACCACCCCATGGAGGTGAGGCTCCTGGCAGGTCCATTAAAGCAGGGCTTCTCAGCATGCATATGAAGCACCTAAGGACCTTGTTAAAATGCAAATCCTGATTCAGCAGGTCTGGGGTAGGGCCTAAGACTGTGCATTTCTAACAAGCTCCCAGGGCAGGCTGAAGCCCCTGGTCCTCAGGCCAGACTTTGAGTAGAAAAGCTCCAAAGCAATGACATCACTCTCATCTGCACATTGAAATAACCTGGGAAGCTTCAAAAGGCACTGCCACCCGGGTGCCACCCCCAAGGTTCTGATGCAGGGCGTCTGGAATGCTACTTGGGCCTCCTGGTTATTCCAATGTGTAGCCACTGCTCTCAAAGCACCTTTTGCTGTTTTCAGGGATTTTACCCTCCTGCCTCCTTCCTACTTTTTTCCAGAAGCTCTGGCTCTCTCTGCCTGCCCACCCTTTATTTTACCAAGTAAGGGAATTTGCATTTTTTAACTAAAATAATCCCCATTCTGTAAAAGAAGAGACAATTAAACATATATCAAAAAGGCAAATGGAATCCTTTAAATTGAGCAAATGTGGCCCAGCATGGCTCAGTGGTTGATTGTCGACCTATGAACCCAAAGGTTCAATTCCTGGTCAAGGGCACATGCCTGGGTTTCGGGCTTGATCCCAGAGGTGGGCGTGCAGGAGGCAGCCGATCAATGATTCTTTCTCATCATTGATGTTTCTATCTCTCCCTCTCCCTTCCTCTCTGAAATCAATAAGAATATATATTTTTTTTTAATTGAGCAAATGTGACCAGACGGCACCCCAAGTCTTCCTCCTATTGTTGGCCATCCAGATAAGCAGGGTCTTAACTAATCCACAACCTGGTATAAATAGGTGGGAGATATTTGCCTTTTAAAAATTATAATTTAATGCCCGCTTACATCAAAACAAGGATAGAAACATGGAGAAAACCTTAAACTTTATTTGAAGTTTTGAGGTGAAATCCCAGACTTCTAAGTAATTTAGGGTTTGCTGCTATGGCCTTTGTTTGGAGGTTGGGGCTGACCTTTGGAAGGCTTGGAAAGGTTGCCAGATTTAACAAATAGAAAATGCAGGTCACCCAGTTCAATCGGAATTTCAGATAATGAATAATTTCCTAGTAGGAGCATGGCCCAAGTCACACAGCTGTGAGTGGTAGAATTGCCCACCAAGCCCTGGTCTACTGGCTCTTCACCATCACAGTTGGTCTACAATCAGGCCCTGAGGCAGACCCTGGCAAGCCCCAGATGGCCACAGGAATTCTAAGAGCCACCTAGACTCTCAGCTTATGTGAATTTTCTGTGTTCCTTGGCCTTTTTGATTGACAATCTTTGTCTGCTTGGGCCCCTGTGCTCTGAGTGTAGGAGTTAGGTCCTAGTCAAACACTTTGAAAACATAGAGCACTTTCTGTGAAGGCACTCATACAATAAATAAAGTTTGCATCTAGAATTAAAAAAAAAAAAAAAGAAAGAAAACATAGAGCACTATCTTCTCAGCCTTGGTTCCTCTTTGCCTCTATTAAAATGCCCATCACCACCACCATCTGTTCCCCCCCAGAACTGGCCTTGCTCCCATCTCTTTCCCCATTCATACCACCAAACCCTGGAAACCTTGTCAATCTCCACCTAACACTAAACAGCAGCAACTGCACAAAATTTGGGGAAAACAAGAAAAACAAACTGAGAAGTGTTTCAAAACACATGAATTAAGGAAGGAGGGGCCCAATCCTGAGAAGCAGAGCAGAAAGAGGATGTGGTAAAGGGTGATCAAACCTGAAAGTCCTTTGCCTACTCTGGGGTCCTAACTCCCTCGTGTAGAAATGGGAACTCTGAGCAAGATGCCTTCTAACATTCTGGGCGCTGCACTTGTCACTTCTGAGACCTCCCCACCCTCCGAGGAACTGTGTACTGTGCACTCAGCTTCAGTCAGGAGATCTTTTCTGAGCCCTGAGTCTGTGCCAAGCATGCAGGGCCATCGACGTCAGCAGCAAGGAGGTGACCTCAGCCCAGCTGACTGTTCTACAGCATCGTAGACAACAGATGGGAAGCTCAGGACCCACTGGTTCTGTGGGGCAGACTGACCTGGTAATGGCTGAGTGTGTGTGCCTGTGTGTGTCAGCCTCCTGGTCCCCACCCCACCCTGGAAAGCTGTGGCAGACAGCCCTCTGTGTCAGCAATAAGTAAACAGGATGGGTTGATTGCTGCCTCAATAAGCAGATGCCAGTCACCAACTAAACAGGAAAGAAAACACTCAACCATGAGGAGGGGAGCCCTCACTACTCTCTGTGATGTAGGAGAGAGGGAAGGAGATGAATAGAGGAAAAAACAGAGATGGATGAAGACAGGCTGTGAAGGAGACTGTCAGTGCCGAAACTGAGGTCTTGGACTGCTGTGTTTCCACCAGCTGTTCTGAGCCCTTACTTGCCAAGCTCCACTGCCTCAGGCCAGCCTCCCCACATCTGACGTCCTGCCTCTCCTCCTATGCAGGCCTCTCTACTCTCCTGCAGGCCCTGTTCAGGCTACAGCTTATCCCAGAAATCCTCAAGGATGAACCAACCCCCAGCTCCCTTCCTTTGGCAGAGAAAACTTCCATAGTGTGTCTCCAGGCAGATATATTCCCAGAGGACTCATCTCTCCTTTGGGGCCACTACGGGGTAGCTCACATTGTAGGATACATGATTTCTCCCATTTTCCAAAAGGGACACTGAGCCCTTTGTGGGTTCATCCAAGGCAACCTGCAAATGAAAAACAAATTTACCTTCCTGCATGCTAGACTTTCAACTCCATCCTCTTTCCTGGTCCACTTATCGCTGATCTTTCTTGGCATATCTCCCTAGATCTTAGTGGCAATACGTGGTGGGGAGCACCCAGGGCCAATGACTCAGGTAGGGGGAGGCTGGGGCTGCCAACTTCCTGGGAGGAGCTCTTATCCATTAAACAGCCCATCCTCTGAGTCACTGGGAGATCCTAGAGGTTGGTAGAGGCTGACTCATCCTTGTCTTTATTTCAGCTCAGGATGGAGAAGTCCTCACATGTAGGAGAATTACCAGTTCAACCATGTTTCCCCAAAGACTTGAAACCTGGAAGTGAGCCGTGTGGAAAGACGGAACGGGCCTCCGGAAGGCTTCTTGACAACCCTGGAAGGCATGGAGAGGGCCAGGCAAGTCCAGGGTCCTTACACAGCACTGTGGCAGGTGTGAAGATCAAGACACAGGAAACTCAATATTCAAATTCAGACTCAGAAAATAAAAGTGTATTTGAAAGATGGTGTTTGTCTTGCAAAATCTCTTACTAGAAAACTCAAAGTTCCTTTAAATGGCCTTCCATTCTTGGCAATTTCCAGAGTTTGCTTGTAGATCTGTCACTAATCAAGGGAGAAGACACACCCAGAGCTCACAGTACTAGGAACTTCCGCCCCAGAGAATGGCACCAGTTGGCACCTACAAGTTGCAGGTCGTCCCCAGTGCCCTTAATTCCTTCACCATAATTCAGAGCTTCTCAAACTTTCCAAATCACCTGGAGAGCTGGTGAAAAACACAGGTGGATGGGCCCCACCCTGAAGTTTCTGATTCAATAGGTTTAGGGTGGTAACCAATCATTTTTGTTTTTCACAAGTTCCCAGGTGAAGCTCATGCCGCTGGTCCTTGAAGCACACTTTAAGAATCACAAATGAAAAAGAAAGAAAAGAAAAGAGAATCACAATTGAGTCAGACCCACCTGCCTGTGCTTGCTGCTAGGGAAGTCACTCAACCTTGTCACTGGTCTCCTTTTACAATCAGGGCCACAGGGCTCCACAGACCCACTGTGGAGCCTTCCCCACTCTTTGCTATGACTTACTCGCATTTCTCCTCTGTACTCAAACACCCCCTCCTGTGCCCAGCTCAGCGGTGAGGAAGCAGAAACCATCTTTTCATTGCTTCACTCCTCATTGAAGAAACAGATGCCATCATCTTCCCACCACCAAATCTTCAGACCCACCCACCCAGGGCCCACTGTCTCTGCCCATTCTCAGATGGAGGAGGTGCCCTGCTCCCATACATGGCCACACACACCACTCACGTGCCTCTCCCCAGTTCTCCCTTCTCTCCTTTTTCTGCCCTCGCTCTCTCTCTTATGGAAATATTGGCCCACCCCCAACAGCATACAAACTTCTTCCAGTATCTCTCATCTTTAAAAAACAAGAGGCTGTGCTAGACCTCCTTATCTGCCTCCTACTACCACCCCATTGCTCACTAATATTTACAGCAAAACTTCTTCAAAGTATGTGGATAGTTCCCATCGCTACTTCTTTCCTTCCCACCCCACCTCATCCTGCCTTTCTTCCTTCGCACGCTGCAGAAACCTTAACGGTTCTCTCACTGCCAAATCTGGTGGTACTCACCTCACTCAGTCTCTCAGAAGCAGTTTACACTGCTGACCACTGCCTCCTGCTGAGAAGGGTTTCTGTGCTTGGCTTCCTCCACCCCACCTCTCCTGGTTTTCCTCCTACCTCACTTGACAGGCCTTTTCTGAGTGTTGGAAGCTCCTGGTCTTGAAACCAACCACCTCCCCTTCCCTATACTCTCTCTCTCTCTCTCTGGCCTCTTGGCTCCAACATGGTGTCTGTTAAATTCCCATCTACAGCCCATAATCACTTACCTGAGGTGGGATTTTTATCCAACTACCTGTGAGAATCTCAAACTCAACATGCCCAAAATAAGACGTTTGATTTCCCCAGTCCAGCGTGTATGCGTGTGTGTGCGTGTGTGTGTGTGTGTGTGAGTGTGTGTGTTAAAAAATATATAACATAAATTTACCATTTTAACCATGTTTAAGTGTACAGTTCACAATAACATTAAGTACATTCACAATGTTGTGCAACCATCAATCACCAGTATGCATTTCCAGAAATTTTTCTTTCTCCCAAACTGAAACGCTGTAACCACTCAATAAAAACACCACTTTGCCCCCACCCCCAGCCCTCAGTGCCTAATAACCACTATTCTGCTTTCTGTCCCTATAAACTTAACTATTGTAGGTATCTCATATAAGTCGAATCAGGCAATATTTGTCTTTTTGTGTCTGTCTGCCTGCCTTTTTCCTCCCCCAAGTTCCCCCAATACCCAATTGCTCAATAATAGTCCCCAGAAAATAAGTTTCTGAGCTGTTGTTCTTCAATTTTTTTTTCAGATATTTCTGTTTTGTTGTTTAAAAATTTTAAATAGAGCCCAACTGGCATGGCTCAGTGGTTGAGCATCGATCTGTGAGCCAGGAGGTCACGGTTCAATTCCTGGTCAGAGCATATGCCAGGTTGCAGGCTCGATCCCCAGTGGGGGATGTGCAGGAGGCAGTCAATCAATTATTCTCTCTCATCATTGATGTTTCTATCTCTCCCTCTCTCACCCTTTCTCTCTAAAATCAATAAAAATATTTTTAATTTAAATATTGACCCCAGAGGCATGCATCTCCTAAGGGCCCCACAGACTTACAACCAGGGAAGCAATAAGCAGCAGCAGCTCATCCCAGGCTAACCCCCTAAACCTTTTCTCCAAGGCCCCTTTTTCTCTGACTGCTCAGCCAGCTAAAGTAGCCTTGCCTTGGCTCATTTCTTTCCTATAACATTTCTAGAGAGCCAAAGCAGCCGCCTAGTCTCTCTTGTTGCTTCTTCTAACCTAACCTAGGCCCTTTCTTATTTACTGACCCCAGCTTTAATAAATGTACTTTCAAATTCAAAAAAAAATTTAATATAGAAAATAAAGTAGACAAAAAATACATAACAGCATGCTCCTGCTTCTCAGATTTAATCATTGTTAACATTTTATGTCAGTGGCTTTGTCACTTTTAAATACAAAACATAAAGCATTGCAATCCAAATTGTCTTCTTTTTTCAACCCCCTTCACCAGATTCAACAATAGATAAATTAAATATGTATCATCTAGCCAATTTTGTAGTATACACCTATATTATATTTAATCTAATCAGAGACACATTAATTGTAAAATGCACTATTACTTTAAGCTCCATTTGAAAAATAAAAACACCACCAATTAAACTATGACACCATATTTTCTAATCTTAGATTATATTTAATAGTTACTGAAAGAATTTCTTGAGGCTTATTTAGACATATATATTTTAACATTATATTTCATCAAATCTAAAATGCCATCTATTTTAAGATACATCCTTATTCAGGTATTTTTTTAAGTGTGACTTAGGATCAATGAGTTATGGCTTATCATTTTTGTGCATACATAAGAAGGAAAGTTCAAGCAACATAAAATTGGTTAACTAAATTTCTCACTTAAAGCTCATCTGCTGCATTACTTAAAAAAAATATGTGTGTTTATTGATTTTACAGAGAGGAAGAGAGGGAGAGAGAGATAGAAGCATCAATGAGAGAGAAACATCCATCAGCTGCCTCTTCCACGCCCCCTATTGGGGATCAAGCAAGCAACCCAGACATGTGCCCTGACCGGGAATCAAACTGTTGTCCTTCTTGGTGCATGGGACAACACTCAACCAACTGAGCCACGCTGGCTAGGCATTTTTATTTTTTTATTAATAGGCTTTTAAAAATATTTTTAGGTTTACAGAAAATTTGAGCAAAAAGTACAGAGTTCTCATGTACTCTCTCACCCTCTCTCCCAACTTTCCCAATTTTTAACATCTTGCATTATTGTAGTACATTTTTTATAATTGATGAGCCAATATTGATGTCGATGTATTTTTTAATTTCAGGTTCTGTTTATTTTATTTTTTTAATTTTCATTTTATTTCTGTTTTAAAAATCATTTATTTTTCAATTACAGTTGACATACAATATTATATTAGTTTCAGGTGTACAGCCCAGTGATTAGGCATTATATAATTTACTAAATTATCATCCCACTAAATCTCCTACCCATTCAACACCATACATAGTTATTTAAATATTATTGACTATATTCCCTATGTTTACTTTACATCCCATGACTGTTCTGTAACAACCAGTTTGTGCTTCTTAATCTCTTCACCTTTTTCACCCATTCCCCCAACCCCCCTCCCATCTGGTAACTGTCAAAATGTTCTCTGTTCTTTCTCTCTGTGGTTTCCATCACACATTAAAAAAAAAAAAAGAGTCATCGTCTTTCTGATGACAGCAAATACTCTGAAATTAATGAAATTATTTTTTTCTTAACACCCTAAAGGATTTGGTGGCTGTGGTTTTATTTCTACTCTAGAAGCTCCTGAGCACTGGGCCAATGGCAGAACCATAACAAGGGAGTGTGGTTTGGTGCTGGAAAATGAATGCAATGGAAAAACACATGAAGATATTTACTTTGTTTTTAATGGAAAGATGATTTAGCTGGGTATAGAATTCTAGTTGTTTTTTTCCCAACACATTGAAAATATCATTCCACTTTCTTCTCCCTTCTGTTGCCATCTAATTAAGTGTAATCTGTCTTTTTTTCTCTCCTGGCTGCTCTTAAGATTTTTCTCTGTAGTTTGTTTCACTGTGATGTATCTAGGTACAGATTTTTTTTATGTAGACTGTTTAGAGTTGAGCTTCTATAATCTGTAAATTGGCATCTTTCAATCGTTTTAGCTATTCTCTGAGAAGTTCAGAAACTTTTCAGCTATTCTCTCTTCAAATATTGCCCCTGTCCTTATCTTCTGTTATGCTCTTCAACTTCTGGAACTTTGATTAAATATATATTAGAACTCCTCACTGTGTTCTATCTCTGGCCCTCTTGTCTGTATTTTCCTTCCTTTTGTCTCTTGAACTTATTATGTCATTGTTCAAATAAATGTTCACAAAATGCATTAAGATAATTGTACTGGGTGGATTGATTGCCCATGACTCCTATATACCTATTCTATGTGACTTTTACCTAATCCTCCAATGACAGAGCTAGCATCCATCAATTATTTTAGGAGGTCACACTAACATTTCTGAGAAAACTCTCATTCTCATAAATTGCTTTATAATTTAAAATTAGGGTGACCTGCGTTTACTGAGGACATTACCTGCTATTCTTACACAAGTATCCATGACTACCTCTTTCACTCTCATTAAGTATTCTGTTTTGAAAATTAAACTATATGAACACCTTATTCATATTAAATATCATGGTAGCTTTTGGTTAATAGCAGCTTCATATAACATCTCAGTGATTTGCTTCCTTTGGTGGCATGTTCTTACTATAATAATTTATTTAGTGCTTTTATAATTGACAGTACAATTTTGAGGAATTGAAAAAATGTGTGATTTTGTTACCATTCTCTATTTGCCTAAATGTACATTTTATTTTGCCCCCAATTGAATCAAAATGCTAGAAGTTAAACAGCTTCTGTTCAATTCAAAGTCAGCAGAAAGCTTCTAGGAAACTGATTTTCAAAGCTTCTGCAATGGTTTCCACATAACACATCAACCAGATCAGCTTCTCAATGTTTTGAAATGTCTTTCATCCAATTTAAAGGATTTGGATGAAACCCTTTAAATTGCTTTTAGTTGTATTGCTTGGTGAGTGACAGGCAAGCTTTTTAGCCATGTCACAGCTTCTTCTGTTTCTAGGTGTGTATGTGTTTTATTTCCTAAGATTCCTGGTAGTTGTGCTGTAAAAAAAAAAAAATAAGATTGCAGTAATTCCTTCAACACCATCTAGGTGTTGTTGTCTTGTTGTTCACTCTCTATACATAGAATGTACACAACTTTCATTTCAATGCTGAATTAATGTAATACTGTTAAGAAATATAAAATGGTCATTAACTTCCACACTCGATGTACCCACATCACTCAAATGAAATGATGACAACATTGACAACTATGACCAAGAGAGAATTAATGGTACTTTGCCATTGGTTGTGAATTACCCTATGGTCAATTTTTGTAAATATTATGTATGTGTTTGAGAAGAATAATGCTTTTTTTCCCTCTTGCTTGGTGCAAGGTTCTATATATGACTTTTATTTATTTTTTTAATTTAAAAAATTAATGGTTTAAGGGAGAGAGAAACACCCATTTGTTACTCCACTTATTTATGCATTCATTTGTTGATGCTTGTATGAGACTAGGGGTTAAACCCACAACTTTGGCATATTAGGACAATGCTCTAACCCAGTGGTCGGCACACTCATTAGTCAACAGAGCCAAATATCAACAGTACAACGATTGAAATTTCTTTTGAGAGCCAAATTTTTTAAACTTAAACTTCTTCTAACACCACTTTTTCACAATAGACTCACCCAGGCCGTGATATTTTGTGAAAGAGCCACACTCAAGGGGCCAAAGAGCCGCATGTGGCTCGTGAGCCGCAGTTTGCCGACCACTGCTCTAACCAACTGAACTACCCAGCCAGGGTCTGCCTTTATTTTTTATTGTTACTTTTCAGTCAGAAAAAAAGATAATTAAAAAAAACTTTATTTAAACACATTTCTAAATCAGTTACAGATAAAATAATAAATTTATATAAAATCATGAAATACTACAAATATGAAATAATAAAAAACTATATTCATAGATATAGTAGCTGCTGTGGGTGCCCCAACCATATTTCTTTTTTTTAACCTCTAGTCCTTTAACAGGTCAATGTGTGCATCTCCAGCTTCTATGAGTGTTGCCAGCTAGCAGTTCATGGTTGCCCTTCTCCAGAGACCTTCCCTTGTTTCATGGGTACCATCTGACCTGGAGAGTATGCCCCCACCTACCACTCCATGGCAATCTATAGCCAATATTTGACTCAAATAGGGTTGCCAAAGTCCAGCCCCCCTGCCTCAAGGTGGGACTAATTCTGTGGCCTTTCATGCTCCAGCACATATGGATCAGGCCCAGGGACCACGTCCTTTCTGAGCTCTTTCTTCTACCTCATCCAGCTTCTCTCAGCTCCCTTACTCTGAGAGCCCTCTCAATAAATCATGTACACAAGAATCCCTGCCCTAGCTGGTTTGGCTCAATGGATAGAGCGTCGGCCTGCAGACTGAAGGGTCCCAGGTTCGAAGCCAGCCAAGGGCACATGCGTGGGTTGCGGGCTCAATCCCCAGTAGGCGGCATGCAGGAAGCAGCCAATCAATGATTCTCTCATCGTTGATGTTTCTATCTCTCTCTCCCTCTCCCTTCCTCTCTAAAATCAATAAAATATATTTAAAAAAAAAAAAAAAGAATCCCCATCTTAGGCTCTACTTCTAGGAAACTAGGAAACATGATGCACAACTGACTCATAGCCATAAATGATAATATTTTATGATAATATTAGGAAAACAGAAAGGCTGGAAATGGTTGAGCTAATCAGCCAACATTAGAAATGAGGAAAAGAATAATACAACAAATCCAAAGAAAGCAGAAGTAATTAAATAAAATTTAGAAATTAAGTATATATACAATATATAAGAAAGGAGACATATTAGCAATGTAAAAAATAAAGATGCATAATGATAGAAAAAAACAGAAATTTAAATTATAAACAACTATAAAGTATGAACAACTTTTTGCTACTAAACTTAAAAGCTTAGATGAAATGGGTAAATTCCTGGCAAATATATCTATCCAAACTGACATAAGAAGAAATTTAAAAGCTGAATAATTTTATAACCATTTGATAAATTTAATCAGAAGTTTAAAAATCCACCCTTTAGCCTGGCCGGTTGCCTAATGGTTAGAGCGTTGGCCCAAGGACCAAAAGGTTATGGGTTCAATTCCAAGTCAAGGGCATGTACGTTGGTTGCAGGTTCACTCCCTGCCCTCCCCCCCCCCCGACCCCCGCCAATGGAAGAGACACATTGATGTTTCAAAACCACGGTTATAAGGCTTTTCAAGAATATCCTAGAAAAGGCCGATAAATATAACGAGACCTTCGAAGATATGAAAAAGGACCAACTAGAAATTAAACATACACTGACTGAAATAAAAAATATTATACAGAGACCTAACAGCAGACTAGAGGAACGCAAGAATCAAGTCAAAGATTTGAAATACAAAGAAGCAAAAAACACTCAACCAGAAAAGCAAAAAGAAGAAAAAAGAATTTAAAAAGTTGAAGATAGTGTAAGAAGCCTCTGGGACAACTTCAAGTGTACCAACATCAGAATTATGGGAGTGCCAGAAGAAGAGAGAGAGCAAGATACTGAAAACCTATTTGAAGAAATAATGACTGAAAACTTCCCCGACCTGGTGAAAGAAATAGACTTACAAGTCCAGGAAGCACACAGAACCCCAAACAAGAGGAATCCAAAGAGGACCACACCAAGACACATCATAATTAAAATGCCAAGAGCAAAAGACAAAGAGAGAATATTAAAAGCAGCAAGAGAAAAACAGTTAATTACCTACAAGGGAGCACCCATACAACTGTCAGCTGATTTCTCAACAGAAACTCTGCAGGCCAGACGGGAGTGGCAAGAAATATTCAAAGTGATGAATAGCAAGAACCTACAACCAACATTACTCTACCCAGCAAAGCTATCATTCAGAATTGAAGGTCAGATAAAGAGCTTCACCAACAAGAAAAAGCTAAAGGAGTTCATCACCACCAAACCAGTATTATATGAAATACTGAAAGGTACTCTTTAAGAAGAGGAAGAAGAAGAAAAAGGTAAAGATAAAAATTATGAACAACAAATACATATCTATCAACAAGTGAATCTAAAAATCAAGTGAATTAAAAATCTGAGGAACAGAATAAACTGGTGAATATAATAGAATCAGGGGCATAGAAAGGGAGTGGACTGATCATTCTCAGGGGGAAAGGGGTATGGGGGATACAGGAAGAGACTGGACAAAAATCATACACCTAGGGATGAGGACAGTGTGGGGGGAGGTAAGGGCAAAGGGTGGGGTGGGAACCAGGTGGAGGGGAGCTATGGGGGGAAAAAGGAGAAACAACTGTAATAATCTGAACAATAAAGATTTATTAAATTAAAAAAAAAAGAAAAAAGAAAAAATATCTTCAGGTGGGGATTTTTTTTTAAAATCTACCCTCCATAGGCTTTGATAGTTGTTTTTTTTTAATCCTCACCCAAGAATATTTTTTCCACTGATTTTCAGAGAGAGTGAAAGGGAGGATGGAGGAAGAGGAAGAGAGAGAAGCATTGATCTGGTTGCAGGATGGGGCTGCAGGGGGAGCAGGAAGTAAACCTGCAACCGAGGTACATGCCCTTGACCGGGAATCGAACCCGTGACCCTCTGGTCCACGGGCCAACGCTCTAACCACTGAACAACAGGCCAGGGTATCTCTGATAATTTTATAAGCAATTTCTTGAAAGCATTCAAGGAACAGATCATTCCAATCTCATGAAAACTGTCCCAGAAAATAGGAAGAGAACATGACTAATTCATTTTGAGATTAGAAAAACCTTGATACTCAAACCAAACAAGAACAAAATGAGAAAGAAATATATCAGAGCAATATCACTTATAAACATAGATATGAAAATTCAAAATAAAATTCTAGAAACTGTTGCTCAGTGAACACCAAAGTGTGCTTTATAGATCCCCTGGCTTTGACTCTGTGCTAGAGCAATGTCTGTTCTTTTCCTCTGCACTGAAAGGACTATTTATCCTTTTAAATCCATTCAGAAAGCAGCACATTATATAAAAATATATAATTAAAATAAAATAAAAATATATGTTTTTAAAATTCTACAAACTGTACCAAGTGATGTATTTACAGCAACAATATGTCATATCCTATTTGGATTTATCTTCAGAATTCAGAAATGGTTCAGCATTAAAATATATTAAATAATTACCTCATCATTAGTTTTAATAGTGTACAAGATTATCTCAAATTTTAAAATATATATTTTTAAATCACACCTATTAAAAATAAAAATTATTAGATATCTAGAAATAGCACTTCCTAAACCTGGTAAAAGATAGCCACCAAAATTTTTTGAAAAGTCATGCTAGTATTTAATGGAGCAACATTAAATTTTTACCCTTAAAATTCTAGAATAAGTCAAGGAAACACAATGTAACTGTTCCTATTCACCTTGTACTAGAATCATGACCAGCCTCCTAAAAGTCAGGAAAACTCACTTCACATAGGAATATGCAATAGAAAATTATCAAGGCCAAATCCCATACAATGTTTTTATAAGAAAGAAAAAGAATAAGGAGCAAAATAACATCACTACAGATAACAAACATAAGCCAGAGAGATGTGCCAAAAAAACAGATTAAAAATGTAATCTCCTATATCCAAATAAGCTCAACAATAATGAGAAGTTTATATGATAAGAAATAGCAACACAAGTCAGAATAGAAAAACTTGGAAAGAAGATGCCAGCGCTCAAGAAAAAAGTTTAAATAAAATTAAAAATCATTTCAGAAATGAGGGCTAAACTAGAAGGAACACAAGTAAACTTCCTTTTAAGAATACAACCAAGGCATTGTACACATCAATTCCACTCCTATCCTGTTGGCCTGAATACATGGCCACTTCTAGCTACAGGGGAACCTGAGAAAGGGTCAGAGCTGGGCAATCAAATGCCTAGCAAAAACTTCCATTGCTACAGAATAAAAGGAAAATAGAGAAGGTAGAGTACAATTTAATAAACTTTTTAATCCACAACTTTGGCAATGCAAACCCTTCTGACCTTACAGAGAAAAACCCTTTCCCTTCCCCAAGGGAGATGACTCCAAAATCTTATCCAATGAATGATTCCAGGTCAGGTCTATGGAAGATGTGGGATTCTCTCCATCGGATCTAGATAAACTTCTCTGTGTTCAGTGACCAATAAAATAAAAGACAAGAAATCTAGCCCCCACTTACACATGGGGATGTGTGCAATGTTGGGAAAAAATGGAAAAATGTGAAATCTGCCCAGCAGTTAGTGGTCCAAGCTATGATCAACCCCACTGGGTGGGCAGAAATCATGGAACTCGCTGTCCTAACAATGGAGTGAGTTTTTTGGTTGGCCGACTTGGTTCTGCTCATTTTCTTCTTGGCAGTAGCATTGCCAATTTCATTCTTCTCAATTTAAAATGGGCTCTAGACCATGTGCCTTCCCTGGGTTCTGCACAGCTTTCACTGCTGGTTTTGACTAGTCCAGATCTGGGGTTGCTTGAAAGGGTTGCAGAGCAGGCTTAGAGTTTCTTTAGCAATCCAGCTCCTTTAAACCCTTAGAAGGATTCAGGTGTATTTATTTACACTCCATTTTATGTTTAAGTAACCTTACTCAAAGAACATCTCTTCTTTTTCTTTTACTTTTTTTAAAAAACTTTTGACTTTCATTCATTGACCTCTATACTATAACATCTTCTCTTTTTTAAGAAAAAAATAGAGAGAAACCAAGATGGCGGCATAGGTGAACACCTAAACTGCTGCCTCGCACAACAATGTCAAAACTACAGCTAAAAGACAGAACGGACATCATCCAGAACCACAGGAAAGCTGGCTGAGTGGAAATTCTACAACTAGAAGGAAAAAGAGGGCCACACAGAGACCCAGAGGAGCTGCAAAAGGCTGAGGTATGGAGACATGCACATGGAGAGGACGGGCGGCTGAGTGCCTGGCTAGCTTTCTCTAGCGGGAGAGAGACAGAAGCTCCTGACTGCACTGAACCCCAGTTCCGACTGCACTGAACCCCAGTTCCGGGCAAAACCGTGGGGTCCCAGACTCATACGGGGAGAGTCTGGACTGTCAGGAAAAGAGAGGAGCGTGGGGAAACTCAGGGGAGCCGCGAAAGGCAGAGATCTGGAGGCACATGTGCGAGTGTGCGCAGAGAGGACTAACTGCTGAGTGTGCCACTGGCTTTCTCCAGCGGGAGGAAGGCGGAAGCTCCCGACTGCGCTGAACTCCAGTTCCGACTGCACTGAACCCCAGTTACGGGCAAGACCCTGGGGACCCAGACTCATACGGGGAGAGTCTGGACTGTCGGGAAAAGAGAGGAGCGCACAGAAACTCAGGGGAGCCACGAAAGGCAGAGCTCTGGAGGCACACGTGCGAGTGCGCGCAGAGAGGACTGACTGCTGAGTGTGCCTCTGGCTTTCTCTAGCGGGAGGAAGACGGAAGCTCCCGACTGCACTGAACTCCAGTTCCTGGCGAGTTTCTGGGAACCCAGACTGATTCAGGGAGAAACTGGACTCTCTGGCAACAGGCGAAACTCGAGGGCGGCTTTCTCTCAGAGGTGCTTGAAGCGATTTCTGAGGGACACTGAGACCCAGGGGCCTCATAGGGCAGGGCTGACGGGAAGCCAAGGCTGTCTGCTCAGCCCTGAGACTCCGTCCCATCCAAGCTGAGCACAGAGGCTTTTGCAATTTTGCAAGTCTTCTCTCATAAGGCTGTCTCTAGCACAGAAGTTCTCCCGGCATAGACACAGTTGATCCTCACAGCCAATAGGACTGGAGGTCAATTCCTCCCAGTGATACCAAAAACAATCAAGACTTAACTACAACAAGGCTGTACACACAGTCCACAAAGGGGTGCACCAAGAAAGTCCACCTCAGGTAACTGGAGAGGCTGAGCCACTGGGCCATATAGGACACATAGCACACAAAGCTACTCTACCAACTCTGGGAAGCAACGAAAATGCGGAGACAAAGAAACAGATCACAAATGAAAGAAATGGAGGAAAGCAAACGACTGGATATAGAGTTCAAAACCACGGTTATAAGGTTTTTCAAGAATTTCCTAGAAAAGGCCAATAAATTTAGCGAGACCCTCAAGGATATGAAAAAGGACCAACTAGAAATTAAACATACACTGACTGAAATAAAAAAATGTTATACAGAGACCTAACAGCAGACTAGAGGAACGCAAGAATCAAGTCAAAGATTTGAAATACAAAGAAGCAAAAAACACTCAACCGGAAAAGCAAAAAGCAAAAAAGAATCCAAAAATTTGAAAATAGTGTAAGGATCCTCTGGGACAACTTCAAGCGTACCAACATCAGAATTATGGGAGTGCCAGAAGAAGAGAGAGAGAGCAAGATACTGAAAACCTATTTGAAGAAATAATGACTGAAAACTTCCCCCACTTGGTGAAAGAAATAGACTTACAAGTCCAGGAAGCGCACAGAACTCAAAACAAAAGGAATCCAAAGATGACCACACCAAGACACATCATAATTAAAATGCCAAGAGCAAAAGACAAAGAGAGAATATTAAAAGCAGCAAGAGAAAAACAGTTTGTTACCTACAAGGGAGCACCCATACGACTGTCAGCTGATTTCTCAACAGAAACTCTGCAGGCCAGACGGGAGTGGCAAGAAATTTTCAAAGTGATGAATAGCAAGAACCTACAACCAACATTACTCTACCCAGCAAAGCTATCATTCAGAATTGAAGGTCAGATAAAGAGCTTCACCAACAAGAAAAAGCTAAAGGAGTTCATCACCACCAAACCAGTATTATATGAAATACTGAAAGGTACTCTTTAAAAAGAGGAAGAAGAAGAAAAAGGTAAAGATAAAAATTATGAACAACAAATACATATCTATCAACAAGTGAATCTAAAAATCAAGTGAATTAAAAATCTGAGGAACAGAATAAACTGGTGAATATAATAGAATCAGGGGCATAGAAAGGGAGTGGACTGACAATTCTCAGGGGGAAAGGGGTGTGGTGGGTGTGGGAAGAGACTGGACAAAGGTCGTACACCTATGGATGAGGACAGTGGGGGGGAGGTAAGGGCATGGGGTGGGGTGGGAACCAGGTGGAGAGGAGCTATGGGGGGAAAAAAGAGAAACAATGTAATAACCTGAACAATAAATTTTTATTAAATTAAAAAAAAGAAAAAATAATTTTAATCCTCACCCAAGGACATGCTTAGAAATACGGAAATAGCAGGAGGATGGACATCGATGTGAGAGCGAAACATTGATTGGCTGCTTTCTGTAAGTGTTCAGACCAACTGGGCATTGAACCCACAAACTTTTGGTGCATGGGCCAACACTCTAACCAACTGAGCCAAACAGGCAGGGCTATGACATCATCTATAAATTCAGCTTAATGATAGCATCTTGAGGGCATCTATCTATATATATAAAAGCCAACCAACCAGAATGCCAGAATGACTGGAATGACCGGTTGCTTTGATGAGCACTGAGGCCCTGATTGGCCCCCCCCAACCCCGATCGAGGCGGGGGGCTGGCTGGCCAACCTCCCATGACCCCCTCCCTGGGCCAGCCCAGCCCCAATCGGGGCAGGCCAGCCAGACCCCACCAGTGCACAAATTCGTGCACCGGGCCTCTAGTATGAAATAATAGACTTGGATGTTCCAATGTATGTGTATTTTCCAACACCAGCAAGCAATTCTCCAATTCTCAGCAGACACTGACTGAGTATCCTACAATTCAACTCAAATCTGACACTATCTACCTAAAGATAGTGTCAGATCCCACAGGTTAAAGGCTTAGTCCCACAAGACTGCCCTCCCCTCAACTACAGACACCAACCAGAAATCCAGACACCAACCTGTGCTTCAGACCTACTGGCTATAGATTATCGGTCCCTGCAGCCCCCTTCTTGTGTTTGATTAATTTGCTTGAGTGGCTCACAGAACTCAGAAAAACATTTTAGTTACTAGATTACTGGTTTATTATAAAAGGATATAACTCAAGAACAATCAGATGGAAGAGATGCATAAGGCAAAGTATGGGGCAAGGGGCATGGAGCTTCCATGCCCGCTCCAGCATGGCACTCTTCCAGCGTCTCCATGTGCTCACCAACCAAAAAGCTCTTTGAACCCCATCCTTTTGGGTTTTTGTTGTTAATCCTCACCTCAGGATATTTTTTCCATTGCTTTTCAAAGAGAGAGTGAAAGGGACGGAGGGAGGAGGAGACAGAGAGAGGGAAACATCAATGTGAGAAAGACACATCGATTGGTTGCCTCTCAAATGCTCCCTGACCAGGGGCAGGGAGTGAATCCACAACCCAGGTACATGTCCTTGACCAGGAACCGACCCAAGACCCTTTGGTGAGCAGGCCAATACTCTAACCTCTAAGCCATACCATCTAGGGCCCTTTCAGGTTTTATAACGGCTTCATTGCATAAGCATGATTGATTAGATTATTGAAGTCGATCAACAGCCCCTCTCCCCTCCCTGGGTGGGGAAGGGAGTGGAAAGTTCCAACTCTCTAATCACAGGGTTGGCTCCCTTGACAACCAGCCCCCATCCCTAGGTGCTTTCCAAAAGTCACCTCATTCACACAAACTCAGTGTGGTTGAATACCAAGACACCTTTATTGCTTTTATCACTTAGGAAATACCAAGGGCTTTAGGAGCTTTGTGCCAGAAACTGGTGACAAAGACCAAAATATATATTTCTTATGATAAGTCACAGTATCCCAGACGTGAAGGTAACAGCTGTGTTCTGATCTTTGCTGCTGGACAGATGCCCATTGTACAGCCAAGAATCCTTCTTATAAATGCCTGAGAAAGCCTGGGGTCTTAGTCTTATCTCTTCCTTAGGTTGCCCTTTCAAAGCCACCTCTTAGATATCCTGATACCTGGGACCACCCCCTCAGGCCTGGTAGCCCTTTGGGGAAGGTTCTAAACAACTCTCTTTGCCTCTTATGTGTGGCCACATCTGCTACAAGAAGACTAGCCCCTTTGGCTCACCACCTCATGGACTGCAGTTACTTCCCAAACACAGTCACATTTCTATTTAGATCCCAGACAATCAGTTCTAGGCACAATCTTTCACAAGTCAAATTTCTCAGGTGAATCAGATACCAGTCTACTAAGTTCTGCAAGCTCCGGGGGAAACATATCAAGCTTTCCGAGTGGTGCCATCAAAGTCCCTCTAACTTGGCGCTAGATAGGGAAGCGCCCCTCTACAAAGAAAGTCTCTGATTTTCGACTCTGTCTCTCTGCCTCACCAACGTCTTTTATGGGCGAGAGTGGGGAAGGTCATCTGAGGTTCCCAAAGCTGGTTTTCGACAGCTCTTCCCACATCCTGTATAGGTGGCCTAACAGAACTTCCTCTTGGTGCTGAGGTTGAGATGGAGCAACCTTATTCTCTTAGGACCTCAGCTGAAATCAAGATACAAAGAGTCCGATCCTGCATATTCGTTAACATCCTGCCACATTCGAGAAAGGGTGACAAACAACCCAGCAGAAGCCTGCAAACCTCAGGGATATTTTTCAACTGGGAACATGAGGCTAAATTAAGCGCTTCCTCTGTGGGAGGGAATGTTTGGAGGCCGGGAGGAGGGGGGGTCACTTAACTCCAACTCTTTTTATGAATGAAAAAATAAATATATAAAAAGCATTCACCAGGGATCCTCACATCTCGGAAATTCCAGTCAACTCGGCTCCCACCACCACTTCCTGCTGCAGAAGGAAGATGGGTTCCGTTCCAGGTATTCTGGGCCCAGCCTTGGCGGGCTTCCCTGGATAGTGTGTTTATTTGGCAGTTGCCCCATTCCTCCTCCATCCCATGTCCCATCACAGCTTTCCTCCTCTCTAGCTGGATACTGAGACACAACAGAGAATGGGGGACCCCATTTCAAAGAGCTCTCCCTTCCTCCATCCATCCATCCCCCATTTTCAATTCCTTCCTGTCGTTCACAGAACAAACCCTAATTGGTACCTCCCGGCATTGTATTCTGCCTAGCACTCGAGCCCCCGGAATTTGCTTCTGCCCTGGTCACTCCACTGAAACTGTCCTTCCATGATCACATCCTCATTCAACTCACTAACGATTTCCTCCTTCCTTGGCACTGTTCTTGGTTGCTTTGGCAGGAGGTCTTGGTTTTCCACTCACCTCTCTGGCCACTCCTTCTCAGTTTCCTTCTTCTAACTCTTAAATGTGGCAGGTTTGGAGCTTAGCCCACTTTTCTCAAGCCACACTCAGTTCCTAGGTATGGCTTTCTTTGCCATGTATTTGCTTAAGTCCTAAAAATCTGTATCTCCATCTAGATGAGTCTGCTGTCCTTCCATATAAACCCCCCACTATCACATGTCTCCACTTGGATGAGCCACGCATGGGTGCTCAAACAAACATGTGCAAAAGGAAGCGCATTTCCCCCACCCACCCATAAAATCCTATTTCTTTTTTTAAATTACCTGCCTCATCGAAGGCACTAATGTCAATCCAGTCACTCACGCCAGAAATTTGGATGGTATATCCAGTTTTTCACTTACTCACTGCTCATCTTCCCATATCTAATTAAGAGCCAAACCCCACTGATTGTACTTCTCTCATACCCCTCATATCTATCTATTCAAGTTTATGATGTGATTACTGCCTGCATGACTGCCACCACTCCCAGCTGGTCTCTGTGCCTCCAGTTCTGCCCTTCTCCAATCCATTCATTACTCAGTAGTTCATTCATTCAAACAATTTTTCTGAGCATAATTGTGATGCTCCTTCCATGTATCCATCAGGTCTCAGCTCAACTACCATCTGCCTCTTTGAAATACCTGCTCTTACCACCCCAGCCTCAAGGAGGCACCCCTCCCCTACCTCCACCGGCATCAAGTCCTGGTGCCTCCCACAGCACCCACCCCACTCAGCATCATTGAGCTTTCTGCCCCAACACCTGGACTTGTCATTCAAGAAATGTTGAATGAATCAAAAAATGGGCAAAGGGCCTAAATAGACACTTTTTGAAAGAGGACATGAAGAAGGCCAAGAGACATACGAAAACCTGCTCAAAGTCCCTAATCATCCAAGAGCTGAAAATCAAAACAACAATGAGGTACCATCTCACACCTGTCAGAATAGCTGTCATCAACAAATCAACGAACGACAAGTGCTGGCGAGGATGCAGAGAAAAAGGAACCCTTGTCCACTGCTGGTGGGAATGAAGACTGGTGGAACCACTGTAAAAAACAGTATGGAGTTTCCTCAAAAAATTAAAAATGGAGCTCCCATTTGACCCAGTGATCCCACTTCTAGGAATATATCCCAAGAAATCAGAAACACCAATCAGAAAGGATATATGCACCCCTATGTTCATAGCAGCACAATTTACAATAACTAAGATTTGGAAACAGCCTAAGTGCCCATCAGCAGATGAGTGGGTTAAAAAACTGTGGTACATCTACACATTGGAATACTATGCTGCAGTAAAAAAGAAGGAGTTCTTAGCATTTGCAACAGCATGGATAGACCTGGAGAGCATTATGCTAAGTGAAATAAGCCAGTCAGTGAAAGATAAATACCACATGATCTCACTCATTTGTGGAATATAATGAACAACATAAACTGATGAACAAAAATAGAGCCAGAGGCGGGGGGGAATATTCTAGATATAATAGAAGCAATCTTGTATTTGCAGATTTTTAATATTTCCTACAACTTTTGTGATATCATACTATGTCATCATACTATGTACAGTTTTGGTGATATTATTATTATATTTAAAATGTTTTTATTCTTGAAATATTAATGTTTATTGCATGTAATATTATTATACTAGAGGCCCAGTGCATGAAATTCTTACACTGGTGAGGTCCCTAGGCCTGGCCGGCGATCAGGGCCAGTTGGGGCCAGGCTGATCAAGGCCGGGCCAGAGAGGAGGCGACAGTAACTGGGCAGGGGGCAGAAGGAACAGATGCCAGATGCCAATGCTGCCATTGTCAGCACCCCGCCACCACGCGGTTCCCCACCTCCTCCCCCCCTCTTTCCCTTACTGCCGCGCCACCACCACAACAGGCAGTGGTGGGCCGATCGGGGCCTGCCGGCAGAGGGGAGGGACAGGGCACAGGAGGGTGGCCGCTGTCCCCGAGGAGGGAGCCAACCCTCGGCCCCCCTGGGAAAGGGGCCATGTCCACCGCCACCCACCCCCAGTTCCCCGTCCCAGCCCAGGGCCTGGCCCCAATCAAATGATTGGGGCCTGCCGGCTGGGGGAAGGGACCACGGGGGGTTGGCCGATGGTTGGGCAGGGGGAAGGAACTGCGGGAGGTTGGCCAGCCTGGGGAGGTTGGCTGTGGGAGCTCACTGACCACCAGGGGGCAGCTCCTGCATTCAGTGTCTGCCCCCTGGTGGTCAGTGCGTGTCATAGCAACTGGTCATTCCAGTCGTTCCAGTCGCTTAGGCATATATGTGATCATTTTTCTTGAACAACTGGTGTTTGTCGCATGTAACATATTTAAAATTGTTTTTCTTTCAATAATGTTTATTGCATGATCTTATATTTAAGATCATTTTTCTTGTAACTTTAATGTTTACTGCATGTAACAAAAAAGAAAGAAATGTTGAATGACGATTCAGATAACAGATAAGAACATTATTTGATAATGTCAGGGAGGGCTTCACGGAGGATGTGGTGCTTGCAATAGACCCCGAGTGTACGGCAGATCTGGACAAGTGAGGCAGTCCAAAGAAACTTCCCATGGAGGAAAGTGGCCTACAGAAAGGAATGATTCTGACTAAGCCAGACTGAAGGACATTCCACAAGAAACTGACCTGGATTCTTGGGAAGCTTTATACTTAGGAGATGTATTCAGAGTGGTGTGTTCAGCGTTTAAAGGTAAAATGTCCTATCTGCCATTTACTATCAAATGTTTCAGGAAAAAAGCATAGATTTTAATATATGTATGTAAATAAAGCAAATGTGAAAAATATTACTATTTTGTAATGCAGGTGGTGGGGTATATTGTTCAGGTGTTTATTGTTCTGTTCTTCCCATTTCTTTTCTGTATGCCAAGAAATTTTCATAACACAAAGTTGAGGAAATAAAAGCTTTCCTTTGATGATGGGGGTGGGAGAGGAAGCTGCCACTCAAGGAATCAATGTTGGGAGTGTTTGTAATTATTTTTATGGTTTTATTTTTAGTTATTGTACACATAATTCATGTTGCTTATAAAATGTTTCAAACGTGAAATTAAATGCAAAGGCATAAATAGAAATCATCCATAATCACAGCTCCCAGGGAATAAAATGCATCAGTGTTTTACTGTATTTCCATCTGGTCTTTTAATGTTTTTGCTTAACTGGATTCTCCATCTCCCTTAATCCCCGAGCCTTTGGATATATTTGGGACAATAATTATTCCACTTTGCTGTATTGCTCCCAACTCAGAACCCCAGATCCCCAAAGTGTTCAAAGCAGGGAGGTGGCTGGAGCTCGTTCAGGTCATCCTACTGTCCTGTCCAGCGCCACCTTTTGTGTTGTCAATGGGTTTCAAGAGTGTAGCAGGTGACAGCTACCACAATCAGCTGTGAGGCCACAGCAGGAAACTGGGGCCGAGGGAGAGACTGACACCTTCTTGGGGAGTGATAGGGTCTCTGGCCTCAGTTACTATCTCTCTCTCATGGGACCCAAGCCCCAAGCTCACACATGAAAACATGCCTCTGCACACAGGTACACAAACACACCTCTATGAACACAATATGTGAACATACCTCTATACACACAAACACATCTCTCTACACACATACACACAAATATGCCTCTATGCACACACTAACATACCCCTACACACACACATTTACCACTGCTCTGATACCCTCAGAAACTAACTAGAAAAATTAATTCATATCTTGCCTTTCTTTTGTTTTTTTCCTATTGAGGACAATAAATGAACATTCCGCACCCCCCCCCCACCCTTTCAGGAAGGGAAGTTAGGGGAGGAGAATCATTATTATTTTTTTGTATTTCCTGGGCTCCCTGGGAAACATGCCCCCATGACATTGGACCAAAGGGGGACAAGCTGATTCTCTGAGACCAGGAGGAAAATGACCCGTCGCAGCGGTGCCACCAGGGCCTGCCATCCAGGGGCCTCCCCAGCTTGCCCAACAGCAAGAGGCCCTCCCAGCTGGCTGCAAACCAGCCTTCCTAGGAGGTAACCAAGCACAGTCATCTTGGCAGGCAGAGCCTCTGAGCCAGGTTTATTTTTATTTTTCCAAAGCAAGCCAAATGACATTTTCTTTTACACCAGGGTGCTCTGCCTAATTCATACCTGTTGTACCAACACCAGCTCTGGGCATTTGGGATAAGCAGCAGCTTGGAGCAATTCAAGTCTAGCCTTGACCCAATTCTATGAGGGGCTCCAGAGCATAATTCCCACTGGAGTGTCCCACCTTGAGACAAGGGCCAGCCTGTTACACCCTGTCCATCAGTCACTGGCCGTGGCCCATGGGGGCGGGTGTGTACGTACATAATCCCTCTGGCATTTCTGGGTACAGTGATTCAGCACAGGGCAATGCTCAAGGGAAAGGCCAGCTGAAGGCCACTAGCTGCCAACACTCATTCACAGAAGCCAGGGAATGGGACACCTGTGTCTAAAGGGGATCTGGGCAGGCGCCAAACCATCCCCTTCTGCACTTCTTGTACCAGTAACAGCTCCGAACTGTTCCCCACACTTGGGCGAACATCAGAGTCCCCTGGAGGGCTCCTTCAAATACACATTGCTGGGCTGCACCCCCAGAGTGTCTGATTCCATAGGTCTGAAGTGGGACCCAAAAACTTGCACTCCCAACAAGTTCCCGGGTGATGCTCAGGCTGCTAGTCTGGAGTCCAAACATTGAGGACCTCAGGTATAAGTTGTGGGACACGCAATTCCCAGCAATTAAAGGTCAAGTTACAAAAGCAGATGGGCTTTCCTGAGAAAGTCATTATTAATATCAGTTGCTCAGCACCCGGCAGGACATTGATTTGGGGCAGGGGTTGGGGGAAGAGCACTGAGGAGAGAGAGGCCAGGAGCCAAGAAGGCTTAGCTGCCGTGGCTGAGGCTCCTACCCTGGCTGGGAGCCTGAGCCTACTGACTGAAGACTGGGGGCCGGGGAGTTCTGGCTCCTCTCCCCAGGGCAGCCAGGCCACAGGCTGTGAGAGCCAGGTTGGAGTGGGCCACAGTCCTAGACTCCACACCCACAAGCGGCTCCCAGAGAATGATGCTCTCACTCAGCCCCAGGCACTGGCAAGACAGGGCAGGAAGGTGTCCCCATGACTACTGTGAGAAGCCCAGGGCCCTGAGAGCAAAAAGGGTAGATATATCCACTGACCCAGCTTGTTAAAGTCAGACCCGGGTTTGCAGCAGGCCGCTGGGGCCAGTTGGCAGGGGCTCCCATGCCAGCCAGCTCTCTTCCCTTTGCAAGGTCTGGGGAAACTTCCTCTCCACTCTCTCACAGGACACTTCAGGCAGCAGATGAGTGGGTTTTCCCACAACAATGCAGTCCATTTCTCTGCAGACTCCCACTGCGTGTCCTATAATCGAACTCAACTCTGACACTACCTGGAGATAGCATCAGGGCCGCAGGTTAAGACGGCCTCCCACTTCAGAATGTAATTTGGTACAGCCACAGTGGAAACAGTGGGGCCTAGTTGTCTATTCTCTGCTTGTCTGGTTACCTGGTCTCCTGGTCCAAGGGGCCCCATCTGGGGGTGGTGCGCTCTGGTTGAGGAAACTTATCTTGCCTCCATCATGCCCTGAAGCTGAAAAGGAAATGATACAACTGCTAGTTCCCTGGTTCCCAGTTAGCTGAGGATGGAGGGCCAGGTGGACATCTTTAGGGGAACATGAAGGAGAGTCCCCACGTCTCCTGTAGGTGCTGTCCAAGGAGCCAGAGAGTGGACCCTGGCCTGAATTCTGGATACTCAGCCCCTGGCCTTTCTGGTGTAGGGATTGGGGGCTACAAAGATAGATTTGAGGGTGCCACAGAGAACAAAGATCCTTATATCACTCAGGGTCCCAGAAGGAAATAGATACAAATTCAAATTAGGATAATTCTGGGAGAGTTTATTAAAGGGACTATTTACAAAGGTTTGAGCAGCATATCAAGAGATCTCACGGGAAGTAATAGTAGTGACATCTGGATTCTGTGATCACCCCAGGCCTGGCAGGCTAAGGGGAGGAAGCTGACAGCCTGGAGAACTGGAGCCTGGAGGCAGAGAGGCTGTAGGGAGATAGCTGCCTGACAAGGCTGCAGGAGGCTCCAGGAAGGAGCTGGGGAAATAAATGTCCTACCTCTTTCATTCCTCCCTCCTTCCAGATTCCTACTATGGCTCCCATTGGTCACACCCAACCAAAAGCCAGAGTGCAGAGAGGCCATTGGGATAGCCACACAACCCAGCCTCCCAGACACAGCGCTAGAAGGAGATGCTGGGAGCCGGGCCTGCAGAGAGCCGGAGTGGCCCTGTACCCATGGAGTGTGTCTGTGGGGTTCCCCAGGGACTTAAATCCAAAGGTTGGTGGCTGTCCGGGTGAGAGCAATGGGGCCTCAAGGGATCAGCCCTACATCCCAGAGCAAAGCAGACATGGCAAGCACAGCACTAGAGGTGAATGAGTCAAGATCCACCAGGGTCAGCCAGGCCAGCGGTAGAAAAGGCCCCATACCCTGCTATGACTCCAGGAGCCTAGGGGGAGGCCCAGTGCGAAAGGCCAGCTGAGCAGAGACTGCTGGCTTCAAGTATCTCTGAGACAAAGGGTGTCCTGAGCTGAGTAAAACACACTTTTTAAAAAAAAAAAAAAATACGTTTTTATTGATTTCAGAGAGGAAGAGAGAGAAACATCGATGATAAGAGAAAATCGTTAATCAGCTGCCTCCTGCATGCCCCACACTGGGGATTGAGCCCGTAACCCAGGCATGTGTCCTGACCAGGAATTGAACCATGACTACCTGGTTCATAGGTTAATGCTCAACTACTGAGCCACGCTGGCCGAGCTAAAGGACACATTTTTTACTTTGTGTCCTTGCATCTTCCCCGAGCAGCTCCAGGGCTCCTTCTTGGCACCTGGGAAGGAGCTGACAAACTGAATCATGCTGAGAGGGAAGGGCCGCAGTCAGAGCCAGCTTCATGAGGGTGCAGTCACTCAGGCCCCACACTTGGCTTAATGCTCTGCTGTCACTAACTTGAAATTTCTCATGAATTTTGAACACGAAACACTGCGTTTTCATTTGGCACAAAGTTCCACATATTATGTAGCTGGTCCTAACTATAGTTTGCTAACTTTTTCAAAGAGTACCTGGAAGGAGAAACCAAGATGGCGGCATAGGTAAGCACCTAAACTGCTGCCTCGCACAACAATTTCAAAACTACAACTAAAAGACAGAACGGACCCCATCCAGAACCACAGGAAAGCTGGCTGAGTGAAAATTCTACAACTTGAAGGAAAGAGAAAAGCTCACAGAGAATTGGAGGTACGGCAAAGGGTCTTTGTGCGTGCAGAGAGGAAGGGCGGCTAAGAGCCTGGCTGACTTTCTCTGGCGGAAGGGGGAAGGAAGCCCCCGACCGCACTGAACCCCAGTTCTGACTGCACTGAACCCCAGTTCTGGGCTAGCCCCTGGGGACCCACACTCTTACGGGGGGAGTCTGGACTCTCGGGCGGAGACTCGGGAGCTGGGGAAGGCAGAAGTCTGAAGGCGCGTGCGTGCCAGTGCGCACAAAGGCTGCGGAGGTTGCCACAGGCTTTCCCTAGTGGAAGGGAGTCGGAGGCTCCTGACTGCACTGAGCCCCAGTTCTGACTGCACTGGACCCCAGTTCCAGGCGAGCCCCTGGGGACCCACGCTCTTGTGGGGGGAGCTGGGGAAGGCAGAGGTCTGAAGGCGCGCGCGCATGCCAGTCAGTGCGCACAAAGGCTGCGGAGGTTGCCACAGGCTTTCCCTGGTGGAAGGGAGTCGGAGGCTCCTGACTGCACTGGGCCCCAGTTCTGACTGCACTGAACCCCGGTTCCAGGTGAGCCCCTGGGGACCCACGCTCTTGTGGGGGGAGTCTGGACTTGGGCAGAGACTCGGGAGCCGGGGAAGGCAGAGGTCAGAGGGCGCGCACGTGCACGCAAGGGCAAGGCTGACGGGAAGCCAAGACTGAGACTCCACCCCATCCAAGCTGAGCACAGAGGCTATTGCAATTTGGCAAGTCTAATCCTATAAGGCTGTCTCCAGCACCGAACTTCTGCCAGCATAGACACAGCTGATCCTTACAGCCAACTGGCCTGGAGGTCAATTCTTCCCAGTGATACCAACAACAATCAAGACTTAATTACAACAAGGCTGTACACACAGTTCACAAAGGGGTGCACCAAGAGTGTCCACCTAAGGTTAACTGGGGAGGTAGACCCACTGGGCCATATTGGAAACCTAGCATACAAATCTACCTTACCAACTCAGGGAAGCAGTGAAATGCGGCGTCAAAGAATCAGATGACAAACGAAAGAAATGGAGGAAAACAAACAACTGGATATAGAATTCAAAACCATGGTTATAAGGCTTTTCAAGAATATCCTAGAAAAGGCCAATAAATATAACGAGACCCTCGAAGATATGAAAAAGGACCAACTAGAAATTAAACATACACTGACTGAAATAAAAAATATTATACAGAGACCCAAAAACAGAATAGAGGAACACAAAAATCAAGTCAAAGAATTGAAATACAAAGAAGCAAAAAACACTCAACCAAAAAAGCAAAAAGCAAAAAAAAAAAATCCAAAAAGTTGAAGATAGTGTAAGAAGACTCTGGGACAACTTCAAGAGTACCAACATCAGAATTATGGGGGTGCCAGAAGAAGAGAGAGAGCAAGATACTGAAAACCTATTTGAAGAAATAATGTCCAAAAACTTCCCCCACCTGGTGAAAGAAATAGACTTACAAGTCCAGGAAGCACACAGAACCCCAAACAAAAGGAATCCAAAGAGGACCACACCAAGACACATCATAATTAAAATGCCAAGAGCAAAAGACAAAGAGAGAATATTAAAAGCAGCAAGAGAAAAACAGTTAATTACCTACAAGGGAGCACCCATACGACTGTCAGCTGATTTCTCAACAGAAACTATGCAGGCCAGACGGGAGTGGCAAGAAATTTTCAAAGTGATGAATAGCAAGAACCTACAACCAAGATTACTCTACCCAGCAAAGCTATCATTCAGAATTGAAGGGCAGATAAAGAGCTTCACAGATAAGAAAAAGCTGAAGGAGTTCATCACCACCAAACCAGTATTATATGAAATGCTGAAAGGTATTCTTAAGGAAGAGGAAGAAGAAAAAAGTAAAGATAAAAATTATGAACAACAAATACATATCTATCAACAAGTGAACCTAAAAAATCAAGTGAATTAAAAACCTGAGGAACAGAATAATCTGGTGAATATAATAGAATCAGGGGCATAGAAAGGGAGTGGACTGATAATTCTCAGGGGGAAAGCGGTATGGGGGGATTCAGGAAGAGACTGGACAAAAATCATACACCCATGGATGAGGACAGTGTGGGGGAGGTAAGGGCAGAAGGTGGGGTGGGAACCGGGTGGAGGGGAGCTATGGGGGGGAAAAGGAGAAACAATTGTAATAATCTGAATAAAGATTTATTTAAAAAATAAATAAATAAATAAATAAATAAATAAATAATAAACACACGCGTGCGCGCGCGCGCGCACACACACACACACACACACACACACACACGACAGACCTCCTTTTAAGATCTGTCTCTTCAAGGCCTGTCCCTTCAAGGGCAGAAGGTGGGGTGGGAACCGGGTGGAGGGGAGCTATGGGGGGAAAAAGGAGAAACAATTGTAATAATCTGAATAAAGATTTATTAAAATAAAAAAAAAAAAGAGTACCTGGAAAAGGGCAATGCTTAACCCCGAAGCTTCATGCACAGGCAGGCCGTATGACAGGCTGGGGCGGGAACTCTGCTTTTGGAGCCCCTTACATCAAGTCACTTAGATGAATGCCAACTACCTCCAGGGCAGGGTCAGCCCCACAGGAAACATGAAAACCAAGGGTAAAGCAAGCCCCAAGAGGCAGCCACAAAAGAGAGTAGGGTCCTGATGACCGAGACTGCTGGACAAGGTCTGAGCCCCTGGCCCTGCAGCTGCAGCAGAGGGGCTGCGTCACCTCCGTGTCTCCAGCCTCAGATGGTCCAAGTTCCACGAACACACACAGCACCAGCTACCCTGCCAAGGTGTCAGGGTTATTTGGCAGCCCCCAGTGGCCGGTGTCCTCTTACATCCTATGACACCAACTCAGGCGTGTTAGGTGTCTGCAAGGGGGTGGGCAGGAGCCTTCTTGAGTGGCCCAAGGGCGGGAGGTCAGGAATGGTAGAGCAGGGAGCCAACAGGAAACCAGGCCCCTTTGGGTCTCCCCTGTCCTATAGCTACTGCCTGCCATGGCCACTCCTGCAGATAAGGGAGTTTAGAGACAGGAAAGAGAAGGACAAGTGCTAGGAAACCCCAACAGCAAAAAGTCTGAGGACCTATTCTACGTGGGATACTAACAAGGCCCTCCCAGCAGTACCATCAGTTGGCACCATTACCATTCCCGTTAGACGGAGTTTTACGGTCCTGATATCACAGTGGATGCCAGTAGCTAGAAGAAGCCCTAGGCCAGTGGTTCTCAACCTTTCTAATGCCGCGACCCTTTAATACAGTTCCTCATGTTGTGGTGACCCCAACCATAAATTTATTTTCGTTGCTACTTCATAACTGTAATTTTGCTACTGTTATGAATCGTCATGTAAATATCTGTGTTTTCCGATGGTCTTAGGCTCTACAGCAGCGGTTTTCAACTTGTGGGTCGAGCCCACAGGTTGAGAACCGCTAGCAGGGTCGCCTAAGACCATCGGAAAACACAGATATTTACATTACGATTCATAACAGTAGCAAAATTACAGTTATGAAGTAGCAACGAAAATAATTTGATGGTTGGGGGTCACCACAACATGAGGAACTGTATTAAAGGGCCGTGGCATTAGAAAGGTTGAGAACCACTGCCCTAGGCAAAGAGATGCAGGTGCTGGCAGCTGGAAGTCATGACATTGGGGAATGGGTTGGGTTTAGACAGCATTCACTGGCACCTGACTATATGTTGTGCTTAGCCCTGCACAAGGGGAAGCAAAGCTACTGCATACTGAGCACTGTTCACAAGACCCTAGGCCAGAATCCTTTTGTAAACAAGCTCTCGCTAACAACAGCCCTCTGAGAAAAGTCTTGTTAATTGCCTCCATTTCACAGATGAGGACGCTGAGGATCAGAATGATGTGTCTTACCCAAGTTACACCCAGATGGGTCTGGACTCCAGGGAAGATAACAGAGAAGAGGGGATGTGCAAAGTGCACGTGGCAGGAGATGCTGCTGGGCAGATGAAGGGCCGTTCGTGCCATTGGGAGCCACTGAAGAATTCTAAACCAGTGACACGATTGATTCGATTGGGTTTGGGGTTTTGAGAGGTTGTTCAAGCTGTGTGGGGAGAACTGAGGGGAGCTTGGGGCAAGACGGGAGGCAGGAAGAGCAGGGGAGGCTTTTGCATATGCAGGAGCTTTTATTTAGCCCCTGTTTACCTTGCAGTCCTGTGCTGCCTCCCAGTGGTAGTTCTGCAAAATTGATTCCTTCGCCAAAAAGATTGCTTGGAGCAGACGTTCTGCATCTTGCGTGTGCCTCAGCATTACCTGGAAGGTTTATTAACACAGAGATTCTGACACGGTAGGTCTGGGGTGGGCCCAAGAATTTGCCTTTCTTGCAAGTTCCCATGTGATGTTGATGATCTGGAGATCACACTTTGAAAACCACAGGCTTAGTTGCTTTCAAGGGACCACCACATCTGACTGATCCTAACCTTTTAGAGCTGTGACCTCAGAAAGGAGACACCAGATGCAAGAGGGGGAGGCTTCTGAGGGTGCTAGGCCCAGAGAACTGCTAGGACTCAACGGAGCCAACTTCCAGAAGAGGCAGGAGCTTTGGGACTTCCGTGAAATTTCTGCCTCCTTTTCATATATTTCTGCATCTTTACAACCGAAAACATTTCTCTCAGTGTTCTAAGCACTTCACGTGTCTGAATTCAATTAATTCTCCCTACAAGTCTGTGAAGTAAATTCTGTTATCCTTCTGTATAATATGAGTTATATCCCCAAAAATTCATATTTGAAGTTCTAACTGCCAATACCTAAGATTGTGACTGTATTGGAGGCAGGGTCTTTAAAGAAGTAATTCCGTTACAATGAGGTCATTAGTGTGGGCCTAATCTAATAAGACTGGTGTCCTTATAAGAAGAGGAGATTTGAATCCAGGAGGGAAAACCATGTGAAGACAGCCATCTACAACCCAGAGAGAGACCTCAGAAGAAACCAAGCCTGCCAACAACTTGACCTTGGGCTTCAAGTTCCAGAATTGTGAGAAAATAAATTTACATTGCTTAAGGCACTCCGTCTATGGTATTTTGTTATGTCAGCACTTGAAAATTAACACACCCCCATTTTATAGATAAGGAAACTGAGGCACACAGAGGTTTAGTAATGTGCCTAGTTGATGCTTAAACCCAAGTAGTATGGCTTCAAGCCACGCTATTTGTTTGTTTATTTGTTTGTTTGTTTGGTCACTAAGCACTATGCTCCCAATGATGTGTGAGCGAATCTTGTCCTCATCCCCTCTCCACTCCTGTCTCAGCCTCCCTGCTCCCTCCACAGAGTGAGGGCTTCTTCATTTCTCATTGGACTCATCTCTTCTACACCCCTCCCACTTCAATTCCTTCCTCCTCCTCCCTGCAGCAAATCCTTCCACCAGTGATTTTGCTGTAGCCCAAATCAACCTTGTCCCTTTTCTGCCCAAAACCCTCAATGGCTTTTCACTGCCGTCAGGATGAAGCTTTTGAAAGCCAGCTGCAGACATCATGACACATCACCCCTCAATACAACAACATATGTCATCCCAGAGAGGCAGGATGGACCCCAACAATTAGCATAGCAAGTGGGGTATCTAAGTTTGACCACAACCACTGGGGTCTCATCTCTTGCTTTGGCTTGTTCTCTGGCTCTGCTGCCTGCTGGTTAACTTGCATTTTGAGCTGTGCTGTTTTGCGCTGCTTTTGTTGTGTCCTACTGAGCACGGGTTATAGATTCTACCAGCCAAAGTTGGAAGTTTCAATAGTTGGCATTGAGGGACAAGAGTATGGAATGGGGGCCCTCCTTAAAGTGGCCCTGGGACATGTATTTTGGCCTGGACCTATCTATCTGTGCATCTCATCAAATTGTATGTCTCGGATTCCTGCATAAACCATAACTGAGGCTAGGCTTGGGGGCACGACACTTAACCTGTGACCTTTGGGTGTGTGACCAATGTCCTGTGCAATATTCAGGCCCAATGCTCGCGCATGTTAAAAAAGAGAGCGTGGCCTGCTGAGATCTACACTCCTAAAAGTAGATGATTCACCTGGACCCCACGAGCCTTAAATGCCTCTGCTGCTGCTGCCAATGCAAAGGGCTGTAGGAAAAAGATACCATGGCACCTCATGGCAGAGACTCCTACAAAAAGTGCCCTGAATGCTTTATCCCTGCCCTTCTTAAAGGGCCAGAGGGCACCATAACTCTATTGGACAACTATAAAAGGAACCAAAACGACTCTGGGATCAATTGAGTGCCAAGTCTTAGCAACATGATAAAGAGCTACTCTGATCCCTGCTCAGTCTGGGATCCCTTAGCCAACAAGGCAGCAATTGCCAGGAAGGAGGCGCCTGATCCTGACAACGCTGACTTGAGGCTCTCTGAGGAAGAAACTTATAAATATGAGAAGGGGTGAGGGGACTGCCCTAAAATATAGTCAGTAACCACCTCTCCCCAAAATACTTGGATACAGGGGGAGAAAATGAAAACAGATGAACCAAGTGGAAATCCAAACTTTGTTAACAGAATGTATACAGCAAAGAGATAAAAGGGTGCCCACTGGCTTTGTCCCTCTGCAACACAGGTTCTGAATTAACTTTAACATGTGCTGAAATGCACTAACTGACAAACTTTCAGAGCCTTAATACTGGAACTCAGATTACACTTGTAGCAGGGAACCCCACTACATTTAAACAAGATAGCCCTTCTGATCTTAGCACTAAACATAAAATAGAGGAGAAACAGATATGCCTCACCTTAACCATCAGAACTATTGCTTGGCCCAAATTCCCCATATTGCCCTGAAATATCCCATAGTGGGCATGGACAGTCCTACCTAATGAGTAATAAAATTAAGTTAGGTCTTTATGCTTAATCATCAGTTTGACAAATGGGACCCAATAGACCTCCCTCTTCCCCTTTGTTTAAAATATTAATATGGCCCAATATAAATTAAACAGGGCTTTCAAGGATTAAAATCCATTATACAAGACTTATTTAGAGAAAGAGTGATTATTCACACTGTTTCTCCATTTAACAGCCTGTTCCTAAACCCAGAAAGAATGAATGGTCCCTCACAGTGGATGATGGCCATCTTAATGCTGCAGTCTCACCCATTAAAAGCCCCATCTCCAATATTATTAAAATTGCCATCTCAATCCAACCAGCAAGTAGGACACACTTTGCTATTATAGATTTGGCTAATGTGTTCTGTTCAGGGCCTATCTCAACAGCTTCTTTCCCTTCAGAGGGAAATAATTCACCTTTACAGGGCTCCCCAGGGGGGACTTAGCAACTAGTAGTGCAAAGAGCAAGGAAATGCTCAAATACCCAAGGGGTCATGTTGAAAGGATAAAGGAGCTAGCTTGAACAGACCTACTTTAGAACATTTTGAATATCAAAAAAATAACTAGCCCAGCTGGCATGGCTCAGTGGTTGAGCATCAACATAAGAACCAAGAGGTGACGGTTCAATTCCTGGTCAGGGCACATGCCCGGGTTGAGAGCTCAATCCCCAGTAGGAGGCGTGCAGGAGGCAGCTGAGCAATGATTCTCTCTCTTCATTGGTTTCTATCTCTCTCCCTCTCCTTTCCTCTCTGAAATCAATAAAAAGGTATTTTTTAAAAAGAAATAACTACTATTTATTATAAAATATTCCTATTTAAAACCCACAAGTTCATAGTGATAGTCAAAAAAAAAAAAAAGAAAGAAAAGAAAAGAAAAGAAAAGAAAAGAAAGATGAAGTAGCAAATAACAATTATTCAACCCCCAATGAAATAAGAGAATAAGGATCATCAATGGAGACTCAAACCATGTGAAAGTTTGTTAGGGAACAGGCCCTCATCTGAGTTCAAACATTTTAACCTGCTTCTTATGTTCTTTCCTTCTCTGCAATGTGGACGGCCAACAGTGTTTGCTAGATTCCAGGGCCTTCTCTGCTGTTTCTTCCTCTTTCCTTCATGACCCAGGCATTCGTTTTTCTAACATAACCCTCCAGAGCCATGGTCTCAAACATTGTTGTTCCCTTGGGGAGCTTTAAAAACTCCTGATGCCCAGGCTGCAGCCCAGACCAATTACATCAGAATCTCTGCAGATGGGACCCAGGCAAAAAAACATTTTCTAAACACTTCCAGGTAGTTCCATTGCACAGCAAGGTTTGGGAATCACTGCTCTGGCTTCAGTCTCCTGAAGTCCTCTTGGTAAGAGATATGAAGCCAGAAAGTGAGCAAACAAACCATGTCTATTATCACTTTTGCAAGGACCAACATCTATAATTGGTCTTGTTCTATTATTGTCCTGCCCAGCTTCCCTTAAAGGCATCATGTCTTCCCTGGATCTTCCCTTAAAAGGCAAACTCTACACATGACCCAAGACTATTCCTTCAAGCTGCATGTTTTACCTCCTTCTCCATCTATCATAAGTTTTCACCTTGGAACCCAACTAAAATGCCCTTTCTTTCTTACATTTTTTTTAAAATATATTTTTATTGATTTCAGAGAGGAAGGGAGAGGGAGAGATAGAAACATCAATGATGATAGAGAATCATCGATCAGCTGCCTCCTGCACTGCCCCTCCTCCCCCTCCCCAACACACACACACACACATACTGGGGATTGAGCCTGCAACGTGGGCATATACCCTAACTGGGAATCCAACTGTGACCTCCTGGTTCATAGGTTGACACTCACCTACTGAGCCACATTGGCCAGACTAAAATGCCCTTTTTAATATGACTTCCTTCACTCAGCATAATTATTCTGAGATTCATCCGTATTGTTGCAGTATCAGTAATTTATTCTCTTTTATTCCTGAGCAGCATTTCATTTTATACCACAATTTGCCAGTTCACCTATGGATAAACTTTTGGGTTGTTCACAGTTTTTTACTATTACAAATAAAACTGCTATGAATATTCACATACAGGTCTTTGTATGAACATTTCATTTCTTTTGGTAAATACCTAAGAATGAAATGGCTTGGTCATGTGGTAGGTGTGTGTTTAAATTTTTAAGGAACTGCCAAACTTTTTTCAAGGTAGTTTTACCATTTTCATTCCCAACCACACTGTATAAGGGTTAACCTTCACCCTCAACAAGGCTTGTTATGATCTTTCTTTTTATTTCAGCCATTCTAATAGGTGTGTAGTGAGATTTCATTGTGGTTTAGTTTGCATTTTCCTTATGACTAATGAAATTGAGTGTTGAGCATCTCTTTGTGTTTATTTACTACTGCATCTCTTCTTTGGTGAAGTACTTGTTCAAATCTTTTCCCATTATTTTGGAAAAGCAAGTAGCCTGTGGGGGAAACCCCATTGGGAATCATCAAAGTTTTCACCTGATCCACGAGGGAGCAAAAGAGAGTCGATGGACCTACTGAGATCCTTTCTCTGGCTCCCAAGCCAGGGAGGGAGGGAAATAGAGAGCAGAGATGAGGCCTGACTCTGGATGTGTGTGGGTAGGCAAGAGGCGAGGAAAGGAGAGGCCCCAGGAGCATGTCAGTGCTCCCTTACCTTCAATCTACAATAGGGAGGACCTCTGCCACACACCCCTCCAACCTCCACCCTGCTAGGCAGAAGGTGGTTTCAGCTGAAATCTAGTCTTAGCTGTCAGACTCACCTGGAGGCAAGGGGTCAGGTCTTTAACGTAACACTCACCTATTGTCTACAGGCTGCTGGGCATGGACCCATAGCCTCCCAAACCTGAAGGTCCCTTTGGACTGAGCGTAATGCAAGAGAAGAAGGAAGACAGCAGTGGTGAGCCAGCAGCAGGCAGCACGCACAGCAGCCACAGTGGTAAAGGGACCTGGGTGAGGCACCAACAGGGTCCACTTCAGTCCCCTGTCCAGTTTACACCCATCCATTTCCAGCCTCTCTCCTGCTCTTTCCAGAGTAAGAACCAGAGGGCCTAACTCAGGGAAGGGCAAACTTTTTGACTCGAGGGCCACAATGGGTTCTTAAACTGGACCGGAGGGCCGGAACAAAAGCATGGATGGAGTGTTTGTGTGAACTAATATAAATTCAAAGTAAACATCATTACATAAAAGGGTACGGTCTTTTTTTTTATTTCAATAGTTTTATTCATTTCAAACATTTTAACAAGAAGAATGTAAACACTAATTATTATAATTTGAAACTTCAAAAAAATGGAGGAATCATAGCACAATAACATACCTTATATTGAAGATGGCAAAGGCAAAATAAAATTGCCTAACAAAGGAAAGGTACAAAAGCCTTTCAAATTAAACTTAAATATAATAAAATAATTTAAAACTAAAACAAATAGAAAAGAACAAAATGTGCAAACAGTAAATTAAACATTTTCTTTAGTGCAACTTCCAAATTATGCCCGGGACGTAGATGTAGATAGCAATGTAGACTGGGTTGAAAGGTTTTTGGTCTTTAAAACATCAACTTCAGTGGGAACAGTGTTTTTGGTCTCCTTTTTAGCTAATGCTCTGATACTGTGCTCTCCAGGGGCGTGTCTCCCTACATCACCACGATAACGTGTCTACACATTCCCAGGGTGATGTTGGGGGACGCGTCCGCAGGCATTACAAGGAGCCTCTGGAAGATTGAGAGGTTGTTCCTTCTACTGAATGGGCGGATATAAATCCGCCCACTCAGAAGAAGGAGCTGCGGCAGTGTTTCCCGACGTTGCCATGTTAACACTGCTGCTGGTGAAGGAGCGGAGGGGAGAGCAAGAGAACCCTCTGCTCTTTCAGCTCCGCGGGCCGGATAGAACAGCCAAACAGGCCGGATCCAGCCCGCGGGCCGTAGTTTGCCCATGGCTGGCCTAACTTCATGCAGGTCCAGACACTAGGAGAGGGTTTTCACAGGGCAAAGTCTGTGCCACTCTAAGGGATGCTGGGGCCGGGTCTCCTGCCACTAGGATCCTCTGGCCAGCTCCTTCTCTCCAGGCCCAGGGGAATCTCTCTTGCACACATTTGCCTGGGCTCCTACTTCCTGCCTACCAAGAGATTAGGTCAAGCTCTTAGCTTTTAACCTACTTCTTTTTCTCTAGAGGACCAGGCTGACTTTTTCCTCTTTATGGCTTTGCAAAAAACAAAAGTTCCATCCTCACCACTTTATCACTTAAACCAAAAGGGGTTTGTGACTTTTAACTAAAAGAAGGCTTATTACAGCAGAAATAGTACATACCAACTAAGATACCCACCCAGCCGCTGTGGCTTTGGGGGCCCACTAAGCACAATAATTATTGAGGGCAACTGAATGTCTAGCATGTGAATCTCCTGCCTATAACAACCTAAATAGGTATAGACAATTTTTATTTGTCAATCATTTGTCAATAAGCTGAGGTGTGATTTATAGTTACTCAAAAATAAATGAGATATTTATATATAAATTTAACAAAACCTGTACAGGATTGGTATGCTGAAAGCTACAAAATGCCAACTAAAGAAGAAATAAAAGAAAATCTAAATTAATGGAGAGACATAATGTGTTCATGGATTGGAAAACTCATGATAGTAAAGAAGTCAATTCTCCGCAAATTGATATACAAATTTAATACAATTCCTATGAAAATCTCAGTAAGAACATTTGTATAAACAAGACCATTCTCAAATTTATATGAAAAGGAACTAATAATTTTGAAAAAGAATAATAAAATGGGAGGAATCAGTTCTCAATATTGAGACCTACTATGTAGCTACAGAAATCAAAACAGTGTGTTATTGATGGAGAGACAGACACATAGATCAATGGAACAGAATAGAGAACCCAGAAACTGCCTCACACAAACACAGCCAACTTTGACAAAGATGCAAGTGGTATTCAATGGAAAAAGGATAGTCTTTTCAGCAAATGGTGCTAGAGCAGTCGGATATCCACTGGGCAACTATTTGAACCTCACACTTTATACAAAAAGTAAGTCAAAATAAATCACAGATTTAAATGTAGAACTATAAAACCTTTAGAGTAGAAAATCATCAGTTCCTAGGGCTGATGACCTAAGAGTTCTTAAACATGACACAATTATGAGCCATAAAAATCAATAAATTGGACTTTATCAAAATTAATAACTTTTGCTCTGCAGAACACACTGTGAAAATGCTGAAAACACTGGGAGAAAATATTTGCAGACCACACATATCTGACAAAGCATGAATTCAAAATACATTTTTATTTTTTTTCCATCTAAATTAGCTTTCTTTTATTTTTTTAAAGTTTTTTTTAATAAATCTTTATTGTTCAGATTATTACAGTTGTTCCTCTTTTTTTCCCCCATAGCTCCCCTCCACCCGGTTCCCATCCCACCCCATGCCCTTACCCCACCACTGTCCTCATCCATAGGTGTATGATTTTTGTCCAGTCTCTTCCCGCACCCACCACACCCCTTTCCCCCCGAGGATTGTCAGTCCACTCCCTTTCTATGCCCCTGATTCTATTATATTCACCAGTTTATTCTGTTCATCAGATTTTTTATTCACTTGATTTTTAGATTCACTTGTTAATAGATAAGTATTTGTTGTTCATAATTTTTATCTTCACCTTTTTCTTCTTCTTCCTCTTCTTAAAGAATACCTTTCAGCATTTCATATAATACTGGTTTGGCGGTGATGAACTCCTTTAGCTTTTTCTTATCTGTGAAGCTCTTTATCTGCCCTTCAATTCTGAATGACAGCTTTGCTGGGTAGAGTAATCTTGGTTGTAGGTTCTTGCTGTTCATCACTTTGAATATTTCTTGCCACTTCCATCGGGCCTGCATAGTTTCTGTTGAGAAATCAGCTGACAATAATATGGGTGCTCCCTTGTAGGTAACTAACTGTTTTTCTCTTGCTGCTATTAACATTCTCTCTTTGTCTTTTGCTCTTGGCATTTTAATTATGATGTGTCTTGGTGTGGTCCTCTTTGGATTCCTTTTGTTTTAGGTTCTGTGCGCTTCCTGGACTTGTAAGTCTATTTCTTTCACCAGGTGGGGGAAGTTTTCTGTCATTATTTCTTCAAATAGGTTTTCAATATCTTGCTATCTCTCTTGTTCTGGCACCCCCATAATTTGAATGTTGGTACACTTGAAGTTGGCCCAGAGGCTCCTTACACTATCTTCAAATTTTTTGGATTCTTTTTTCTTTTTGCTTTTCCGGTTGAGGGTTTTTTGCTTCTTTGTATTTCAAATCTTTGACTTGATTCTTGGGTTCCTCTAGTCTGCTGTTGGATCTCTATATATTATTCTTTATTTCAGTCAATGTATGCTTAATTTCTAGTTGGTCCTTTTTCATATCCTCAAGGGTCTCACTAAATTTATTGGCAGTTTCTAGAAAATTCTTGAAAAACCTTATAACTGTGGTTTTGAACTCTATATCCAGTAGATTGCTTTCCTCCATTTCTTTCATTTGTGACCTGTTTCTTTGTCTCCACATTTTGGCTGCTTCCCTGTGTTGATAGAGTGGCTTTGTGTGCTAGGTGTCCTATAGGGCCCAGTGGCTCAGCCTCCCTGTTACCAGAGGTGGACACTCTTGGTGCACCCCTTTGTGGGCTGTGTGCACAGGCTTGTTGTAGTTAAGCCTTCATTGTTGTTGGTATCACTGGGAGGAATTGACCTTCAGGCCAATTGGCTGTGAGGATCAGCTGTGTCTGCGATGGGAGAACTTCTGTGCTGGAGACACCCTTATGAGACAAGACTTGCTTCAGTGGGGCTTTGGTGCTCACTGAATCTGCCCCCTGAGTGTGTCCCTTATGGGTCTGAGGAGTTGTAATCTGGATGGTCCCACTCTGACCCCTGGGTACACTGGCTCTTGGATCTCCAAGGAGGTGCTAATTTCGCCTCTGCCTCAGGCCACCTAGCAGGAGCTACAGAGAGATCTGCAGATTTTTCTTCTTTGTTTGGGGTTTGGAGGTGCCCAGCTGAGGCCCAGCTGTGAAGCAATGCAAGCTGCTGTGGGGCTTTGGGCCTTCTTTTGGATGTTCTGGGTCTCTCTGACTCAGCTGCAGTTTGTTAGGTATTTTAGATTTCAAAGGACCAGGCCATTCATATGCAAAAGCCTCTGCGCACAGCTTGGGTGGGGCAGGTCTCAGGGAATCAACAGGGCAGAGCAAACAGCAATGGCTTCCCATCAGCCCTGCCCTAAGAGGCCCCTGGGTCTCAGTGTCCTGCGGTAATTGCTGCAAGCACCTCTGAGAGAAAGCCGCCCTCAAGTTCTGCCCGATGGCAGACAGTCCAGTTTCTCCCCGTATGAGTCTGGGTCCCCAGAGTCTCGCCCGGAACTGGAGTTCAGAACAGTCGGGAGTTTGTGTTTTTCTCCCTCCAGATTGAAAAAGCCAGCCGCGTCCTCAGTTGCCAGCCCTTTCCATGCACACGCGCCTCCGTGCCTCTGCACTTTACTTCCGCACCTCCTCTGAGTCTCAGTGTGCTTTTCTCTTCCCTTCTAGTTGTAGAATTTTTACTCAGCCAGCCTTCCTGTGGTTCTGGATGATGTCTGTTTTGTCTTTTAGTTGTAGTTTTGAAGTGGTTGTGCAAGGCAGCAAGTTCAAGTGTTTACCTATGCCGCCATCTTGGTTTCTCTCAAAATACATTTTTTAAAAATTCTCAAATCACAACAGTTAAAAGCAAACAAGCCCTGACCGGTTTGGCTCAGTGGATAGAGCGTCGGCCTGCGGACTGAAGGGTCCCAGGTTCGATTCCGGTCAAGGGCATGTACCTTGGTTGCGGGCACATCCCCAGTAGGAGGTGTGCAAGAGGCAGCTGATCGATGTTTCTCTCCCATCGATGTTTCTAACTCTCTATCTCTCTTCCTTCCTCTCTGTTACAAATCAATCAAATCAATAAAATATATTTAAAAAAAAAAAAAGCAAACAAACAATCCAATTAGGAAATGGGCAAAACACATGAAGAGACACTTTATCAAAGAAAATATAAAATGGCAATAAGCACATGGAAAGATGCTCAAAACCATTAGCTTTCAAGGAAATGCAAATTAAGACCATGATGAATATCACTACGCACCTATTAAAACAGCTAAAATAAAAACAATGACAATACCAAATACTTAAGAGGATGTGGAGAAACTGGATCTCTCATAGGTTGCTGGTAGAAATGTAAAATGGTAGAGTCACTCTGGAAAATAGTTTGGCAGTTTATTTAAAAATAAAATATGCTTACCATACAACCCAGCAATTGCATTCCGGGGCATTTATCCCAGAGAAAGAGTTATGACCACACACAAAAATCTGCCATCAATTGTTCATGGCAGCTTATTTATAACTAGAGGCCCGATGCACTAAGTTCATGAAAGAGTAGGCCTTCCTTCCCCCGGCTGCCAGCACTGGCTTCCCTCTGGCACCCGGGACCCCGGCTTCCCTCACCACCTTGGCTTTTTCCAGAAGGACATATGGTCTCATTAGCATATTATGCTTTTATTATTATAGATAACAAAAACTGGAAACAATTAAAATGTCCTACAAGTGAATGGTTGAACAAATTATGGTATATTCACACAATGATTCACAACTAAAAAAAAAATGAAACTGTTGATACATGCAACAACCTGGATGTATCTTGGGGGCATGATTTTGAGTGGGGAAAATGCAAAAGTTCACATATTGTATGCTTCCATTTATATAACACTAGTGACCCGGTGCACAGATTCATGCACATTAAAAGGAAATTAATTAGAAGGTGGCCGGTGGGGAGGGACTGGGCTAGATGGGCCAGACACACCCTGGAGCCAACCTCCTGCCATCCCTCCTCAGCTGGATGCACCTGGGGTGGCAACATGGCTCAAAGGGCTTCTGCGGAGTGAACGGGGTCCCTCCGGCAGGTGGAGTCCCTCAGCCTGGCCTGTGGGGATTGGGCCCAAACTGGCTCTCCAACATCCCCTGAGGGGTCCTGGAGTGCAAAAGAGCACTCTGCAAAGTTGCTGTTGTACAGGGTGTGGAACACAAACACAAGTGTGCAGTAAACCAGATTCGGGGCTGACAGTGCACCAGCAACATGACCCACGGCTGAAGGTGGAATCACACAGCCTGCGAGGAATCGGGCTCCCTCCTCTCTGGTTTCGGGGTGTGTCAACTGAGAACCACCACTGCCAAGTCACTGCAGCTCAGCAGCTCCTGCGTTGAGCATCTGCCCCCTGGTGGTCAGTGCGCATCATAGCAACTGGTTGGACAGGCCGGACACTTAGCATATTAGCCTTTTATATATATATATATAGATTCTCAAAATGACAAAAATATAAAGATGGAGGAAACATTAGTGGTTACCAGGGGTTAAGGATGGTGGGAGAGGAGTAAGTGTGACTATACAGGAGTAGCAAGACAGAGATCTTTTGTGGTTACACAAATCTATACCAGTGGTAATATATGGAATAGTTCTATATCTTGACAGGGTGGTAGTTACACAAATCTATACCAGTGGTAATATAACAGAACTATACATACATGTACCAATGTCAATTTCCCAGTTTTAGTACTATAGTTAGGTGGGATGTAACCATTGGGGGGATCCAGATGAGGGGTACAGGATATACGAGATCTTGTATTATCTTTTCAACTCTTTGTGAATATATAGTAATTTAAAAATAAAGAGTTTTGGAGAAACCAAGATGGCGGCATAGGTAAACACCTAAACTGCTGCCTTGCACAACAATTTCAAAACTACAACTAAAAGACAGAACGGACTCCATCCAGAACCACAGGAAAGCAGGCTGAGTGAAAATTCTACAACTAGAAGGAAGGAGAAAAGCTCACAGAGAATTGGAGGTCCGGCAAAGGGGCTTTGTGCGCGCAGAGAGGAAGGGCGGCTGAGAGCCTGGCTGACTTCCTCTGGCGGAAGGGGGAAGGAAGCCTCCGACGGCACTGAACCCCAGTTCCGGGCGAACCCCTGGGGACCCACGCTCTTACGGGGGGAGTCTGGACTCTCGGGCGGAGACTCGAGCTGGGAAAGGCAGAAGTCTGAAGGCGCATGCGGGCCAGTGCGCACAAAGGCTGCGGAGGTTGCCACAGGCTTTCCCTAGTGGAAGGGAGTCAGAGGCTCCTGACAGCACTGAGCCCCAGTTCTGACTGCAGTGAACCCCGGTTCCAGGTGAGCCCCTGGGGACCCACGCTCTTGTGGGGGGAGTCTGGACTCTCGGGCGGAGACTCGGGAGCCGGGGAAGGCGGAGGACTGAAAGCGCGCCCACGCCGGTGCGCACAAGGGCTGCGGAGGTTGCCGCGGGCTTTCCCTGGTGGAGGGGAGTCGGAGGCTCCTGACGGCACTGTGCCCCAGTTCTGACTGCAGTGAACCCCGGTTCCAGGCGAGCCCCTGGGGACCCACGCTCTTGTGGGGGGAGTCTGGACTCTCGGGCGGAGACTCGAGCTGGGGAAGGCGGAGGACTGAAAGTGCACATGCGCGCAGGGGCGGGGCTGACAGGAAGCCAAGACTGAGGCTCCACCCCATCCAAGCTGAGCACAGAGGCTATTGCAATTTGGCAAGTCTAATCCTATAGGGCTGTCTCCAGCACCGGGCGTCTCCCAGCATAGACACAGCTGATCCTTACAGCCAACTGACCCGGAGGTCAATTCTTCCCAGTGATACCAACAACAATAAAGACTTAATTACAACAAGGCTGTACACACAGTCCACAAAGGGGTGCACCAAGAGTGTCCACCTCAGGTTAACTGGGGAAGCAGACCCACTGGGCCATATTGGAAACCTAGCACAAATATCTACCTTACCAACTCAGGGAATCAGTGAAAATGCGGGGTCAAAGAATCAGATCACAAACGAAAGAAATGGAGGAAAACAAATGACTGGATATAGAATTCAAAACCACGGTTATAAGACTTTTTAAGAATATCCTAGAAAAGGCCGATAAATATAACGAGACCCTCGAAGATATGAAAAAGGACCAACTAGAAATTAAACATACACTGACTGAAATAAAAAATATTATACAGAGACCCAGAAACAGAATAGAGGAACACAAGAATCAAGTCAAAGAATTGAAATACAAAGAAGCAAAAAACACTCAACCGAAAAAGCAAAAAGCAAAAAAAAAAAAATCCAAAAAGTTGAAGATAATGTAAGAAGACTCTGGGACAACTTCAAGCGTACCAACATCAGAATTATGGGGGTGCCAGAAGAAGAGAGAGAGCAAGATACTGAAAACCTATTTGAAGAAATAATGACCAAAAACTTCCCCCACCTGGTGAAAGAAATAGACTTACAAGTCCAGGAAGCCCACAGAACCCCAAACAAAAGGAATCCAAAGAGGACCACACAAAGACACATCATAATTAAAATGCCAAGAGCAAAAGACAAAGAGAGAATATTAAAAGCAGCAAGAGAAAAACAGTTAATTACCTACAAGGGAGCACCCATACGACTGTCAGCTGATTTCTCAACAGAAACTATGCAGGCCAGACGGGAGTGGCAAGAAATTTTCAATGTGATGAATAGCAAGAACCTACAACAAAGATTACTCTACCCAGCAAAGCTATCATTCAGAATTGAAGGTCAGATAAAGAGCTTCACAGATAAGAAAAAGCTGAAGGAGTTCATCACCACCAAACCAGTATTATATGAAATGCTGAAAGGTATTCTTAAAGAAGAGGAAGAAGAAAAAAGTAAAGATAAAAATTATGAACAACAAATACATATCTATCAACAAGCGAACCTAAAAATCAAGTGAATTAAAAACCTGAGGAGCAGAATAATCTGGTGAATATAATAGAATCAGGGGCATAGAAAGGGAGTGGACTGATAATTCTCAGGGGGAAAGGGGTATGGGGGGTTCATGAAGAGAATGGACAAAAATCATACACCTATGGATGAGGACAGTGGGGGGGAGGTAAGGGCAGAAGGTGGGGTGGGAAAGGGGTGGAGGGGAGCTATGGGGGGAAAAAGGAGAAATAATTGTAATAATCTGAATAAAGATTTATTTAAAAAAATAAAAATAAAAAAAATAAAGAGTTTTTTGAAAATTTATATATGAAGGTTCACAGTGGTGAGAAACTGGGTGAGACTGAGTTGGGTTAGAAGTTCTGGAATGGGAAAGGAGCGAGCACATATTTTTGGTATGTGGGGAGAGAAACCAAAACAGAGGTATGAGTTTCAGCTGTGGCTTATGACACTTCTTCCCTCTTGGTGGCAGGAAGTGGCAGGCAGGCTGAAAAGACCTGGAAGCTAAAGGCTCCAAGGACTGCTTATACTGCAATTTCTGGACGCTAGAGGGTCACCCACCCCACCATGGGGTTGCTCTCTATCCAGAACACAGCCAGCCCCTCAGTGCCATATAACACTCCAGAAAATGATCTGGGCTGGTCCTTAGCAAGAGACCATCTTCTCCTTTGACCAATGGGGAACTAAGGCTTAGACAGGGGCAGCAACCTTCCCAGTGTCACACAGGTACATTATTGCATCAGAGTAGGGACGCAAATAACTCTGACTTCTGAGACTGGAGAAGTTAGGGATGCAGTGGTAGGAGGGTAGTAAGAGAGGGTGCTAGTAGACCAGTTAAGGGCCACTAAAATAGTCAAGATGTCAGACAAGAAGACAGGACTTAGATTGCATGGGAGTGCAGAAGAGTAAGGGAGGTTCCCGGCTGACCTCAGCCTTCTGGAATGTGCACTAATTGGATGGAACCACCACCATTTTACAGCATCATGGAGATGGGTGCAGAATACTTGCAAGAACCAAATTTCAGTGGACTATGAGTTTCATCTCAGATCTCTTCAGCTTGAGGTACCTGGGAGACAACCAGGGAGAGTTGTCTAGGAGACACTGGGCTACTTGAGTCTGGAGCTCCAGGAAGAGGTCTGCACTGGTCATTGGAATAACCTTAGAACCAGGCAAGTACATTAAAAAATGTCAAATTTGATCTGGCATAAAAAGAATAGCAAATAAGAGTGGAAAAGGAGCATGAAGGGGGCAGTGATTTACAAAATTTCAGATTAGATGATAAAGTAGAAAGAGGTATTCAAAGAATTGGATAGGGGAGTTATTAAAGTAGCAATGATTCCTGCTGCCCCATTAACAGATTAGAGATGGAAAATGAAGAGTCAAAGACACCCTCTAATAATCAATCAAATACAAATATGCTGTTCCCAGCTCAGTTCAGTGACTCTCTGCAGCCTCCCACCTTCTCAGCCAGATTGTACTCGCCACCCCAGGGCCTCCTTTATAGAAATTCTAGAGCTGCAGTGCTGCTTCTCACATCCACCAGGGAACCATGACTCAGGGCTGGGCAAACCGACACAAAAACCCTTTGGTTCATCCAAGTTTACTGGCCTTGAGTCCCAAGTCTGCGTTTGCACAGCCATTTGCATGCTGACTTACACTGTTCTGCAAACACTGGCTTCCCCTTAAAGGGCTAGTGCCTCTCTTTCCCACATCACTTCATCTCTTCACCATACTCCTTGTCCTGCCAGGGAGACTCCAGGATGAAAAAAAACATAAGCCTCTTCATCAAAGTGCTTCTAGATCACTTTTCGCTTGAATGTGACCCACCAGCTGAAAGGCTGTCTTGAAGGTCTTGGGCCTTTGTTTCAGGACTTATAAAACCAGAGACCAGGTCACCCTTACAGTCCTTCCCATTGGATCTAATTAACCTGCTCCAAGCCACACTGCACAGCAGGGCCAGCTCCTGGGGCAAGGTTATGTTCATTTAGGAACCCATGCACTTCAGCCAGCCCATCACTCCTCTGCACATCCTCTTGCTGAGCACTGCAGTCTTCTGATGCCACTGCTGCAGCTATAGCTCCACTGGAACCAAAGTCCCCTCACAAATCCCCCCAGGGATACTGGGACTCAATGCACTAGCATCTCAAGGTGCCACGGGAAGGGGTTGTGTAACGTGTGCTGCTCTGTGTAGACTAGAGGAGGCACAGGTACATTAACCCTGTGGTCATCAGCCTTCAAGATTTCTTCCAATGATCCTCCACTCCTAGCATTCATGATCTCATGTAGTCTCCCCAACGTTGGATAAAGCTGACCAAGCAGTCACTAGGATATTACAGAAATGTCGATCTGTTATGTGTCTTCCAAGGCTAGGTCATAAAAAGTATCATAGCTTCTCCTTGCTCTCTTAGATCACTTGTTCTGGGGGAAGCTGGCTGTCATATCGTAAGGACACCCAAGCAGCCCTATGGAGAGGTCCAAGTGGAGAAGACCTGAGGCCTCTCATCAGGACTAACTTTCCAGGTGAGAGAGATGTCTTGGGCATGGATCTTCCGGCTCCATCAAGCCCCTCCTCTTGGCCAACCACCATATTGACTGCAACTTTATGAAACGCCTCCAGCCAGAACCACACACCTAAGCTGCTCCTGGATCTCTGACCTCAGACACTGTAAAGATGATAAACGTTTATTGTTCTCTCAAGTTGCTAAGTTTTTGATACAACTTAGTACACAATAATAGATAACTAATATGATGTGTTTTCATTTCTGTTGGGTAAATACTTAGGAGTAGAATTGCTAAGTCATAGGTTAAGTGTATGTTTAACTTCATAAGAAGCTGCCAAGCAGTTTTCCAAAGTAGTTTTCATCCCATTTTACATTCCTGCCTACACCATAGACCAGTTGTGGTTGCTTTTTCCTAAGACCCATCTCACAAAAGATAAATAGCTTTGCCTTTGAATATAGGACATGGCAGGACCCCAGTTGCACCAAACTGCCATATATGCCTTCCTTCTTAGCCCCCCTTCTTTATGAACTAATCAATAGGCCATTGCCAGGATTGGGGTGAATCTCTGGTCCTTCCACAGGGTGGAGAACTTCTTTCCAACTGATCACTTACATGGCCTTGGTCATCCTGAAGTTTAGAATTGACAAACCCCTTTCCCATATGTGCCCAGAGTTCCTCCAGGCCTTATCAACCCATAGTCACAGATGAGATTGCATTAATAGAAAACACATACATGTCATGGGTTTTTAGCCCCATCTGCAGACCATGGGTGCTCCAGAGTCCCTAACTCGTCCCAGTTATTTTTGGAAGTCATGTGAGCTTAGCACAAGGCTCCTAGAAAGACAAGTCCTTAGAAGCCACTTGGGGGCAGCACATCACCACTGCCCCTGCCAGAGTGCCTTGAAGATCAGCACTGTGTTCCTTCCTAAATTCCATCCATTCACCCCCTGCACTCGCCAAGTTGCCAGCTCCATACCACTAGGTCTGAGTATCGCGCAGAAATGGGGGAAGAAGCTTGTAGTAGATTCTGCTTGTGCCCTGTTTAGATCCCCTTTCCCAAGCCAGAGCACCCACCAGCTGCTGAGACCTGCTCCTGAGAATTGTCTATGGCTGATGGATGCCCCTGAAAGGTATACTCCCCGCCTGCCTCCCAACAACTGATGGACAGAGGGGGACAGAAGTCTGCCCTACTTACCTCAAGGGGGGACAACTGTCTGGTCCATTTACACCCCAGAGCTCCCTGGGGGATCAGAGTGAGACTGGACTCCAGCTGAGTCCCATCCTTGCTAAGCATCTTCCCTGCCCTGTCCAGCCTTCCTCCTTCCCTTTTATGATTCTCTGAGAGTACACCTCCAATAAATCACTTGCTCACAAATCCTCATTTTAGCCTCTTACTTTAGGGAAGAAAACACACACTTCTGCCAACTTTATGTTACAATCTTACTTAGGCCCCAGGACCTCACAAAGACCCTCCTGGAATCAGCTCCTGCATCTGCCTGTAGCCCTCTCTGCTAGCCTCAGGGGCAGTCCATAGGCCAAAGGGGAGTATAGATACCACACCATTCTTCTCCACTCCTCCTTATGCTGCTCCACATCCCCCCATTCCCACCCCAGGAGCTCATCCACCAATAGCCACATGAGCCCCTTCTCCCATGTGCAAGTCACTCCATGCAAAACTGTCTTCCTGCTAGATCCCACCTACTAGGATGCCCACTGTGAATGGTATATTCATATGACCTTCAAAACAATCCTATTCCGTTGCTATTATTAACTCGCCTATTTTGCCAGTGAGGAAGCCAGAAGCGATTTACTGCAAAGTTAATGAAGCTTAAGCTCACTTGCCTGGGCCCTTTCCAAAGTCCTGCAATTTTGTAATCATAGTTTTATGTTCTCCTACTTAAAGAAAGCCCCTAACTTGTATCAACTTCAGATCCCTCAAAACCTAACTCTGCCCTTGAAAAAACAAAGTCTCTCTGAATGGTGAGGCCAAATGCCCCAGGACACAAATATGATGAACAACAGAAGCAGAACTTGACCCAAGGCTGCTACCTCCCAAGTTCTTTTTCTGTTCTCCATCCTACAGTGCACCCTTAAAAGCTCCCCCAGGCACACAGAGGTGGTCCCAGGACCTAGCCCTTAGCCTCCCTCAACCCCCAACATTCGGGCCTCTGGCTGCCAACTGTCCCTCTGACACATTATTATGGGAACCTGCCAGGCCAGAGTGCTTGAGCAGAGCTATATTTAAATATCAGGGTGGAACAGTGGCTGCATGGATGCCCTCAATGAATACAGACACCCACGGGCCTTATTATAACCTGAAATAGACCCTCTGTTTGTCTGTGTCCTCTCCATCATCTAAGGTGGCAGGCTGATAGGGTACCTGGGGGGCAATACAGAATTTAGACTGTGTATCAGTTAGCTTTTACTGTATAACAAACCACCCCCAAAACTTTGTGGCCTAAAACAAGCACTATTCATTGAACTCACAGTTCTATTAGTCAGCAATATGGGCTGGGCTCTGCTGGGTATGCAATCTTGGCTGGGATCCCTGCACATATGCAGTCAGCTGCCAGGGTGGGTGGTAACTGGCATCAGCTGGCATGAATCATTTCTGTTCCACATGGTCTCTCATCCTCCAGTGACTAGTCCAAGGCTGTTCACATGTGGCTAGGAAAAATTCCAAGAAAGTGAATGGAACTAAGCAAGGCCTGTTGAGACTCACCACTTTCACCACATTCTATGGCCCAAAGCAGGTGATAGGCCAGCTAGAATGGCTCATTTTTGTGTCAACTTGGCTGGGCCACAGTGCACAGATATTTAGTTAAATATTATTCTGGATGTTTCTGTAAAGGTGTTTTTGGATGAGATTACAATTTAAATCATTGGACTTTGAGTAAAGCAGATTGCTCTTCATAATGTGGGTGGACTTTATCCAATCTGTTGAAGGCCTTAATAGGACAAATATTGACTTCCCCCCAACTCTCCTTACATGCCTCCCCCACTGCCCACTCCCACCCCATCCCGAAGCAAGAAATAACTCTGCCGGGAGACTGCCTTTAAAGTTGAACTGCAACTCTTCCCTGAGTCTCCAGCCTGCCAGCCTCCCCTGTCAGACTTTTGGACTCACCAAATCTCCACAGTAACATAAACCAATTCCTTAAAATTCTTTCTATGGATGGATGGGTGGATGGATGGACAGACAGATCCTCTCTTTGCCACACATTTACACACAGCTATATATACTTTTTTTTCTCTTTCCTGCTGATTCTGTTTTTCTGGAGAATCTTGACTAATTTGGAGAACTAGCCCAAATAGAAGGGTTGAGGAATAAATAGACTCCTGATGAGAGGACCTACAAAGCCACATTGCAAAGGGCAAGGCACAGGGAGGGAAATGTTGCAGCCATGTTTGCTAATGATCTATCGCAGGCTGGTTTGGGAATGGGATAGGATTTCATGGGGTTATGCTGGGCCAATCATGTGGAGATTCCAGTCACTCCCACTCCCTGTTCGGTTTCAAAGACTTCAGAAACAAAACTATTTCTAAGCCTCCCTAAGCAGGGAGGAACTCCACACCAGACTAGGGGCTCCCTGAGGGCCATGCTGTCTTCCACCTCCAACTCAGGACTCCATGCGGAATGGAGAGTTCAGGTGGAAGACTGCTGTCCTACTCCTATAGGACACGGTGAGTCTGAGAGCAGTCAACAGCCTGATTCATTCATGTGTTGCCCAGGGGAGCTGGCACAATGATTGGGATATACTGGGCCCCCATAAGTTCTCACCAAATGAAGAAACAGCTGAGTGGTTGGCTTACACACAGTCTTTAGTGCTGAGGCTTGTGCCGTCTGCTCCCAGCTACACAAAGGGTCCCAGGTCCCAAGTAATCAGGACAAGGGGCTCAGACCTGCCCAGACCATTCAACAATCCCCTTGAGTACCCTACATGCTGATCTGTTTCGTTCTGTCTCTGCCTCTGATTGACCAGTTAGATACCTCTCAGTTCCCAGCCCCACTCTGTCCCCTGCCTACCCTCCTCTCCAGACTCTGCAAGCCCCATGCAGGCACTTGGTAAGGAAGCCAAGCCTCGCCACACGTCCTGCAGGCTTCCCCTTCTCCCAGACATGGCTCTGCGCTTTGGGTAGGCTCAGGAATTGGGGAGTATTCAGGGGAGAGAATGTAGCAGGCGGGTAGATGGGCCAACTGGACTCAGCCTATGAGACTCTGAGGGCAGGGCCTCTCCTGCCCAGAAGGCCCTAACAGCATGGGCTGATTAAACAATAGTGGAAGACACTGAATTCACAAGCTCTGAGCTGCAGCCCTCATGTTTCTCAATCCTGCTGTGTGATTTGGGACTGTCACTTGGCTACTGTTTCCCCATCGGTTGACGAGATGACAACCATGCTTACAGCATGTTCTGCAGCCACCCTCCCATCTCCTTGGGGCCCCACCATTCCAGGAACTTCCAGCTGCCTTCCTACTATGTCTGCACATCTGCATCTAAGAGCTTTCTCTCCTGAGCTGCAGAAAGCCACGTAGCAGACTGCAAGTGCCATGGAGTTAACATCCCTTGGAGAAGCGCTTTATTCAGGGGTCCTCAAACTTTTTAAACAGGGGACCAGTTCACTGTCCCTCAGACTGTTGGAGGGCTGGACCATAGTTTAAAAAAAAAAACTATGAACAAATTCCTATGCGCACTGCGGGCCCGGGACGAGTCGGCTGCTAAGCAGGACAGGCAGCGGCACCCGGCGGGCCGGATAAATGTCCTCGGCGGGCTGCATGTGGCCCGCGGGCCATAGTTTGAGGACGCCTGGTATTAGTAACTCACAGGACAGCTCTGGAACCTGTGTTCTACTGTGAAGTCCAGAGCTCCCCAGGAGGACTAAGTTCCAGTTACCCACAGTGGTACTGGCTCCAAAATGCACCCTGTATTGGGCTGCTTCCTTCCCCTGTCTTATTTTCCTACTTCCTTTCAGTGGAAGGGACTACTTTCACTGGAACCTTTGTCTTTGCTTCTGGGGAAACCCAAGTAAGACACCATCCCAGCCCTGTCTATGCCACAGTTAGCCTGTGATCAGAATGACGTCAGGGCTTCCAGCAGGTGTCTGAGTCCAGGGCTGGGCCAGGGACTTCCCAGCGCAGAGGCCACAGGGAAGTAGTGGATGTTGGTGGTACTTCCTGTTTTGTCGTGGAATGGCAGCCACAGCCTGAAACAGAACAGGAGATGCTCAGTACCCAGATACCCACGTCCACAATGAGCAACAAGTGAGTCACCAACAGCTGGGCGGCCTTGACTCCTGGGCTACTGAGAGCAGCTTAACCCGCTCCTCCACCAGCTTACCTAAAAGGGCAGGAGGAGGAGAGAGGAGAGAATGAAAGTGCACCATTGACAGGACCCTCTTGCTCCCTGAAGCAAGTGAGGCAGAGCTTCCAAGCTAATCAGGAATATTCAGTGTCAGTTTGCATATTCCTCCATACCCAGCCCAGGCCATCAGCTCGGACCAGCCATTCCACCCTGCATCCACATCCTGTCCACTCTACATCTCTAGCTCATCCATCTCTCCACCACGATGATCCCCATTTGGACTCCCATCAGCTCCTGGTATGTTCAGCAGCCTCCTTTCTGGCCTTTCTGTGTCCTCTCTCTGCTTCTCGTCACTCCAATTTATGCTTCTAAAAGTGGATCTTTCTAAAACAGACCAGCAGTCTAAAATCAATGGAAAAATATTCTCGGGTGAGAATTAACAAAAAATAAATAAAATAAATAATGATAATAATAAATAAATCAGACCAGCAAACTACTAAGGCAAACAGGCCTGTGGCCTGTTTTTGTGCAGCCTGCAAGCTAAGAATGGTTTTTACTTTTTTACATTGTGTTTTTAATCAAAACAAAGAAAATTATGTGACAAAGACTATTGCCAAGTCCTGTTTTAAAGCATAAATTCCATCCTGCTTATGGGAGTGGCCTCCCTGCCAGCCTCATCCCACACATTCATCCCTTCACATCCTACGCCTGCTCTCTGTGCCTGAAATGCCCACCCATCCTTCCTCATATGCCTGGTCAACCACCTATACTTCAGGTCTCATTCTAAATATCCTTTTGGCTGGACTTGGCCTGTTGGCCTCAGACCATGCCTGGACTTCCCCTGCTCAGCTCTATATGATGGGCTGTTCCCTGCAGGCTCCTGAATAGGTTGGATCACAGCTGGGTTTGGCAATGGGTGGGAGACAGAAGGGCAAGAAGAACAAAGATTCCAGGGTATTTATTCCCAGGGTCTCTGACCATGGCTGGGTCTCATCCATGGTTAGGGCTCCGAGTCAGTGTACCCACCATGGTTCCAGCTCCTACTGGGAGACCTGAGCCCCAGTAACACCACCTCCTTCCTCCTTTTCTTCCTCTGAGTAAAAACAGCTCTTCACTGTTGTTAATCCCTGGTTGACTTCTCAGCTCTTCCATTACCTGTGTGACCAATTCCCTGCATTTAATTACCTGTAATTAAACCCTGGTTTCTGTTCCTGGTAAGACTCTGACCAGACACCTAGGTGAGCTCAGCACCTGTAACTGCTCAAATGTCATCCTTCACTCAGTCGCTTCAACAAGCAATTATTGGATGTTGATGACATTGGGGTCAGCAAACCATGACCTACTGACCAAATCCCTCCTACTGCTTAGTTTGTAAACAAATCTTTACTGGAACACTGCCACACCCACTCATTTACCTATTGTCTATGGCTGCCTTCAAAGGCAGAGTTGAGTAGCTCCAACAGAGACCATGTGTTCCACAAAGCCAAATATTTACCATATGGTCCTTTACAGAAAAAGTTTGCCAACCTCTATTCTAGGTAGGCCCTTGCTACTCAAAATACAGTCTCAGGACCAGCAGCCCAGCTTCACTTGGGAGCTTGTTAGAGCTCCAGAGATCTCACACCTCACCCCAGGCCCCCTGAAGCAGAATCTGCTTCTTAACAAGGTCCTCAGGTTGATGCCTGAGCACACTGAAGTTCGAGAGGCACTGTCTTAAGAAATCACCTGTCCTAATCGGTTTGGCTCAGTGGATAGAGCATCAGCCTGTGGACTGAAGGGTCCCAGGTTCGATTCTGGTCAAGGATATGTACCTTGGTTGTGGGCACATCCCCAGTGGGGGGCGTGCAGGAGGCAGCTGATTGATGTTTCTAACTCTCTATTCCTCTCCCTTCTTCTCTGTGAAAAATCAATAAAATATATTTTAAAGAAAAAGAATAAAAGCAAATAAACAAACCAATTATAATGTTTTTTTTAAAAAAAGAAGTCACCTGCTTATCATAACACTCTTTATGCTCATCAGGAATTACTAATAAATTGTTTGTCCTCTCTACCAGAAGAAAGTGTGTGTTGTTTTCCCCTGGATCCCAGGCATCTGATAAGGTGGCTGGCCAGAGAAGATGAATGACTCTCTGATAAATAAATAGTTGAAGAGCACCATGGAAACTAAGGGAGGAGTTTCAAAAGAGCAGTTATCATTTTTTTACATCTCAAGTTGGCAAATATCAGGAATTTGTAAACATGTGGCATTGGGAGACTAGGGAAATAGACCCTCTATCACACTGCACAACCTCTGTAGGGAAGTCACTTTGCCAGTTGTCATCAAAATTACAAATGCATGTAGCCTTTGAACCTGCATTTCCATTCATGCAGGCCTTTACCTTTCAGAGAAACTCACACCTACAGGAAATGATAAGATATCTACACTAATAAAAGAGTAAGATGCAAATTGACCATATCTTCCTGATGCCCACCAGCCAATCAGGAGTGAGTATGCAAATTAACCCAACAAGGATGGTGGGTTAGTTTGCATACACAGGCACTGAGCAGCCGGGGGTGGGGCGGAACACTTGCGTTGTCACCATGGTTCCGCACTGCACCAGCTGCTCTGGGCCTCTGGGCAGCATGGGAAGGCAGAAAGGTGGCTCTGGGCTGGAGCGAAGGCGGTGCTGGCAGCCAGAGGAAGGAAGGCCCATTCTTGCACAAATCTTCATGCATCGGGCCACTAGTTAAGATTGCACCACTGTCCTCAAGAGCAAGAGATTGGACACAACCAAGTATCCATCAAGATTTGCTCAGTGAGTTATAGTATATAATGAAACTGTGTAACTTTCAAAGAGAAAGAAGGCACTTGAGCCATGGCCAAGGTATGTTGTTAAGTGTAAAAATCAAAATGCAAAATAATAGATATAAGATAATACCCAAAACAGGGCAGAGGGAGATAAAAGAATATTTATACTTGTTTGTAAAGTCATAAAGTATCTCTGGGAGGACATATGTAAAAACTAATAACACTGGTCAGCTGTGGTAAGCGATCACTGGGTTGCTGCAGACAAAAACAGGAGATTTTTCACTGTCTACCCTTTGGAACTTTTTTAATTAAAACAAACAAACAACAAAAAACAATAACAACAACACAGGAAAACTGCAGGAAAAAATAGAGAAGTGTCAGAATAGATATGTTTTAGATGTCCAAGCTAGAGTCTTGCTACTCAAAATGTGGTCCACAGACAGGCAACATAAGAATCACCTGAGAGCTACTGAGAAACACGGGATCCCAAGCCCCACCCATCCCAAGTGGACTGACTCATAATCTGTGTTTTAACTAAAGTCCTAGGGATTTAAAGCACTCAGTATACTTTGATGCACGCTGGTCCAGGCAACGAGAGTACTGGCTCCTTAGCAGCACCACCTGGTTTTCACAGTCTGCTACTGATAAAACAGCTGCATTCCCCCCCTTACCCCCTCTTATTTGGGACTCCATCCTGGTGAGACACCAGAACCCAGGCTGTTCCCATTACAGGGGAGGTTTTCGGCAGCTCCTCCCAGGCCCTGGCTGGCCAGGAGCCCAGTGCCCTGGTGGGTCCCCAGCCAAGGAAACAGCTCACTTCCTTCTCCTGGAGCCACTGGGACTGCTCAGAATGGAAACATTTGAGAGTTCTCCACTGCCCCAATTATAAGCTTTTTCCAACATGAATAAAGATGCATCTGTCTGCCTCAGGTTTATTCATAACTGGTATTTACCCATCCACCAGTGCCTCTGGGTACCTGGTACACTGTCCTAGTGGTGGAAGGAAGGCAGGGGAGGGAAAGCATCAGGCAGGCCCCATTGGAGAAGGAGGGAGGAGGAAACGCTAGGAACTTGGCTGTTGCCTCTGGATCCTTGATCCACGTGGAATAGCTCCAGGCCACATCTGGAGGCCACATCTGGAAGCATGACGCCACGGGACTTTTTAGAGCAGCAAGGAGGAGAGAGAGAGAAGGGGGGAACTATGCTGACTTCAGGCCAGACCACCCAGGATTTTGCAGTTGGAGAACTAAGCAGGGAGACTAACTTCTCCCATCATGCTACCCACCTCTCCAACTCCCAACTTTCTGATCTCATCTATGGAAGCACAGAACAGCCATGAGTGAATGTCCCACACTGTGGTGCTGCTGAGCCTTGCCCCCACCCCAAGCTGGAAGGACTCTGTACAGGCCAAGCCCTCTCTCTCCTTTCTGGGTCCTCCTACTCCTCCCACCTCCTAACTAAATCCCTTTCCTGAAAAGAGAACCCTGAGTCCTCTCCTTCCCCCTTCACTCTCCCTCCTAGGTGCCTCCTAACCACCATCCCTAGGCAGCTAAGGTCTCTTAAAGCCAAGCCATAAAACCACTAAAAAGTGTTCAACCCAAAAGAGTTTACAAAATGCTTCTACATATTGTGCCTCAGTTTGTCATCTAATAGCCCTGCGATGTTAGAATTCCCACCCCTACTCTACTGAGGTGAACACCAAGTGCAGGAAATGTTAAAGGGTTTGACAAGATCTCCCAGCCTGTAGGTAGTCAAGACCTCAGGGCTCAAAGCTGCCATCTCCCAAGGCCTCAAGGCCTTTCCAGTGCAGGGCTCCAAATCTGACAGGTCTTTCTCCAGCAGCCACCTATTGACATCCTAGCTCTGTGAATGGTTATGTCCCTTGCCAGTCCCTTGCCTCATTTCCTCCCCATTGCTTCTATTGTCCCTGACCCCAGGTCTCCTGATCTTAGAGTCTGGACAAATAGCTTATCCCCCTTTACCCAATCACTTCTGTGATTCTTCCCAGCCAATCCCCCTATCTGGGATGCCATTCTCTTACTAATTCATGTGCCACCAGCTGCCCTCAAACCTTCTGTGGTAGATTAATTGCAAACCTGGCCACAGTTATTCCTCTTCCTGTAACCACACCCTTTGCAATATGACTTTATATCTCCTCCCATCAAAAGGTGGAATCTATTTCCCTACCCCTTGAACCTGGGCTAACCTCGTGAATCACTTTGGCCAACAAAATATGATAGAAGTGATAAAGTGCCAATTCTGAGCCTAGGTTTCAAGAGGCTATGTATATTTCCACTTCTTTTGGAAATCTGTCCATCCACCATGTGAATAAGTCTAGGCTAGCCTTCCGATGGATGAGAAACCATGTGGCCCAGGCATCCACATTGGCCCAGCCAGTAGCCGGCCACATATCAACTATGTAATGAGGCCATCTTGAGTCAACCAGCCTCCAGCCAACCCATCACTGACCAAAGATGCATGAGGGAGCCACCATACTCAGTCAAGCCAGCCCAGACCAGAAGAACCACCCAGTCAATCCATAAATTAATGAGAAATAATAAATCACTGTGGTTTTAAATCACTAAATTCTACTTTGTCAACAGCAAAAGTGAACTGATATCCCCTTTGTCCTCTGCTCACTGACTCTCAGGGACTTCCTAGACCAAACTTCTCATCCCAAGTGTTTAAAGCCTTCTTAGAAGTTGCTACTTCAGCTTCATTTAACCACAAATTCTCCAAATCCTAGTCTTTATGATGTCCTCTGATATTTCTTGCTTTTTCCATCCTTGAACCTCTGCTTATACTGTCTTCCTTCCCACCACTGTCCCTCCCCCACACCCGGAATACCATTTTACCCTCCTTTCTCCATCTCTTAAAATTATGTTCTTCCTTCAATATCTCGCTTTGTAGTCTTCCATGATAGTGTGTGTTGTTGTTCTAATGCCTTTGGCACTGTTAGTCTCACTCTTTGTTCTAATTTGTTGTACTGGCCAAAGAAGCACTGAATCATAACTTTATCCTGCCTTGCTTTATAATGCATTGATACATATAGTTCATTATCGACCAGGAAGCGCAAATAAGCTTGAACTCATATCTCTACACAGATCAATTAGTAGAAGATGCCTGTAGAGCATCTGGGTTCTGATGAAAACACTGCATGGTTGATTAGCAATGTCAAGGCTAGACCCACAGTGGATGATCAATTATGGTATAAAGGAACACGACTGCTATTATCAGGGTGCCTAACACCAGGCTGAGCAGAGCACTGTCAGGATTCCATTACACCTTTTCTGCTCTATCTTGGTGGCCTCATCGTTTTCCTCCCCTCATAAGAGCAAGGCCTTGTGAGCCTGTTCCTTTCACTCCAGGTCCCTAGGAGATCCCTGCAGGCCCCTTCCTCTTTGTCTTCTAGAACCCTTTATCTTCCCTGCTATCTTACTTATTCTTCTCTGCCCAGCTCCAAAGAACCAATATCAAAGAGCCCTTTTTGCTTGGCTCCTTTCCAGGCTTTCCCTGGGCCTTGGCCCTCCCTTAGCCCTACACTCTGGGGCTAAGCCCTTGCCTTTGCATGGGCCTCAGATACCCAAACCCAGGTCCTTTAGCATCTAGGTGTGGAATTCAGCCCAATCCTTGCACCATCTCTGTGGAGTGGAGACCTCCTCATTGTAAAAATGAGTGTGTTGGACAGTCTTTGAACACTATCTCAAAAACCTTTGGCCAAACCTCTTCCTCCAGCCAGTACTGAACTGAGCTTTTCTGGGAAGGCTTCAATCTTTCCTGGGGCTTCTCCAATACAACCTGGTAGGACCCCCAAGGGAGCCTATCTGGCCTTCATGCATGAACAGCCCAGAAATGTGGGAAAACTAAGAGTCTGTGGGGTTTCCCTTGACTGACAGGAAATAGGAGCTCCTTGTTTCTTACCTAAGTGCTCCAGACCAGCTGGTAGCCATGGAGAAAATATCTGGTCAGATGTTTTGAAGGCACATGCTGTCCTTCTGTCCTCTGCTACCCAAACTTCATCTACCATCCAGGCCCAACTCCACTTCACCATTTCCCAAAGGCTCTTCCAATCCCCAAGCCTGCACTGGACTCACATAGGCTGTGAGATTGTGGACTTCAGCCAAACTGAGCTAAATCACTGAAGGGGCAGAGAGAGAGCCCAAAAGATGCTCTTAGCAGTCTCCTGAAGAACCCAACACCTATTAATTAATGTCACCCCAATAAATTAAATTTAAAAAATATTTTTTTAAAAAAAGAATCCAACACCTAAATAGTGAGCTCAAGATGGAAGATACCAGACTTAATTCTCCCTGTTAAGTGTAGGCCCTCTGTGTCTCCTATTTGGTGCCTATCACATGACCAATGCTATTCTGGCACTGGAGACACAAGTGCATACTAACAAAATCCCTGCCCTCATGGAGCTATCATGCTGGAGACAGACCGACAGACAACAAACACACCAACCAGTAAATAGACTGTGTCAGATAATGGTAAGTGCTGGTAAAGTCTATAGGCTTGACAGAAAGTAAAGGAAGGAGTCACGTGGATCTCTAGGGGAAGAGTTTTATATTCAGAGGGAAATGGCCCATGCAAAAGTCCAGAGGCAGGATCATCCTTGGCATATTTAAGGCTCAAGAACAGTGTGACCAGAGAAAACCAAGATGGCGGCATAAGTAAACACCTAAACTTGCTGCCTCGCACAACCACTTCAAAACTACAACTAAAAGACAAAACGGACATCATCCAGAACCACAGGAAGGCTGGCTGAGTGGAAATTCTACAACTAGAAGGGAAGAGAAAAGCACACTGAGACTCAGAGGAGGTGCGGAAGTAAAGTACAGAGGCACGGAGGTGTGCGCGCATGGAAAGGGCTGGCAACTGAGTACGTGGTTGTCTTTCTCAGCGGTTGTCTTTCTCAAGAGGGAGGGAGACACAAGCTCCTGACTGCTCTGAACTCCAGTTCCGGGCGAGACTCTGGGGACCCAGACTCATATGGGGAGAAACTGGACTGTCTGTCATTGGGCGGAACTCGAGGGCGGCTTTCTCTCAGAGGTGCTTGCAGCGATTACCGCAGGACACTGAGACCCAGGGCCTCTTAGGGCAGGGCTGAGGATCAGCCATAGCTGTTTGCTCTGCCCTGTTGATTCCCTGAGACCTGCCCCACCCAAGCTGTGCGCAGAGGCTTTTGCATATGAATGGCCTGGTCCTTTGAAATCTAAAATTACCTAACAAACTGCAGCTGAGTCAGAGAGACCCAGAACATCCAAAAGAAGGCCCAAGGCCCCACAGCAGCTTGCATTGCTTCACAGCTGGGCCTCAACTGGGCACCTCCAAACCCCAAACAAAGAAGAGGAATCTGCAGATCTCTCTGTAGCTCCTGCTGGGTGGCCTGAGGCAGAGGCGAAATTAGCACCTCCTTGGAGATCCAAGAGCCAGTGTACCCAGGGGTCAGAGTGGCACCATCCGGATTACAACTCTTCAGATCCATAAGGGACACACTCAGGGGGCAGATTCAGTGAGCACCAAAGCCCACTGAAGCAAGTCTTGCCTCATAAGGGTGTCTCCAGCACAGAAGTTCTCCCATCGCAGACACAGCTGATCCTCACAGCCAACTGGCCTGGAGGTCAATTCCTCCCAGTGATACCAACAATCAAGGCTTAACTACAACAAGCCTGTACACACAGCCCACAAAGGGGTGCACCAAGAGTGTCCACCTAAGATAACTGGGGAGGCTGAGCCACTGGGCCCTATAGGACACCTAGCACACAAAGCCGCTCTATCAACACAGGGAAGCAGCCAAAATGCGGAGACAAAGAAACAGGTCACAAATGACAGAAATGGAGGAAAGCAATCTACTGGATATAGAGTTCAAAACCATGGTTATAAAGTTTTTCAAGTATTTTCTAGAAACTGCCAATAAATTTAGTGAGACCCTCAAGGATATGAAAAAGGACCAACTAGAAATTAAGCACACACTGACTGAAATAAAGAATAATATACAGAGATCCAACAGCAGACTAGAGGAACGCAAGAATCAAGTCAAAGATTTGAAATACAAAGAAGCAAAAAACACTCAACCGGAAAAGCAAAAAGAAAAAAAGAATCCAAAAATATGAAGATAGTGTAAGGAGCCTCTGGGACAACTTCAAGTATACCAACATCCAAATTATGGGGGTGCCAGAAGAAAAGAGAGAGCAAGATATTGAAAACCTATTTGAAGAAATAATGACTGAAAACTTCCCCCATCTGGTGAAAGAAATAGACTTACAAGTCCAGGAAGCGCACAGAACCTAAAACAAAAGGAATCCAAAGAGGACCACACCAAGACACATCATAATTAAAATGCCAAGAGCAAAAGACAAAGAGAGAATATTAAAAGCAGCAAGAGAAAAACAGTTATTTACCTACAAGGGAGCACCCATATGATTGTCAGCTGATTTCTCAACAGAAACTATGCAGGCCAGATGGGAGTGGCAAGAAATATTCCAAGTGATGAACAGCAAGAACCTACAACCAAGATTACTCTACCTAGCAAAGCTATCAGTCAGAATTGAAGGGCAGATAAAGAGCTTCACAGATAAGAAAAAGCTAAAGGAGTTCATCACTACCAAACCAGTATTATATGAAATGCTGAAAGGTATTCTTTAAGAAGAGGAAGAAGAAGAAACAGGTGAAGATAAAAATTATAAACAACAAATACATATCTATCAACAAGTGAATCTAAAAACCAAGTGAATAAAAAATCTGATGAACAGAATAAACTGGTGAATATAATAGAATCAGGGGCATAGAAAGGGAGTGGACTGACAATTCTCAGGGGGGAAGGGGTATGGGGAGTGCGGAAAGAGACTGGGCAAAGGTCGTACACCTATGGATGAGGACAGTGGGCGATGGGGGTAAGGGCAGAGGGTGGGGTGGGTACAGGGTGGAGGGGAGCTATGGGGGGAAAAAAGAGGAACAACTGTAATAATCTGAACAATAAAGATTTATTAACAACAACAAAAAAGAAGAAGAAGAAGAACAGTGTGACCAAAGAGGAGAACTGGCCCTAGCTGATTTGGCTCAGTGGATAGAGCGTCGGCCTGCGTGCGGACTTCAGGGTCCTGGGTTTGATTCCAGTCAAGGGCACATGCCCTGGTTGTGGGCTCGATTCCCAATAGGGGGCATGCAGTAGGCAGCTGATCAGTGATTCTCACTCATCATTGATGTTTCTATCTCTCTCTCCCTCTCCCTTCCTCTCTGAAATCAGTAAAAATATATCTTAAAAATAAAGAGAGAGAGAGAGAACTGGAAGGGGGATGATAGGAGAGAAGTAGCAGGGGGAGATCATATGGGGCTTGTAGATATTGTTAAGGATTGAGGCTTTTACTTAGAGGGAGGTGGGAGCCATGGGAGGGTTTCAAGCAAAGACAGAACACAGTCTCACTTAGCCTCAGAAGGGTTACTCTGGTGACAATCACTGGGGCGGGGAGGTTGGAGCGGGAGATAAACTAGGGTGGAAGCAGAGGAGAGGATGCTGCAGAGATCCAGGTCACAGGTGATGGTGGTCCAGATCAGCTGGTAGCCATGGAGGAAATAAGTGGTCAGGTGTTTTGAAGGCACATATGATGGGATTGCTGGTGGCTTAGTTGAAGGATGTGAGCAAAGAGAGGGGTCAAGGTTTCTGTCCCAGGTAACTAGTCCAGAAACACAATGAGATGGGAAAAACTGCAGAAGAAGAGGGCTTAGGGATATGGTGAGGAGTTCTGTCTTAAATATGAATTAAAACTTCACGGGGAAAACTCAATTCATTTGTTTTTCTAGGCTGAGGTTTATGGCTAACTTGGCAGGAAAGTTTTCCAGTGGGGCAGGAGAGCAAATCAAAACTCTGGGAGACTTCACAGTCCTAATATTTATTTAAGGTGGTTTAATAATTGTTCCTCTCCTCTAGGACTTTGAGAGTAATAGCTATTCTGACTTTTATAAACAGTGAATTCAATAATAATAAAACAGCAGTGAGTTTCTGTTCCAAAAACACGACAAAACAAAACACACAGAAAAACTCTGGGAGAAAATGATGCTTGATCACAGAAAGACTTGTACATGAATGTTCATAGTTCTATTCATAAGAACTAAAAACTAGAGACAACCTAAATGTCTACCAACAAGAGAAACAGCAAATATTCATAAGCAAATTGTGGTCTATCCACACAATGGAATAATATTTAGCAAAATAAGGAACAAACTACTAATATACACAACAACCTGGATGACTCTCCAATGCATTATGCTAAGCAAAATTAACCTACACAAAAGAGTGCAAACTATATGATTCTTTCATGTGACATGCCAGAACAGGAAGAACTAAGCTAACATCAGAACAGTCCTTTCCTCCGGGAATACAAGGGACCAGAACCAAGCTCAGCCTCTTGGGAATACTTCCCAGAACTCTCAGTCTGGGTGAGGCCACAGAAAGCAGAGACAGTTGAGAACATGGCCACAGTCAGAGACAATGGTGCCAGCAGCAGTAGTGCCCAGCCACATTCCTCCCATGGCCAGTCCTTCTAATCAATCCCATCAGTCATCCTGTAATCTTCTAATAAATCCCTTTTCTGTTTAGGCCTCTCAGAGCCATTTCTATGGTTGAAACCAAACACCTTGGCTGGTAAACACTGTGTGGAAAGAGCCCAGGACTCAGTGTCAGAGAGACCTGGACAGTGTCCTAAGTCACTCTGGTTCATCAAGTCTCACCACATCGGTGATTAGACAGCCAGAGGGAGCTTGTCCCATGACCAGCCCAGTTCACAAGGGAAAGCAATGAGGCAGGAAGAGTCCTTGGAAGGATGGGAAGAGTTGTTGAGGGCAGCTGCAGGGCAAGCCAACCCAGCCAGGGCGTCTAGTTTCAGCTGGGTAGGTGGGAGTTGTGGCAAACCAGCCTTGCTGGACTTAGTAGCAGGGCAGGGAAGTTCATGGAATTGACCTGAACCCACAGAGGTGGATCCTCACAACCTAGGCTGAGTGCTAGGCAGGAGCAGCTTTCCAGGAATGAGGTCCCTGTGTAGGGAATGTGTTCTAGGGCTGAAGACAGCCTGGACTTCAGAGAGTCCTCAGCCAGGGAAAAGAGACTGAACACAAGGTGTGGAATGCGCTTTATAGCTCACAGGTGCACATGCACAAGTGCACATGTACACACACACACACACACCACATACATCATGCACACACGGATTAGCTCCCTCAAAGAGGAACACAAGAAAAAAGATGGGAGAGTGCCAGGGCAGTTCCACTGATGAGGAAACCAAAGAGAGAGCTGGCTGTGGCCACAAGGCAGCTTCTGTGGACGCATTGATCAAGGCTGGAGGCTGCTATGTTTTGGGCCAGACTGAGTGTCCAGCTGGGGCAAGGGAAGGAGGATTGACCCCTAGGATTTGAATGTATCAGCTAGCTAGTGTAGGGTAACAGATCTCTCCAAAACTTGGTGGTTGAAAATAAAAGCATTTGTTATTATTCATGAGTCTGCGGGTCACCTAGGCAGTCTTGTATTGACCAGAATCACTTTTGTGTCTCTGATCAACTATGGGTCAAGTAGGTGTCTTTGCTGATCCTGGCTGGGCATTTGGGTGCCAGCTAGTGGCTGGTGTAAGATGGCCTCAGCTAGGAAGATTATCTCTGCTCCATGTAGTCTCTTGTCCTCCTGTAGGCTAGCCTGAGTATGTTCACATGGTCATGGCAGCATTCAAGAGAGCAAGCAGAAACAGGCAAAGCTCAGAAAGGGCTCAACAACTTCTACCACCTCTCATCAGCCAGAGCAAGCCACAAGTCCAGACCAAATTCAAGGGGTCAGGAAACAGACGCCTCCTCTCAATGGGATGAGCTATGAGATCAGATCATAAAGGGTGTGGATTCAGAGAGCGATGGAAAACTAGGGCCATTTCTTTAAAATCATCTACTACATAGGGCAAAGGCAATCCTGGCATAGAATATGTCAAACCCCAGGTTTTCAAGCAAAACCCTCAACCACTCACTGGCTGCTTTAAGAACAGCTTCTGGCCCTTCTCCACAAAGATTCCTCCCTCACTGGAGTTTAGACCAGGGAGGAACATGGAGACAAGCCCCTGGGAGTCCTGGAGGCCAGTCCTGTCTCTGATTCTAAGTGGTACTAAAAGCAAAGATGAGGCAGGAGGAAGGCTAAATGAAAGGAAGAACAAGGAGACTGGACATGCCCTTTCTGGCAACAAGAACCTACCCACAGAGGATAAGGAACAGGGGACAATTTTAGTACCTCTCACCCCATCTCCTCCCTTGTCAGCTTCTCCTGGGCACCAAGCTCCCACCAATCCTCCTGACTCATATCATCCAGGCCTTCCTCCTGGTAGGACCCAGGCTCCAAAACCCAACCCCTCTCAAATTACCCCAACTTCTAGCTTTCCACAGCTCTTCCCCTCCACTCCCACTCTTTCTAGCTGCTGCAGAGGAATGAATCTGACAAAGCCTATCTGTCTTAGGGTCAGGGCAGTTTTGACCAATGGATTTCATCTCTAAGTGGCAATAATGATGATACTAACAGCTTCCATTTATTGAGCACCTACTGTGTACCAGGTCTTTCGCTAAGTATTTATCAGAGATTATTCTGGGATTATGTTCCAGGGGCTAACTAGAGAATTCATTCTCTGGAGAGGGGTTGTAAGTCCTTGTCTGAAAGAGACTGGTGATGAATTAGTGATGTCATTGACGGTTGTGACTGATGGTAGTAATGAAAAAGAAAAGGGGGGGCGGGGACTTGCAACCTAGTTCAGTATCTGGTTAAAACTGTAGTCTTACTTCCCCACTCTGACTGACTTGGGCGGAGCTGCAGAGCCTAACCCCAAGGCCCCTGCCAAGACTGACTTGTGCAGGAGCTGCGGGGACCCACAGGGGCCCGCCACAGGAGGAGATATATAGGTCAGAGCCTCCCCACGAGTTCAGTTCAGGCTTTGGATCCGGAATTCCCCCGGACTAGCAGATCTGCGAAATAAAGGTTATACTTTCCTTCCTCAGAGTGCTGGCTGATCGTTCTCCCGTGCATTCTGCCACAACAGTGACAGCAGGCATACCTGGGTAGGATCTTAGTTCAGGCTGCTATAACAAATAACCACAGACAGGGTGGCTTAAACAACATACATTTATTTATCACATTTCTGGAGGCTGGGAAGTCCAAGATCAAGGTGCCGGCAGATCTGGAGTTGGCTGAGGGCCTACTTCCAGGTTTGCAGATGGCCGTCTTCTTGCTGTATCCTCACAAGGTGGAGAGCAGGAAGAGGAAGCAATATCTCTTGTGTATTTTCTTATAAAGTCACTAAACCCATTCATGTGGGCTCCTCCTAATGACCTAATTACCCCTAAAGACCCTATCTCCTAATACCATCACATGGGTGTTAGGATTTCAACATATGAATTTTGGAGGGACATATGACTCAGTCACTGTAATCTTAGGCTAACTACTTAATCTCTTTGAACTTCAGAGATGATATTCACAGGGTTGTGAACATTAAATGAGATCATGCTTATAAAGCAATTACAATAGCAAGTATGAAATAAATGTTTACTATTTTAAACATTAGGTTTCCGATCATTTTGTCTAGAACAGGGACTACACACCCTAAGCCCCTAGGGGCGAGGCAGGGTGAGGCTGCTGGCATTATAAAGAGAACTCCACACTGTGAAAGGTTAGGCTGCCCTATCAATAAAAAGACTCAGTTTGGGAACCACATGGATAGCTGATACTGCTTTTGGATTTTACCACTTCCAACCACCAATACCTGTGATTTCTTTTGCCTGAGAGCTTTCTCTGGCCACTTGATCCCATTCTGTTTATCTGTAATCAGGGAGTTATGTACTGCCCCAGTAGACCTCAACTAATAACTGATGGGAGTTGGTGTATAACTACACCAGCTCCCTCGCCCTTCAGATGCCTTAACTCAGCTGCATGCTCTGGACTGTCTCCCAGACTTCCTGAGCAGGATTAAGCTCCAGTCACCCACAGTGGCTGAAATGCATCTTGCATAGGCTTCCTTCTCTCCCTCATCTCATTTACTGAATCTCCTACTAGGGATATTGGGACGACTTCACAAATAAGCTTCTTGCACTGAATCCTTGGCTCACGATGTGCTCCTGTGGAGAAGCAGACTAGAGTCCACCTCTGGTGAGGTCAGCCATGCCACGCTAGTTAGTGGTCATCCGTAAGGGTCACACCAAGCCTGACCTCTGCTCAGCAGCTCGGACTGCCTGAAAATGAGACCCTTTGGGCTGCTCGATCAGAAACCATCTCTGTTCCCAGGTATTCAAGCTAGAGACACCTTAAAGGCAAATTTTCTCTCCTTTAAATCCCTCTTCACAGACTCAGGGACTCCTCCGTGATGACTGTCAAGGCCATGTTGACCTAAGGGGAGGGATGTGGTTCTAGCTTGAATGCCACCTCTAATCATTTAGTAGAAGCTATCTGGAGGCTCTATCCAGGGTTGGAGTATGCAGATATAAGTAGTGATGTCTGCCTTGAGCACTGGAATGAGTAAGCAATGGTCTTATGTCCACCACTCTGGCTCTAGAAGTAAATTAGCTCCTTCCAGGGGAAGTTGGCTAAATTTTTCTTTAACATTCCTAGTCCACCAAGGCTCTCTCTGCCTCTGGCTGAGCTACTTCCTTCGTCTGACTTGTCTCACCCCAGTCAGCAAGCCTGTGCCCTAAGCTTGGCCACCCATTTTCTGGATGAGGAAACTAAGGCTCTGAAATATTTTTTTAAAATATATTTTTATTAATTTCAGAGAGGGAGAGGAGAGAGAGATAGAAACATCAATAATGAGAGAGAATCATTGATCGGCTGCCTCCTGCATGCTCCCTGTTGGGGATTGAGCCCGCAACCTGAGCATGTGCCCTTGACCGGAATTGAACCCCGGACCCTTCAGTCCACAAGCCAATGCTCTATCCATGCAGTCAAACTGGCTAAGTGACTTTCCCAGCCTCACAGAACAGAGATTTTTTTTGTGTTTGTTTGTTTGTTTTGTTTTGTTAATCCTCACCAGAGGATATTTTTCCATTGCTTTTTCAGAGAAAGTAGAAGGTAGGGAAAGAGGGATGGAGGGGGAGAAAGAGGAAGAGAAACATCGATATGAAAGAGACACATTGAATGGTTGCCTCCTGCACATGCCCAACGGGGGCTGGGGAATGAACCCACAACCCAGGTATGTGCCCTTGATCAGGAATCGATCCTTCAACCCTTTGGTGCGCAGGCTGGCACGCCAACCATTGATTTATACCAGCCAGGGCACAGAACAGCGGTTTTTAATCAGGTCTACCTGACACCGAAGTCCCTGCACTATATTCTTTCATAGAGAAGACAGTAGTAAAGGTCTTTAACCAAAGAGAACAGCCCAACACTCCTCTTTTTGTTAAGAGAGGTCTTCTGTGTACTGGTACCCCCATCCTTAGTTGTCTTCTCCAGTCAGATGGAGTAGAGGCTCTTTGGGTCCCTTCCCCCATCCCCAGCCACACACACACACACACACACACACACACACACACACACAGCCATTCCTCTGCCAGGCTTTGACTCCACCTGCTCAGGTCCAGACTCTCTCATCGCCACGGGGGAGGGGGAGTGATGGAGGGGGACACTAGTTCTCACACATTTACTGTCCTTGAGCTGTTATCTCTCAGAGAGGGTTGGAGGCTGCCTGGGAAAGCACAGGAGAAATTCTAACTGGAGCAGGCATAACTGGGACACATCCAAACCTCCAAGTTATGGAAAAATCCAGCAGAGGCCCTCCCAGGGTGGTGACTCAGCAGTCTCACAGGCAGGGGGCTGTGAATGGGGGCTTCGGACCACAGCCTAAGCCTGGAGCCTGCTGACCAGGCGGCCTGCCTGTGGGGTTTGGCTCACGCTCTCTCCCAAGCTGCAGCTCAGGACTTTGAATACATTCCTGTTGCAGCACATCTGGCCTCCTGCTCCTGAAAGCCAGCAACTGTGCTCTGAGGAGCCTGGGGGATGAGATTCTCAGACCCATGGCCTCTCTATCCACAAGCACACACTTTAACTTGCCCCTCCCTGCCCCTGTGGAGATACCTAACAGGGCAGCCTGTTGCTGGCGCCTGGCTTTGTGAAATTAGGCAGCAGCAAGGGATGCACAAGCGAGGAAGAGGGTGACAAAGCCACCAAGCTATGGACAATGCATGGGGTCATCAGGCTGACCTTGAAGTCAGCAAGACCTGACTTTAAATTCCTCATTAACCAATCTCTTAGATCACATTCTCTAAAATCAGAGATGGGGATTCATGTATACACGATTTCCTGAGGAAATTGTCTTAGGAGAAGGGAGGGAAGGAAGCAGGACAGGGCAGGGGAAGATGCTCTCCAAGGATGTCAAGTCTGACCTCAGTGAAGTCTGACCTCAGCCTGATCCCTTACGGAGCTCTGTGGGGTGAATAGTCTCCAGAGTTGCTCTCCCTTGAGGTAAGCAGGTCAGGCTCTCATCCCTCTGTATCAATCAGTCATTGCCCACCGCTGGAGTACAGGGGGTGAGGGGTAAGAGAAGGGGGAAATAAGTTCCCAGAAGGTGCTGGACAAGGGCATCGGCTTTTAGCCACCACACCACAGCACGTGGGAAAAGAGACCAGGTAGGGACTAACATCAGCTATTACACTGGGCAAGATTCCATTGACTCCTCTGTAAATTGGTTGGGGAAGATAAGGTTCTGCTGCAAACTGGCTGCAAGCTGCCCAAACTGTTTGGCCTTATTTAACTTTCTTGTCTTGGTTTCCCTATTCCACTGGCCCTGGAATTTTCCTAGCTTCTTACTATGCTGTTACAAAACTTACCACACAGGTGTGTTGGGAAGTGAGCCTAAGGCCCCTAACATAAGGTAAGTCCTCAGTGATGAGAAGCTACCATTCCTATTGCTTGTTGAAGTCATTTTAGTGAGGAGGTTAATTCTGTGTGTCAACTTGGCTGGGCCATGGGTGCCCAGACATTTGATCAAACATTATTCTGGATATTGCTGTGAGGGTGTTTTTGGATGAGAATACATTCAAATCAATGGACTTTGTGTAAAGCAGATTGTTCTCTTTACTGTGGGTAGGCCTCATTTAATCAGTTGAAGGCCAGACTAGAGAAAGAGCCTGACCTCCCCCAAGCAAAAGGAAATTCTGCAAGCAAATTCTGTTACAACATTAGCTCTTCTTTGAGTCTCCAGTCTGGTGGTGGCTCATTCTGTAGACTTAGTACTTATCAGCTTCTATAATTGTGAGTCAACTCTTTAAAATCAATCTCAATCTCTCTCTCTCTCTCTCTCTCTCTCTCTCTCTCTCTCTCTCTCTCTCACACACACACACACACACACACACACACACACACACACACACACACACACACAAATACAAATACAGATAGAAAGGAGAGCAGGAGGTTGGCAGTCCAGGGCTCAATGACACTATACCAAGGGCATGTCCCTATCACCATGCAATCATATTTGTTGGAATTTCAAGACACTCCTGAATTCTTAGAAATCAAGATAGAGGCACTCTACTCTCTGCCTTGCTTGGCATCCACTGCATCAGTTCCCCAAGCAACCTCTTCAGGCAGGCACACCACTCCCCAGGCATCTCCACCAGCCCTGCCTCCAGCTTCTCCCCACCTCACCCCTCTGAGACATGGGGGAGGCATGAGTCCTCAGAAAAGGGAGAGGGAGATCTAAAGGGAGCAGCACTTGCCTGGCCAGTGTGGCACAGTGGTTGAGTGTCAACCTATGAACCAGTAGGTCACAGTTCAATTCCAGTCAGGGCACATGCCTGGGTTGTGGGCTCAATCCCCAGTGTGGGGCATACAGGTGGCAGCCAATCAATGATTCTCTCTCATCATTGATGTTTCTGTCTCTCTCTCCCTCTCCCTTCCTCTCTGAAACCAATAAAGAAATAAATTAAAATAAATTAATAAAGGGAGCAGCACTTGCCAGAATTCATTGTTCCCATCCACTCCTGGTGATCTCACCAGGATCCTAAGGACCCTGGGCTATTTCAAGGGGTAAAGAGGGGATATGAGGACCCCCAAATATCCTCTCCAATTAGCCTAGGCTTCATAATGTTCCCTCCTTTCTTCTGCAATGAGAACTGACAAATTCATTATCGCGCACTGCCTCTGGCCTCTACAGAAAAGTTAGCACTTTGGCAGGGGGCAATGGCAGCCCCCCAATAAAAAGACACACCCTTAGACAGAGCATGGACCAGCTGACACCTTCATTTCAGACTTCTAGCTTACAGGACTGTGAGAATAATTTCTGTTGCTTTAAGCCACCTAGCTTGTGGTACTTTGTTATGACAGTCCTAGGAAACCGATACAGCCTGGCCAGCATGGTTCAGTGGTTGAATGTAAACATATGAACCAAGAGATCACGGTTCGATTCCCAGTCAGGGCACATGCCCAGGTTGCGGGCTCGATCCCCAATACGGGGTGTGCAGGAGACAGGCGATCAATGATTCTCTCATTATTGATGTTTCTCTCTCTCTCTCTCTCTCTCTCTCTCTCTCTCTCTCTCTCTCTCTCTCTCTCTCTCCCTTTCTCTCTGAAATCAATAATATATATATATATTTTAAAGAAACCAATACAGGGAGTTCACTAGATATTGTCCAACAGTTTGCCAAAGTGCCAACCTCTAAATTTCTGAGAGAAATCCAAGGGTTAGTTTCTGGAAATTGGTGGCCACACCCATGGACTGCCCTCCTCAAGGATCTGTCAGAGTAGTCAGCTGCACTTCCCCAGGCCAATCCTCCACCTTGAAACCATCGCCATTGCCCTAATGTGGAAAAAAAGCTCAGGGAGGGTTAGTGACTTGCCTGAGCTCACACAGCTGGCAAGGGCCTGGGGTCAAGACTTGAACTCAGACTCTAAAGCCCAGGTTGTGACACTTGGGCCCCAAAGAGTATCCCGGCTGACACCACATAGGCAGGTTCCTCCTCAGAGCTCCATCCCTGCTGGCTCACCTCCTGATGTCTCATGCTGTGAGTCAGTGCAGCTGAAGACTTTATGAGCCCTCTAATGGGCTACCTACCTGACAACCTGGTTATGCAAAAAGCCACATGTGAAACTCCCGCCTTCATAACCACATAATTTATAAGGAAATAAGTCTACCTTCTCCCAGGGCCTTTGGCTGCCTGCCCTTCATAAGACACATGGGAGCTTTTCAGGCCTAAGCAGGGAGCAAAGAGTAGCACCCTCGGCCCTGCCCCACTCTCCGTCCCCAGAGCCTTCTCTGCTCCAGGCTGCCTTCCCATCTGGGTCTCTACAGCGTGGGTCCTCCTTGCAGTGGGGACCCAAGGAGGAGGGAGGCTGGAGAAGAGACAGGAAGAGGCAGTTGTGGGGAGCAAAAGAGAGTATGGGATGGCCAAACAAGGAGATAGACAGATGGAATGGAGGGGATGGGATCTTTCAGCACCTACTACTCAAAAGCTGAGGCTGAGACAAAATCCACCAATGAAACAGGAGTCTATTCTCTCTGTCCTGGAATGCCAGACCCAGACATCAGGCTGGGTCCAGAGTGGGACAATGGCCACAGTGCAGCAGTCCACAAAACAGCTGCCCACCCCCCATGTCTTCCTGCAGCTTTCTGAGTGAGGGCTCCACAGTTTTCTCTGATTCTCTCTAACCTATCTCCTTCACTGCTTTTTCCTTCCTTCCCCATGCACTTTAGTTCTGGAAGCTAGAAGTCTGAAATCAAGCTGTCAGCAGGGCCATGCTCTCTCCAAAGGTGTATTTTTCTGTGAGTGTGACCACTGGTACCCTGTCTATGATGCTAACTTTTCTGTAGAGGCTTGGGTCAGAGCATAGTAATGTACTATTTGTCAGTCCTAATAACTATGGAAGGACCCAAAGGGTAGAAAGAAGGAAGTAATAGAAGGAAGCCACAGTCACTGTCTCCTCCAGTATTGGTCCTCCCAAGTTTCAGGACAAAGGTGATACAGACCAGTAAGCCAGGGCAAGTGGACTAGGGAAACAGACAGACAGCTGAACAAACTGACAGAGCAATTTACAGCAGATGCAGAAGGTCACCTCCCTAGAGAAAACATCCGTTGTATTTCAGCTCCAGACCCAGAAAAGCATCAAAACTAAGTGGGCGACACCAGGACCAGCTGCAATGACTAACAAGCCTCTGCCCTGACCCTGACCAATCAGTGGAGATCATGAGCCTGAAGGAGCACACCTAGAAAACTGATGAATATTCTGCTGAAACCCACCCCTGAGATCTTCCCTAAGATTCCTGCCTGCAAGAAAGAGAGAAAAGCCTCAAGACCAAGGACCCAGCTCATGCTCTCCCTCCCAGAAGCACATCCAGGTCTTTCTCTCCCCTCTCCTCTTCCCCTATAGGCATGCATCTCCTAAACTCCAAGGGACCCTATAAGGCTTGCAACCAGGGCAGCAATGGGCAGTGGCAATTCATCCAAGGCAAACCCCTTGAGCCTGTCCCCAAGACCCCCTCTTCTCTGACTTTTCTGTGAGCCAAAGCAGACCAGCCTAGGCTCATTTCCCCAGCCCTTCCTTGTTTCACTGTCCCCAGCTTTAGCAAACATCCTCTAAAATTCACCTGGACTGCTGTTGTGAAATTTTTCCTGCACGAAGTCAAGAACTCACACTAGTGGCTAGTCCCAGGCAGACCTGCTCAAGGCCAGGTCCACTTTCTGGTAACAAAGGGAGACTGGGAGAGGGTTTATTGGCAAGGAGATGGGGAACAGAGGAGGAGGAATGAAGAATAGAGAAGCTTCAAGGAGGAGAGTGGGGAATATATGCTTCAAAGCTGCTCCCCTGGCCAGGTGGGCTGGAAGGTAAGAGCCCGGCAAGCCTCTCTCAGCAGGTGACAAAGATCCATTATCCCCTGCCAAGAAAAGTCTTTTCTGCCTCATCTACTCACGCACTTGCTCCTTTATATCCCTGTCTTTTTTTTTCTATCACACCTGATTCTCTGACTCCATTCACTCTCCTTGTTTGCCCACTGTTTGTATCTCCAGCGCAGAGAACTTTGCCCAGTACCTGGCAGCAGCTCAGTGTTTATTACATGAATTCATGGAAAGCCTTTATAGAAGTTTCAAATATATCATTCTTCCCCAGCCTGCTACCAACCCTATGCTTATAGTGATCACTTACAGGCACTTCCAAGTACGAAACCATGGCCCCATTTCCCATAACAGACCTAGTTTCTCTTTCTTTTTCTCCTCGCTGGTCTCAGAGCTCTGCCTCCTCCTCTCTCCCTGCAATTCTAGACACTGTGAGAAGGCTCCACCCACCCTCCAGGCCACACTCCCTTCCTCTATTTTTATCTCTTGTGCATTTTTGGCAGCCTTAAAAATTCTCTCTGGAAAATCCATGGACTCTACCCTCACCCTGCCTCTGTGCAGCCCCACCTCAGACAGGGCTACTTCCTCAGAGGTGGACCCACCCTACCCGTCTGCTCACTGTTCCTCCTGTTCCTTCCAGGCCTTGTCATTATTACCCTCATCTCACTTCCTTCATCTCCCTCCCCCAGACACACACACACACACACACACACAGGCACAGGCACACACACACACGCATATACAGGCACATATACACACGTACACATACACTATACATGCACACAAAATATGTATAACATTTTTTCACTGAAATAGGGTTTCCTCTGTCCATTTCTTCATTCTATATGATAGCCCCTTTTGTCACCTTCCCTTTACCACCAAGTACTGGCTTACTCTAGACAGGTGTTGCCAACTCACAGCCCCTTTATTCTGAGAGCTTGTTTGGAGGTTCTAGCAGGGGAGTGCAGCTACTCGTATACCCTTGACCGGTCTTCTCCTCTTCCAGCACGCAACTTTGGGAGGGACGCACATGGATCAGTGAAGGAGGAGGGGGACACCCCCCTAGCCAGCCAGATCAGTCAAATCAACCCTGGCAATCAATGGGGTGATAGATGTCGCAGCCAGTTCAACCTCACATCAAGCCCCTTTATTCTGGACCTTTAACTGTGGGCACTGTGGTAAGCAGAATAATGGCCCCAGTCCATGTCCTAATCCTTAGGACCTGTGAATATGTTGCCTTATATGGCATAAAGGTCTCTGTGATAAGATTAAATTAAGGATTTTGAGCCGTGGCCATTGTGGCTCAATTGGATGGGTGTGGTCCCATAAGCCAAGGGGTTTCAGGTTTAGTTCCTGGTCAGAGCACATGCCCAGGTTTCAGGCTAGATCCCTGTTAGGGGGTGTGCAGCAGGCAGCTGATAGATGTTTCCCTCAATTTTCTCTCTCTCCCTATCCCTTCCTCTCTCTTTCTCAAAACCAATTTTTAAAATCTTTTTTCTTTTTTTTTAATTAAGGATTTTGAGTTGGGGAGCTATTCCTGGGTTATCCAGGTTGGTGTGATATAGTTACAAGGTTCCTTATAAAGAAAGAGGGAGGCAGGAAAGTCAGAGAAGATGTAATGATAGAAACAGAGGAGAGAGAGGAAAATGTAAAAGTGTTACACTGCTGACTTTGAAAATGGAGAAAGGGACCACAAGCCAAGGAATGCAAGAAGCCTCGAGAAGTTGAAGAGGCCAGGAAAAAAGGTCTCCTCAACAAAACCTCCAGAAGGAACACGGAGCTGCCAACCCCTAGATTTTAGCACAGTAAATCCCATTTGGGACTTCTGACCTCCAAAACTGCTAGGTAATACATTTGTGTGGTTTTAAGCTCATTTGTTACAGCAGCGATAGGAAAATAATATAGGCATCGACTTATACAACTCCAGTAGCTGTTCATGGCAGCCCTGCCTGGTGCTGCCCACGCATAATGCCTTTGCTGGTTGCAGTCTGTCTGTGACTGAAGGATAATGGTGCCCTATAACAGTTGCCATAGTTAGGTCCCCCCAGAAGCAGACTTTGAAACAAGAAATTTGATGCGAGTTATTTAATTGAAGGGTGATGCCAGGAAACACTGGTAGGGGAGTGAGACAAAGAAGGGAAGGCAGCCAATAAAAGTGCATTATTACCAAGTTACCAGTGTAGGCAACGAGAGCTCAATCCACAGAGGAACTCTGAGAGCCAAAGTAGAGCATGCCTCAGTAATATCCCTACCCTCCCCGCAACCCCCACGGGGAAGGGAGCTGGGGTGTTTCTCTGCCTACTCCCATCAGTCGTTGGTAGAGGGCTGCCTGGAGGTGGTGAGAGAGTATTCTGGTCTCTGGCCAGCACAAACAAAACCACTTACATGCCTTGGAGAAAGCCCTCAGGCAAAGAAATATGCATTCTAGTCACGGAGCACACTGAAGACTACTCAAGCAGTAAGGTATGTGCCTAACCAGTCAGCAGTGTCCCCCACCTGTGGTCTTCATACCTTTCCTGACTAGACTGGAAAGAATGTGGGCTCTGGGTTCTAATTCATATGGGTCTGTGGGATATTGTAGGCTGCCTCGCTCTTTGGGTTTGTCTGGGGTTTTATCATGATTAGATTGATATGAGAAGCAATATTGTACCCTTCTCAGTGCATCACATCAGGATGTACATAATGTCAATAGGGTTACTACTAGTGATCTTAACTTGGAACCCTTGGTTAAAGTGGTGTGTGCCAGGTTTCTCCACTTTTATATTTTTCCTTTATATTTAATAAATATGCTGGAGAGATACTTTGATATTTTGTTTCTCATCACATTTTCTCCCACTAATTTTAGCAACCATGAGTGGATCTTGCCTGTAATTGTTATTACCATAAGGTTTGCTTAATGATGATTTTCTACTTCCCTTATTTTTAGACTTAATTTTAAGTTCTTTTGCACCTCAGTTTCCTCACCAATAAAAGAGATAATAATTTTTCCTGCTAGAGACAAAGAGCTACATTACATAAGGATCAAAAGATCCATCTAACAGAAAAGCATGAGAATCCTAAATGTGTATACATCAAAAAGAGCTTCAAAGTATATGATGCAAAAACTAATGGAGTTGAAAGGAAAAATAGACAAATCCACAATTATAAGTGGAGACTTCCTATTCACAGGAAATAATAAAACTATTAAAGAATCAACAAGATGTAGAACTGAACAACACCATCAACAACAGGATATAATTGGCATATAAAAAAATACTGCTGCCTGGCCGGTGTGGCTCGGTGGTTGAGCTTCTACCTATGAACCAGGAGGTCACAGTTCGATTCTTAGTCAGGGCACATGCCCAGGTTGCAGGCTTCATCCCCAGTGTGGGGTGTGCAGGAGGCAGCTGATCAATGATTCTCTCTTACTATTGATGTTTCTATCTCTCTCTTCCTTTCCCTTCCTCTCTGAAATCAATAAAAATATATTTTTTAAAAAATACTGCACCTACCTATAGAAGAACACACATTCTTTTCAAGAACTCATAGAATGCTCACCAAGATACAGTAAACCAAATCCTGGGCCATAAAACAAACCTCAACTAATTTAAAATAATTAACATAGACACAGTATGATGATTACAAGAGGGAAATGAGGGTGGGGAGAGAGAGAAGAGGATAAAGGGAGGATAAATTGTGACAGAAAGAGACTTGACTTTGGATGGTGAACACACAATACAATATACAGATGATGTATTATATAATTGTACACTTGAAATCAATAATGGAAAGACAACATGAAAATCTCTCAAATTTAAAAACTAAACACACATCTCAATAATCCATCATCAAAGAGGTCTCAAGAGAAATTTTTAAAATATGTTGACCTAAATTAAAATACAACATATCTAAATTGCTGGGATGTAAATAAAGCAGTGCTCAAAGAAAAATTTAAAGTGCTAAATGCTTATCTTAGAAAAGAGAAAAAGTCTCAAATCAATAATCTAAGCTCCTACTTCAAAAAAACTAGAAAAAGGAGAGCAAAACAAACCCAAGTCAAGCTGAAGAAATGAAATAATAAAGAGCAAAAATCAGTGAAATTGAAAACGAGAGGACAATAGAGAAAATCATTTAAACAGGAAGCTAGTTCTTTGAAAATTTTAATAAAGTTTATAAACTTTTAGCAAGACCGATTAAGATAAGAAGGGAGAAGACAAATATAACCATTATCAGGTATAAAACAGGATATTGCTTCATTTCTAAAGCCATTAGAAGGATAAGAGAATACTATGAAAAACTTTATGCTCTGAAATTTGACAACTTAAAAGAAATGGACCAATTTTAAACTACCAAATTTTAACCAAGATGAAATAGATAATTTGAGTAATCCCATAACCACTAAAGATATTGAATCTATAATTTAAAAGCTCCTGAAAAAATCTCTGAGTCCAGATGAGAATTCTAACCAACACTTAAAGAAGAATTAACACCAAATGTTACACAATCTCTTCCAGAAAATAGAAGTGGGAACATTTTCCAACTCATTTTATGAGGTCAATATTACCCTAATACCAAAACCAGACAAAGACTATACCAAAAAAGAAGAAGAAGAAGAAGAAAGAAAGAGACATAAATGATGAATAAGTTTGGAGATGTAATGTACAATATGGTGACTTATGGTTATTATAAGTTAACAATACTATATTATAGTTAACAATAATATATTGTATATTGGGAAGTTACTAAGAGAGTAGACTTTAAAAGTTCATACACACAGCCCTAGCCAGTTTGGCTCAGTGGATAGAGCATTGGCCTGCAGACTGAAGGATCCTGAGTTTGATTCCGGTCAAGGGCACATGCTCAGGTTGCGGGCTCAATCCCCAATAGGAGGCATGCAGGAGGCAACCAATCAATGATTCTCTCTTATCATTGATGTTTCTATCTCTCTCTCCCTCTCCCTCCCTCTCTAAGATAAAATAAAAGTTTACACATACAAAATAATTTATAACTATGTGAAGTGATGGATGTGTTAACTAACCTTATTGTGGTAATCATTTTGCAATTTATGCAGATGTAATATCACTGATTTATACCTTAAACTTGCACAATGATATATGTCAATTATATCTCAATAAAGCTGGGAAAAATAAAATAAAATTTGCATGGCAAGGCCCAAGTCCTAGAATAGATGAAACAAATATATAAAAAAAGAAGAAAAGTAAGGGAATCGGTCTACCCAATTTAAAGAATTATGTAGCTACAGTAATCAAGACTTTGTGGTATTGGCAAAGGGTAGACACATAGATCAACAGAACAGAATAGAGAACCCAGAAATAGATCCACACAAATATGCCCAACTGATCATTTACAAAGGTCCAAAAGCAACTGGTGCTGGAACAGTTGGGCATCCAAAGGCAAAAAACAAACAAACAAAAAACCTTCAACCTAAATATCATATTGTAATAAAAATTTATTCAAAATGAGTAATGGACTTACATGTAAAATGTAAAATTTCAGAAAAAAACTTAAGAGAAAATTGTCAGGATCTAAGGCTAGATAAAGAGTTCTTAAATTTGACACCCAAAACACAACCCATAAAACATTTTTTTGATAAATTGGACCTCATTAAAATTAAAATCTTTTGCTCTGTAAAAGACCATTTAAGAGGATGAAAAGAAAAGCCACAGACTGGGAGAAAATATTTTTAAACCACATATCCAACAAAAGACTAGGTTGAATACACAAAAAACTCTCAAAACTCAACAGTGAAAAAAAAACACCCCACAAACAATTCAATTAGAAAAATAATCTGATGAATAAAATAGAACCAGAGACAGAAGCATGGAACAGATTGATAAATTTTGGAGGAAAGGTGGGGGTTAGGGGGGTGGGATGGGAGTGATTAACTGGGGGTATTTATATGCATATATGCATAACCAATGGACATAGACAATAGAGTAGTGTAGGCTGGGAGAGGCAGGTACAGAGTAGAGGGGGTCATTGGGGGAAAAATAACACTAACAAACAGAGCGGACATCTGTAATACTTTCAACAATAAAGGTAAATTTTTAAAAAAAGATAACAATAGCCCTGACCGGTTTGGCTCAGTGGATAGAGCGTTGGACTGCGGACTGAAGGGTCCCAGGTTCGATTCCGGTCAAGGGCATGTACCTTGGTTGCGGGTACATCCTCAGTGCGGGGTGTGCAGGAGGCAGCTGATCGATGTTTCTAGCTTTCTATCCCTCTCCCTTCCTCTCTGTAAAAAAATCAATAAAATATATTTTTTTAAAAAGATAATAATGACACATTTTTTTAAAAATAAAATAAAATTCTATTACAACATAAAAAATAAATTTTAAAAATAAACTAAAAGAAAAATGGGCAAAAGATCTGATCAAACAGAGAGAGCATTGCCTGTAGACTGAAGGGTCCCAGGTTCAATTCCAGTCAGGGGCACAGGCCTGGGTTGCGGGCTCAATCCCCAGTGTGGGGGTTGCAGGAGGCAGCCAATCAATGATTCTCACTCATCAGTGATGTTTCTATCTCTCTCTCCTTTTCCATTCCTCTCTGAATTCAATAAAAATATATTTTAAAAAATAAAATAAAATAAAAAAGCGGCACAAGGGATCCTTGTGGTGATCTAACTGTTCTATATATCAACTATGGTAGTGACTACATCAGTCTACTTATGTGACAAATTACATAAAACTAAATACAAAACATACCTGTAAAACTAGAGAAAACTGAGTAAGATTGGTATATTGGATCAATGTCAATTTCCTGGCTCTGATATTGTGCTATAGTTATGTAAGATGTAATCCGTGGGGGAAACTGGGTGAAGGATACAAAAATCTTTCTGTATTGTTACAACTTCATCTGAATCTCCAATTATTTCAAAATTAAAAGTTAATTTTAAAGAAAGTCCACTAAGAAATAAAACCTAGAGGAATGTATGAGCAGACAATACAATATGACTGAGAGAATACGTTTTATTTGAGAGCAAGCACTCACACACACCTACACTAGAATAAATTTATAAACTAGGTAGTGAGAAGAGTTATATGATGGTGGTTGTCTGAGAAAAGAAGCTCTACATCTTGCCTTCTTCCCGATAACGGTGGGAACTACAAGGGCAGAAAGAACCCTGGGTAGGGTTCAGGGTGGCAATAAGACAACTAACAACAACAAAAAAAAAAGACTGCTCAACAAAGATGGTTGTGTGCACCTGGGAAGTTGAGCCAACTCTGTCAGGGTTCCCCAAATCCAGCAAAGTATGGAAGTAATAGAATGAGTTGTGTACATCTGTGAATAGCCCAGAAAAATCTGGAGTGTCCTGGATAAACCATCATGTCCCCTTGACCCATCACAGAACCTTAGAACACCCTATAAATCAAGAGGGGCACAGGAGTGGGCTGAGATATCCAGCCCCCAAGGAATCATACAGTCAAGGATGAGAGTTGTGCTACAAAGGACTTTTGTGAACTGATCACAAAAAACAAGATCAAAAGAGCACATCTCTTATGATGCTGAGGTGGACAGTGATGATGCAGACAAGACGTCATCCTCCAGTGCTTTGGATTTCTGAAAGCCTCCTAAAAACTCAGCTGACAGCTGTCTGACATCAACACAGAATGAAAAACACAATAGAAATTATATTGGCTTCCTTCCTTTCCCTGTCTCACCTATTAATTCCCCTAATTGGTGCTTCCTGGGATCACCTCTCACATCAACTACTTGCATTTGAATTGTATCAGAATCTGCTTTGGGCGATAACTAAAAATAAGGTAATTGCTGATCAGTGTCTCAAACTAAATGCATTGTGTTACATGAAAGAAGCCAGATTCAAAATGCTTCATACTGTATGATTCCATTTATATAACATTGTAGAAAAGGTAAAACTATTAGGATAAAAAATAGATCAGTGGTTGCCAGGGGCTTGCGGGTTGACTAGAAAGGAGTAGCATGAGAGCATTTTTTTAGCGTAATGGAACTGTTCTGTAGCATGATTGTGGAGGTGGTTACATGATTCTACAATTTTCAAAACCTGTGTATCATGAAGAATAAATTTAATGTAAGTACAGATAGCCTTAAAAACACATAGAATTCACTTTGTCTATCCTTCACATGTACAGAGGGTGATCCTGAGGTCCAGGAAGGGAAAGATACTTTCCCAGGTCCCACAGCTATTTCAAGACAAAGCCAGATACCAAACTAGATACCAAACCTCAACAGTATTAGGCTAGTGCTCTTTCTAACAATAAGTGGGATCTCTGTCATTTAGCCAATTTACCTCAAAAGTCTGTGCCTGTAAGAAAAATTTGTTATGAAGATGGCACAATGGCAGTGATCATCTTGGTGATGACAATCCTTATTATATCTGTATTTTGAGTCTCTCTGCTCCAAGTCTCCTCAGTTTACCTTATATCAGTCTTGTGGGGATTCCCATACTTCTGCCTGTGTTGGGTCCCCTGCTTCCTGTATCCTGTATCTTTTTCTTTGCTTTACTCCCTCAGTTTGGTAAAGTACACACTTCAGTTACTTCCTAGAAAAGGAAGCTTGAGATTGTGCATATCTAAAATTGTCTTTATTCTATTTGTCTCTTGATTGATAGTGCGGGTGGGTATAGAATTCTAGATTGGAAACAATTTTCCTTTAAATTTTTGAAGATATTACTCTAGTATTCTACCTTCCAGTGAAGTGTGAAGCCATTCTGATTCTTGGGACTTGGTAATAGCTGTTGTTTTTCAATTCAACTTGTGGGTTCTTCTTGTCCCTATGGTTCTAAAATTTCACAGGTACATACCTTGGTTGGACCTATTTTTAACCCATTGCACTAGTTATACATGGTGGGCCCTTTCAACCTGGAAATTTGTTTTTTCAGTTGAGAAATTTGTCTTGAATTATTTCATGGATGATTTGCTCCCCTCATTCTGAAATGCCTGTTATCAGATGTTAAATCCTCTGTACTATTCCTCCTTCATTCCTCTTTTCTTATTTTTTTTTTCATTGCTTTGGCTTTTGGGTCTATTTTTTGGGAAATCACCCAGACTTTATTTCCCAAACCATCTGAGTTTTTCATTTATGCTATCATGTTTGTTTCTCAGGTTTTAAAAGTTTATTTTTGTTTTCTTTCTTCTAAGGTAGCATCTTATTCTTTTTTCATAGGCATAATATTATCTCTTATCCTTGAGAATGTCTTAACTATTTTCCAAGTTGTTTTTTTCTGTTTACTTTGATTCTTAGTTTGTGTGGGGTTTTTATTATTATTATTATTTATTCTCTGTCTCCCATGTTATCAGTTTTCCTCAGCTTTCCAGTAATCTGCAGTAGATGTTATTGGTATCCTGTGGCTACCCCCAGCTGCTGTGGATGTTGGTTGTTAATGAACTAGAGTTGTCCCTTTCTCTAAAACAGTGATTTCCAACCTTTTTTAATCTCATGGCACACTAAACTAATTACAAAAATTCTGCAGCACAATGGCCAATCTGACAAAAATAGGTATAATTTTGGTTGATTTACAAAATAATAATAATAGTAATTGCCTACTCCTTTTGCTCCAAAGTGATTTTTTAAAAAATCAGGTACCTATACTTATATGTAAGAATTTCTGGTACCAAGAATTAACCAATCAGACGCAACCTTATTATGTGACATGACCAATAAGATGCAACTCTATCATATGACCTATATATTTATGGTTCAGAGACAGGGCATTCACACCAGAGAGCTATTGTTGTGTTGACTGTTGTCATTTTTTAAATTTGACAATCTAAGAGGGAAAAGTTTAGTGCCCCTGACTGGTCGGGTGTTGCATGTTTTAAAAATTCTTGTGGCACACCAGTGTGCAGCACATTGGTTGGAAATCACTGCTCTAGAGAATTGACTTCAGCCAGGAGTTGCCTAGTCTGGGAGGTTATGGCCACTTCCCTGGCAGCCCACAGCCAATGATTAATATGTGGACACACACAAAAAGCCCTCTTGCATTAAGGTCAGATCAGTTCTGTGACGCAGTTCACACTCCAGGGCTCTCTGTGGGATCAGACTGAGGCTAGACTCCAGCTGAGACCACAGCCTTGCTCTTAGCTCCTTCCACTGCTGCTTTTAGAGAAGTGAGACACGTGGTGGGGTGGGAAGGAGGGCTTCTCCTGAGAAACGACTCTCAACCAATCACCTGCACCTAAATCTCCACCTCAGCCTCTGTTTATAGGGAACCTAAGACATCATCATTAGCTATCTGCTCTTAATTAAGAGTAAAGTTTATTGAACGTCCTGAATGTGGGAGTCAGACTTGTCAACTCAGAGGTTTACTGTAGGTAGCTTTGGTGGTCATTTATTGGAAACACCCATGCCAGTTCCATAGTTCCTTCCTTTAGGGCTGGTCAGAGTACCAGAGAAGAGGGGTGAAGTGTGGCTGCCAGTGACTTGGGAAGTGAGCAGAAAAGAAAGCTGAGGATCTCAGCCTGCAGTAAACAAATACTCACTTAAAGGCCCTGTTCTTCACCTGGAACTTTGTTCTCAGTTGTGCCTGGTGTACCCAGCCCAGAGACCCTCTGTTTTACCCCCTCCAGACTAAATCTCCAGCCCTCTGCCTGGTGGGAGAGGGCCCCAGCAGCATGAGGGTGTGAGAGAGAAACTAGGACTTTAACTGCTTTCCAATCACCTTTCACCCAGTTTTCCTGATTTTTGGCTTGCTCCATTCCAGAGGTATCTAAGACTGCCAATTCCTTTTTTTTTTTTTTTTCCAATTTTAGTATTTACCATGAAAGTAGGTCTGTTCTTAGCTTTCCCTGGGTTTCCATTTTCTTGTGACTGCTAAATCAATTACCATTCACCCATCTGTTTTCCAGCTCCCAAAATTCTTTTTGCTATTGTCTCTTTTGTTCCCTCTATCCTCATAAGTTTGTGTCTTTTTAAAAAATATCTACTTATAATAGTTTTAGTAGGTTTCAGAAGGTAGAAAAAGTAGATGTGCAGGTTCAATACACCATCTTAACCTGGGCTGGGAGGGACCTCTGGTCGTATTAAGAAGATTTTCCCTCCTAGCAGCCCCTTCTTGTGAGCCCCTTTGTATGACAGGCCAGTGAGAACTCCAGGTAAAGGAGCCAGAAGCCTGTGATGACATCTGTTTCTCTCGATGGAGGAGACTCTCCCCTACAGAGTTCAAGCTTCTTCCCTCAATCCAGCTTCTGAGAGCATAAAGGCTGAGTCCAGATTATGATCAAGTAGGTTGGAAGGGCAGAAAACCAAGATAAAACAGGTAAGTCTGCCAAGAGGAGGTGCTGCATTAATGGGAGAAGCACAAGATACTGGGTCTCATCTTTTTTCTTTTTTAAAAAATATGTCCTTATTGATTTCAGAAAGAGAGGAAGGGAGAGGGAGAGGGAGAGGGAGAGAAACATCAATGTGAGAGAAATATCCCTACCAGGGACCCTACCAGGGATCAAACCTGCAGCCCTGACCAGGATTCAAACTGGTGACCTTTCAGTGCACGGGACAATGTTCAACCAATTGAGCCACACCGGCAAGGGCAGGGGTTTCATCTTCCTAATGAAAGAGTTCATTCCTTCTAGCTCTGCTTCTGTGACTATGAGGCCAGAAGTCATTCCAGAAAGCCTGACTGCGTTCTTGCCCTCCCTCTTTACTGTCCCTTGCTTTAGGATATGGTGATGGTGGCTGAGAGCTATTTGGGTAGATTGGATAGGTTGAAAAGAGGAAAGAAATAAACCACTATAATTCTTATTTCCTGGAATGGTTGTGGGCAAAGATATCATCCCACTTCAATTCCTCCTTCAATCTCAGACCTAAGAACCCAAAAAAGGGAAAAGGCTGTGACACAATTGGGTGGAAGAACTTAGGAGGGGCAGGAATTGTGGTGATGATAGTGGTAGAGGCTGTGTACCCGAAAGCAGGAGGAGCTGAGTTAGGCAGCTCTCCTTGCTGTACAGATGTAACTTGAAAGTTCCCCAATGGACAAAAGATTGGGAGAACCAAGATGGCAGGTAAACGCTGGTACTCACTGCCTCCCACCACCACATCAAAATTACAACTAATATACAGAACAAGATAGTGAAAAACTATTTGAAGAAATAATGATAGAAAGCTTCCCCCACCTGGTGAAAGAAATAGACTTACAAGTCCAGGAAGCACAGAGAATCCCAAATAAGAGAAACCCAAAGAGGCCCACACCAAGACACATAATTAAAATGCGAAGGGTTAAAGACAAAGAGAGAATCTTAAAAGCAGCAAGAAAAAAACAGTTAGTTACCTACAAGGGAGTACCCATATGTCTTTCAGTTGGTTTCTCAACAGAAACTTTGCAGGCCAGAAAGGAGTGGAAAGAAATATTCAAAGCAATGAAAAGCAAGAACCTACAACCAAGATTACTCTACCCAGCAAAGCTATCATTTAGAATTGAAGGTCAGATAAAGAGCTTCCCAGACAAGGAAAAGCTAAAGGAGTTCTTCACCACCAAGCCAAAATTACAGGAAATGTTGAAGGGTATTCTTCAAGAAAACAAAGACGAGAAAGAGAAGGAGAAGGAGAAGGAGGAGGAGGAGGAGGAGAAGGAGAAATATGAACAATAAAATGGCAATAAATACATATCTATAAACAACTGAATCTAAAAATCAAAATAAACAAACAAGAAATCTAATAAACAAAATAAACTGATGAATAACAGAACCAGAGGCATAGAAACATGGAACAGACTGACGAATCTCAGAGGGAAGAGATTAACCAAAGATTTTACATGCATATATGCATTACCTATGGACACAGACAATAGGGTGGTGAAGGCCTGGGGCAGGGTGGGAACTGGGTGGAGGGGGGCAATGGGGGCAAAAAGGGGGACATCTGTAATACTCTCAACAATACAGATTAAAAAAAAAAAAGAAAGTTCAGCCCTAGCCGGTTTGGCTCAGTGGATAGAGCGTCGAACTGCAGAACAAAGGGTCCCCGGTTCAATTTCCGTCAAGGGCACCAAACCTCAGTTGCAGGCTCCTCCCTGACCTGGGCCCTGGTCGGGGCGCATGGGCAATCAATCAATGTGTTTTTCTCACATCAGTATTTCTCTCTGTCATTCCCTCTCTCTTCCAATCTCTCTAAAAGTCAATGGAAAAATATCCTCAGGTGAGAATTAAAAAAAATTTAAAAAGAAAGTTCCCTGATGGTCATCTATAAGCAATGGGAAGTCAGTGGATACATACTCCAGCCTCCTTCATCAACAGCTGGGAGGACAGTCTGAGGATGTTACCACAAAGTTTCTCAAGATGGAGCCCAGTTGCCCATGACAGTAACTGGCCCATCAACACACCTTAGTATTGGCTTCTCTCTCTTCCATATCTTGCTTTTTTCATTTATTTATTCCTATTTCTTGGGATCACCTTCCAAGTAAATTACCTGCATCCCAGCCCTTGTCTCAGGGGCTGCTCCTTGGGAGAATTCACTCTAAGATAGGTGTCCTGAAATCCAAAAGCAAGTAAGAGCAGGCTGCACCCCCTGGGAAATTATGCTTCCACTTCCTCTGTCTGCATCTGGTCTCAGATAGAAGGAGCACTCCACACAGGATCCTAAGCACATTTATATTTTTAGGAGCTCTGAGTTTTGTTTGGGTCATTGGGCCTATATGTGCCAAAAAAGGCAACATATATTGTTGGTGGCTGGAGAAACAGAATGCTTGGCTTCTGCCTCAGATAGGAAACGCAGCTCAGTTCAAAGCTACTGTGCACATGGGAACCTACACTTCTCCCCCACTCATACTGTTTCATAGTCATGCCCACACATCCTGCATTGAGAAGCAATTCCATCACTCTAAGGGCAGAGTCACACCCCAGCTAGGAGTCCACATGGGCTATGAGGAGGGGATGACTATTGAGAGGATTCTAGTAGGAGGAGACCCAGCAGGAGACTCTTTGGAAATCTCCTATGAAGGGGTTCAGGGAACATAGGACCACACCTCAGTCTCTTACAGAAATGTGAGACTCTTCTGCTGACCCAGTCCAAGGGGTCAAAGCATTGAATAGCCAGCCCTTGAAGGAATTATTCAGATCTCTAGATAATTAAGCAGTCAAATGATTAGCCAATACAAAGGATGTTTTTCTGAGATAGTGCCCACCACTCCACATTAGATAGGCCCCACTAGGTAGGGAGGATATTAGAGGAGTTGGGCTACAGACAACCTTTGATTTCTAGCTTTTGTATGAAAGACTGATTTTTGCCTTTATCGGTCAAACAGTCATTCAAAAACCTTGTATTGAGCCCTGGCCGGTATGATTCAGTTGGTTGGAGCATCATCCCATACACCAAAAGGTGGCAGGTTTGATTCCAGGTCAGGGCATATAGTCAAGTGGGTTTGACCCCCAGTTGGGGTGCATGTGGGAAGTAACCGATCTATGCTACGTTTCTCATATCAATGTTTCTCTCTCTCTCTCTCTCTCTCTCTCTCCAATAAAAACAAAAACCTGTACTGAGCACCACATCCAAGGTGAATAAACTCAGCCTCTGCTCCCACTACAGTTACCATCAGAAAGCTGCTATTCCAACATTAGTCATAGACATTTCATTTAAAATTAGATATCATTTCTTTCCCAGAAGATAAGGAGTCTTAAAGGACTTCTGATCATGTGGGTAGGGGCAGAGTTTTCTATGAAATGGATTGTGGATAACGAAAATGCTTTAAAGGAAGTATAATACAGGGAGAAGATGAGAGAAAACTGGGGGGGGGGGGAGGGGAGATAGAGAGAAAGAGGGACAGCCTCTGAAGGCCTAAACAGTGACGTCTTTCCCTCCTCCTCCCACCCCCATTATGTGGAACAAGGGAACATGTTAGCTGAGAAAGCAACTACTTCCTTCAAGTTCCTGGATGCCTGCTGTTTTGGGGTACCCACCTAAACTGCCATTAATAAACCCACATCCCACGCCTCCTATACATTTTGCCTAGAGAGTGGGGGTTTGGGAGTGGTGAGGGGGGAGTAAAACCTTCTGTATCACTAGGCAAATAGGATCATGGACTAGCAAGTGAACCTCCAGCTGGAGATACCAGGAGACCAAAAACGCTGACTTCTATCCCAAGGGGGATAAGGAACAATCCACTATTGAGAACAGAAGGGCAGGATCCTGTCATATGTATTGTGGAAACTGTGAGGCCAGGTTTCACCTGTCCAGTCCCAAGGGGAGACTTTCTCTCTGACTCAGTGAGCAATTGGGCTAGCTGATGCCTCAACAAAATTTTCATAAGATGGGCTGCCCTGAAAATAGCAACTGAACACAGAACTACTCCTTACATCCTTGCATTCTCTCTCCCTCTCTTTTTCTCTCTCTCTGCCCTGATTTTCACAAGGACAAAGGACATGAAGCTGGAGCCACTCCACCCGTTCATCTACAGCCTGTTTGGACTAGTGAATTTCTAGCCAAGCTTCCTAAGCAAACAAAACAGGTTTCGAAACACTGGTCAGGGGAAGGAAGCCACCAGAAGGGAGGAGAAAGAAAAGGAAGCTCAGCCTTTCTCTCCTCTGTGGAGCCTCCTTCATCCACCAGTGAACATCACCTCTCCCTGTAACGATTGCATTACTACTGTGCATTAGTCACCTGCGCGGTCTCGAGGAAACATTGTTCTTACTATTGAAGGGCTCACGTTCTGGTTGGGAAGGAAAACATTCAAATGTGTAGGAGCCCGAAGAGTGCATGATGCTGAGAGAAAAATTGGTACAAGGCACAGGTGAGGATTCCAAAAGAAAGTCTGTCAACAAGGTGGGAATGGGAAGGAAGACTTCATTTAAAAAGTAGTTTTGAGTGTTCCAAGATAAATGGTGCTTTCATATTAAAGAGAACAGCAAGAACACAGGCACTAAGGGTGAACATCATGGTACTGCTCTGGAAATGGCTGGAAAATCAGAGTCAAAGTGCCAAGCGGGTCAGGAAAAGGGAAAAAGACAGAAACATGGGAACATGTGCATATCATGTAAGTTGATTTGACTTCAGCAATAGCCCTAGAGAGAGAAGAGGAGGCCTGGTTTAGACAGAGTGAGAAGTGCCAGTAAATCAGAGTTGAGAAGGCCCTCCTGCTCCAAACGAGAGCTAGGATGAGGGGGAGAAGGGAAAAGGACCCTGAGGTTCTTGGCTTGAGTGGCAGGGGGGATAGGTGTTGACAGGCAACTTTAGAGGAAGAATGCATCTCCCACATCTTTCCTTTTGCCATACTCTACCTAGCACATGTCTTCATCCATCTCTCACTTTGGGGACTGTGACAAGTGGGTAACTTCTTGATATTTGTCTTTACTTCCCCCTTGCTTTGGAGGTTTATGGTTTGCCAAAGCAGAAGGAACTTGCCTGCAGGCCCTTTCCATGATTACTTTTGCTTCCCAACATTAAGTCACTGAGCTGTTTATGGTTTATATGAGAGGCCTGGAAGGTAGGAGAAGGAAGGAGAACCGCAAGGGGCACAAGGAGACTAAGGAAAAGAGAGACAATCGTTTCGTAAGCCCTGAGCTGCAGAGCCTACACTCTCAGCTGAGGAGCCTCAGAGGGAATAGCTGTAAACCTGCAGGAGGCTCCCACAATCACCAAAGACTTTTTTTAGCCCAAGACTGACAGAGCCAAGGGTTTGGAAACAGGAGGGTGCCTCCGCAGAATACACTGTATCCCAGAGATACTTCCCCAGACCCTCAGAGATGCCTTAGAATTAGACAAAGGCTGAGCCAAGGTCAATTTCTTGACTGCCCTGTGGAATGGGGGCTGGGGCTGAGGGGACTAGGTCAATGCAAATAACAAAGGAATGCGCTCTTTCCTGCATACTTTCCACTATCTGGGCAGATCCTGGATCTCATTCATCACTGAGGTGCCAGCACTCAGCCGAGAGGACCTGCTGCAGGAGAGACAGATGGAGGAAGGGGGCGGTGAGCACGTTATTTCCATCAAACTAATGGGAACACCTGTGCCCTGGGGGCTGGCAGACTGGATGCTAGGAAGCAGATGGTGTTCCAAGGTTTCACTTTTAAAAATGCTTATAGGACATGCAAAAGTACTAAAGATTAAGCGAGAGGATCTATTCGCGGCAGCTCCGCCCGTGGGATTTCCCCAGCAGGCGAGATGGGACCAGGACCAGCCAAGCAGCACAGCGCCTGCGCACTGCAGACCCTGACGCCCAAGAGTCCTCAGCGAGGTGGGCGGGGGATGCCGGGGCATCCGGGTCCCTCACCCCGCCCCGCTGCTTGAATGAGAGGCGCGGCGCCCGCCCCTCCCCCACGGGCCCGCCCCTCGCCCGAGCCGCCCCGCGCAGTCTGCCGCCGCCACCTCAGCTGCACTAGGTCCGGACCGACGCTCTCCACCCACAGCCTGCCGCTCGGCTCTGACGGTCCCGCACGCCTGCCGCTGCCTCCGCCGGCGCTCCCGAGTGAGTGAACAGGCGAGGGCCGGGCGCCGAGGCCCGTCGCCCCCGGGCTGGGGCTTAGGGGACCGGGCGGGTCCGGGTTCGGGATGCTGAGGGGACCGCGGGCCCGCGCCCCTGCGCCAGCCTCCCACACACTCACTCTGTCCGCTCCGGAGGGGGGCAGGGAGGAGCGGGATCGCGGCCCCCGCGGGGCGGGACGCGGAGGAGGGTCCGCCCGGGGTCGGCGGGTGAGTCTGGCACAAAGGGCTGCGCGGGCTGTCACCGGGAGGTCACCGAGGGAAGGTTCGTGACGCCCCGCACGCTCCACATGCCTGTGCCCGGCTCGGGCCCCCGGGAGTGGGAGGAGGCTGGGATGTGCAGGAAGGCGAGGATGGCGAGAACGGCTGCCTCCGTGCTGGCTGTGGGAACGCGCCTTGGGGAGCGCGGCGTGGCAGTGTTTTCCTGGTCCCCATCTGCTCCTCCCCTTTCTTTGTGGCGTTTGTCTTGTGGTCGTTTGTCACTGTGTATAGCTATGGTCTAGGTGCGAGCTCTCGCCTCGGCTTACTCAAAGTCAGGTGGCGGCCTCCCGTCTGTGGGTGGGGAGCGCGAGTGCTTCCACACGCCAGAGAATTAAGGACCCTTCTTTGTTTGCAGAAACCTAATGGTGTGTGTGTGTGTGTGTGTGTGTGTGTGTGTGTGTGTGTGTGTGTCTCCTATGAAATGAATCAGAGATAATTAAAAAGGATCTGAGGAAAAAAGACTTATTACTTCATCAGACTTTTACCCAATTCTGTCTCTGATGTTCTTTCAAACAGTATTTTGTTTGTTTCTTACTGTAAAACCAGTGGGTTTCGTTACAGTAATTGAAAATGTATGTCTATATTCTCATGGATCTATACTAGTATATCTAGAGAACACTTTTGTTTGGAGGGTTTAGTTAATGGGCAAAATACCCATATGTTTGTGCATGGGAATACTCCAGTCCATATAGGTTTAGTTCGTTTACACTATATCCCTATACTCATATACATGTATGTAGAAGTACTCCAGTATATCTAGGACCCTGTTTTCTCAGCTCCTCGGTACAGGAAGATTTTGTTTCTTCCTGCCCTGTATTAATGAGAAGGTGGTCCAGCAGGTTCCGTCCACCTTGCTTTTGTTCTTAATGCTTTGGCACCGGGTTTTATTGCATATTACCCTGGCATGTGCCCTTGCTTTGATCTGAATTTTCTTGTGTTCTGTTGTCTGGTTGTGCAGCCCAGCTCAATGGCTCCTCTTACCGGACTACTGGGAAACAGAACACCTTTTATCATTGTCCTCATCCCCGGAGAGAGAAGGAAACTGCAGGTTCCCACAGACTTTCACTTGGTCATTAAGAACTGCCTGACTTTGTCGTCTTCCTAAAGTTAGAAGACCACAAGTTACAGGTTGATGTAGACCATTTAAAAAGAAGCAATTCTAATAGCACCAGCTATTCCTTGCTATTTCCTTTGGACTTTTTTCTCTTTTTAAGCCAGGTTTTATAAGCTTTAGAAGATAATTGATTGCATTAGTTTTTAAAATATTTTTTATAATTGAGTTTTACCCTTATAATTTTGCAAAGTGATGGGAAATTAGTTAAAGTTGGTTGTAAGAAACACACCTCCAAAATATATTTTTATGATGATCTTTGGTTCAAAATAGTGGTGGTAAAAATATTTAGAAGGGCTTACTGGATGATATGAGTAATTGAATCTTTAAGATTCTCTTGAAGATTCTTTTTTAATCACGTGTATTTTAATTTGTGGTAGTTTTCAGTACAAAATAAAATGTAAACTAAGCAATCTTCCACAGCATTGTTTATTCCCTCTATTAAAAACATTTGCTTTTAATTTGAAGGGGAAGTTTTCCAGCTGTTGTATTGGGATCCATTATTCTTGGTAAAATTCTTACCTTATGTTAGCATAGTCAAATTCTTTTTTTCGTTACTGTTAAAATTAGTAAAAGATGACTTTTCAATTTGGAGAAGTTTTGGTTTTATGAAATAAAATTTTAATATCAATGAATTTTACTCAAAAAAGTTAACTTAAAAACAAGGGCTTCATTAATTTCCTTAACTAGTATCACTAATATTGAAGCAACTCCAATAATTTTATAAACTGTCCACATTCAATTTTTATTTTTTTTTAGGAATCCCCTTAAAACAAACTATAAGGGGAAGTTCTAGATAAACAAAGTCATATAACCGGAATTGTCGCTGAAATAGGCTTGCATAGTACCACAATATTGTGGAACTTTAATTTTGCAAGAGTGACTTAGCTATTGTTTGAATCAACAAGGGAACCTAAAACATCCTGGTCTTGTTCAGCATTCTGTTAACTAAATCTTTACCAACCCATAGTTTAGCATTTCCTATAGTATGATGATTAAAAAAAATAATTCTAAAGTAATTTCTGTATCATCAAAGTAGATTAAATTATGTTAAATGCTGTTTTAGTAGTAAATATAGTCTTTATATTCATTAGAAATATCAATATTGTTATATCAGTGATGGTAATAGCAGGTATGGTGACAGTTACCCAAAACTGGGTACATTATCCCCCCAACAATGTCTGATAATAAAAAGTAGAATATTTTTTCTGTTGAGCATTTTCTATCAATATTTGTTTTCTGTTCAAATGGCAATTTATTTTAAAATCAGTAACAAAGTAACATTATAATGTATTGGCTTAAACTATATGAAATTACCACTTTTTTTTAGATTGGGGAGTAGTAAAAAATCAGCAATTTTATATGGTTCAACCACTTTCAATTCTCAGCAATTCCTTCTGGTATTTACCTTTATTTCTATTTCATTTTTAATGTTTAAACTGCTATTTCTTTACTTTTCACCTTTGGATATTTGGACATTATCTATTTTAGAAGTCTTTCCACCCCCTACTCATACTTAAGCTTTACAGTTCCCAGTTAAGTCAGTTTTCAGTATTTATATGACTGTGACAATGTACCTGTTATTCACAGATGAGCCAGGTAGGGTCTAATATTACATTTTCTTTCTTGAACAACTTTTGTTTCTCCTGAATTAAATAATTACCTCTTTTGTTTGTTCTTCATTTGCTTAGTTTTCTGTATACCAGTTACTAATTCATCCTCAAATTCTATGACAGAACTAATAGTCTTTCAATATTTTCAAATAATCTGTTTCATTCTTTTTTCTAGCTGTCATCTTAAGACTTTCCTTTGTTATCATTTTGGGAATTCCCTTTGCCTTCTTCCTGTGTTAGATCCTTTATTCCTGAATCCTGTGTCTCCTTCATTCTTTAGTAGCTTCCTGAGAAAGGGCACATACAAACTCTGAAATTCCTTCCTAAATTCAGCAGTTGCATGTCTGGAAATGTCATTTTACCCTCACACTTGAATAGTGGTTCAACTGGATATTGAATTCTAGATTGAAAATTAGTGTCCCTCTTTTGAAAGCATTGTTCCATTAGCTTCCAGTATTGCTCTTTTTTTTAAAATCCTCACCCAAGGATATTTTTTCATTGATTTTTAGAGAGAGTGGAAGAGAGAGGGAAAGACAGAGAAACGTCGATGTGAGAGAAACACATTGATTGGTTGCCTCCTGCATGGCCCTGACCAGGGCCCAAGCCAGGGGAGGAGCCTGCAACTGAGGTACGTGCCCTTGACCAGAATCAAACCTGGGACCCTTAAGTACCTACACTCTATCCACTGAACCAAACCAGCTAGGGCTAGTATTGTTCTTAAGAAGTCCAATGCCATTCTAATCCCCATTTCCTTTTTCCTCTCACTCTGAAAGATTTTAAAATCTTTTGTTTATCCCTGGTGTTTCTGATATTTCATGATGTTTCTTAAAACATTTTTTTTTTGTGTGCCGAAACCGGTTTGGCTCAGTGGATAGAGCGTCGGCCTGTGGACTGAGAGGTCCTGGGTTCGATTCCGGTCAAGGGCATGTACCTTGGTTGCGGGCGGCACATCCCCAGTGGGAGGTGTGCAGGAGGCAGCTGATCGATGTTTCTCTCTCATCGATGTTTCTGGCTTTCTATCCCTCTCCCTTCCTCTCTGTGACATATCAATAAAATATATTTTAAAAAAAAAACATTTTTTTTTTTTGCCATGGGGCAGATAACTTTTTCCCCAAATGACTATATGGTATAGATGTCCATGTAAACACATACACATGTCCCATCTCATCCAATATGCTATTCTTTATGGTGTTGACATGCCTCCATCAAAAGGTAGGGTCTTTGTTTCCTCTCCTTGAACCTGTGCAGACATAAATGCTCTCCAGAATGTTAGGTCTTAAGACAAAATCATAATTTAAGAGCACAGCAAAATGATCAAGAGCATGCACCTTGTGTGTGTGTGTGTAGGAGGTAGGGGGTATCTTTTTATTTTTTACTTTTAAATGGAATAATCACTGAAAATGTAAGCATCAGAGAAAATTTCTTCAAGCAGTGAAATGCTTTGGAATCAACACAAAGACTACCAGGTACATTTTTAAAAATCTCCCGTAGGGCGTGGCAAAACCATTCATGACCAAAAAAGAAACACTCTTTAAGCTTCATGATTAAATATGTCACGACTAAATATGACATGTATTATTTGCAAGAATTTCTGTGATGAGAAGATAGACAAATGGAGCTATGTAGACTACGGCTTGATTGGACATTGTCAGTGACTTTGTGTTTATCTCATAGAATTTTTTTAAATTTTTTTATTGATTAAGGTATTACTTATGTGTCCTTATTCCCCCATTACCCCCTCCCATCCCCCCACTCATGCCCTCAACCCCTTGTTGTCTGTGTCCATTGGTTAGGCTTATGTGCATGCACTCATACAACTTAACAATAGGAAGATAAACAACCCAATTTAAAAAAATGGGCAACAGACCTAAATAGATACTTTTCAAAAGATTTTTTTTTTAACCCATCACTTTTTTTCCATTTACGGTTCTTTCTCCCTCATCTAGCTTTTCCATGAGTGGCTGAATATTACTGGAGAACTTCAGAGTCATGATTAAAAATCTGAAGTGGGCTCTCAGCACTGCCCAGGAAAAAGCTACGAGATTCCTAATAAGACGTTTTTGCCTATGACTATTTAATAATTTCTCCCCACTCTTGAAACTCATGTATAGCCCACCCCTTTCCATACTGATAAGCAGGCCTCATACTTCAGTGAGGGTTTAGAAGTTATCAGACAGACACCCTTCATCTTTTCATCACTAAATCTAGAAATTTACCTTCCTTAAGACTCATGTTTTCTGTTTCTGTCAGAGGCTAACTCCCCTCCAACTGTATTCCCTCATAGCTACTCAAGGACTTGACTCCTGTATTTGTGCCCTCTCTAGCATTAGCAACTTTCCAGGGTACCATTTATAACAACATATACACATGCTCTGCTATTACCCATCTTTGAAAACAGAAGAAAAATTACAACAACCAACTTTTCTCTGACCTCCCATTCATCTCCTTCTGTTTACTTTCATGGTTATATGTCTCAAAAGAGAAGTCTATCTTTCCTCCCTACCTCCTGTATAATACATAGCACTGTCTGAAAATCTGTTGTTCGCTGATTTTTTTTGCCTCTTACCCCCATTGGAAGGTCAGCTTCAGGAAGGCAAGGATCTTATCTATTCCCACTATGTCCCCTAGGACAGCAACTGGCACAAGTACCTACTCAATTATATTGGCAAAAAAAAAAAAGCACAGCTGACATTTTTAATCTGGTAGAATGAATAGCTCTTTCCTTTTAAGTTTTTCTGACAAAGTCAAGTTTTTTAAAAATATATTTTTATTGATTTCAGAGAGGAAGAGAGAGGAAGAGAGAGCTAGAAACATCAATGATAAGAGGGAATCATTGACTGGCTGCCTCTTGCACGTTGGATCGAGCCTGCAACCCAGGCATGTGCCCTTGACCAGAATCGAACCTGGGACCCTCTAGTCCACAGGCTGATGCTATCCACTGAGCCAAACTGGCTAGGGCAAGTTTTATTATTATTTTATTTTCTGATTTTATTTTTTAGCAAGTTTTATTTTTTAATTATTCACCACTTTTTGCTACACTTAGAGTGAAAAATTATGAAGATTATATTAATAATTGAATTTTTCCCTACATTACATTACATTTAATTCTTTCATAAACGTAATTTCATTGGCAGTCTTGCACCTGGATTCTGGAATTAGACTGGTTGGAGTTGAATTTTAGCTCTTTCACTTTTTGCCATGTGACCTTGGTAGGTTTCCTCACCTCTCTGTTTCCTCATCTACAAGATGGAAGCAAGAGTAGTAGTACCCACCACATATGTTTGTTATGTGGATCAAATAAGATAACATGTAAAATGCTAAACTCAGTACTTGATGTGGGTTTAAATCTAATATGAAAAATAATTCTAGTTATTTGTATAGCCTTCTTCAATTTATAATATTTGATCTGACTTATTCACTGTAATATTTTTGTCCAGAGTACTTATATCTTCTAGAGCTGTGGTCGGCAAACTCATTAGTCAACAGAGCTAAGTATCAACAGTACAACAATTGAAATTTCTTTTGAGAGCCAAATTTTTTAAACTTAAACTTCTTCTAACGCCTCTTCTTCAAAATAGACTCGCCCAGGTTGTGGTATTTTGTGGAAGAGCCACACTCAAGGGGCCAAAGAGCCGCATGTGGCTCGCGAGCCACAGTTTGCCGACCACGGTTCTAGAGTATGTTGGCTTTAAATGTGATTCAGCTGTTTTTAGTTTTATGTTTGTTTTTTTCTGATTCCTTTCCTCTCTATTACTCAGATTATCCCAGGTGATAGATGGGTAAAATGATCTACAGTTGACACATGAGCACCATGTAGCACTTCCCAGCAGTTTGATCATTTGATTAATCATTTTGATCACTTGATAAAATATTATTTCAAGTCAAGCCCTGTTCTTTATTTGGCTTGCCTAGGAATGAGGTTCCTTCTTCATGTTATTCCACATTAAGTTTTCTTATTTCTGGAAATGCAATACATCATCAACAGATTTTTTTTATTAAGTAGCTATAAGACACTGTTGTTTTCACTTACTAGTTAGCTGGGAAGATGAATATCAGTAGCAATACAAAATCCACTATGAGGGCCACATGAGGGATAAAGACAGGCTCTGTAGAAGTTCAAAGTAGGAAAAGTCATGTCCTGCCAACCTTAAGGAATTCCTACAACTTTTCTGCATGTTAAAAGGTTTTAGACTATTCCCATATTATTTGTTTTGATTTTTATTTTGAAAGCTTGCTTAATAATCATGGGAATAGTTCAGATTTTAAGGCTGATAATACACAAGCTAAAACCTAGAGCAGTTTTTCATTTTAGAAATTGTTTCTTGACATAATTAACTTAGCAGTTATTCTGCCTCTTTCTTTTCTTTTTTTTTTTATAATATATTTTATTGATTTTTTACAGAGTGGAAGGGAGAGAGATAGTTAGAAACATTGATCAGCTGCCTCCTGCACACCCCCCCTGGGGATGTGCCCACAACCAAGGTACATGCTCTTGACTGGAATCGAACCTGGGACCCCCCCAGTTCGCAGGCCAATGCTCTATCCCAGCCGTGGGCAAACTACGGCCCGCAGGCCGGATCCGGCCCGTTTGGCTGTTCTATCCGGCCCGCGGAGCTGAAAGAGCAGAGGGTTCTCTTGCTCTCCCCTCCGCTCCTTCACCAGCAGCAGTGTTAACATGGCAACGTCGGGAAACACTGCTGCAGCTCCTTCTTCTGAGTGGGCGGATTTATATCCGCCCATTCAGTAGAAGGAACAACCTCTCAATCTTCCAGAGGCTCCTTGTAATGCCCGTGGACGCATCCCCCAACATCACCCTGGGAATGCGTAGACACGTTATCGTGGTGATGTAGGGAGACACGCCCCTGGAGAGCACAGTATCAGAGCATTAGCTAAAAAGGAGACCAACAACACTGTTCCCACTGAAGTTGATGTTTTAAAGACCAAAAACCTTTCAACCCAGTCTACATTGCCATCTACATCTACGTCCCGGGCATAATTTGGAAGTTGCACTAAAGAAAATGTTTAATTTACTGTTTACGCATTTTGTTCTTTTCTATTTGTTTTAGTTTTAAATTATTTTATTATATTTAAGTTTAATTTGAAAGGCTTTTGTACCTTTCCTTTGTTAGGCAATTTTATTTTGCCTTTGCCATCTTCAATATAAGGTATGTTATTGTGCTATGATTCCTCCATTTTTTGAAGTTTCAAATTATAATAATTAGTGTTTACATTCTTGTTAAAATGTTTGAAATGAATAAAACTATTGAAATTAAAAAAAAAAAAAGACCGTACCCTTTTATGTAATGATGTTTACTTTGAATTTATATTAGTTCACACAAACACTCCATCCATGCTTTTGTTCCGGCCCTCCGGTCCAGTTTAAGAACCCATTGTGGCCCTCGAGTCAAAAAGTTTGCCCACCCCTGCTCTATCCACTCAGCCAAACCAGTTAGGGCCTCTTTCTTTTCTTATCTAGGTAAGCAGGGGGGACTCCTCCAATTATCTGAGCATTTTTGACATCAGAGTGTGGTGTTAGGTAAATTTAGGGTTCAAAAAGAAAGCCAGATGGTTTAAAGGAATTGTGAGCACTCCAACTAGTGCAGTCCATTGAAAGCCAGCTGGCTGAGCCTCATCTGCTCTGGAGGTAGAAACCAGACACTTTGTTCCATGCCAGCTGGCCCAGGAGTAGCTGGCCAGTGGCCTTATTTTGGTTGGCCATTCCTGGGAAAGCCAGCCTGGGGCCCTCCATCTGCCCTAAGAATCATCTGAAAGTTGCTCTGTGCTTCCATGATGCTCTAGAGCAGTGGTTCTCAACCTTTCTAATGCCGCAACCCTTAAATACAGTTCCTCATGTTGTGGTGACCCCCAACCATAAAATTATTTTCGTTGCTACTTCATAACTGTAATTTTGCTACTGTTGTGAATCTTAATGTAAATATCTGTGTTTTCCGATGGTCTTAGGATCTACAGCAGCGGTTCTCAACCTGTGAGCAAAATTACAGTTATGAAGTAGCAACAAAAATAATTTTATGGTTGGGGGTCACCACAACATGAGGAACTGTATTAAAGGGTCGCGGCATTAGAAAGGTTGAGAACCACTGCTCTAGAGAGTTGGAGCAAGCCTGAGTGACCAGGAAAGGAAGCCACTTTTTACATAGCATTACAAGTGAACTTCACATTAAGTTGTGAACTTGCTCTGGAAAAGTATAATGCACTTGAGTTTTTATGGATTCAATACTGTTAGGTGTATTAGAGTTGCTTATGGTTAAAGTATCTATAGTGAATATTTTCATATTGTAAATAACTTACAGTTGACCTGCTTTCAGAGTTCCTGTTTTCATTTATTGATTTTTCTTAAAGTGAGGTTTGCCTGTTCTTTTCATTGTCTTCTTCTTCAAAGTTTTGTTCATTTAGATTAGTAATTTTCATCTGTCATAAAGCTTGCTCCTATATAAACCATGGGTTTCTTCTGTAGAAGGTTATGTGTGTCTTAAAATCAGTATCTCATTTTGTCTGTTATTTATGTTTTCCTAACTACACAGCTGTTTGTATCAGATACAGTTCTTCCTTTAGGAAACTTATGTCATAATAATTTAATTGAGAACAAAGTGCAAGTATGGCACTGCAGGTATGAGCATTCAGTTCATTTGAAGACAGTGTTTATTGAATTCTCAAAATTAATAACTTCACAACAGTCTATCAGTATGCTTTAGGTTACCTTTAAAATTTTTCTTCCAACTTTGGAGACTGAATGGTGCTGCATTACTTATATTTATTAAGTTCATCTAGGCCAGTGGTCGGCAAACTCATTAGTCAACAGAGCCAAATATCAACAGTACAACAATTGAAATTTCTTTTGAGAGCCAAATTTTTTAAACTTAAACTTCTTCTAACGCCACTTCTTCAAAATAGACTCGCCCAGGCTGTGGTATTTTGTGGAAGAGCCACACTCAAGGGGCCAAAGAGCTGCATGTGGCTCGCGAGCCGCAGTTTGCCGAGCACGGATCTAGGCAAACCAAAAAATTTATGAACTACCTGTATCTCCTATTGTTCTTAACCAACTCTAAGCATGAAATATTATGCTCAGTGCTCTAAACTTGAAATAGAATCTAGGTATCATATCCAAATAGGCTCTTCATCTTGGACTGAAAGAATTTGACAAATAATGAAACACCAAAGTATGAGCTAATTTAGTTTATGGGAAATGGGTGGGAAGGGAAGTCAAAGGTGTAGGCTTCCATTCTTTTCCTTTAGCACAAAAGAAATTGCAAAACTTTTTCAAAAATATGTTGGACATCTCATGCTTGGCTGTAATTAAATGAAAGTTTTTGCTTAAACTTATTGTCCCTGAAACAAGCGTTAAGGCATTTTTGTGGTAGTAAGAGATATTTTAAAAATCATAATATATCAGTAGCCAGGGGCAATATTATACCCAGAAAGTCATCTTTCACCTCAGGTAACCTATGTCAAAAAATATTTTATGCTAATACTTTACATGTATTGTTTTTTACTCCTTACAGCACCAACTCTCAAAGAGTTGTTTATGGGTGATAAAACAGAAGGTCAGAGAAGTAACCTGTTCAGGTTCACAAGGTCAGAGGCCAGGTTTAAAACCCAAGCCTTCAGTCCTAGCTGGTTTGGCTCAGTAGATAGAGCGTTGGCCTGTGGCCTGAAGGGTCCTGGGTTTATTCCCGTCAAGGGCACATGCCTGGGTTGCGGGCTCGTTCCTCAGTAGGGGGTGTGCAGGAGGTAGCCAGTCAATGATTCTCTCTCATCATTGATGTTTCCATCTCTCTCCCTCTCCCTTCTTCTCTGAAATAAATAAAAATACATTTTAAAAAACAAAACAAAAAACCAAGCCTTCATCCTTTAGCCCACCACATAGCACAGTTGATGTTACCAGTTTTCACAATAATATGTCTCTTTATTATTTAGATACTATCCTGCACTGGCACTTTTGGAATACCATTTATAAAGGAAATTCAGAAACCTTTGCAGAAAATAGCTGGAGAATAATGAGACATTTGGGGAGCATCTATATTCTGATGCTCTTGAAGTAATTAATCGTTGCAAAACTACTGCAATAAAGATGAAGAAAATAAAAATGACTTGTTAGACTTAGAATGGGACAAAGGAGCTGTATAGTTTCCTAAGGTTGCCATAACAAATTGCTACAAAATTGATGGCCTAAAACAGAAATTTATTCTCTCACAGTTCTGGAGGGCAGAAGTCTGAAATCAAAGTGTTAGCAGGGCTGCTATACTTCCTCCCAAAACTAGGAGAGAGTGGTTCATCCAACTTTTGGTGGTTCCACATGTTTCTTGGATGTAGCTACATAACTCAATCTCTGTTTCTGTCTTCACATAGCCTTCTCCTCTTTCTCTCTAATAAAGACACTGTCCTTGGATTTAGGGTCCACTGGATAACCCAAAATGATTTCATCTCCAGATCCTTCACTTAATTACATCTTCAAAAACCCTTTTTCCAAATAAGGTTACATTCACAGGTTTCTGGGCATGAACATATATATATTTTTTTTTTGATGTCTTTGTTGGGCGGGGGCAGGACGGGAGGAGGGTTACCATTCAACCCACTGCAGTGATAAGCACTTCCTTAGTGATTTTCATTTTGACTGCTGCATCACACAGAATCCCATATTAGACAGGTATTCAGTAGACCAGGATACAAGATGGGGAAAGGTATTGGAAGTATAGAAGGATTGAAGTTCAGAGGACGGTTAGGGGAGTCAAGGAAGGCTTCATAGAGGCTGTATTGCTTGTGATAGATCTTGAAGGGTCGATAGACTTTTATCAGATGGTTGGGGTAGCCTGGAATATGCAGATAGTAGTAGTTGCAAAGGTAAGGAGCCTTCTTCATTTGACTAAAGTGTGGTACTTCGAGAAATAGTGGAGAATAGAGTTGAATAGCCTAAGCCAATTCCTAGGAGGCCTTTAATGTAAGTAGATAAATTTGTACTTTGTTTAGAGTTGCTTATCCAGAGCACTGTATTACAAGGGTTTCTAACAGGCCTTCATAGCTGTTATAAATCCCTTTGAAAAATAATTTAGTTTTTTTTTTTCTATAGAAAGATTTTCAGGTTAAGAACCACTGCTCCATTAGAAATAAAATGTTGCTTTATGCTTTGAAAGATGTCTCTGGAAGATTATTGGTTTTCTGTTTGATTTACTTTACTTGGAAGATAATTTGAAAATGGAGCTTCAATGAGTCTCAGTCAACACTAACTGTGGAATACGTTATAAATTTTGCATACTAAAAGTTAAAATACTCTCAGGAGGGATGTGAAGGTAGGTCCTGTGTTCATAGAAAACTGATCAAATTATTACACAAAAAGAAAAACAGCATTTATTTCAAAATGCAGCTATGACTTCTTTTCTTTGTCTCAGTTTTCTCTATTTCACTTCACTACCACCATCCATTTAGAACTCCAGAATTATATAAAATCATGGCACAGTTCTAAAGGGAGAAAACAGCTGCATTTCTAAAAGATATTATTTTAAACTGCTTGTTCTCTACTGTGGGTTTTCAGTGGAATAAAACTATATATTATACTGCTGTCCGACTGTTTTAGTCCGATCAGGCTGCTATAACAAAATATCATAGTCTGGGTGCCTTACAAGCAACAAAAATTTCTCACAGTTCTAGAGGCTGGGAAGTCCACGATCAAGGCCCTGGCAGATTCTGTGTCTGGTGAGGACCCACTTCCTGGTGCATACATGGTACTTTTTGTTTGTCCTCAAGTGGGGAAAGGGATAGGAAAGGTATCTGGGGCCACTTTAGAGGACACTAATCCCATTCATGTGGGCTCCACCCTCATGACCTAATCACCTCCAGATAATCACACTGGGATTTAGGTTTCAGTATATGAATTTGAGGGGTGGGGGGGACACAAACATTTAGTCAATAGCACTGACCATACGATACAAGGAGAAAATTGATGTTTTCCATATAACTGACTCAATTTCTAAATAATCAAATGCTGTGTTTATTTTTTCACTGATCTATTTATAGTCTACCTGAGATTAATATTAATTAATTAATTTACCTGTACTTTTTTTCAGGCTTCTCTGCTAATTTTTTAAAATTTTTTATTACAAAACACTGTAGATACACTCAAAAGTAGATAGTACAACACACCCCTATATGCCCTTCTCTCAGTTTCAGCTATTATTAAGATTTTGCCATATTTGTTTCATTTACTTATTTTTCTTTTATCTTTCTTTGCTGAGGTATTTTAAGCAAATCCTGGGCATTTCTGTATATATACCCTGACATACTTCTATATGCATCTCTAAAAAATAAGGATATTGTCTTATAGAACTAAAATACCATTCTCACACCTAATAAAAGTAACAATTACACCTTGGTATCATCTAATAGTAGATCCTATTCAGGCTTGCCCAGTTGTCTCAAGAATATCTTTTTAGAGATGGTTTGTTCACAGTGGGATTCATAGTCCACAGATCATAACTGGTCATTTTGTCTCTCATGTCTATTTTGATCTAGGGCAGTTTCTCCTCCCTCCCTTTCTCCCCACCTTTTTGTTTGTGCCATGAACTAGTTGGAGGAACTGGGTCAGTAGTCCTGTGGAACTTCTCACATTTAGGATTTGTCTGTTTGCTTCATCATGGTGTCACTTTGTTGCTCTGTTCGCTTTGTTTCTTACAAATGGAAGTTAACTCTAGAGGCTTGATTGAAATCAGGATTCAATAAATGGTGTTGGGAAAACTGGACATATACTTGCAAAAAAATGAAACTAGACCACCAACTTACACCATACACAAAAATAAACTCAAAATGGATAAAGGACTTAAACATAAGATGGGAAACCATAAAAATTTTAGAAGAAGCCATAGGCAACAAAATAGCAGACATTTGTTGTAAGCTCTTAGGGCAGTGGTTGGCAAGCCGCGGCTCGCGAGCCACATGTGGCTCTTTGGCCCCTTGAGTGCAGCTCTTCCACAAAATACCACATGCTGCGCACATGTACAGTGCGATTGAAACTTCGTGGCCCATGTGCAGAAGTCGGTTTTCGGCCTGGGCAGTCTATTTTGAAGAAGTGGGGGTGTCGGTCAGTCAGGCGACGGGAGACACGGCGCCGGGGAGGCGCGCGTGATTCATGCACGAGTTGAGTGAGCCAGTCAGTCAGCAGTCTCATTGTGCAGTGGTTAGTGCTAGTCACGCCCGCAAATCGCGCGCGGGTGACAAAAGTACCTACTCGAAGCATAAAGTTACCTGTATTTTTCCAACCAGCTGCAAATCCTACAGGTATTTTTGTCATCAATTTAAGAATTGTAATTATTTTGTGTTGGTGGCTTTATTATTATAAAATGGAACTTTTTTTTAGGTGCCCTGTTTGACATGGCTACAAAGAAGAAGCAAAGAAAAACAGAAGACAAAAACCGTGAATTTAAAGTTGAATGGACCGAGACTTTTGCGTTTATTCAAAACTTAAATGGCCTTCCGACCTGTCTTATTTGTCAGGAAAAATTGGCGCATAACAAGAAATCAAATTTGGAGAGACACTTTACAACTAAACACGTGTCATTTAGTACTAAATATCCTGTCGGTGATGCAAGGAAGAAAGCAGTTGAGGAACTTCAGAAGAGTCAAGAAAAATCAAGTTCTGTATTTAATTACTGGATGCAATCTTCCAACAATGTTAATATTGCAAGTTTTGTGATTAGTCAAGAGATTGCTAAGAGAGGAAAACCATATACAGACGGCGAATACATAAAAACTTGTTTTATAAATGCATCCGAAGAGCTATTTCGGGATTTTAAGAACAAAGCAGACATTCTAAAAAAAATTAAAGAGTTACCATTGTCTGCTAAAACAGTGAAAGATAGAACAGTCAAAATGTCTTCGAATATAACCGACCAGCAAGTCGAAGATCTTAAATTGGTTTCAGCTTTATCAATAGCAGTTGACAAGTCTTGTGACATAAATGATACAGTGCAAGTTTCACTTTTTGTACGATTTATTTCATCTACAGGTCCTAAAGAAGAACTTTTAGGATTATTGCCACTCAAAGGTCAAACACGTGGAGAGGATATAGCAAATGCTGTAATTGAGTGCATTGAAAAACATCATATTCCACTCGATAAAATTGTCTCAATTTCAACAGACGGGGCGAAAAGTATGACCAGCGTAAGAAACGGGTTTGTTGCTATTTTGAAAGAAAAAATTAATCATGAGATACTTACTTACCATTGCATCACTCATCAAGAAGCACTTTGTGCGCAGACATTTCCAGAAGAAATTTGCAAAGTTATGGAATTGGTGATTAACATTATCAACTCCATTATAGCTAAAGCTCTTAATCATCGCCAATTTAAAGAATTTTTAGTTGAAATGGAGAGTGAGTACGAAGATCTGCTGCATAACAAGGTACGTTGGTTATCAAGAGGAAACGTTTTGAAACGTTTCGCTTCCTTATTAACAGAAATTAAAGCATTTCTCCTTGAGAAGGGTGTTCACTATCCAGAACTAACGAACGATCAGTGGATCCAAAAATTTTATTTCATGATAGACGTTACGGCTCATCTAAATCAGCTTAATCATAAACTACAGGGGAAAGGAAACACAATTTTTTCCATGTTAGAAGAAGTTATTTCATTCGAAAACAAATTATCTCTTTTTGCTCGAGATTTTGAAAGAGAAACTTTGATTCACTTTCCAAGCCTGTTGAAACATCGCCAAGAAAATAATTCTGATATTGACATTTGCTATTTCAAAACAACACTTTTAAATATGAGGGAAGCTTTTCTCAACAGGTTTCAGGAATTAAGAAACAACAAAGCGACGTTAGCCTTTGTTAAAAAACCTCTTAATGCTACTGTAACAGAATTAAATTTTTCTCCCTTTAATATTGACATTAGCAACTTTGAAATGCAATTGCTGGATTTAAAAAACAAAGAATTGTGGAGCTCGAAATTTGAACGTCTTTGTGCTGATATAGAAATATTGGAGAAAAACAAATGTGAACTTAGTTCACAGCACAAGTGGTCTGCTTTGAAAGACCTGGAGAAGGAAGATATGTTGATTTTTAACACCTGGAATAGTATTCCTGACTCATATAATCAACTGAAAAAACTAGCGTTTGCTGTTCTTTCCTTATTCGGGTCTACATATTTATGCGAACAATCATTTTCAAGCATGAACCTTATCAAAAGTAAATTGAGAAGTCGTCTTATTGATGAGAACCTGGAATCGTACCTAAAATTAAAAACAACAACATACAAACCTGACTTACCCAAACTTTCGAAGGAGATGCAAGGCCATTGTTCACATTAGTGTTTGTCAGTCATTGTCATGATTTAATTTTATGGATATTGTAAGGTAAATTGTAAGGAATTTAATTTTATCAATAAATAATATCCTTATTAAGTATGATATCAAGTTTTATTCAACGTACCTATAGTTTAATAAGACTTAAAACTTTAAGTAAAGTTTATTAACTTAATTTTAGGGAATGTTGTGGAGTGAAAGAAGATGTAGTGTCGAGGATTGAGAAAGGTATGTTGAGATGGTTTGGACATATAGAGAGGATGAACGAAAGGAGATAGACGAAACAAGTATACAAGACGAGTGTGGATGGGAGAGTTGGAAGAGGTTGACCTCAGCGAACGTACCTCAATCAGATTGAGGACGTTTTTAGCAAAGGCCAGCTTAGGAGTACCCTAATTAAGTTAATAACAATGTACCTACCTATATGGTTTAAGTTTAAAAAATTTGGCTCTCAAAAGAAATTTCAATCGTTGTACTGTTGATATTTGGCTCTGTTGACTAATGAGTTTGCCGACCACTGTCCTAGGGCAATGGAAACAAAAGAGAAAATAAACATGGGACTACATAAAAATAAAAAGCTTCTGCACAGCAAAAGAAACCATCCACAAAACAACAAGAAAGCCTACTGCATGGGAGAACATATTTGCCAATGTTATCTCCGATAAGGGTTTAATCTCCAACATTTACAAGGAATTCATACAACTTAACAAAAGGAAGATAATCCAATCAAAAAATGGGCAAAGGACCTAAATAGACACTTTTCGAAAGAGGACATTCAGAAAGCCAAGAGACATATGAAAACATGCTCAAAGTCACTAATCATTCAAGAGATGCAAATCAAAACAACAATGAGGTACCACCTCACACCTGTCAGAATGGCTGTCATCAACAAATCAACAAATGACAAGTGCTGGCGAGGATTCGGAGAAAAAGGAACCCTTCTTCACTGCTGGTGGGAATGCAAACTGTTGCAGCCACCGTGGAAAACAATATGGCGTTTCCTCAAAAAATTAAAATGGAACTGCCATTTGACCCAGTAATATCACTTCTAGGAATATATCCCAAGAAAACAGAAACACCAATCAGAAAGGATATATGCACCCCTATGTTCATATCAGCGCAATTTACAATAGCTAAGATTTGGAAACAGCCTAAATGCTTATCAGCAGATGAATGGATTAGAAAACTGTGGTACATCCACACAATGGAATACTACGCTGCTGTAAAAAGGAAGGAATTCTTACCATTTGCAACAGCATGGATGGATCTGGAGAGCATTATGCTAAGTGAAATAAGCCAGTCATTGAAAGATAAATACCACATGATCTCACTCATTTATGGATAATAAAGAACATTACAAACTGTTGAACAAAAATAGAGGCAAAGAGGCATTAAACAGACTGTCAAACTACAGCGGGAAGGTAGGGGAGGGTTAGGGGAGTAAGAGATCAACCGAAGGACTTGTATGCATGCATATAAGCACAACCAACAGATGCAAGACACCCGGGGGGCAGGGGGATGAGGGCAAGTGCCGGGGGGAGGGGGGGAGGCGGGGGGGGGGTGGTCAGTTGGGGGGGGGGAGAGAAGAGACATATGTACTACTAGTTGTAATACCTTAAACAATAAAATTTTAAAAATAAATAAAATCAGGTTTAAGTTTTTTGGCAAGAATGCTTAGGAAGTCTGTTGTGTCTGGCTATCCCACTTCTTTTGAAGTTAAAAGACCCTAGTGATAATCATGTCAGTATCATTTGTTTCCTCCTATGTGGCAAAATGGCTATTTTCTTATTTTAACATTTCTTCCACATTTATTAGCAGTTCTATAAAGAAGACCTTTACTTCATCAACTAGGGCTGTTTGGGGTTACCCTGAAATACATTTTGTATGAGGGACTGCAAAGTAATTTTATACTATTGTGTTCTTGATAAAGGATAATGAGTTTGAATCAGAATAAAAGGAATTGAATTTGTCTTTTGTTTTAATGGGTGTTGCAATAAAATTCTGAGTACTACAGCAAAATGTGGATGATTGCTTTTCTTTACAAGTGAGATGTGTTTACCCATTGCTCTGAAAGTTAAAGGTGGAGATATATAAAAGCCGTTTTATACTGGAATCAAGCAGTGGAGAGGAAAGAATACTAGATTTGGGATTAAAAAACTGAGAGATCTCTGGAGTTAATTTGGCTCAAACCCTAAATGTCTAATCCATTCATTCTGCATAGACTGGGGTGGGGAGTGTATAAAATATTGTCAGTGTTTTCATGAAATTATTTGTAGACTAAAGAAAACAAGATTATGTGTTATGGAAATAATGCTTAAAAGTGTTTAAAGGCAGGGAGAATTCTCCACTGAATATTATTCTTTTAACTTAAATTACACTTTATGGGAGAAAGTTCTAATGATCATAGTTTCTCATAATACCTCTTGTTTAACTTCATGGCTTCACATTTTTATTCAGCACAATTACTGAATAAAGTTATGCTAAATAAAGCCTTACTTATTTGTCCTCCATTGTATCTTAGACAAATTTGCTTTTAGTCATCTTCTGAATTTGTGTATTCTGGGAAAAGTAAACTTGATATCATTGAAAATTAAACAGGTCATTGTTCTTAGATTAGTGACCATTTCTAGACAGCCTCTAAACATCATTTGAGAAGGCCATTAAAAGTATATGCTAGTGTGATTTCTCCTTAGGTAAACTTTTGCTATGATTATGCTGTTTATTTAAAAATGATAATACTGTGGGTCTTTTCTGAATGATAAAGAATGTCGTTATAAAGGAATACCTCAAAAGATCATAGATAAGAACAGTATACTTATTTTAGTCTGTTGAGCTAAGCATAAAAGCTGATTATTCCTCACTAGGACACTAAAATGGTTTTAGTGCTGAAAATTACATTTCCTGTTGAATTAAACAGATGCTTGTAGAACACCTACTGTGTGCAAGTCATTAAGCTAGGTGTTCAGTAGTAGAGTTGATTTCAATATTTGACTGAAGATGGAAAGAGCCCTCTAAAAGTTGTGTTTCAACTATGTTGTCTCATCCTAACTTAATACAGCCAATAGTTTCTGGGCTTAGGTCTCATCATGCAGCCTTTGTCCTATTTTCTTGTTTGTTGAGTGCTGTGTGGGCTAGAGAGTGGTGAGCACAGGGATTAGTGGGGTTGAAGCTCTGCCCCTTGGAGGCCCCAAAACATATATTCTCCTTTTCTGTCCTCTGCCAGAAACAAGAGTGGTTTTTGTCTGTTTAGGGATATTTCAATTATTTCATCCAGTATGCTGCTTGGATTTACCATCTTACCTTTACTCATGCTAATACCAATTTATTGAATATCTTTTAAGTGCCAGGTATTGTTCAGTCTGAATTTATAGAAATTCCACATCTTATGGTAAGAACCTTTATTATTAATGAAGTTAAAATTACTACAGTTAATAAAGTTAAGGTATATAGTTCACTTGTGGATTTATTAGATCTGAAGTTGTAATTTTAATATTGTTCTTCTGGAAATTTTACATATGATCTCGCTTAAAAGATCCTGTAAAGCTGAAGAAAACTGGCTTCTCATGAAGAACTTTCTTCAGGCTAAGATAACTCATCACAAATGCAATGAAATTGATGGAGCCTGCATTTAGATTTTATTCAGACTAACTTCCAACTCTTAATAAGTTCTGGGATTTGAATAAGTTCTGGCCCTACTATTAGTTAATAGTATGACCTTGGTGAGTCACTACCTCTCTTAGCTTCAAATAGACATATTTATAACGGAATGCTTCATAGTTATTGAATTTATTATAATTGAATAACTTCAGGGTTATTGTGAGTATAATTTATCTCCTTTAATAAAGTGCCCTCGTAATGATTGTTGTTGTTAGGCAAGGGATGGGACAATGGGAAGGTGAAAACAAAAACAATCTCTGCTACATCTCAGTTCTCTCCTTTTCATAAATATGAGATCAGTTATGCTGCCAGCTTGGTCTGGCTGCTGAGCTGTGGCTGGTTAGAGGTTCTATTGCACTAATGGTCAGATGATGTAAAAAGTTGTGACTACTTAACTGCCCTACATACTTTCTTTTTAGGAAATTGTGGATATATAATTTTTTAAAGTATATTTTTATTGATTTCAGAGATGAAGGGAGAGAGACATCAATGATGAAAGAGAATCATTGATCGGCTCCCTCCTGCATGTCCCACACTGGGGATTGAGCCCTCAACCTGGCCATGTGCCCTGACCGGGAAATCGAACCATGACCTCCTGGTTCACAGGTCAACACTCAACCACTGAGCCATGCTGGCCGGGCTGGATATATCATTTTTGATGGTTGTCTTAAGTCAGTTCTCTTCCCTCCCCCCTTTTTAAATAACTTTGTTGAAACTTAGTTTAGATTCCATATAGTTCACCCATTTAAGGTATACAATGCATAGTCATAGAGTTGTATATTCATTACCACAATCAATTTTAGAACATTTTTGCTCTAGCCAGTTTGGCTCAGTGGATAAAGTGTCAGCCTGCAGACTGAAGGGTCCCAGATTTGATTTCAGTCAAGGGCATGTACCTTGGTTGCAGGCTCTATTCCTCCCCATCCCCCACTTCCTCTCACACTGGTCTGGGCAAGTGCTGGAGGCAACTAATCTTATGTTTCTCTCTCTGTCTCTCCCTCACCTTTTCACTCCCTCTAAAATTCAATGGATATTTTCCTCGGGAAAGGATTAACAAAAAATTAAAAATTAAAGTTTAGAGCATTCTCTTTATCATTTTCCCAAAAAGAAATCCTACTTCCCTAGTTATCACTCCCCAATCTTGCCACTCCTTTCCTGCCCTAAGCCATCACTAATCTACTCTTTCTGTCTCTATAGATTTGCCTATTCTGGGCCTTTCAAAATGGAATCATGTAATATGTGGTCCTTTGTGACTGGCTTCTTTTACATAGCATGATATTTTTAAGGTCTACCCATGTTCTCTTTTTGTCATATTAAGGTGCTCAGAGGGACACTGACCTATCCTGTAGGAAGAAGTGAAGAAGTGATGAAGTGACTCTTTTTTTAATAAAGTTGACTGGTGTTCCATAACTGGTGTCCCAGTCGCAAAGATGAGAAAAGCCCTATAAACATTTACTGTAGTTGCAAACCAAAGAATGGTGTTCTAGTGTAGAATGTGGAAAAGATTTATGCCATTTATGTACATGAATAATGTCATGATTGTTTGTACATCTTTCACTGTGGATAATACTGTGTAATTCTACAGGTCTATTTTAACTAAAACTGTTGCACCACTGTCATTTTTATTTGCTATTTTCTTCTCTCTTGCTCTTTTTTTAAATGTAAGGCACCATACAAATATAAGGCACTATGCTTTATTATGATACTAGAGGCCTGGTGCATGAATTCTTGCACGGGTGGGGTGCAGCTGGCCCCCCACATGGGGGCCTATCTGGTGGGGGGGAGGGGACACAGGAGGTTGGCCGGCCGGCCCTGCCCCTGATCAGGGTGTGTGTGTGTGTGGGGGGGCTGATTGGGGTAGGGGTCACCTCTGGATCGGGCTGGTTGGCTGGCCACAGTACATGTAATAGCAACCAGTCATTCTGGTTGTTCCAGTAATTCCGGCGTACTGGTCCCTTGGCTTTTATATGTATAGATTGTCCAATCTCTCCGGGACTCTGTTTCCCCATCTTTTAAAAGCAGGAATTACATTAAATCGGTGTTTCTTTTCTTATTAAATGTATTGGGGTGACATTGGTCAACATGAGCATATAGGTTCCTGGTGTGGGTTTCTATGTTACAAGATCTGTATATTGCACCATGTGTCCACCACCCAAAGCTATTTTCCTCTTGTAGCTAATTTTCCTGCTGAGTGTTCTGCTTAACTCAGACAAATTATATATAATACCTTTAGTTACATGCTACATATTTTATCTTTATGTGAGCCTGATAAACTAAATGCTAGGTATTTTATTTAGGGATAAACAGTGATTATGTATTAGTATAAATTAGTTGTTGGAAACAGGATATATATAAATACAATCCTCAGAGCATATGTCCCCCTCAAATTTGTGGTTGTAGTTAAAAAAAAAAAAGCTAGCTATTTGATTTTGAAAAACTCAACCTCTCTGTGGCTCATGTTCTTTCTCTGTAAAATTGGGGCAATTGGGCCCTAACCGGTTTGGCTCAATGAATAGAGTGTAGGCCTGTGGACTGAAGGGTCCCGGATTCGATTCTGGTCAAGGCACATAAATTGCAGGCTCAATCCCCGGGGCGTGAGGCACCCAATTGATGTGTCTTTCTCACATCGATGTTTCTCTCTCTCTGTCTCTTCCCCTCCCTTCCACTCTCTCTAAAAATCAATGGGAAAATATCCTCGGGTGAGGATTAACAACAACAACAAAAGTGGGGCATTTGGACTAATAATTAGTGCTGACGTTCTTTAACTCCATGGTTCTGTGAAAATAATTGGTAAATGTATTACTGATTATTCCAGACTACTTTCTACATCACATAAAGAAAATTGAATTGTAGCCCTAGCCAGTTTGGCTCAGTGGATATAGTGTCGGCACGTACTGATGGGGTTTGGGTTCTATTCTTCAAGGGCACATACCTTGGTTGCGGGTGGGAGGCAACCAATCAATGTATCTCTCTCACATCAATGTTTCCCTTTCTCTGTCTCTCCCCCTCCCTTCCATTCTCTCTAAAAATCAATGGGAAAATACCCTTGGGTGAGGATTAACCCAAAAAAGGAAAATTGCATTGTAATGTCTGTTTTCCTGTGTGCTAATTAGCTATCTAATGTATCATGACAGAAGGCTAATGGTATGTATAGTCTTAGCAAAAATCATAGTTTTCTAAAGTGGAATTAGGATCCATGGTCTGATATTCCAAATTGTCTATTAATACAAAATAATTTAAAATAGTACTCACCTAGAACATAAGTATGTTAAATAGATGGGTTCAGCTGTGACAGAAAACCCAGAATACGTGCCTTAAAATGAGATTAAAATTTATTTCTCACTCATGTAAAAGTTGGCACAGATGTGGTATGGAGCTTCATGGCATCATGGATCTTTTATAGATTATCCCTTTTTCCCTCTTAGCACTCTACCCTCCTCTTAGGTGTAAACCATATTCTTATTGAGCAAGATGGTGACATACACATTACAGGGAGCAGGATGGAGAAAGGGATGAAGTAGAAGGTAAAAGGCACCTTCAGTGCTCTGTTAAGCATGATTCACAGACATTTCTATGTACATCCATCGCATTGGCTAGATTTGAGACATGTGGCCATTCACAGCTGCAAGAAAAGCTGGAAAGTGTAGCCATGTGCCCAGCTAAAAATTCTAATTAGAGTGGAAGAAAGGGAGAAAAGATTTTTGGGTTTGGGGAGTCTCTACTATAAATCTGGTTAATGATAAACAAAAGAGAAAACTAAGGAGCATTTGCAATTATATCTCTTCCTTCTTTAGTAGTTGTTTGTAGTAGGTGATATTGGTTCTCTAAATGGAAATGTCCTTTTAAAGGAGAAGAGTTGACACCGTCTTGGAAACATCTCTTAAGAATGTTATTTTTGCCCTGGCTCAGTTGGTTGGAGAGTTGTCCCATGTACTGAATGGTTGAGGATTCAATCCCCAGTCCGGGTGGTTGTGGGAGGTAACCAGTTGATGTTTCTCTCTCTCTAAAATCAAGTTAAAAGAAAATAAATAATAAATTTTTTAAAATGTTTCTAAGTGTCATTCTCTTTTCTGTAATTGGGTTAATGCACAAGGATCTTCCAAGAGAGAATTGCTAGATATATTTCCTAATTTTAATTCATAAGTTTATATTATGATTTATGAGCCAGCCTCTTGTGAGTTCAGTAACTCCTGGGGAAACTGATCAAGCAGAGAATAGACCCAACGTAGATGTGCAGTGAGCATACTGGGAACATATAACTGCAAGGCTTCATGTGACCTGAACCACCACCCCTCTCTCATTCCTGATCTTGAAGAGAGGGAAATCACAAACTTGTATAGTCTTTAATATATTCATCTATAAAATCAAAATTATAGTGTTTAACATGATGAAGATTGGTAGTGGTCTTATAAAATGTCTTTAAGTAGGAAAGAGCTTCCAGGGTTAATGATTTGGCAAGTCTTGACTCTTAAAACCCTACTTAGAGAATTATTCATGGTTCTGGAATGTTGTGGCCTTTTCAGAATTTTTGAGAATAAATAATCAGCAGAACCAGACTACCCTCCAGAATATTGAAATAATATATTTCACCTGCATCATTCTCTCAGCTGCTCCATTACCTACCTGAAATCATCTTAAGGATGAAGTCTTCCCATATCTCTCTTAAAAGAACAAAGTGATCCCAGTAAACAAAGGAGACCATGCTTAGGACTATAATATCTAGAAACTTAAGTTCATTTTCACCAGTGTCAAAATACCAGGCAGCCTGTATACTTTGCTGGATTCATAACTATTTGAGGTTTGCTCAGTGAGTCATGAGCTTTATGGCTGTAGAATCCTATCTAATAAAAGAGTAATGTGCAAATTGACTGTCACTCCAACACACAAGATGGCTGCCCCCATGTGGTCAAAGATGGCTGTCCCATGTGGACACAAGATGGCCACCACAAGATGGCCAGCAGGGGAGGGCAGTTGGGAAGGACCAGGCCTGCAAGGGAGGGCAGTTGGGGGCAATCAAGCCTGCAGGGGAGGGCAGTTAGGGGTGACCAGGCTGGCAGAGGAGGGAAGTTGGGGGCGACCGGGCCTGCAGGGAAGAGCAGTTGGGGGGAACCCAGGCCTGCAGGGGAGAGCAGTTGGGGGGGACCAGGCCTGCAGGGGAGGGCAGTTAGGGGTAACCAGGCCTGCAGGGGATCAGTTAGGCATCAATCAGGCTGGCTGGGGGATGTTTAGGGGGTGATCAGGCTGGCAGGCAGAAGCAGTTAGGGGCAATCAGGAAGGCAGGCAGGTGAGCAGTTGGGAGCTAGCAGTCCTGGATTGTGAGAGGATGTCCGACTGCCCTTTTAAGCCCGATCCCCACTGGGATTGGGCTTAAACGGGCAGTCAGACATCCCTTGAGGGGTCCCAGATTGGAGAAGGGTGAAGGCTGGGCTGAGGGACATTCCCCTCCCGCTCCCCCATGCACGAATTTCATGCACCAGGCCTCTAGTTATCTTATAAAAGTAAGATCTCAAAACCAATAGGTTTTTTATTTACACAGATTAGCCATCTGGAAATTGTGTTGAAGAAATGTAGCTAAACTAATGACTGTTTCCCAAAATTCCCTCCTCAATCTGAGTCACTTCAGAAAGGAGTCCACTTGTGGCCTAGGCTCAGATATTTGGATCTGAACCAGCATGGCCCAGGGAGATGAGGCCCAGGCTCAAATTATCCCTGACTCAGGAATATTCAAACACTAACCTCAGTGCCAACCTTGCAACAAAAAACCAAAAGACCTTGATCATGATGATGAGCACTCCTGTATGCCAGGCATATCCCCCAGAGACAGATGTTGTAACTAGCCTTATTTTACACATGAGGAAATTGAGACTTGCCTACGGTTCCAGAGCGGGGAGTAGCTAAGCTCAAGTCTGCAGTTAATGCCTCAGCTATGGCATCTTCCATGAAGCCCTCTGATTTACCCTCATTTCCTGATTAATGAATTTCTAAGCCACAGAGACATTGTTTTCTCTTATTTTCAGGGATGTATTTTTCATTTGTTAGCTCATTCTCATTTTACCACTCTAGAATTGCTTGTGGTTTTACTAAACTTCCTTGTTTCAGTTTCAATACGTATAACTTATACAGACAAATCTTTCCTCTTCAGGGATCGTAAGCTCCTGTATGAATTTGAAAATCTGGTATCTTTTCCGGAATCTGAGAATTCAGCAGTAAAGTATTGGAATTAATGTGTTCAATCCAGAACCCTCAAGAATGGGAGGTAACCTATCAAGGTTTATGAAGGACCCTCTTGCCACTTCTCTCACAGTAACTTGAACAGGGTCTAGAGAATGCACCTTCCCAAGGGTTCAGGGTTTGAAATAGAGTCACCCACAGCTCAGCAACTTTTTTATGCTATAGTTTAGAAAAGTATAAGATGAAGGAACAAAAGGTGACATCTGTAATACTTTAAACAATAAAGATAAATTTAAGAAGAAAAGGAGGTCCATATGTAGAGCAAATTCAGCATTTTCTAATAACTTTTTTTTTCAATTTCTTTATTGATTAAGGTATTACATATGTGTCCTTAGCCCCTATTATCCCCCACCCCACCCCCACTCATGCCCTCACCCCCTGTTGTCTGTGTCCATTGGTTAGGCTTATATGCATGCATACAAGTCCTTTGGTTGATCTATCCTCCTTACCCCCACCCCCCCCCCTACCTTCCCTCTTAGGTTTGACAGTCTGATCGATGCTTCTGTCTCTGGACCTGTTTTTGTTCATCAGTTTATGTTGTTCATTATATTCCATAAATGAGTAAGGTCATGTGATATTTATCTTTCTCTGACTGGCTTATTTCACTTAGCATAATGCTCTCCAGTTCCATCCATGCTGTTGCAAATGGTAAGAATTCCTTCTTTTTCTAATAACTTTTTGTATACTTGGATTTAGTTATTAAATTACCCAGTCTGTAGACTGAACAAACTTAAGTCCTTTAATTTAAAAGCAAATTTATCTTTCATGACTGCTCCATTAAACAGAGTTGTATTGATTTCTTTCTGGTACCCTGTGCTTTTCCAGGGAATTACAACTGATTGTTGATTTATTTTCTTTGAACACGTGTCTTAAATACAATTGACTTATCTAGATTATCACAGCCAACTCTTCCCTTTATTTATTTTGTAATTGATTCTAGAGAGAGAAAAGGAAAGAGAAACATCAGTGTGAGAGAGAAACATCAATAGGCTACCTCCTGCATGTGCCCTGACTGGGGATCGAACCTGCAACCTGGGTGTGTGCTGTGACCAGGAATCAAACCCATCACCTTTTGGTGTATGGGATGACACTCCAACCAACTGAACCACACGGGCCAGGACAACTCTTTGCTTTATTTAAAGAGTGGCTCTTTCTCTTGGTTTTTAGGACCACTCTGGCTCTTCATTTTAGGATGTTTCTTGGTTATCACATAGATCCAGCAATTCCCCAGGGTGGGTTTTCAATATTCAAAGCTGTTTCCAGAAATACCATGACATTTTCAAAATCAAATAAACCTTTATTAGTTTTAAAGACACAGTCTGTGTCACAGATTGGGGAAGACTAAAGAAACATAACTAAATATGATGTGGGATTTTGGATTGGATCCTAGAAAAGAAAAAGAACATTAGTGGAAAACTGGTAAAATTTTAATAAAGTCTACAGTTTAGTTAATAGTATTATACCAATGTTGATTTCCTATTATTGTACTATGGTTGTATAAGATTTTAACATTAGGTAAAGCAAGATGAAAGTTATATAGAAATTCATACAACTTTTCTGTAAATTTAAAACTATTTCAAAATTAAAACTTTAAGTAAATATATATACATACACTGATCCAAAGTGTTTGGGAATTATGATATTGGCCTTTCTTGAGGTTCTCTAAGGCAAAGATGACCTAAATGCATCAGTATACTATACACTCACTCCCCATAGGAACCAGTGACAGAAATTGTTTCATTTATGTGTTATTCAAATACTGCCAATCTGGTGCAAGCTTAGTAAGGCCCATGGAAGGCAGCAGGATCTTATGGGAAGCATAAGGATTTGGATTCAGTCCTGTGTTTTAGTCCCTCTTTGCCACTGACTAGTGGTTTCAGTTTGGCCAGCCAACTTGACCTGAGTCTCAATTTCTTCATCTGAATATGGAGGAGTATAATTCCCAGCCCATGGAGATTATAAGGATTAAGTGGGATTTATGTATTTGAATGTTAGTCAGAAACTCCAAAACACTGTGTAAAATGTTCATTTGATTAATATCCTAAAGAATGATTTGGGGACGGGGAAGATTTCCTAGTTTTGGAGATTATACATTAGGCTTAGGCTGGCTCTCCTGAGAGTTTTTTTTTCCCCCTTACAGCTTACCTTTTATTTCTTTCTCCTATTTCAGCATTATTCTGTGCTCTTTTCCCTACATACTCTTAATTAAGAGTCCCATCTTTAGTTAATTACAAGACTGTAAAGTAAATAGAAATTAATAGTTAAATGTTAATAAGCAGATTATTTGTGAAATTACAGTGCATATATGGTTGTCTGCGATAGGAGTCAGAGGGGAATATAAGACATCAAATTTGAATCCCTCTCCACCATCAAGTTCTCATAAAGATCTGATGGAATTATTTAAATTGAAAATAGAGACTTTATCATCACACAAAAAATTAGACAAAAAGTCTTTATGGAGCCAATACAGAATAATTACTGGGAATCTGGCAGAGTAACAATAGACCCACCAAAATAACAAACATTTGAAATAAAAATAATGTTTTAGAAGACAAACTTTAAGTGTGATAGCAAAGATAGCACCTCAGACTTGATTTAGAACTTTGGTAACACCAAGAAAGAGAAAAGCTGTGCACAGATCCGAGAAAACAATGGGAATAGAGGAACAGGAAGGAAAAAAAACCTGCAGAAAATGAAATTGCCAATAATAGGGTGGAAAATGATAAGAGATACAAATATTATTAAAAGAAACTTGTTAGAATTTAAGAAAAAGAAACCCTGAAGACTGTGATTAAAAGTATAAAGAAATTTACAACATACCTTAAGGGGAAAAAATGGTATCAAAATAATGGGGTGGTCAGTAAAATTGAGGCTAAATGGAGAGATCCAGATTAAAATACAGATGGAACAGACAAATGGGTCATAACAAATCCTATGGATCTAGTTTTTTGTTCCTACAGCTTCCCAAGGGGGTAAGAAGTGTTACAAATAGGAGGATACCTCAGAAAAGGAAAACTTGAGGTTGTTATTATCCTATCTAATAAAAGAGTAATATGCAAGTTAACCATCACTCTGCGACAAAAATGGTAGCCCCCATAGCCACAAGATGGCGGCGCCCAGTCCCCTCAGCCCCACTGCTGGAGTGTCCTGGGCCTGTCCACCGGAGGATCTGCTGCTGGAGGGGGCGGATCCAGCCTCGCCGCTCCAATGCTGCTGCAGCAGCGTCTGGGCCTGTCAGCCCCGCGAGGGTTTGCGGGGACCAAGCGGTGAGGCTGGATCTGCCCCCAGACACGGTAGACAGAGCCCAGACAGCAGGGCTTGGGGGCTTCCTTAGCGCAGCGGCAGCGGGGAAGCCCCAGGACCAGCAGACAGAGCTCAGACAGCAGGGCTTGGGGGCTTTGTTCGCAGGGTGATGGCGGGGAAGCCCCAGGCCCGGCAGACAGAGCCCAGACAGCAGGGTTTGGGGGCTTCCTTAGCGTGGCAGTGGCGGGGAAGTCCCCAGACATGGCAGACAGAGCCCGGACAGCAGGGCTTGGGGGCTTCCTTAGTGTGTCGGTGTCAGCGAAGCCCCCAGGCCTGACAGACAGAGCACACTGCAGGGCATTGGGGCTTCCTTCGCATGGCACATGGTGGTGGCAGGCAGAGAGTGGACAGCAGGGCATGGGGGCTTCATCTCCATGGCTGCAGCGAAACCCCCAGGCCCCGCAGAGAGCAGAGAACCACGGGAGTGGGCCTAAGCCACCAGTAGGACATCCCCTGAGAGCTCCTGGATTGTAGAGGGTGCAGGTTGGGCTGAGGGACCCCTGTGCACAAATTTCGTGCAGCGGGCCTCTAGTAGAGAATAATAGACCTTTGCCTACAGATTGAGAGTTTGTAGAATACTTATTTTCCGATTTGGCACTTAATGATATTATACCTACTTTTCAGTTTCTTAAAACTGGAAATAAGGAAAAACTATCCACTGGAGAATAAAAGATAAGAATGACTTCATTCTTTGCAATTTGGGTTATAGAGAGAGAAGATGCATTTAGGGAAACATTTATGAAATACCAGCCAATTTATCTTGCCTAGCTGTCTGCCTTTTGAAGATAAAAGATTTTGAACCCTGATATCTCAGAAGAATTTCCAATAGCCAAGTACTAGAGAAGATTACAAAAGGAATGCAGAGGAAACTTCTGAAATATAAGTGGCAGAGACTGTAGTACTTGGAAGGAAGTGAGATAGTGAAATCATCCATGACTGGCAGCTTAGTTAGGTATTTGGGCACAGAACTTCTCAGTGCAGGATCTATACCTGCACCTGCACTCCAGGTATATTTCAGGATCGGGGGACCTCTACAAGTATAGAAATGAAACCTTCCCTAAATTCAGGGATATAACCAGAGCCTACTCAAACATTGCTAACCAAAGCTGTCAAGACTGCCAATTTATAGATTTGTCATGAGAAATAGAATTTTCAAGTGAGTTTAAACCTTGATTAAGCATGAGTAAAATTTTTGCACTCTGTCACATGGGGAAAACAGATTAAAATCATTGTATTACTTTAGTGAATTTAGAGTTAGAATAAAGAAACAGAAGTGGTTATAAGCCCTAGCCAGTTTTGCTCAGTGGATAGAGCGTCAGCCTACAGACCAAAGGGTCACGGGTTTGATTCTGGTCAAGGGCACGTACCTTGGTTGCAGGCTCCTCCCCGGCCCAGGCCCTGGTCAGAGCTAGTACAGGAGGCAACCAATCGATGTATTTCTCTCGCATTGATATTTCTCTCTGTCTTTCTCTCTCTCTTCCACTCCCCTTAAAAATCAATGGAAAAATGTCCTGGCGTGAGGATTAACAAAAGAAAGAAAGAAACATTAGTGATTTTAAGAAGTGTTTCTCTGCTAACATTGAAGTATTCTTCCCTGGTATAGTGCTTTCTGGCAGGCCTGTAACGTCTAAGTGTTTGACATTCACCAGCATACGCTGGATATGGCAGGAAATGTATACTTAATTCTATACATATAATCTCTGCTTCTCTACAGACAGATACGTACTAACACTGGCTCCTTTTAAATAATTTAATACCATTGTCTATAGCTTTTATGTAAAGATGTAGGCAAATATTGGTCAAGTACATCATTTTAAATTTATTTTAAATTCAAAACATACAAAAGGATATATGTATAGATATGACTGTCCTCCCTATGGTGCTTGTCCTCTCACCAAAAGCACCTTGCATTATCAATTCTTGGATATTCTTCCAGGGATAGTTTATGCATATTCAAGCAACTTTCTGTATTCTTTAGTAGCAACATTTATCAAATCCAACTAGTAATAGATGTTGGTAGTTTTATCAGTGACATGGTGCTGTGGGCTGAGCTGCAGAGGCTTCACGTCTACCCCTGATTGTTAATACCAACATATAACCTTCCATCTAATTCTCTCAGGCTCAGGTTATTGCAGTAGGGCCAGGCTCTGGCCAGTCCAGTGAGACCACACTGGCTCATCAGCTGAACTTTAGTCTTAGGCCTGAGAGAATGATCTCTTCTGCCATTGGTTCCTATACTCTAGCTCAGGGGTCCTCAAACTTTTTAAACAGGGGGCCAGTTCACTGTCCCTCAGACCGTTGGAGGGCCGGACTATAGTTTAAAAAAAAAAAACTATGAACAAATTCCTATGCGCACTGCAGGCCCGGGACGAGTCAGCTGCTAAGCAGGACAGGCAGCAGCACCCGGCGGGCCAGATAAATGTCCTCGGCAGGCCGCATGTGGCCCATGGGCCGTAGTTTGAGGACCCCTGCTCTAGCTGAATAGAACAGGGATGTATCCTGGTTACTTGTATTTATAATTAATTCTTGATACCACCTTAGATTGTATTAGAAAACAAAAAGATTGTATCTTCTGAAGTGCAGTGTTTGGGCAAAGTCCCATTTGGGCAGAGTCTTGAGAGACACCTTGCCAGTTTGCTATTTTGTTCTCAGAAAGATGAGCTAGAGGTCCAAAACAAAAGTTATATTTGGTGATATGTATTCTTTATAATTATTTTAGGCTCTGTATAAGTTAAAAACCCATGTACAAAGTCACTATAGTCCTGGCTGGGTGGGTCAGTCACTTAGAGCACCATTCCGTAAAAAAGGTTGGGGGTTCAATTCCTGGTCAGGGCATGTACCTAGGTTTTGGGTTTGATCCCAGTCGGGGCACGTGCAGAAGGCAACCAATCAGTGTTTCTCTCCCACATCTATGTTTTTCTCTCTTCCTCTCTCTCTAAAAATCAATAAAAACATATCCTCAGGTGAGAATTTAAAAAAAAAGAAAGTCAGGGAGCCCTAACTGGTTTGGATCAGTGGATAGAGCATCGGCCTGCGGACTGAAGGGTCCCAGGTTCGATTCCGGCCAAGGGCATGTACCTTGGTTGCGGGCACATCCCCAGTGGGGGGTGTGCAGGAGGCAGCTGATTGATGTTTCTCTTTCATTGATGTTTCTAACTCTCTATCCCTTTCCCTTCCTCTCTGTAAGAAATCAATAAAATATATTTTATTTAAAAAAAAATTAAAAAAAAAAAGTCAGGGAGAAACCAAGATGACGGCATAGGTAAACACCTGAACTGCTGCCTTGCACAACAATTTCAAAACTACAACTAAAAGACAAAACGGACATCATCCAGAACCACAGGGAGGCTGGCTGAGTGGAAATGCTACAACTAGAAGGAAAGAGAAAAGCACACCGAGACTCACAGGAGCTGCGGAAGGCAGAGGTACAGAGGCGCGTGCGCGTGGAGAGGGCTGGCAACTGAGTTATGTGGCTGGCTTTCTCAATTGGGAGGGAGAAAAAAGCTCCCGACTGCTCTGAACTCCAGTTCCAGGCGAGACTCTGGGGACCCAGACTCATACGGGTAGAAAATGGACTGTCTGGCAGTGGGCGAAACTCGAGGGTGGCTTTCTCTCAGAGGTGCTTGCAGTGATTACCATGGGACACTGAGACCTGGGGGCCTCTTAGGGCAGGGCTGACGGGAGCCATTGCTGTTTGCTCCGCCCTGAGACTCTGCCCCATCCAAGCTGAGCGCAGAGGCTTTTGCATATGAATGGCCTGGTCATTTAAATTCTAAACTTACCTAACAAACTGCAGATGAGTCAGTGAGACCCAGAACATCCAAAAGAAGGCCCAAGGCCCCACAGCAGTATGCATTGATTCATAGCTGGGCCTTATCTGGGCACCTCCAAACCCCAAACAAAGAAGAAGAATCTGCAGATATCTCTGTAGCTCCTGCTGGGTGGCCTCAGGCAGAGGCAAAATTAGCACCTCCTTGGAGATCCAAGAGCCAGTGTACCCAGGGGTCAGAGTGGGACCATCCAGATTACAACTCCTCAGATCCATAAGGGACACACTCAGGGGGCAGACTCAGTGAGCACCAAAGCCCCACTGAAGCAAGTCTTGCCCTATAAGGGTGTCTCCAGCACAGAAGTTATCCCATCATAGACACAGCTGATCCTCACAGCCAATTGGCCTGGAGGTCAATTCCTCCCAATGATACCAACAATAATCAAGGCTTAACTACAACAAGCCTGTGCACACAGCCCACAAAGGGATGCACCAAGAGAGTCCACCCCTATAGGTAACAGGGGAGGCTGAGCCACTGGGCCCTATAGGACACCTAGCACACAAAGCCACTCTATCAACTCAGGGAAGCAGCCAAAATGCGGAGACAAAGAAACAGGTCACAAATGAAAGAAATGGAGGAAAGCAAACGACTGGATATAGAGTTCAAAACCACGGTTATAAGGTTTTTCAAGAATTTTCTAGAAAAGGTCGATAAATTTAGTGAGACCCTCGAGGATATGAAAAAGGACCAACTAGAAATTAAGCATACACTGACTGAAATAAAGAATAATATACAGAGATCCAACAGCAGAATAGAGGAATGCAAGAATCAAGTCAAAGATTTGAAATACAAAGAAGCAAAAAACACCCAACCGGAAAAGCAAAAAGCAAAAAGAATCCAGAAATATGAAGATAGTGTAAGGAGCCTCTGGGACAACTTCAAGTGTACCAACATCTGAATTATGGGGGTGCCAGAAGAAGAGAGAGAGCAAGATACTGAAAACCTATTTGAAGAAATAATGACTGAAAACTTCCCCCACCTGGTGAAAGAAATAGACTTACAAGTCCAGGAAGCCCACAGAACCCCAAACAAAAGGAATCCAAAGAGGACCACACCAAGACACATCATAATTAAAATGCCAAGAGCAAAAGACAAAGAGAGAATATTAAAAGCAGCAAGAGAAAAACAGTTTGTTACCTACAAGGGAACACCCATACGATTGTCAGCTGATTTCTCAACAGAAACTCTGCAGGCCAGACGGGAGTGGCAAGAAATATTCAAAGTGATGAATAACAAGAACCTACAACCAATATTACTCTACCCAGCAAAGCTATCATTCAGAATTGAAGGTCAGATAAAGAGCTTCACAGATAAGAAAAAGTAAAGGAGTTCATCACCACCAAACCAGTATTATATGAAATGCTGAAAGGTATTCTTTAAGAAGAGGAAGAAGAAGAAAAAGGTGAAGATAAAAATTATGAACAACAAATACATATCTATCAACAAGTGAATCTAAAAATCACGTGAATAAAAAATCTGATGAACAAAATAAACTGGTGAATATAATAGAATCAGGGGCATAGAAAGGGAGTGGACTGACAATTCTCAGGGGGAAAGGGGTTTGGGGGGTGCGGGAAGAGACTGGACAAAAATCATACACCTATGGATGAGAACAGTGCGGGAGGGGCGGGTTGGGAATAAGGGCACAGGGTGGGGTAGGAACCAGGTGGAGGGGAGCTATGGGGGGGAAAAAGAACAATTGTAATAATCTGAACAATAAAGATTTATTTAAAAAAAAGTCACTGTGTTTAGTTCAGTTGCCTTAGTGTATATTTTGCAGCTACTTTTTTCTTAGAGTACTCACTGCTCAGAGCTGAGTGTTCTGTGAGTTCTTTATTAAGATTTATTTGTATGCAGGCAGTTGGTTGTATCTTTCCTAAAAAAATTTTCTAGGTTCGGATCCAAAATAAATACAGATGCCCTTGACTTAACAGTGGACTTACATCCCAATAAACCCTTCATAAGTTGAAAATATCGTAAGTAAAAAATGCATTTAATACACCTAACTTACTGAACATCATAGCTAATCCTACCCTACCTAAAACCTGCTCATAACACTTACATTAACCTTCTGTTGTGCAGTTATCTTGAGTTTCATCTCAGGACTAATTGTCTTCCTTTTACCAGCAGCAGAGACACAGATAGGCATTTTGTAGACATGATGGGGTGTAAAAACACAAAACATGCCCAGCCAGCGTGGCTCATTGGTTGAGCATCGATCTAAGAACCAGGAGGTCATGGTTTGATTCCGGTCAGGGTACAGTCCTGGGTGGTGGGCTTGATCCCCAGTGTGGGGTGTGCAGGAGGAAGCCAATCAATTTTCATCATTGATGTTTCTATTTCTCTCCTCCCTTCCTCTCTGAAATCAATAAAAATATATTTTAAAAAAAACACACGCACACACACACAAAATACATCCAAAAAACACTGGCAACATAGCACACTGTGGAGTATCAGGTTTTTTTGTTTTTAAACTTTATTTTATTGTTTAAAGTATGACACAGTAGTACATATGTCTCCTTTTTTCCCCCATTGACCTTCCCCCAGCCTCCCCTACCCCCCAGCACATGACCTCACCCCCCCATCCCCCATTGTCTTGCGTCCATTGGTTATGTTTATATGCATGCATACAAATCCTTCAGTTGATCTCTTACCTCCCCGCCCCAACCCTTCCCAGCCTTCCCACTGTAATTTGATAGTCTGTTCGATGCTTCTCTGCCTCTGTATCTATCTTTTAGTTCATCAGGTTATAATGTTTTTTATTATCCATAAATGAGTGAGATCGTGTGGTATTTTTCTTTCACTGACTGGCTTATTTCACTTAGCATAATGCTCTCCAGTTCCAACCATGCTGCTGCAAATGGTGAAAATTCCTTCTTTTTTATAGCAGCATAGTATTCCATTGTGTAGATGTACCAGTTTTCTAATCCACTCATCTGCTGATGGGCATTTCGGCTGTTTCCAAATCTTAGCTATTGTAAATTGCGCTGATATGAACATAGGGGTGCATATATCCTTTCTGATTGATGTTTCTGTTTTCTTGGGATATATTCCTAGAAGTGGTATTACTGGGTCAAATGGCAGTTCCATTTTTAATTTTTTGAGGAAATGCCATACTGTTTTCCACGATGGCTGCAACAGTCTGCATTCCCACCAGCGGTGAAGAAGGGTTCCTTTTTCTCCAAATCCTCACCAGCACTTGTCTTTTGTTGATTTGTTGATGATAGCCATTCTGACAGGTGTGAGGTGGTACCTCATTGTTGTTTTGATTTGCATCTCTCAGATGATTAGTGACTTTGAGCATGTTTTCATATGTTCCTTGGCTTTCTGAATGTCCTCTTTCAAAAAGTGTCTATTTAGGTCCTTTGCCCATTTTTTGATTGGATTTTTTATCTTCCTTTTTGTTAAGTTGTATGAGTTCCCTGTAAATGTTGGAGATTAAACCCTTATCAGAGATAACATTGGCAAATATGTTCTCCCATGCAGTGGGCTTTCTTGTTGTTTTGTTGATGGTTTCTTTTGCTGTACAGAAGCTTTATATTTTTATGTAGTCCCATTTGTTTATTTTCTCCTTAGTCTCTCTTGCCCTAGGATCTGTATCTGTAAAGACATTGCTATGACATATGTCTGCAATTTTGCTGCCTATGGAGTCTTACAGGATTTTTATGGTTTCCTGTCTTACATTCAGGTCCTTTCGCCATTTTGAGTTTGTTTTTTTGTATGGTGTAAGTTGGTGATCTAGTTTCATTTTTTTGCATGTACCTGACCAAATTTCCCAGCACCATTTATTAAAGAGACTGTTTTGACTCCATTGTATGTTCTTGCCTCCTTTGTCAAATATTAATTGAGTATAATGGCTTGGGTCAATTTCTGGGTTTCTATTCTGCCCCATTGGTCTATATGTCTGTTCTTGTGCCAGTACCAGGCAGTTTTGCGAACCGTGGCTTGATAATATAACTTGATATCTGGTATTGCAATCCCTCCAATTTTGTTCTTCTTTCTCAGGATAGCTGTGGCTATTTGGGGTCATTTTTTATTCCCGATGAATTTTTGGAGAGTTTGTTCTAGATCTTTGAAATATGCCATTGGTATTTGAATAGGTATTGCATTGAATCTATAGATTGCTTTAGGTAGTATGGACATTTTAATGATGTTGATTCTACCAATCTATGAACATGGTATATTCTTCCATTTGTTTATGTCTTCCTCTATCTCCTTTTCCAATGTCCTGTAGTTTTCCGAGTACAGGTCTTTTACGTCCTTGGTTAAATTTATTCCTAGGTATCTTAATTTTTTTTGGTGAAATGGTAAATGGGATTGTGAACAGGAGTGGTGAAAGTGGGCATCCTTGTCTTGTTCCTGTTCTTAGGGGAAATGAGTTTAGTTTTTGCCCATTGGGCATGATGTTGGCTGTATGTTTGTCATATAAGGCTTTTATTATATTGAGGTATGATCCCTCTATTTCCACTTTGCTGAGACTTTTTATCAAGAAAGGGTGTTGGATTTTGTCAAATGCTTTTTTCTGCATCAATTGATATGATTATGTGATTTTTGTCTCTCAGTTTGTTTATGTGATGTATCACATTTATTGATTTGCGGATATTATGCCATCCTTGCATCCCCAAAATAAATCCCACTTGGTCATGTATTGCTGAATCCAATTTGCTAGAATTTTGTTGAGGATTTTAGCATCTATGTTCATCAAGGATATTGGCCTGTAGTTCTCTTTTTTTGTGGTGTCTTTATCTGGTTTTGGGATTAGGGTAATGCTGGCTTCATAGAAAGAGCTTGGAGGTGTGCCTTGCTCTTGAATTTTTTGGAATAGTCTGAGGAGGATAGGTTTTAGTTCTTCTTTGAATGCTTGGTAGAACTCCCCTGTAAAGCCATTCAGACCAGGGCTTTTGCTTGCTGGAAGATTTTTTTTAATATATTTTATTGATTTTTTACAGAGAGGGAGAGAGATAGAGAGTTAGAAACATCCATGAGAGAGAAACATTGATCAGCTGCCTCCTTTACACCCCCTACTGGGGATGTGCCCGCAACCAAGGTACATGCCCCTGACTGGAATCGAACCCGGGACCCTTCAGTCCCCAGGCCGATGCTCTATCCACTGAGCCAAACCGGCCAGGGCTGTTTGCTGGAAGATTTTTGATCGCTGTTTCAATTTCTTCAGTAGTTATCGGCCAATTCAAGATTTTTATTCTTCTTGGTTGAGTTTTGGGAGCTTGTATTTTTGTAAGAATATGTCCATTTCATCTAGGTTGTCCATTTTGTTGGAATAGAGTTGTTCATAGTATTTTTTCATAATCTTTTGTATTTCTGTGGGATTGGTTGTTACTTCACCTCTTTCATTTCTGATTTTGTTTATTTGGGTCCTCTCTCTTTGCTTCTTAGTGAGCCTGGCTAGAGGTTCATCAATCTTGTTTATCCTTTCAAAGAACCAGCTCTTGGTTTTGTTGATCTTTTGAATTTTTTTTTTTTTTTTTTTGGTCTCTATGTTGTTTATCTCCACTCTGATCTTTATTATTTCCCTCCTTCTGCTTACACTGGGCTTTTCTTGTTGCTCTCTTTCTAACTCTTTGAGTTGTAGGGTTAGATAATTTATTACCATTGTTTCTTGTTTTTTGAGGTAGGCCTGTAGAGCTATGAACTTCCCTCTCAAGACTGCTTTCACTGTGTCCCATAGATTTTGGATTGTTGTGTTTTCATTGTCATTTGTTGCCATGATGCTTTTTATTTCTTCTTTGATGTCTTTGGCAACCCAGTCATTGTTTAATAGCATGCTATTTAGCCTCCAGGTGTTGGATTTTTTTTATTGTTTTTATTGTAATTGATTTCTAGTTTTATGCCATTGTGATCTGAGAAGATGCTTGATATGATTTCTATCTTCTTGAATTTGAAGAGACTTTGCCTGTGTCCCAATGATAGTCTATCTTTGAAAATGACCCATGTGCACTTGAGAAGAATGTATATTCTGTGGCTTTGGGGTGAAATGTTCTGAAGATGTCAATTTATTACATCTGACCTAGTGAGTCACTTAGGATTGTTGTTTCTTTGCTAATTTTTTGTTTAGAGGATTTGTCCAGTGGCATTAGTGGGATGTTAAAGTCCTCTACTATGCCTGTATTGCTGTCAATCTCTTCCTTGATATCCTCCAGAAGTTTTTTTGTGTATTTGGGTGCTCCTGTATTAGGTGCATATATGTTTACCAGAGTTATACCTTCTTGTTGAATTGTTCCCTTTAGTATTATGAAGTGGTCTTCCTTATCTCTTGTTATGGCCTTCACTTTGAGGTCTAATTTGTCAGATATAAGTATTGCTACCCCAGCTTTTTTTTTTCATTTCCATTCGCCTGATAAACCTTTTTCCATCCCTTCAACATTAGTCTGTGTGAGTCCTTTTTTCTGAGGTGGGTTTCCTGTAGACAGAAGATATATGGGTCATGTTTTCTTATCCACTCAGCTACCCTATGTCTTTTGATTGGGGCCTTTAATCCATTTACGTTTAATGTTATTATTGATAGGTACTTGTTTGTCACCATTTTGTCTGTGAAGCTCCTGATTTCACCTTCAATTTTGATTGATAGCCTTGCTGGGTACAGTATTCTTGGATTCAGACCCTTCCTTTGCATGACTTTGTATATTTCATTCTATTCCCTTCTGGCCTGATGTGTTTCTGTTGAGAAATCAGTCGCTAGTCTGATGGGGGATCCTTTGTAGGTAACTTTGTCTCTCTCTGGCCGCTTTTAAGATTCTTACTTTTTCGTTGGTGTTTGCGAATTTAATTATAATGTGCCTTGATGTTGGTCTTTTGTGGTTCATTTTGTGTGGAACTCTGTGAGCTTCTTGGATTTGTGTGAGTTTTTTCTTCCCTATATCAGGGAAGTTTTCTGTCATTATTTCTTCAAACAGGTTTTCTATTCCTTGCTCAGTTTCCTCTCCTTTGGCACCCCTAATATGTGGATGTTATTTTATTTTGTGTTGTCCCAAAGTTCTCTTAGGCTCTCCTCCTGTTTTTTAAATTTTTTTTTTCTAGAAGATGCTCTGCTTGGGTATTTTTTCCTACCTTGTCTTCTAGCTCAATGATGTGGTCCTCCACTTCTTCTAGTCTACTCGTGATGCTTTCTATTTTGTTCTTTATTGCAGCGGTGTCATTTTTCATATCTTCTTGGTTCTTCTTCATTTCCTCTTGATTCTTACACATATTGTTGAATTTGTCTTCCAACCTTTTTATCGGCCTTATGACCATTTCTCTGAATTCTTTCTCTGACATATTGCTTGCCTCCATTTTGTTTACTTCCTTTTCTGGTGATGCCTCATTTTCTTTCACATGCGGGCTGTTTCTTTGTCTCCCCATGCTCTCTCCTCTCCAGGTGTCTCGTTATGTAGCTCTCTTTCCTGCATTGACTTAAAGGCACAAAATACAACACAACAAGGCACAACGCACAAGGAACTAAACACAAATATATTCACAATACTAATAATCCCAAATAAAGGTGACCACCAGAGAAAAGAGAATTAGGGGATAAAAAATTTTTAAAAAAAAGAGTGCAAAAATGATATTGAGAAAAGGAAAAAAAAGTAAGAGAAAAAATAAGGAGAATAAAAAAAGAAGGGGGGAACTATTTAAATAGGGAAAAAACTCCAATAGAACAACAACTAATCCAAAAACATGCAAACAGCAAACACCCAGAGATGGATGCAAACTACAAACAATAACTAATAACAAGCAAGGAGAGGAAAAACAGAAGCAAAAAAAAGAGAAACTATCAAACAAACAAAGAAACCAAACTAATCAACAGTCAAACAAACAACAACAATAGAACTGAGAGAAAGAAGGGCAAAACAAAATAAAACAAAAAAAAAGGGAAGAGAGAAAAAGAATTGGATAGTGAAGAAAGAGAAGAGAGAAGTATGTATGAACTTGGAGCAGGGGAGCAGAAATTAGATATATAAGTAGGATGAATTTTTAACGGGGTAAAAAGAAAGAATAGGGAAAATCTAAAGCAGGAATATGGTAAGAGAAACAGGACAACAAAAGGGGAAAAGTGAGGAAGAGAGTGTTGGTATAAAGGTAAAGTTGAGAGAGTAAAATTATGCTAAAGGAAAAATGAAAATAGAATGTAGGACTCTAATCATAACATAAAAAATAAAAAAGAAAATTTAAAAAAAGGTAAAATAATAGTAATAATAATACTAATTAAAAATAAAAATATAATAATTAAAAAGGTAAAATCAAGTGGAAAAAAATTTAGTTTCTTAAAAGATAAAAAATAAAAATGTGCAGTAGTGAAGGTCATTCACTTCTTCTACTTTTCTGTTTGGCATGCCTGTTTTCTTTCAGGTAGTCAGGACAGTATTGAAGTTCCTTGCATTCCACTGTTCCTCTGTGTCGTAAGCCACAATCCTGTTTTCAAGCAGGTGGTATTTCTTTGTTTCTCAGCATGCCTTTAATTGTATTTACACAAGAGTTAATTTGTGATTCAACCCTTGGGTGGCAGTGTTTCTGTATTAATATCCGGGGCTATAAGTCCTCTCTACCCAGTATTTAGTTTTTGTTTTCCCTGCCGCACTTAATACTGGGTTTGGGGAATGGACTGCCCCAGAGCTGGTTTTCTGATCGTTTCTTCCCACTCTGATCCCCAGGTTCCACAAAAACAACTTTCCCTTGCAGTCTCTGAGAGTCTTTTTAATTGGGAGGTCCTATGTACTGGGCTTAGTAATCAAAAGCAAGGATTTAAAGAGGGGGAAAAAAGCCAGAATAAGCACACAGACTCCCAACTTTTCCCCCCAGCACTGCGCACATCTCTGTGCATGTCTTTTTCCCTTGGCACTGCACAGCTGGTATACTGGTAGAACTTCCGACTGCCTTTCTATACCCAGCCCAGCTATGTGTTAATTTCTAGAGTTCCCTTCTGCCAGCAGCCCTGTGGACCCCCTTCCACATTCACGGGCTATGCTGACCCCACCAGCCACAGATTTTGTGGGGCTCAGACTTCCTTTGAAACTCTAGATCACGCTGTGCATGTTTCTCCCTCCAGCCTGGATCGCAGACCTCACCTTTCTCTAGGCAATATTTAACCTTTCCATGAGAAGGTGCAGGGCTCGTCTGCGTCCGGGTATCCACGCTGCTTGAGACCCGGTGTTCATGGGTTCGCAGCTGGTCCCTGGGTGTTGTGGTTGTAGGGTCCCGGGAGGTATCCAAGTTCTTCCCGGTTGAAGGTAAGGCTAGGCTTCCAATCACAGCCACTCTCCCCTTCAAGATCTGGAGTATCAGTTTTTACCCCATTGATCATGGCTGACTGGGAGCTGCAGCTTGCTGCCACTGCCCAACATCACAAGTACCATACCGAATATCACTAGCCTGGGAAAAGATAAAAATTGAATGTACAGTTTCTACTGAATGCATATCACTTTTGCAACATTGTAAAGTGGAACCATCATAAATTGGGGACCATCTAGATACAAAAAGCGGTAGATTTTCTCTATGCTGGGAATAACCAACTTAGAAAATGTAATGGAAAAAATCCTGTTCATAATAGGAACAAAAAATATGTATAATAACTGGGAATAAACTAAAAAAATGTGTAAAACCTTTATGAATAAAGCTATACTTTATGAGAAGCATAAAATAAAACTAGAATAAATGAAAAGACATATCATGTGTTTGGATATAAAGACCCATTCTCCCTAAAGAAAGCTATAAATGTAACATACTGTTGTTTAACTTGCCAACAGGCTTTTTAAAAATTTGTTTATCTCAATAAAGAAAATAGCCTTGAAAATATTAAAAAGGAAGAGAAATGATGAAAATATTGAACTATTTTGTGTATGAATTGTTGTTATGCTAAAGTTATATTAAAACAAAACATTGAGTGCTGAAGCAGGACATCATAGACAGAAAAAAGGGAACAGACTACAAAATCCAGAAACAGACCAGGCATGTGTAAGAAGTGATTCTGAAAAAGGTACAGTTTTAAGGCAGTGGAGAAAGAATTTTATAAATGCTATAAAAAGAAATGACTATTTAGAAAACAATTTTAGGTCTTTTTTCCATGCCATTGAATCAGTTAAATTTAAATACTTTAACATGCAAAACCATGTAAGTATTAAAAGAGAATATAAGTGCGTATTTCTATAATCTGGTATGGGGAAATCAAAGATAGAAACCAGGTTCACAGTTCTATAACACCTCATCTGTACACTGTATTGTACTTGTTGTACTGATTAATAATGTGGATTTTGTAATCAAAGAAAACACGCTAATTTCAAGAGAAACCTCAAAAGTACTTTATTCAAAGTAATGTCCATTGCTAGCTACACATTTTCCCCATCTTTCAGGTAATTTGTGGATACCGTCCCAATAGAGCTTTTCTTGTTTTGAGGCAAACCATTCAGAGACCCAATTTTCCACTTTTTCCTACATTTTGAAGTGCTACTCAGAAAGTATATGTGCCATCGATTGGAACAAGTGGTAATCTGAAGGAGCAAGGTCTTGTGAATACAGCAGGTGGGTTAATACTTCCCAGGCAAGATCTTTTAACATGTCTTTAACTAGTTTTGAAGTGTGTGATGGTGCGTCATCATGAAGCAAAATTACTTTGTCGTGTCTTCTGGCACATTCTGGTAGTTTCACAATCAAAGTGTGGTTAAATTGATTATTTGTTGTTGGTAGCGATCAGTATTAACTGTTTCACCTGGTTTTAGAAGCTTATAATATACCACACCTTCCTGATCCATTGTCTTCTTTCTGAAGCAATTTGGCCTTGCAGTCGATGTTGATGGTTGACCTGGATCAACCCATGATTTTGTGCCTTTGGGATTCTCAAAATAAATCCACTTTTCATCGCCAGTCACAATTCAATGCAAAAAATACTTTCTTTCTTGCCATTGAAGCAACATTTTACTAATGACTTTCTGGTTTTCCATTTGTCTTTCATTCAGTTACTGTGGCACCCACTTTCCTTCCTTTAAAATCTTTCCCATTGCTTGTAAATGATTGGAAATTGTTTGCTGAGCAACGTTTAATCTTTCTGCAAGTTTTTTAATTTGACACACATCTTTATCCAATAACTAGTGGTCCGGTGCACAAAATTCATTCACATTAAAAGGGAATTAATTTGAGGAAATATTTTAATATTGCTATTTGCCCGTTCTTTATAATAGAAGTGTCAGAGATGAAAGGACATTAGTAAAATGTATATGAAAATAATATGTAAATTTATTAATAAATAAACAATAAGATGATATAATAACAATGGAGACATGATATGAAAACAACAAAAACATATGAAAACAACAACAAATGATATAAAAACAAAAACATGATATAAAAACAACAGTGGTACAAACAATGACTGATAAAGTGATTAAACTTATTCTAATATCTCCCTGTATACCACATTAAGAGTGAAAACACTTTCAGAGTGCTTGACTAATTTCTCTTGTGATGAAGTATTTACAACTTTAATTGTAACATCACATGCTCTTCGAACTCGAGAGAAAGCAATATATAACTGACCATGTCCGAAAACGGGTTTAGGTAGGAATATTCCTACTCTGTCTAGAGTTTGTCCTTGTGATTTATTAATAGTCATCGCAAATGCTGGCATCACGGGAAACTGTCGTCGAATTAATTTAAATGGGAGGCCAGTGTCAGATGGGGACAAATCAGTTCTTGGAATCAGAACAACCTCTCCCTCTGCAGATCCTGTTAATACTTCAGCTTCGATAATGTTAGGTCATAATCTTTTGATAATAAATCTAATACCATTACAAAGACCCCATTTACTATTAAGATTTCTCAGTAGCATGATGATTGTAGCCACTTTCAATTTTAATTTATGACATGGCATTCCTGAAGGAGTAATACTATTAAGAAATTCGATGGGAAAATTTTCCTTTCAGCATCATCTGTTGAATCAATGGAATCATAACTCAAATATGTGTGAAAATATCCATCAAGTATATCCAAAATTTCTTTATTTAATTTTTGAACATGCTCATTTTTTGGACAAAGAATTGCACGTTTAAATATATTTTTAATATCTATAGATATACTATTTCCAAAGGTAGCTTCAATAATAGATCTGTTACAAATCATTTCACAGGGGATTTCAAAAATATCCATTCCTAAATGAAAACTGCTATCAAGTTTACCATCTCCAAGTTTTTTTTTTTGTTTTTTTTTTTTGTTTTTTTTTAAAATATATTTTATTGATATTTCACAGAGAGGAAGGGAGAGGGATAGAGAGCTAGAAACATCGATGAGAGAGAAACATCGATCAGCTGCCTCCTGCACACCCCCTACTGGGGATGTGCCCGCAACCAAGGTACATGCCCTTGACCGGAATCGAACCCGGGACCCTTCAGTCCGCAGGCCGACGCTCTATCCACTGAGCCAAACCGGTTTCGGCTCATCTCCAAGTTTTACTAACCATTCACTATAAGCAGAATCCTCTGATCTCATATTTATTTTAAGAGACAACTTTCTGAAACATCCCCAAACATTACAGTACTTTAAACTTGTTTGTACTCTGGCTGATCGCATAGCATGCAGTACAATACTGAGACATTGTCGAAAATTCCCTCCAAGAAGGAGAACTTTCCTATTAAATGCAACATTCAAATTCATAATTTCTCTTAGTAATCTGTCTATGGCGTTTATAGCATGACTGGATGCCATGCTGCATTCATCAATAATGAGAAGTTTGGCCTTTTTAATGGCTTTAGCAACTTCACTCTGTATATCAAGTCTAGACATTGAAGTTTCATTTAATGAAATTGGTAATTTATATTGGGAATGAAAGGTTCTTCCATTGAGAAGTAAATTTGCAGCAATTCCTATAGAGACTGTGGGTAAAACAGTACCACCACGACCTCTAATGTAATGTATTAAAACTATAAAGATATGTTTTTCCACTACCACCTGGACCATCCAAGAAAAAGCATTTGGGGTGTACAGTTTGATCTTCGATGGCTGAAGTTATAGTCTGAAAGGAAGCTTCACCTCAGCGTTGGGCAGGGACACACGCATGCAGTGCCATGTCCCAGTTCAGGGACACAGGCAGGCAGCATCACCTCAGCGCTAGGCGGGGACGCATGCAGGCAGCATGACGTTCGTGCTGAGCAGGCCTGCGCGCACCTCCGCTGGGGGCATATGTCCCCGCCCACCAGCTCCTGCCTGCCATGCCTGTCAGGAGCAGCCTCCGCCTCCGAGGCAGCATGATGTTAGCGCTGGGCAGCCCTGCGCGTGCCTGTACTGGGGGCAGAAGTCCCTGCCCCCGTCCCCGCCCACCAGCTCCGGTCGTGACTGGGACACCTTTAGGACCAATTAGCATATTACCTCTTTATATATATAGACTAGAGGCCCGATGCATGAAGATTTGTGCAAGAATGGGCCTTCCTTCCCCTGGCTGCCGGCACCACCTTCACTGTGGCCGGAGCCGCCTTTCTGCTCCACCCCAGAGCCACCTTTCCACCTTCCCACACTGCCCAGAGTCTCAGAGCGGCTAGGGTGGTGCAGAATGCTTGTGTCGTCACCATGGTGACGACACAAGCGTACCGCCCCACCCCCGGCCACTCAGAGCCTGTGTATGCAAATTAACCCACCATCTTTGTTGGGTTAAGTTGCATACTCGCTCCTGATTGGTGGACGTTGCGACGGTACGGTCAATTAGCATGTTACTCTTTTATTAGTGTAGATGCTTGTAATTGTTGGTCTTCAAACTTTTTTGGTTGACCTGAATGTTCTTTGTCTTTCATATCGAAATCATCACTTTCAAAGCGAAATCATCACTTTCAAAGCATTTAAACCAGCATTCACAAGTATCTTGAGATGGAGCATGTTCACCATAAGCTTCCCGAAATATTCAGCAGCACTTTTCTTCAAAATAAAGTAATGAATTAAAACTTCCCGCAAATGCTCTTTTTTTTTTTGGCACGAAATTTGATATTTTTAAGCGTAAAAATATCTATGATGTTAATACCTTCAGAAAATTTGACATATGAAGTTTTGAAGCTTGTCAATACAATAAAATAGCATACATATAAAATTGCATATATATCAACATATGTGTAACTCCATCTATTGAAAAAAATCTGCATTATTAACCAGTACACCTAGTATGTTTACCACGCCAAGTCAAGTCTCCATCCATCACCATTTATCACCCCTATACCTACCCTCCACCTCCTCCACCCCTCTCTCCCCACCACCCTGACAATAACCATACTGTGTCTGTGTCCATGAGTTTTCGCTCTTTTTTTTTTTGCTTAACCCCATCGTCTGACCCACCTGGCCCCCACTCCCCATCCCCCAATTCCCACAGCTGTCAACCTGCTCTCTATGAGTCTATCACTATTTTGCTTGTTAGTTCATTTTGTTCATTGGATTTCACATATGAGTAAAATCATACATTACTTCTTTGTGGCTTATTTCACTTAGCACAATGCTCTCCAAGTCCATCCATGTTGTCGCAAAGGGTAAGATTTCCTTTTTCACTGCTGAGTAGTATTCCATTGCGTAAATGTACCACAGCGTTTTTTATCCACTAGTCTACTGATGGACACTTGGCTGCTTCCAGATCTTGGCTATTGTAAATAATGCTTCAATGAACATAGGAGTGCATATATTCTTTCAAATTAGTGTTTTGGATTTCTTTGGATAAATTCCCAGAAGTGGAATATCTGGGTCATAAGGCAGTTCCATTTTTAATTTTTTAAAAAATATTTTTTTTACTGATTTCAGAGAGGAAGGGAGAGAGAGAGAAACATCAAGATGAGAGAGAATCATTGATCGGCTGCCTCTTGCACACCCCACACTAGGGATCAAGCCCACAACCCAGGCATATGCCCTGACTGGCAATCGAACCGTGACCTCCTGGTTCATAGGTCAATGTTCAACTGCTGAGCCATGCTAGCCAGGCCCACTGCTTTCTACAATGGCTGCAGCAATCTGCATACACACCAATAGTACAGGAGAGTTCCCTTTGCTCCACATCCTCAGCAACACTTGTTTGTTGATTTATTGATGATAGCCATTCTGACAGGTGTGAGGTGATATCTCATTGTGGTTTTAATTTGCATTTCTCTGATGATTAGTAACTTGGAACATCTTTTCATATGTCTATTAGTCATCTCTATGTCCTCTTTGGAGAAGTGTACATTCAGATCCTTTGCCCACTTTTTAATTAGGTTGGTGTTGTTGGTTTTTTGGGGGGTTTTTTTGGTGTTGAGTTTTCTAAGTACTTTATAAAATTTGGATATTAACCCCTTATCAGGTTTATCATTAGTGGATATGTTATTCCATTCAGGGGATTATCTTTTCATTTTGTTAATGGTTTTCCTTTGCTGTGCAAAAACTGTTTAGTTTGAGGTAGTTCCATTTGTTTATTTTTTTGTTGTTCTTTCCTTTGCCCGAGAAAAGTATAGCAGAAAAATATTGCTAAGAGAAATGTCAGAGACTTTACTGCCTATGTTTTCTTCTAGGATTTTTATGGTTTTTATGTCTAACATATAAGTCTTTTTTTTTTTTTTAATCGTGGTCTTTTAACATTTTTTTTATAGCTTTTAGAGAGAAAGGGAGAGGGAAAGAGAGATAGAAACATCAGAGAATCATCTATCAGCCGCCTCCTGCACACACCCTACTGGGGATCAAGCCTGCAACCTGACCATGTGCCCTGACCAGGAATGCAACCATGACCTCCTATTTCAGAGGTCGACACTCAACCACTGAGCCACACTGGCCATGCTAACATTTAATCCATTTTGAGTTTATTCTTGTGTATGCTGTAAGAAGGTGGTCTAGTTTCTTTTTTCTTTTCTTTTTTTTTTTTTTTTTTTTTTTTTTGCATGTATCTGCCCAATATTTCCAACACTGTTTATTGAAGAGACTGTATCTTTACCCCACTGTATGTTTTTGCCTCCTTTTTGTCAAACATTAATTGACTATAAAGGCCTGAGTTTACTTCTGGTCTCTCTATTCTGTTCCATTGATCTATATGTCTGTTTTTATGTCAGTACCATGCTGTTTTGATTACTATGGCTTTATAGTATAGTTTGATATCAGGTAGTATGAGTCCTCCAACTTTGTTTTTCTTTCTCAAGATCACTGTTGCTATTCATGGTCTTTCATGATTTCATATAAATTTTTGGAATATTTGTTCTAGTTCAGTGAAATACTCCATTGGTATCTTGATAGGAATTGCATTGAATCTATAGATTGCTTTGGGTAGTATGGACATTTTGATGATGTTAGTTCTTCCTATCCATGAACACTATATAGGCTTCCACTTTTTATCTTCTTCAATTTCTTTCTACAGTGTCTTATAATTTTGTGAACACAGGTCTTTTACATCCTTGGTTAAATTTATTCCTCAGTATTTTATTCTTTTTGAAGCAGTTGTGAATGGGATTGTCTCCTGGTAGTTCATTATTGGTGTATAAAATTGTTTTTTTATAGAATTAGAAATATTTATCTCATTTAAGAAAAATAACAGCATAAGCACACCAATAAGTGACCACCAATGTTTGGTTAGGGAGTATTAGGGGGTGGTGGAAATTGTGACAAATGAGAGCATGCTGATCTCATCTCAGGCATGCCCCTCCTCCCCTCCCAATTGTGCAACAACATGGCAGTTTAGAGGCCCAAAGCCACTCAGTTCCAAGCAATTGTTGCCATGAAAGAATGAAGCCTCAGAGTTATCAGATCATCTGAGCTTTTCCCATGTAAAGCTGAAAATTGCAAATTTTATGTTAAATCTCCCAAATTTAAACTGTTATCTCAGTTGTTAAAACTTTGCATAGGTGTCGGGCCAGTGTGGCTCAGTGTTTGAGCATCCAGCCATGAACCAAGAGTTCACTGGTTCAGTCCTAACCAGTTTGGTTCAGTGGATAGAGTGGCAGCCCGCAGACTGACGGGTCCCGGGTTCAATTCAGGTCAAGGGCACATACCTTGGTTGCAGGCTCAATCCCCAGCCCTGGTCAGATGTTTCTCTCTGCCTCCCTCCTTCCATCCTTTTCACACTCTCTAAAAATCAATGGAAAAATACCCTCGGGTGAGGATTAACAAAAAATAAAGTAAAAGAGTTCACCTGTTCAATTCCCGGCCAGGCACATGCCCAGGCTCTATCCCCAGTAGGAGCTAGTCGATTGATTTCTCTCGTGGATGTTTCTATCTCTCTCTGTAGAACAGGGGTGGGCAAACCTTTTGACTCGAGGGCCACAATGGGTTCTTAAACTGGACCGGAGGGCCAGAACAAAAGCATGGATGGAGTGTTTGTGTGAACTAATATAAATTCAAAGTAAACATCATTACATAAAAGGGTACGGTCTTTTGGCTCTGCGGGCCGGATAGAACAGCCGAAAGGGCTGGATCCGGCCCGCGGGCCGTAGTTTGCCCACGGCTGCTCTAGAATCAATTAAAATATATATATATATATTTCCTCCTTGGTTGCCTTTTTTTTTTTTAAAGTATTACATGTCTCCTTTTCCTCCCAATTAACCTCCCCCCTCTTCCCTCTCCCCGAAAAACTTTTTTTAATTGTGTAGGCAAAACAAAACATATTCATAAGGCCCCAGAGTTAATGAACTCTGGCTGTATAGTTTTACTTTTGGTTTCAGGATTATGCTTGCCACTTAAAATGAGTTGAGACACTTTCCTTCCTCCCCCTTCCCACACCTTCCTCTCTAGATCTGTAATTCTCTGGATTAACAGAGGAATTATCTGTAGAAGTTTAGTTTGACTTCCACATCCATTGCCCTCAGGGTCTGGGGTCTTTTTGTGAAGACAGAGTTTTATATTTTCAAGATTTTTTCTTGAGCCAGTTTTAGTTATTTATATTATTATAAAATCATACATTTAATCTAGGTTTGAATGAATTCTATAGATTTTTTATTTTAATCTCAGCATATTAATAGTTTTTCTCTTTTTCATTTTTTAATATTTTATTTATTGTTATTAATCTCTTACTGTGCTTAATTTATAAATTAAACTTTATCATGGGTATGTATGTATCCAAAAAACCAGTTTATATAAATATACTTAGAGGCCCGGTGCACGAAATTCGTGCATGGGGGGGGGGTGGGAGTGTGTCCCTCAGCCCAGCCTGCACCCTCTCCAATCTGGGACCCCTTGGGGGATGTCCGACTGCCCATTTAGGCCCCATCCCTCTCACAATCCAGGACTACTGGCTCCCAACTGCTCGCCTGCCTGCCTTCCTGATTGCCCCTAACCGCTTCTGCCTGACAGCCTGATCACCCTCTTTCCACTTCCCTGCCAGCCTGATTGATGCCTAACTGCTCCCCTGCCAGCCTGATTGCCCCTAACTGCCCTCCCCTGCAGGCCTGGGTCCCCCCCAACTGCTCTTCCCTGCAGGCCCAGTCGCCCCCAACTTCCCTCCTCTGCTGGCCTAGTCACCCCTAACTGCCCTCCCCTGCAGGCTTGATTGCCCCCAACTGCCCTACCTTGCAGGCCTGGTCCCTCTGAACTGCCCTCTCCTGCTGGCCTGCTCACCCACAACTGCCCTCCCTTGCAGACCTGGTCCCTCCCTACTGCCCTCCCCTGCTGGCCTGCTCACCCACAACTGCCCTCCCTTGCAGACCTGGTCCCTCCCTACTGCCCTCCCCTGCTGGCCATCTTGTGGTGGCCATCTTGTGTTCACATGGGGGCAGCCATCTTGTGTGTTGGAGTGATGGTCAATTTGCATATTACTCTTTTATTAGATAGGATAGAGGCCTGGTGCATGGGTGGGGGCCGGCTGGTATGCCCTGAAGGGTGTCCTGGATCAGGGTGGGGGTTCCCTTGGGGCGTGGGGTGGCCTGGGCGAGGGGCCTGTGGTGGTTTGCAGGCCTACCATGCCCCCCAGCGACCCAGGCGGAGGCCCTGGTATCTGGGATTTATTTATCTTCTATAATTGAAACTTTGTAGCCTTCAGCGGAGGCCAGGGCTGTGGGAGCTTGGCTTCCTCCATTGCCGGGGAAACCCAAGCCTCCTGCTCTCTCTGTGGCCACAGCCATCTTGGTTGGGTTAATTTGCATACTTGCTCCTGATTGGCTGGTGGGCGTGGCTTGTGGGTGTAGCAGAGGTACGGTCAATTTGCATATCGCTCTTTTATTATATAGGATAGGGTTTGGTACTCTTCAGGAATCCACTGAGGGTCTTGGAATGAATAGTATTCCCCAAGGATAAAGAGGTAATACTGTACATGTACAAAGATGATACTGTCTTGGTTCTTAGTCTTTATAACCTAATTTTTAAAATTCTTTTTCCCCTCCACAGTTCATCCATGAGCTCGGATTTCCCACATTACAACTTCAGGATGCCTAATATTGGATTCCAGAATCTGCCTCTCAACATATATATTGTGGTTTTTGGAACTGCTATATTTGTCTTCATCCTTAGTTTACTCTTCTGTTGCTACTTGATTAGGTAATCAAGTTTCATTCTATGTTACTTTAGAATATGTTAATCAATAATAAATTAACTTTCTCCCCTTAGGTTAAAAAATTTTTATAAGTATTGTTGGGAAGGAAGAAAATTTCCTCTTCTAGGCTCTTTCAACTGGTCTAATTAAACCTCAGACTATAAAAAATTTTATAGTGTATTGTTCAAAGAGCTTTATGGAATAAAATAATAGAAAATTAAATTTTATTATACAGCTATACATCTGATAGTTTTTAGTGTTTGTACAGTATATGATTATGGTTAAGATAAATACGGTCATCAGATATCTTTCAGCAATAGTTCATTATTGCCCCCAGTGTTCCAGGGTACTTATTTACTGACAGTCAAATCTGAGTGAATTTAGTGTGTAATTTCTAATTTTCTGACAAGTGAATTTATATTCTTTATAGAAGGTGAATCTTCTCTGAAGTTCTCACAAAATGTAATCACTCCTTGTATTTCATAGATATGCTGGCTGCCTATGATTTTTTGGTCTTGCTTAGAGAAATAAATACTTAGCTAATATAATTATAGGATTTAGGAAACACTTTTTAAAACATGTGTTTATTACTAGAAATTTCCTTTTCCTAACATTTCTTTAATAGTTTGATAAGTGTTATGTAAATATTTAGCTTTTTTAAAAAAAATTAGGGACTTGGCCACAATTAAACAGGACTTCATAGCGTTAAAATATTCCTTTTTTCTAAACCTAAATTTTTTGGAAATTTCTCTACAGATACTGGCTTAATTCAAATTTGTGAATTTAATATTTGAAACCAAATTATTTTTTAAAAGAAGACAAGTATTTTAAAAGATTCATTAAGGAAGAGCTTATATAAATATTCTAAAATGTATATAGCTCATAGTATAGTTTTTATTACTGTGTCAAAGAATTAATTACGCCTTTGATTTTTGTTTGCTTTAGGAAAAATACTAATATACCAATTGTGATTCTGGGTAAATTTTTTGAGAAATAAGTTATGAAACACTATTTTACCTCATTGTATTTCTTTCAGTAATCAAGCAAGCAAAGAGATAAAGAAAAAAATCATAGCAGTTGTTTTCATGCTATGATTTCATGCTATGATCGCCCCACCAGTCGCCCCGCAGAGGGAGGCAACTGGTGGCAGCAGGGGTGGGGCTCGCGAGTGCCCTGCCGGTCGCCTCACCGATAGGCCCTGATCGCTGGCCAGGCCTAGGGACCCTACCCATGCACGAATTTTATGCACCGGGCCTCTAGTTTTTAAATATAACTTAAGTTCTCTAGCACCTTTCTAGGGGGCTCTTCTGTTCTCATGCAGAGAGATCCTTCCAGTCACAGCTAGACTCATCAGAACCATTGGAGGAACACAGCTTAGATCTAAACTAGACACCCTCTACCAACCACAGTCTTACACAACATTTTAGTACAGTATCTGCTGCCCATGACAGGGCTATGAATAGATCACTACTGGAACACAAAAGGACTCTTACCTTGCTAGGACTTAACCTATTTTATAATGAATCATATAATATTCTAATTTATGTTTCTTATTTATCTCTCTCCCCAGACAGAGTTTTGTCTGTTCTGTTTGCTGTATCCCAAACACCCAAAACTGAAAAATATCCGGCACAGTATTGGTACTCAATAAATGTTTGTTGAGTAAATGAAAGTATGGTGTTCCTAGTAGGAAGTCATTAGTTACACACTGAAAAACAAGAATAAAATTAAAAACTAAAAATGGAAGGAAAATATTGAGTTATCCAATAGTTACTATAAAGTCTTGAACCAAGACAATGACAGTAGAGCTAGAGTGTGTGTTATGGATGGTTGTGAAAAATATTGGGGAGGTAAAAATGAACAAAATTTGGTGACTGGGCATTAAGAACAATAAAATTATGAGCTTAGAATTTTTTCTGGACTTTTAGCTTAGCTGTTGGTTGGATAGCAATCCCTTCACAGAGATAGAAAATGGATGGCCAAATTAGGTGAAAGAATAAAAGTTTCTGTTTCACACATGGGAGAACTGTCTTCCCTGTGTAACAGTCAAGATGTTTAGTATATAGTTGGATATATAGGTCTAAAGCTTATGAGAAGTCTGGTCTGAAAATAGAGGGTCATGTAATAATAGGTGGAAGCTGAAGCCAAGAATGTCCCCTAGAGAGAATGTGTATAGTGAAATAAAATGGATGCAGGACAAAATCCTAGGGAAACATTAATATTTAAGAAGAGCCCTTGGCCTGGCCGGGTAGCTCAGTAGGTTGGAACGCCAAGGTTGTGGGTTTGATCCCCACATACAAGAAGCAACCAATGAATGCATAAATATGTGAAACAACAAATCGATGTTTTTTTCTCTCAAGTCAATTTTTTAAAAAAGAAGAGCCCATAAAAGAGACTAGGAAGGGATAGCAGGAGAAAGAAGAAAATCATGAGAGAGGTTCCTCACGAGTAGGGTTTCAGTGGATTGAGTCAGTTGTGTCAGCTGCTCCCAGGAAGGTCTAGTAAATAAGAAATTTGTTAATCGACTGTTTACGTTATCAGTAAGGCTTCTGGTCAACAGTAGGTTATTAGTAATTAAGTTTTTGTAGAGTCAAAAGTTATATGTGGCTTTTCAATTGTGCAGGAAATCAGCATCCCTAACCCCTGCATTGTTCAAGGGTCAGGTTTACATTTGACAATTAGGTTTGCATCCATAATCTCATAAAAGTTTCAGTAGCATGGGTATAGGGGTGATAAAAGGTAAGTTATAATGAGGCAAAGCTTCAGCAGCGGGTAAAAAATATAACGTCTTTGAAGAATCTTGGCTAAGAAAAGATTGGTAGGAGGTAGTTTGCTCTAGAAATCAAGGAAGTATTTTGGTGCTTGATTTTTTTTTTAAGCTAGAGATTTATAATATAAATATTATATTTATAGATATTAAGGAGAATGAGCTAGTTATGGAAGATTGGTGAGAAAGAATGAATCATGGAGATGAAAAGAGACATACCTAAAAGTTATAGCACTATTATTCCCAAGCAGGAGAATAACTTCTTAAGACAGAGATGCAAGTAACTGCAAAAAAACAGTACAATGTAGTAATGTGGGGCTTGGAGTGAAAGAACTGCATACATGGCAACCTCTTTCTTTATGAAGTAGTTGAAAATGGTGGGGAAGGAGGTGATAGGATAAAATTTGAGGAGCGTGGCAAGCATTTAAAATAGAAGCTTAGAATACTGAGCTTAATATGTAGAATTAGAGAACAATGTGGAGAGTTTTGTTGAGAATGGAGACCATAGATTTGTAGCGGCCATAAACTACATGGTTTTATCGTTTTCTTTAGCACTATTCAGCATTATTAATCATACTCTCTTGGATATTTTTTTAGGAATTAACATTTATTAAACACTTAATATATGTCAGACCCTGTGCTGTGCACTGCAGTTAAATAGGTAATTTTAATATCTTTATTTTACAGAAGTTAAATAATTTTCCTACAACCAAACATACAAAAGTTGGTTAGAGATGAGACTGAAATTCAGTTGTATCTGACCCCAGAGCATGTCCTCTTAATCACTTAAAAAATAATAATAAATTGTATTTTTCATGCTGCATTCAAAAATAACCATTTCAGGTTTTCATAATCATTCTCAAAAGACAGATTTGCATATTGAGGCTATTCTAAAACCATTATTTTAATTTTGAGCCTGAAATTTTTAAATGAAGACTGTACCTGTTTTACTTTTTAAAAAAATATATTTTATTGATTTCAGAGAGGCAGGGAGAGGGAGAGTGATAGAAACATCAATGATGAGAGAGAATCATTGATCAGCTGCCTCCTGCACACCCCCTGCTGGGGATCAAGCCCACAACCTGAGCATGTGCCCTTGACCAGAATCGAACCTGGGACCCTTCAGTCTGCAGGCCAAAGCTCTGTCCACTGAGCCAAACCAGCTAGGGCTACCTGTTTTACTTTTTGAAAAAATAATGGCTAACAAGCTTCTTAAGAAAAAGGAAATTTAAAATATTCCCAATTCTCATTTTTTACCAGCTAAGTTACAATCTCTATTACTAATATGTTTCCTGGAAGGAATAGCTGAAAGATATTTGTGTCTATTAAGTAGCAAATGCAAAATAAAATCGTGCACGCCGAAGCCGGTTTGGCTCAGTGGATAGAGCGTCGGCCTGCGGACTGGGGGGTCCCGGGTTCGATTCCGGTCGGGGGCATGTACCTTGGTTGCGGGCACATCCCCAGTGGGAGGTGTGCAGGAGGAGGCTGATTGATGTTTCTCTCTCGTCGATGTTTCTGGCTTTCTGTCTCTCTCCTTTCCTCTCTGTAAAATATCAATAAAATATATTTAATAAAAAAAATAAATAAATAAAAAAATAAAATAAAATCGTGCAACCTAAAATATAAAGTAATTAGTGGAGCTTAGAGTATAAAGGTGTTTTCATAAGGGTGAAGTTAATTTTAAATAGGACTTCCTAGAAGGGGTGAATTTTTAAGCCATGGCTGGAAATAATATGATGCTTTGGGAAAATATGCACATCCAGAGAGTTAAATAAGCAAAGTAAATGTATAAACCAAGCCTCATTTTAATGAACTTTAATGGAGTTTATTTTATTCCTTTATATGAAAACTATGCTTCTCTCAGTAAAACAAGCAGACAAAAACTTAAGGATATAGATTATTTGAACTACATAATTAATAAATTTGACCTAATTAAGATAAATTTATACTTTTAAAATCACATAAATTAGCCTGGCCAGCATGGTCAGTGGTTGAGCATCGACCTATGAACCAGGAGGTCATGGTTCGATTGCCAGTCAGGGCTCATGCCTGGATTGGGGCTCTATTCCCAGTGTGGGGCATGTAGGAGGCAGCCGATAAATGATTCTCATCATTGGTGTTACTATCTCTACCCCTCTCCCTTCTCTGAAATAAATATATATATATATATATATATATATATATATATTTTTTTTTTTAATATTTTATTGATTTTTTTACAGAGAGGAAAGGAGAGGGATGGAGAGTTAGAAACATCGATGAGAGAGAAACACTGATCAGCTGCCTCCTGCACACTCCCCACTGGATATGTGCCTGCAACCAAGGTACACGTCCCCGACCAGAATCGAACCTGGGACCCTTGAGTCTGCAGGCCGACGCTCTATCCACTGAGCCAAACCGGCCAGGGCTAAAAATATATTTTTAAAAGCCAATTAAACCCAAAAGGAAGTAGAAGGAAGAAAATAAAAAAGCTAAGCACAGAAATCAATGAAATAGAAAACAAATGTATAAAAAAATCATTGAAATTAAAATTTGATACTTGGAAACAACAGAATTGATGAATCTCTAGAAAGACTGACCAGGAAAAAGAGAAAAAAGATAAACTACTAATGTCAGAAATGAAAAGGGAATTGCTACAAATCTTACAAATATTAGAAGATCACAAAAGATGTCATGAACAACTTGATGCCACTAAATTTGACATTTTAGTTGAATTAGACATTTTCTTAGAAAAATATAGTATATCAAAACTGAAACAAGAAATGACATGTATTTTAAAAATCCACAACTAGCATCATAATCAACAATGAAAGTCTAAAAGTTTTCCCTGTACAATCAGGCACCAGACAATGATGCCAGCTTTCACCACTGCTATTCAACATTGTGCTAGAAGTTCTAAGTAAAGCAATTAGGCAAAACAAAGAAATAGAAGACATCCAATTGTAAAGAAAGAAGTAAAACTACATATAGACAATCCCTTAAATATCTACTAGAACTAATTAATTAAGCAAACCTTTAGGGTACAAAATCAGCACACAAAAATCAGTTGTGTTTCTATAAACCAGCAAGGAACAATCTGAAAAGGAAATAATTCCACTTACAATAGCATCCAAGAGAATAAAATTCCTAGGAATAAATTTAACCAAGGAAGTGAAAGATTTGTACACAAAAACTACAAAACATTGCTGAAAGAAATTAAAGAAGACCTAAATAAATGGGAAGGTATCCAATATTCATTGATTATAAGACTTAATATTATTAAGACTAGAGGCCCGGTGCACAAAATTCATGCACGGGGGGGGGGGGAACTGTCCCTCAGCCCAGCCTGCACCCTCTCCAATCTGGGACCCCTCAAGGGATGTCTGACTGTCTGTTTAAGCCCAGTGGGATCACGCCTAAACGGACAGTCGGACACCCCTCTCAAAATCCAGGACTGCTGGCTCCCAACCGCTCGCCAGCCTACCTGCCTGATTGCCCCTAACCGCTTCTACCTGCCAGCCTGATCACCCCCTAACCACTCCCCTGCCAGCCTGATCGATGCCTAACTGCTCCCCTGCCAGCCCTATTGCCCCTAACTGCCCTCCCCTGCCAGCCTGGTTGCCCCTAACTGTCCTCTGTGCAGGCCTGGTTGCCCCCAGCTGCCCTCCCCTGCCAGCCTGGTCACCCCCAACTGCCCTCCCCTGCAGGCCTGGTCACCCCCAACTGCCCTCCCCTGCAGGCCTGGTCACCCCCAACTGCCCTCCCCTGCAGGCCTGGTCCCCCCCAACTGTTCTCCCCTGCAGGCCTGGTCACCCCCAACTGCCGTCCCCTGCTGGCCTGATCGCCCACAACTGCCCTCCCCTTCAGGCCATCTTGTGGCAGCCATCGTATGTCCACATGGGGGCTGCCATCTTGTGTGTTGAAATGATGGTCAATTTGTATATTACCTCTTTATTAGATAGGATGATAGTACTCCTGAAAGCAATCTACAGATTTGATGCAATGCCTATCAAAATTCCAATAGCCTTGCCCTAGCCAAGTGACTCAGTTGCTTGGAGCATCATCCCATACACTAAAGAAAAAGTTGTAGGTTTGATTCCTGGTCAGGGTACATACTTAGGTTGTGAGTTCGATCTCCATTCACGTTGTGGACGGGAGGCAACCATCAGTGTTTCTCACATTGATGTTTCTCTTCCTCCATCCCTCCCTCTCTTTCGCTCTCTAAAATCAATAAACATATCCTCAGGTAAGGATTAAAAAAATCCCAATAGCCTTTTATGCAAAAATGGAAAGACTGATCCTCAATTTATTTGGAACTTCAGGGAGTTCCGAATAGCCAAAACAATTTTGAAAAAGAAAAAACAGAAAGACTCACACTTCCCAATTTCAAAGCTTTCTACAATAATTAAAACATTGTGGCACTGGCATAAGAATAGACATATAAACCAATGAAATAGAATTGAGAGTCCAGAAACAAACACAAACATCTGTGGCCAGTTGATTTTCAGTAAAGGTGCCAAAACCATTTAGTGGGGAAAAAGAATAGTCCCTTCAACAGATGGCAGGACAACTAAATAATACATGTGAAAGAATGAAGTTGAACCCCTACCTCACATTTTATATAAAAATTAACTCAAAAATAGATCAACAACCTAAATATAACAGCTAAAACTATAAAATTCTTGGAAGAAAATAGGTAAATCTTTAGGAACTTGGACTGGTAATAGATTCTCAGATTTGACACCAAAAGCCCAAACAACAAAAGAAAAAGTAGATAAATTGGACTTAAAAAATTAAAAATATTTTTGCATTAAAGGACATAATCAAGAAAGTGAAAAGACAATCTTTAGAATGGGGGAGAAATATTTGTCAATCATATCTGATAAGAGATTAATACCCGGAATATATTTTAAAAACTCTTACAGCTCAGCAACAAAAAGACAACTGAATTGCCCAGCCTGTGTGGGTCAGTGGTTGAGCGTCAACCTATGAACTAGGAGGTCACAGTTTTATTCCCAGTCAGGGTACATACCCAGCTTGCGGGCTTGATCCCCGGTAGGGGGTGTGCAGGAGGAAGCTAATCAGTGATTCTTTCATCATTGATGTTTCTATCCCTCTCCCTTCCTCTCTGAAATCAATAAAAATATACATATTTTTTTAAAAAGACAACTGAATTGAAAATAGGCAAATGACTTAAATAGTTATTTTTCCAAAGAAGATAGGGTGGGGCCAAAGTAGGTTTATAGTTGTTCATATGGAAGATAATATAATAATTAATAAATAATATAAGAATAAACTGTTTTGCATACTCACAACTGTTAACCTACTTTTTCCCTACCCTGTACAAATGGCCAATAAACACATGAAAAGATGTTCAACATTATTGGTCATTAAGGAAATGCAAATTAAAATCACAGTGAGATACCACTTCACACTTAAGATGCTGTACTCAAAAATATGGAAAATTACAAGTATTGGTGAGGATGCGGAGAAATAGAAACCCACACATGTTGCCTGTAGGAGTGTAAAATGGTGCAGCTGCTGTGGAAAAGAGCTCAGCAGCTTCTCAAAAAGTTAAGCATAGAATTACTATATGACCCAGAAATTTCACTTCTAGGTGAATACCCAAGACAAATGAAGAGATATGCCTACACAGAAACTTATACAGGAATGCTTATAACAGCATTATTATAATAGTCCAAACATGTATGAAACCCAAATGTCCATCAACAGATGAATGGATAAACAAATTGTAACATATATTCAGCCATAAAAAGGAGTGAAGAACTGATGCATACTACAATTAGGATGAGCCTTGAAAACGTTATGCTAAGTGAAAAGCCAAACACAAAAGGTCACATATTGTATGATTTGTTATATAGACATACATATTTCTATCCATAATAGGCATCCACAAAGACAGAATGCAAATTAGAGGTTACCAGGAGATAGGAGAAGGGGGACTACTTAATGAGACCACTTAGTGAGATCACGTGGTTTTTGGAGGGTGATGAAAAATTTTGAAACTAGAGAAAGCTGGTGGTTGCACAACATTGTGACCACACTAAACACCACTGAATTATACAATTTAAAATGGTTAATTTTATGTTATGTGAATACAAACAAAGGAATATTAAAAAATTTTATTAAAGGAATAAGAAAACTAACTCAAGAAGAAATAGAAAATATTAATAACTGTATACCTACTAAGAAATTGAATGTGTTATTAAAGTATTCCCACAAAAAGACTACAAGCCAGGTAACTTCACCAGTGAATTCCTTCAAATAGTAAAGAAAAAAATACCACTCTTAAATGACTTCCAAAGAATAAAAGAAATACTCAACTCATATAATGAGGACAGCATAATTTTGATTAAAATTATACGAAGCCTCACAAGAACATTACAAAAAAGGAACTTACAGACTTATGTCTCTCATGAACAAAATATTAGTAAATCAAATTCAGGGATATGCAAAAATGGTAGTACATTATATTCAAGTGGACATTATTCCAGGAATGAAGGGATCAATACAATATAACTATTAACAGTTTAAAAAAAAAAAAAAAAGGCAGGGGGAGTTATGGGGGAAAAAAGTTTATAAAGTCCCGCTGGTATGCTCAGTGGTTGAGCATCAACACATGAACCAGGAGGTCACCAGTTCAATTCCTGGTCGGAGTACATGCTTGGGTTGCAGACTCACTACCCAGTGCGGGGCATACAAGAGGCCACGGATTGATGTTTCTCTTTAACTCTCTCCCTTTTCTCTCAAATCAGTAACATATTTTTTAAAAACCAAAAACTAATACCTATTCATGGTTTTTAAAAATCGAAAACTAGGATACAAGTTTGGATCAAGGTTATGCACAAAAAATCTAGAGAAAATATACTTAATAGTGATGGGGTTTTTTTTAGTTGGTTATATAATTTTATTTTACGCATTTAAAATTTGTTTAATCTTTGTTGTTGAAAGTATTATATATGTCCCCTTTTCCCCTCCATTGACCTCCAATAGTGATGTCACCGCTTTTATTTGCCATTGTATTAGAGGTCCTAGCCAATGCAGAAAAAAAAGAGTAATAAAAGAAATGAAATGAAATAAAAAATAAAGAAGTAAAATATCTAAAGATTATAAAGGCAGAGTTTAAACTGTCATTATTTGTAGACAGAAAGGTTGTATATATTAAAAAATCCAAAATATTCTACAGATAAACTATTTAAAAATAATAAGTGAACTTAGCAAGTCATTAGATACAGGATCAATATACAAAAATTGTTTTTTCTATGTAGTAGCAACAATGAATTAGAAAATGAAAAAAATTTATAATTTATGGTAGATCAAAACTTACTAAATACCTAGGAATAAATATAATGAAAGATATGTAAGTGTTCTACCTAGAAATGTGTAAAGAGAAATTAAGATATAATAAGTAGGTTCATAGATTGAAAACTCAATCTTACAAAGATGTCAGTTCTTCTGCAGTTGATCTATAACTTCCATACAATCTCAGTCAAAATCCCAACAGATTTTTTGTGGAAATTGACAAGCTCATGAAATTGGTATGGAAATGCAGAGGACAAAGAGTAGCCAAGACAGTAATTAGGAACAAAGCCTGAGGACTTCTAATGCCAGACCCCAAGACTTATTACAGAGCTCCAGTACTAAAACAGAGTGCTATTCACCTAGCACCCAAATCTTGCTTTCTAAACACTATTCTCCAGTAAAAAGAACCAAGGTTCCTTTTTTTTTTTTTTTTTAGGGTATTATTTATTTATTTATTTATTTTATCTTTTATTTATTTTATTTTTTTTAATTTAATAAATCTTTATTGTTCAGATTATTACAATTGTTTCTCCTTTTTCCCCCCATAGCTCCCCTCCACCCGGTTCCCACCCCACCCTCTGCCCTTACCTCCCTCCCACTGTCCTCATCCATAGGTGTATGATTTTTGTCCAGTCTCTTCCCGTACCCCCCACACCCTTTTCCCCCTGAGAATTATCAATCCACTCCCATTCTATGCCCCTGATTCTATTATATTCACCAGTTTATTCTGTTCCTCAGATTTTTAATTCACTTGATTTTTAGATTCACTTGTTGATAGATATGTATATGTTGTTCATAATTTTTCTCTTTACTTTTTTCTTCTTCCTCTTCTTAAAGAATACCTTTCAACATTTCATATAATACTGGTTTGGTGTTGATGAACTCCTTTAGCCTTTTCTTGTCTGTGAAGCTCTTTATCTGACCTTCAATTCTGAATGATAGCTTTGCTGGGTAGAGTAATGTTGGTTGTAGGTTCTTGTTATTCATCACTTTGAATATTTCTTGCCACTCCCGTCTGGCCTGCAGAGTTTCTGTTGAGAAATCAGCTGACAGTCGTATGGGTGCTCCCTTGTAGGTAATTAACTGTTTTTCTCTTGCTGCTTTTAATATTCTCTCTTTGTCTTTTGCCCTTGGCATTTTAATTATGATGTGTCTTGGTGTGGTCCTCTTTGGATTCCTTTTGTTTGGGGTTCTTTGCGCTTCCTGGACTTGTAAGTCTATTTCTTTCACCAGGTGGGGGAAGTTTTCAGTCATTATTTCTTCAAATAGGTTTTCAATATCTTGCTCTCTCTCTTCTTCTGGCACCCCCATAATTCGAATGTTGGTACGCTTGAAGTTGGCCCAGAGGTTCCTTACACTATCTTCAAATTTTTGGATTCTTTTTTCTTTTTGCTTTCCCGGTTGAGTGTTTTTTGCTTCTTTGTATTTCAAATCTTTGACTTGATTCTTGTGTTCCTCTAGTCTGCTGTTGGGTCTCTGTATAATATTTTTTATTTCAGTCAGTGTATGTTTAATTTCTAGTTGGTCCTTTTTCATATCCTCAAGGGTCTCGTTGAATTTATCGGCCTTTTCTAGGATATTCTTGAAAAACCTTATAACCGTGGTTTTGAACTTTATATCCAGTCGTTTGTTTTCCTCCATTTCTTTCGTTTGTAATCTGTTTCTTTGTCTCCACATTTTTGCTGCTTCCCAGAGTTGGTAGGGTGGCTTTGTGTGCTAGGTGTCCTATATGGGCCAGTGGGTTGGCCTCCCAGTTACCTGAGGTGGACACTCTTGGTGCACCCCTTTGTGGACTGTGTGTACAGCCTTGTTGTAGTTAAGTCTTGGTTGTTGTTGGTGTCACTGGAGGAATTGACCTCCAGGCCAAATGGCTGTGAGGACCCGCTGTGTCTATAATGGAAGAACTGCTGCGCTGGAGACACGCTTATGGGGCAGGACTTGCTTCAGAGGGGCTTTGGTGTTCACTGAGTCTGCCTCTTGAATGTGTCACTTACGGATGTGCGTAGTTGAAATCTGGTGTCATCTCACACTGACCACTAGATACACTAGCTTCTGGATCTCCAATGGGGTGCAGGTCAGCTACTGTCTGAGGCCACCCAGCAGGAGCTACAGAGAGAACTACAGTTTTCTCCTCTTTGCTTGGGGTTTGGAGGTTTTGGAGCTGTCTGACCAGAGCTGCAGTTTGTTAGGTTAAGCTGCGATTGGGCAGGCCATTTATATGCAAAAGCCGCTGGTGGAGCTTGGGTGGTTTGTAGATTGTGCGGGGCTGAGTCTCAGGGAGTCACTAGGGTAGGGCGTGGCAAACAGTGATGGCTGCCAGTCAGCCTTCTCTGCGTTTCCATGTTTCCAAGTCCCCGCGTCTGGCGCCCCAGTGCAGTAAACAATGATTGCTGCGTGCACCACTGCAAGAAAGTCACCCTCACTTTCCGACTCGATGGTAGACAGTCAAGTTTCTCCCCGTAGGAGTTTAGGTCCCCAGCATCTCCCCAGAAACTGGAGTTCAGAGTAATAGGGAGCTTGTCTCCCTTCGGGTTGAAAGAAGCAGTGCACCCAGACACCTGCCGCCAGCCCGATTCACGCGCCTCCGTACCTCAGCTTTTCAGTGCTTGTGCACGTCTCAGTGCTCTTTTCTCTTTCCTTCTAGCTGTAGAACTTCCACTCAGCCAGCTTTCCCGTGGTTCTGGGTGATGGACGTTTTGTCTTTTAGTTGTAGTTTTGAAATTGTTGTGAGAGGCAGCAGTTTAGGTGTTTACCTATGCCGCCATCTTGGTTTCTCTCAAGAACCAATGTTCTTTAGAAGAAGTGGCTAATTCCACAAATGGGGTGTGGAAAATACAAGATGAGCCAGAAACATCTTTCAGTGCTAATAAGCAAGGAAATTCATGGGAAAAGATGAGGGCACATTAAAAGGACACAGAAGTCAACCCAATGAAGCTCCTAAAGGCCAAACCTAAATCAATTTGAGCAATAAAATAAATAATGATCATATTGAATTCTAACCCATAGACTAAAACAAATATCCATGAGTCCATAGTGATATAAACAAATGAAGGAGAAGGGACATAAGTTCCTTACAGAAGAATTCCAGTTAATAATTGGAATTAAGAAACTACAAAGCCACCACCAGGCGAACACTACAGTAATTGTTGCAAGCAAGATTAGTGCTAAAAAGCTTGAGAATAAATAGGATTTTACATAGTTTCAACATCTCTCCCCCAAGATGTTGGTCAGTTTCAAAAAGGAAAATAATAACTACAGTGGAGAGACCCAGTAGACACTCCATGAACAAGTGATCATGGTTAATATGTCAAAATCTTGAAAGAAAAAACTAAGGATCCTGCCACAGACTGGGAGAGGCTAAGGAGACATGGATTGGGTCATAGAACAGGAAAAGGATATTAGTGAAAAAAACTGGTGAAATTTAAATAGTCTCTTATTTTGTTGATATATCAACATTAATATCAATATATCAGTGTTAATTTACTTGCTTTGATTTTTGTATTCTGGTTGTGTGAGATAGGAACATTGGAAAAACTGGGAGAGAAGTATATGTGAACTCTTATTTTTTGCAACTTTTCTGTAAACCTAAAATTATTTCAAAATACAAATTTAAAAAAAAAAAAAAACTAGCATGGTATTGACACAAGGTGCATCAGTTTCCCAGGGCTGCTGTAACCACGTACTACAAACTGGGTGGCTTAAAACAACAGAAATTTGCCGAAACCGGTTTGGCTCAGTGGATAGAGCGTCGGCCTGCGGACTGAAAGGTCCTGGGTTCGATTCCGGTCAAGGGCATGTACCTTGGTTGCGGGCACATCCTCAGTGGGGGGTGTGCAGGAGGCAGCTGATCGATGTTTCTCTCTCATCGATGTTTCTGGCTCTCTGTCCCTCTCCCTTCCTTTCTGTGAAATATCAATAAAATATATTTTAAAAAAAAAAAAAAAAACAGAAATTTAATCTCCCATTCTGGAGGCTAGAATTTCAAAATCAAGGTGTCAGCAGGGCCATGCTCCCTCTGAAGACTCTAGGGTAGGATCCTTCCTCGCCTCTTATAGCTGCATCACTTCTGTCTCTTTCTTCACCTGGCTTTCTTCCCTTTGTCTGTATTTCCTCTCTTCTAAGGACGTCAGTCATATTGGATTTAGGGTCCACCCTAAATCCAGTATGCACCCTACATCCAATATGACCTTATTTCAATTAAATAATCTGCAAATGCTATTTCCAAATAAGGTTGTATCCTAAGGTTCCAGTTAGATATAATTTTTAAGCGGACACTGTTCAATCTAGTACATAAATATAGGCAAATAGACCAATGGAACAGAATAAAAACTCTTGAAACAGACTCACATATTGTGTCTGACTTACAACAGATGTGCAACTGCAATGCAGTGGGGAAGGAGGATCTTTGTAATAAATGAGTCAAACAAAAATCTGCACGTGGATGAAAAGAATCTTGACCTCTACCTCAAATCATACATAAAGATTAATTTCAGATCATATATATATCTAAATGTAATAGATAAAATAACAAATTGTTTTCAAGAGAATATCTTCATGATCTGAAGGTAGGCAAAGATTTTTTTAATTGGACACAAAAAGAACTGACATTATTGGGACTAGTTGATAAATTGGACTTCATTTAAAATAAAAGCGTCTGCTCATCAGAAGATACCATTAAGAGAATGAAAAGGCAAAAGCCCCGGAGTAGTAGATAATTACAGTACATAGACCAAACAGAGGACTCACATCTAAAATATATAAGGGAAAAATAAAAAAAATAAAAATAAATAAAATATATAAGGAATTCCTATAAATCAATAAGAAAAAGGTAGACAACTCATTTTTTTTCATGGGCAAAAAACTCAAATAGGCATTTCATAAAAGAAGATATCCAATTGGGAATAAGCATATGAAAGGGTTCTGCACACCATTTGGGAAATGCAAATTTAAACCAAAATGAGATACCACTGAATACCCACTAGATTGACTTAAAATTTTTTAACCGACCTTACAAAGCAGTGGCAAAGATGCGGAACGACTATAACTCTCATGCTTTACCCACAGGAGTAGAAATTGGTGCAAGCACTTTGGATCAGCAGTTCTACTCCTAGGTATATACTCCACAGAAATTAGTGTATATGTCCACTAAGTGACATGTACAAGAATTTGTGTAGCAGCTTTATTCATAGTAGCCCAAAATTGGAAGTAATCTAAATATTTATCAACAGTAGAATAGATAAATAAATTATATTTATAGTGTTCATACAATGGAACACTATATGTCAGTCAAAAAGAGAATTACTGCAACAACATAGATAAATTTCAAAAGTAACTGTTGGCTGAAAGAAGCCAGTGCAAAAGAGTATACCAAATGATCCATTTATGTGGAGTTCAAAAACAAGCATCATTAATCTATAATGATAGAAATCAGGATAATGGCGACCTCTTTGGGTGGATATTGATTGGGAGAAGTCATTGAAGGGGTGCTGTAAATGTTGTGTATCTTGACCAGGTGATAGTTACACTGGTGTATATAAATGTGTATGTGTATTTTTTTTAATTAGCTGAATTCTTAAGGTTTTTGTAATTATTAGATGTATATTATACTTAAAATTTTAAATTAAAAAATGTGGCATATTAAATATTGAAACAAGTGGACTATCATCAACATAAAAAGAATCGAGGCTTCATTAAAATATTTGTTGTATTAATGAGATTTTGTTTTAATGATATTTTACTTGAATTTACATTTAGATATCATTTTATGGTTCACTGTTCACTTTCTCATGACATGTAACAGATGTGTCATTTGGGTGTATTCCAAGATAAAGACTCTGGATTTTAAATCATAAATGATATAAACTGTTACCAAAATTAGCAGTTTCCTTATTTTTTTCAAATTGTTGTGTTGGAAATCTCAATATCACATTGTTCATTTGTCTTTTAGGCTAAGACATCAAGCACACAAAGAATTTTATGCCTATAAACAGGTGAGAAATTTACTTCAGATTGACTTTGATAGTGTTTTGTACCCAAAAAATGAGAACTCATTTTAAACTAGGACTTGTGTTCATTTTAACATTTTATTTGCCAGTTTGCAGTAAAAAATAGATCAACTTTAAGTACTCTTCTTTCTAATTATTTGAAGTTATAGAAAGTTCACATGATACAATAATATAGTTTAACAGGGAACTTAAGCTAACATTTTGCTAAAGAGAAATGCTGTAGCTTATAATTCTTAAAGATTATATTAAACTAGTGGCCCGGTGCCTGGATTCATGAACATTGAAAGGAAATTAATTAGAAGAAATATTTTAATATCACTGTTCACCCTTTCTCTATAATAGAAATGTCAGAGATGAAAGAAAATTAGTAAAATGTATATGAAAATAATATATAAATTGATTAATAAATAACATCATGATATAACAACAACAACGACATGATAGCTGCTTTCTTTTAGCTTCAGAATGTCAACAAAAACAACCAAATTCACGATCAAACAATGACAGATCAAAACACACGCGTGTGATTGGTGCCAGCAAGAGCTTTATATGTATCACACATGCACGAGCCAACATTTATTTTTAAATTGCCAGTGCGTGTCATATGTACCAGCTGGTTGGTTGGTCAGATGGACGTACAGTTGGTCACTTAACCTTTTATATATATAGATGAGATTCCATTAAATAATTTTTTTTACCTCCCTCATTAAAAACATACAACTTCCTCAGAGATGACCAGCTCTGTTCTAGTGATCTCATCTCCTCCCCTTTTGTACTTTAAATGTTAGCTAATGTCACACCACTAGAAGTCTATTTGGATCATCACTGGTAACCCCTGCCCCTTTACTGATTTGTTCTTTAAAGTAATAAACTTAGCTTTACTTGAAAGCAAAGTAAAATTTCTTTTTTCTTACATGTGTCGTTGATTAACATTTTACCTCTGACACCAAAAGTGGGCCTAGTTGTTCCTGTTCTTTTGAACTGAAGCATGAAATTATTTTGTTGTTCTTAGCTTTTTGGGGAGAGGTGAGGCAAGCTTCAGCTTATTTTGGTCTTTAACCTTTATGACGTGATGTTACAGAACCATATCACCAGTTTAGGATTACTTATTATTTTGTCCATCCTTTGTCTGTGTCTCTGAAATCTGAGCTCATGAGCAAGTTTCTTAGATGTCGACATTGATGTCATAGGTAACCCCACACTCTGCCCTATAGGTTTCATGTGGGATTCATACACAGACTAAAAAGTTTTAGTTTTCTAAATAAGTGAATCTTTTTGTCTCAGTTCTTTCATGATCTTGACAACCTACAAGGTATTTGTATGTAAAAAAAAAAAAAAAGCTAACTAAAAAGTAAAATTGGCCCTAATCGGTTTGGCTCAGTGGATAGAGGTCAGCCTGCGGACTGAGGGTCCTGGGTTCGATTCCGGTCAAGGGCATGTACCTTGCGGGCACGTCCCCAGTGGGGGGTATACAGGAGGCAGCTGATCGATGTTTCTCTCTCATCAATGTTTCTAACTCTCTATTCCTCTCCCTTCCTCTCTGTAAAAAAAAAATCAATAAAATATATATTTAAAAAAATAAAATTGGCCTTACAGGTCATTTAAAAGGTGAAATTGACTGATAGAACTATTAAAGTCATAAGACGTGGTAAAAATTGTCCTTAAAAAATACTGAGTTTGAAATTTAATACATCTCTGCATAGCTTGATGGTAGCTTTTGGTTGTGATTTCTGAAAATGTGATTTGCCCTTAAAACTATTTTTGATTCAGGTATATGATACTCAAAATAGAGATTTTTCCCAAATTTCACTTGTCTGTTTTTTCACTTGAAGATGACATATAATTCTAATAAGCTAAGTTTATTCTCAGGACTTTTCAATTTAAGCAGTAATTTGTCCTCTTATCATTTGGCATTCCTTTTAACTGATATCCAGTCACTACAAAGTCATGTTAGAAACAGCACCTGGATAAGTTTTAAGCCTATTTACATAACTCTAGTTAGAGATAAAGTTTTCTGAGGATAGTGATGTATAATAATGAGCAAAACTTCTAAAATTAAGATTAATTTTACTTTTTGATCTTTAATAATTACTAATTAATCCCATCAGCCAGTGCTGTGTTTTACTGAACAGTAAATTTCCTACCCCATGTTTGCACTTAGTCTATATGGGCAATGTGTTAATGTCTTTTCCCAAAGTTTAATCTATTGTCAAAGAGACTTTAAAGTTGCTTTCCAGAAGAATATTGCATCATTGTTCAATTTCAAAGAATGTTGATAAAATGTTCTATCTTAAACTGTAAAAGAAATTCTCTTCAATACTGAATAAGAGGGGAAATGAGCTATATATACAAAAGGAAAGTATTTGTAAGTAGAATGAGAAATTTTTAAATTACAGACTTAAATGGGCATAAAAACATACTTTTTGTCTTACAGGTTATATTAAAAGAGAAAGTAAAAGAACTGAATTTACATGAAGTAAGTTGCCTTATAAGTATTTTAGTCTTTTCTTGAGCTATTTTCTAATAAAGTGGTATGCTGTGGTATGCTTAAACATCTTTATTTTCAGAAGTTGAAAAAAATTAAGTTTATTTAGCCTGGTGAGAATAGCTCAGTTGGTTGAGCGTTGCCCTGTGCACCAAAATGTTACCGATTCCATTCCTGGACAGGGCACATACCCAGGTTGAGTTCCATCCTTGGTCAGGGCATTTACAAAAGGCAGCCAATCGATGTCTCTCTCTCACATTGATGTTTCTCTGTCTCTCACTCTCTCCTGTCCTCTCTCTAAGCATGTCCTCAGGTGAGGATTTTTTTAAATTAGGTTTATTTTGTCCTACCCGGTTTGGCTCAGTGAATAGAGCATTGGCCCTTGGACTGAAGGGTCTTGGGTTCAGTTCCGGCCAAGGGCATGTACATCAGTTGTAGGCTCAATCCCCCGTCCAGGTTGGGGCCCAGGGTGCATGCAGGAGGCAATCAATTGATATCAATCTCTCTCATATCCATCTTTCTCTTTGTTTCCCTCCTCCCTTCCACTTTCTCTAAAAATCAGTGGAAAGCCCTAGCCAGTTTGGCTCAGTGGCTAGAGCGTCAGACTGCAGACCAAAGGGTCTCGGGTTCGATTCTGGTCAAGGGCACGCACTTTGATTGCAGGCTCCTCCTGGGCTCTGGCCCTGGTCGGGGTGTATGCAGGAGGCAGCCAATCGATGTGTTTCTCTCACATCAATATTTCTCTCTGTCATCCCCTCTCTCTTCCACTCTCTCTTAAAGTCAATGGAAAAATATCCTCAGTGAGGATTAACTAACTAAATAAAATTTGGCTTATTTTGGTCAGTTTAATAGAATATTTGAGGATCAGGTCATACAAATCAATTGTGTGAAGACTTTAAGAGAATAACGTAACTCATATTTTTAATAGGGATGGTGCCCATGTAAGATTGCATAGCAGCAGGGATGCTGCTTTCTGTCAGTGCACTATGAATAGGAGATAGATATGTTGGTTTTTCTACTCAAGGTGAATTTGCAGTAATTTCGCTCTTGAAAATGTTCCCAGTAGTTCCTTCTTACCAATGTCACAAAAAAAGGCAGTGATTATTTCTTGGAGGTGGGAGTTTGAGGAGATGCGGCAGAGTGGTGGAATAGGGAAGAACACACAGGGAGAGGCATATCCTTGGGATTATCTCCAGTTGAGGTTGCATGGTGGTTGGTCCCTATGTGATTATGCTTTGTAACTTAAATACAAAAGTATGTGTGTGTGCCCTGATGTATACCTTAAGACACGTAGTCTATAAGAATTCTAATTTTAGCCAAAACCGGTTTGGCTCAGTGGATAGAGCGTCAGCCTGCGGACTGAAAGGTCCCAGGTTCGATTCCGGTCAAGGGCACGTAACTTGGTTGCGGGCACATCCCCAGTGGGAGGTGTGCAAGAGGAAGCTGATCGATGTATCTCTCTCATCGATGTTTCTAACTCTCTATCCCTCTTCCTTCCTCTCTGTAAAAAAATCAATAAAATATATTAAAAAAAAAGAATTCTAATTTTATTCCTTGTGTTGCCTCTAATTACAAATGCTCAGGATTTTTATTTTTAATTTTAGGGCCTTTTCTCTTTCTCTCTGAGTTTTTGAGTTGATGTTTAAAACAAGGACTTGGAAAGTTGCACGTGTAATATCTGTTTTCTTAGATTAACTGTGGTGAAGCTACATTGCCCATCTCTTCTTTAAAGACAGATTGTAAAATTATTTGAATAATAATAAAAATGATTTCTATTGTTGAACACTTTGAAATCCTTTGCTCTTTCTGCATATTTTTCATCAGAATTGATACGTTACAGCATTTTAGGCCTAACCTTGAATTAAATCAATTACTGTTTGATTTTTAAAATTTCCCAAAAGTTAACTTTGGCACATGGCCAAAATTAACATGAAGTAATAGAGGGTGATCCCTTTTCTATTTAGGGTCTCTTTGATGGCCACAAATTAAAAGATTAAATCTTGACATACATTAGCAATATTGAATAACCAGGTTTGTCAGGAATAGAAGTCTGACCCATCGGTTTAGAGTCTTTATCCTAAGTGCATTGTGTTGCAGTATTGTCTATCAGAATTAGTACCCCAGCTGTACTCACCAATTTCAATTCTGCTGGGTCTGACCAAGCTACTGAGCTACCCCTCCCCTGCTATTTAAAACTATAGCTTGGAAAACCTAACCTTGCTCTACAGCTTGTGTTTAGAGGCATTATGCGTTTTTCACAATTCATTTGGTTCTTTCCAGCTGCATTTTTTGGTAATGAAACTATTTTTTGTCAAACTTTTGTGTGTGTATAGCCTAATTATACAGTGATTTCAGTATGAATACTGTTATTGAATAATTACAATAGTGAAAAATCAGAGACAAGCTAAATGTCCATCAGTAGCATAATGAATAAATAAAACATGATACACTGGAAGATCACCCACTAAGAGAGGGAGAGACCAGTTGGGGGCGACCAGGCCTGCAGGGAAGGGCAGTTAGGGGTGACCAGGCCTGCCGGGGAGGGCAGTTAGGGGTGACCAGGCTGGCAGGGGAGCAGTTAGGGGCAATCGGGCCTGCAGGGGAGGGCAGTTAGTGGAAATCGGGCCAGCAGGGGAGTAGTTAGGCGTCAAACAGGCTGGCAAGGGAGTGGTTAGCGGGTGATCAGGCTGGCAGGCAGAAGCGGTTAGGGGCAAACCAGAAAGGAAACCTGATACAGTGACTCATACAATGAGGTACTATAAAGCAGGCAAAATTAAGGAACAAGTTCTATCTAGAAGTACAGCAATCAACCTAGAAAAAATCTCTAATGGGATCTTGATAAAAGCAAGTTGCAAAATGATATAAATGTTTATATCATATATGTAAAATAAAATAAACACTAGGTTGTTCATGGGTTTGTATGCATACTGCAAATTGCGAAGTGTTTTACTGTTTGAGAAGGACATGTAATGATCACACAGAGGAGGAGAAAAGAAGAAAAAGATTAGGGGAAGTTGGTTAAATGGATGTCAGTTTTATATGCAATGTTCTTGATTTTAAAGAAGGAAAATAAGTTAACATTAAATTTTAAAAATAATTTTTAAATTATTGAATACATAAAACATGTCAGACACTGTACTAAATCATAGAGACACAAAGAAGAATAAAATATGTACTATTTTCTGCTCTCAAGAAGTCTCACAGAAGAGTGTGTAAATGAGAAAGTCATGGAATGTGCAGAGGGTGCTATTACCTGGTGTATACACCGAGAGGTCCAGCATCACATGATCCATGATTTTTCTGGCTTTTGCTCCCATAAGGGAGCCTTCCTGGGACCTTTCAGACTCAGATGCCCAGGCACCACCCCACTCCACCCTACCCCCCAAGTGTCCTAGACAGCTCTATATCTGTGACTATTTATATCATTTTTTGTTTATGTTTTTCCTACCAGTCTAGGAGTCAGGCAACACTTATAAGTGAAGCTAAAGGGTGATATATACATATTCAAGCATCTATCTATACTAATAAAAGGGCAATATGCTAATTAGACCAGATAGACCAGATGTCTTCCGGACGTCCTTCCGGACAAAGCCATGGCAGCTGCGAGGGCCGAGGACAGGCGGCTCCAGCGGCCAGCAGTGGTGGCAGCGGTGGGGTGATGGGGCAGTGCCTTCCCCTGATCGGCCCACCTCCCGCAGAGGGAGGCCAGACTGAGGTTTAGGCCTGCTCCCCAGGGGAGCAGCCCTAAGCTGTCAGTAGGACATCCCCTGAGGGCTCCCGGATTGTGACAGGGTCAGGCCAGGCTGACGGACCCCTCCAATGCACGAATTTTTGTGCACAGGGCCTCTAGTGTATCTTATATAATAAAGAGGTGATATGCAAATTGATCATCACTCCAACACACAAGATGGCCATCCCATGTGGTCAAAGATGGCCACCACAAGATGGCCGGCAGGAGAGGGCAGTTGGGGGCAATCAGGCCAGCAGGGGAGCAGTTAGGGGCGACCAGGCCAGCAGGGGAGTGCAGGTGGGGGCGATCAGGCATGCAGGGGAGGGCAGTTAGGGGTTACCAGGCCAGCAGAGGAGGGCAGTTGGGGGCGACCAGGCCATCAGGGGAGGGCAGTTAGGGCCAATCAGACCAGCAGGGGAGGGCAGTTAGGGGAGACCAGGCTGGCAAGGGAGGGAAGTTAGGGATGACTGGCCAGCAGAGGAGGGCAGTTGGGGGCGACCAGGCCTGCAGGGGAGGACAGTTAGGGGCGACCAGGCCTGCAGGGGATGGCAGTTAGGGGTGACCAGGCAGGCAGGGGAGCAGTTAGGGGCAATCAGGCTGGCAGGGGAGGGCAGTTAGTGGCAATCGGGCCATCAGGGGACCCGTTAGGCGTCGATCAGGCTGGCAGGGGAGTGGTTAGGGGGTTATCAGGCTGGCAGGCAGAAGCGGTTAGGGGCAATCAGGCAGGCAGGCAGGTGAGCAGTTGGGAGCCAGCAGTCCTGGATTGTGAGAGGGATGTCCCAGATTGGAGAGGGTGCAGGCTGGGCTGAGGGACACACACACACACCCCGTGCATGAATTTCATGCACCGGGCCTCTAGTCTACACTAATAAAAGAGTAACATGCTAATTGACCATACCTTTGCAACGCCCACCAACCAATCAGGAGTGAGTATGCAAATTAACCCAACAAAGATGGCGGGTTAGTTTGCATACACAGGCACCGAGCGGCCAGGGGAGTCAACTTGGACAGACAGAAAGAGAAACAGGTGATTGAGTCCATGAAAGATCACAAGCAGGTGGGGCTGAGCTGCAGTTCACATTGGGAAGCCAGGCCATCAGCCCAAATTCCACTGCTCCCCAGGGAGGCTACCCTCGGGCACTCACCCAACTTCTCTGAGCCTCATTCGGCACCCCCAGTGAGGCCGTGGAAGCTCCGCCCTAGGGACACACTTCTCCATAGCTGGGTGCAGCAGACCAGGAGATGCAAGGGGCAGCGGTGGAAGACGGGGGCAGATGCTCAACTGACCAGGATGAGTGGGGCCAGGATGAGCAGGAGCGCCTCCTCCCCGGCCCCTGCCACTTTGCGCACTACTACATCCCTTGGGGGAATGTTGGATGCCGGTTTCAGCCCAGTCCCCTCAGGCCACACCAAGGGACCCCACCAGTGCACGAATTTGTACACCAGGCCTCTAGTGATAATACATTGTCCTTCTATAAAGAAAAATATCCTCTCTTAAAACTCATAGTTTACCCTTTTTTTCTTCCTCCACCTTTTAACAGAAATATAGATATAGAGGAAAACATTTCTAAAAAAACATGTTTCTAGTTCTAACCATGCAAGTGAGATAATAAATGGCATCTAATGGATGTTGGGGTCAAGAGAAACAGGTGCCATGGAAGCTGTGACACACTGGGACATGCAGGTCCTATGTAGAGGGGTTGCTAGCACTCAATTCTAGCTAATTGTTGCCATGGGGAAAATAGTTGTTGTCAGATCTGGGGCTTTTCAGGTAAAGCCTGAGAGTCTTGACATTAGTCTATCATCTACTTGCCATTTGCATTTATTCTTTAATTTGTTCAACACAATGTCCCCGGCTCTGGTTATGATGAGTGGTTGTTTTCTCCATTAAATTTATTTTGCATCTTTGTCAAAAATCAGATGGCCATATTTCTGTGAGTCTGATTCTCTAGTCTGTTCTATTGATTTATTGTCTATCTCTTTAGCCTTAATTACTGTAGCTTTATAGTAAGTCTTAAAATCAAGTAGTATAATTCCTTCAACTTTATTCTTCTTTTCCAATACTATTTTAGCTAGACTGGTTCCTTTGCTCTTCCAAGTAAATTTTAGCATCAGTTTGCCTATATCTTAAAAAAAAATCCTGCTGGGATTTTGGTTAGTATTGCATTAAATCTATAAATCCTTTGGGGAGAAATTGGCATCTTTAACTGTGTCAAGTCTTCTAATTTATAAACATATGTCTTCTCATTTCTTTTTTTTTAAATCTTTATTGTTGAAAGTATTATAGATGTTCCCTTTTTTCCCTTATTGTCTTCTTCTAACCCACACCTGCCCCCCACCCCAAGCCTTCACCCTTCATCTGTGTCCATGGGTTATGCATATATACATACAAGTTCTTCGGTTGCTATCTTCCCACCCACCCACCTACTCCTTCCCTCTGAGATTTGATAGTCTGTTCCATGCTTCTATGTCTCTGAATCTGTTTTGTTCAGCAGTTTATTTTGTTCACTAGATTCCATATATGAGTGAGATTATATGATACTTGTCTTTCTCTGACTGGCTTATTTCACTTTAGCATAATACTCTCCAGGCCCCTCCATGCTGTCTCAAAAGGTAAGAGACTCTTCTTTTTTTCTGCTGCATAATATTTCATGGTGTAAATGTACCACAGCTTTTTTATATGGAGTTCCATTGTTAGGTTCATACACATTTAGGATTTTTATGTCTTCTTGGCAATTGACTCTTTATCAAAATGTAATATCCCTTCCCCTGGCCAGTGTGGCTCACTTGGTTGGAGCATTGTCCCATGCACCAAAGGGTCTTGGGTTCGATTCCCAGTCAGGATACATACCCAGGTTGTGGGTCTGATCCCCAGTCAGGGCCAATGTGGGAGGCAACCGATCAATGTTTCTCTCTCACATTGATGGTTTTTTCTCTTTCCCTCTCCCTTCCTCTCTCTTTAGAATCAATGAAAAACATACCCTTGGGTGAGGATTTTTTTTTTAAGTAATATCCCTCTTTATCGTTGGTTATTTGTTTTGAAATATTTGTTAATATAGCCATTCTAGCTTTTTTTGATTAATGTTTACATGGCATGTCTTTTTTCCATCCTTTTATTATTTTCAGTCTATCTATCCTATATAATAAAACCCTAATATGCAAATCGACCGGTCGCTATGACATGCATGACTACCAGGGGGGCAGACGCTCAATGCAGGAACTGCCCCCTGGTGGTCAGTGTGCTCCCACAGGGGGAGTGCTGCTCAGCCAGAAACCGGGCTCACGGCTGGCGAGCGCAGCGGCGGTGGCAGGAGCCTCTCCTGCCTCCTTGGCAGGCAGGCAGTAAGGAGCAGGCCTAAGCCGGCAGGGGGACATATCCTGAGGGGTCCTGGACTGCAAGAGGGTGCAGGCCAGGCTGAGGGATCCCCCCCCCAATACAGTGCACTAATTTCGTGCACTGGGGCTCTAGTATAATTATATTTGATCTGAGTTTTCTTATATGCAGCACATAGTTGAGAAATGTTTTTTGATCCACTCTGCAAATCTGTCTTTTATTCGGTGTATTTAGAGCATTTACATTCAGTGCAATTGTTGATTTGTTTGGAATTAGATCTACCATTTTATAGTTTGTCTTCCACTTTCCCCTCTCTTTATTTCTTTATTTTCCTTTTCCTGCCTTCTTTCAGTTATTTGAACATTTTTAGTATTCTACTTTATCTGTTGTGATTTTGTATAATTTTTTTAGTGATTGCTTAGAGATTACAAAAAGAATCAATATTTTCACACTTCAGTTGGAATGTAGAAATCTTATTTCCGTATAAATCCTTTTATGTTTTCCCCTTTATGCAATAGCTGTCAAAGCACATTGATATACATTGAAAATCCCATCAGACATTGTTATATATTTTTACTTTTAACCATTCGATATATTTTAGAGAATTTAGGACAGGAAGAATAGTCTATTATATTTATCTAGATAATTATCTTTTCCATTGCTCTTCATTCCCAGTGTTCCAAGTTTACTTCTTTTGTCATATTTCTTCTGTCCAATGACCTTCCTTTAACAATTCTCATAAAGCAGATCTGCTGGCTATGAATTCTATTAGTTTGCCTTCACCTGAGAATATCTTTTACCTTCATTCCTGAAGGTTGTTTTTGTTGGATATAGAACTCTGAGTTGACAGTTCTTTTCTCTCATCACTTTTAAAATGTGCCACTTTCTTCTGTTTTTTATGGTTTTCTGATAAAACCCACAGGGAAAAAATATTTACAAATCTTATGTCTGATAAGAGTCTAGTATTCAGAATATATAATAACTCTTACAGCTCAGTAATAAAAAAGCCTACAAAATAAAATATCTGCAAATAATTATCCCAATCTTTTATCCTAAAGGGGTCTTTTGCAAAACAAAAGTTTTAATTTGATAAAGTCTAGTTTGTCAGTTTTTTTTCCTTTGATTGCCTATGCTTTAGGGATCATATCATGCTTCTGTGCATATGGATGTCCAGTTGCTCCGACACCATATTGGAAAGTAAAGTTCATTTGCAAAATATGATCTTTAAAGTTGTAAAATTGGGCCCAGGCCAGTGTGGCTCAGTTGATTGAGCATTATCACATACACCAAAAGGTCATCATTTTGATGCCCAGTCAGGGCACATGCCCAGTCAGAGTGCATATAGGAGGCAACTGGATTCTCTCTCACTTTGATGTTTCTTTCTCTCTCTCCCTCCCTCTTACTTCTTCTCTCTCTAAAACTCAATTAAAATATATATTTTTTAAAGTTGTAAAATTAGTTTGACCCTTCAGGGAGCTTCTAAGAAGTCAGATCCAAGCCTTTTCTCTTTGTGATTGTCCTTGACTTTTGGTCCCTTTAGCACTTAAAGTGTCAGAATTTATCTTGGGGGGGGTGGGGTTTTCAGGTGACTGTGGTTTTAGAATTGGGGATCCTGGAAAAATAAGCAAATAAAAATGAGTGACTTGTCAACTTCTTGTACTTTGGTAGGATCAGTGCTGGATCAGAGCCAGCGAGTCCTGATTGTGTTTCAGAAGGCTATGCCAGGAGGAAGCTGGGTGTTTAAGGCCATAGGGCCTATTCACAGAGCTAGGAGATGGGAACATCATTCCGCCTTTACAGGTGGGAAGCTGAGGTCGCAAAAGGTCACTTCAAAGCTAGAGCAGCTAGTGTCTCATCTTTACCAACAGCGTGTTCTCAAACTTCCTCCAGAATAAAATGGGCTTGAAAATAGTGCTCCCATTGCAACATTGGGATAAAAGCCACTGATATTGGTAGATTCCCTACTGCCTCCTCAGCTCTGATCCCACCAGCCTGAGCTGGTAACAGCCCTATGAAGGAGGTGGGGCAGGTAGTGTCCTCACGTTACATAGATGAAGGAACAGAGCTTGAGAGGCATCAGAATGGCAGAGATCACGCAGCTAGTGGGTGTCCAAGCCAAGGCCAGCGGTCTGTCCTACCTTCCTCCCTGCTCTCCTGCTGTCTTGGCAGTAATGCCAAGTCTGACAAGATATTCTTTCTCCTCTTCCTGAAGATCCTATCCTGTCTGCTATATACACAAGGCCCTGAGGGAAGAGTGTTGGAAGGCCAGCATTCATGGCACTGGCCATGGGGCACCAAGAACCACATGTCCTGTCACATAACCTAAGAAGATTGGGTTACAAGTCGTAGGTTATAAACAAGTGAAAGAGAGGCCATGTCATCAGTCTGGGCAAGAAATGTTAATAGTTAAACCAGGATCCCTGGAGATGGACAGGGAAGCAAGAGGGAAGGAATACAACACATCAGTGCAGGAGACCTGGGAGCCAGCCCAGCCACACTCCCAACTGCATAGGCTCAGGAAACATGGTGATTGCTCTGAGCTTCTGTTTCATCTGTAAAATGGGTAAAAGTGACGATAGTTGGTGTCCCTGCGCACTGGTAAGTGCTCAAGAAGTGGTGGCTGAACCCCAGCATCTGAGTGTGAAGGAAAAGCCTGTTCAAAGCTGTGGAGCCTGGCCACCTGTCAGCAGTCCTGGCCCCATCTGCACATTTTCTCAAGTTTAATTCAGAGACTCTTGAATAATTTTTTAAAAGTATGTTTTTATTTATTTCAGAGAGAGGAAGGGAGAGGGAGAAAGAGGTAGAAACATCAATGATGAGACTCATCTATCCGCTGCCTCCTGCACTCCCGCTACTGGAAATTGAGCCTGCAATCCAGGCATGTGCCTGATCAGGAGTCTTAACTGAGACCTCCTGATTTATGGTCAACGCTCAAACACTGAGCCACACCAGCCAGGCTTGGATAACATTTTATATGACAAAGACATACTGACAGAAGGACAGTGCCAGAGTGAGTGCATGTTACCAGAGAAAGGAGAGCCCAGGGCCTGCCCGGGGCATGAGCAGTCCCTGTCAGAAGCTATGCTGCTGAGCAGGCAGAGCACCCTTGCAGAAAGTCAGCCCCTGGGCACACCACAGGCAAATTCCATCATGTCCAGCCTCGCTAGTGAGGACTAACCTAAGTCAGACCCTTCTGACGCACTAAAGCAAACTGCCTTTTGCTGTCTTCTCCCACCTGCCCTTCATCTTTGAAGACATGTGACAGGAAGAGCAGAAGGTTCTTCTTCAGAAAACCTTGCCCAGTCAAGCCTCTTTCACTTAAACTGTGGGACATTACAAACCCCTTCAAATGACTGGGCCTCGGGGGCCTGCACTTTACTTTGTGACCTGGGAGAGTGCTTAGCAGACACTTTTCCTCATCTGTGAATTTATCTTTTAGCTCTGTGCAGTGTGTCTAGAAGACTTCAAGCCTCGAGATGAGTTGGGGATTTGTCCGTGTAAGCATGCCTTCCACAGAAAGTAAGTATTGGTATGAAACTATTTAAGGGAACCTGAGTTTCAGGCACATCAACCAACTTACTTGTGGGCTTGGAACAGTGCCAGACAAGCTTGAAGTCTTCATGATTGGTCTACAGTGCAGAAAGCACCCTACAGGGTGGGGTATGTGTACATGGCACTAGGAGGAATTGGGGTCGTGGAACATGAGCACTGTGGCAGGACTTAGGGCAGAATGCCAGATAAACCCACACCTCCTGGGAGCCCAGACTATAAAACCACTACTTAATGGAACGTTCCAATGAGAGCTCCCACTCCAAAAAACTTACATTAATCAAAACCGTAGTTATTTTAAATCAAGATAGATGAGTCTGAATGTAAATGGTAGTGTGGGGCTCTCTCCTCCCTCTTCTTGCAAACATATTCATATTCCCTCTTCTCTTGCAATTTTATACATTTTGCATGTCTGTTAGAAAATTTTATTTCTCCTACTTTGCACCACCCTCACTGTACTTCCTTAAGAAACCATGATGACTGAGGGAGTAGCATGCTTGGAGCTCTGGCTCCTCCAGAGGGTAAAGTGGGTTCTCCACTGAGGATGGAGCTCGTTAGGACCTGGCTGTCCTGGGCGACAGATGTGTTCAACATGCAAAATGTGTGGGTGGGTGGGTGGGTGGGCTGATATACTGTGAGCATGGGACTGATGTCTTCCCTCCTGTGGTGTCTCATTCTGCAGGTGCCTTATTAAGTGGCTGGAGGTTCGGAAAGTGTGTCCACTGTGCAACATGCCAGTTCTGCAGCTGGCCCAGTTGCACAGTAAGCAGGACCGTGGACCCCCACAGAGGCCCCTGCCAGGGGCAGAGAACATTGTATAGCTCACCACAGGATCAAACTGTTGCAGGATTCCACGTCCACATAGAGGCAGGAGGAACACAAGTGTTCTCTGTGTTGCTGTTCTACCTGGGGTACCAGCTGCCACTTCCTTTGCCTCATGAAAAACTCTTGGGCCAACTAAGCTAAGAACTCAGACTTCTGGGTTATGTGACAACCAAAGCACGCTGACAGTACCTTATGTCAAGAGAAAAGAAGTTAAATGAGCCTGCGGGTTTGGTTCAAGAAACTTCATGAGAGTCTCTTGCCAACTCAATTACATGCCGTCTCCCAGACACTTATCTCCATGTAAGGTGACTTTTATCAAGCAGAAGGGAAGATAAACACAAGTGCTAGAGAAAGGAACTGAGGGCAGGTCTTTAAAGCCACCAACGCCCCTGCCCTGTGGACAGATGAGCTTCTGTGCAGACTGTGCATGCCTTAGCAGCAGCAAACCTTCCCGGCAGCCCCTGAGCCAAGTAAAACCAGCGGTTACCTCAGCCGAAGCACGACCGGTTACCTGGTTGGTGAGACAGTGCCAACAAAGGCTTTTCACCTTATATTCCTTTGATAAAATCATCTTGGAACCCAAGGGCTTTGGTTACAATGCCCCTCACTATCACTTCTCCCTCAGTTTTACAACATCTGCGTATCAAGTTACTTAAGCTAAAAACAGATGTGCTTGTAAAGGCCTGGTCAGAAGCCATTTCCTCTTATTCTACACCCACCTCACCAGTGAGGCACAGCCAAGCTGCCCATCAGGGGCTCCAGTGGGCCTGGGCCTGGGCCTCTGAGCCCTTGCTGTCCCTGTGTGCCCCAAGGGGCCTCAGAGTGCTGCCCACATTCCCCCATTCGAAGTGTGGTTCCAGCATAGCTGCTGGTCTTGGCCCACGGTCTTGGGAGGGAGCCACTGGGAGCCCTCAGACAGCTGAGAATGGCTAGTCCTCCAGGCCCTGCTGAGACAGGAGGATGCTGGCCCCCTTTCCTCTCCCCTTCTTGCCCTATCTCTTTCTACTTCAGAGGAAATGCTGGCATTGACTTTTTAACAACTTAAAACATCCCAAATAAGATCCCTCTGTAATTCTTTAGCCAGGGACCCACTTGAAATTGTAAATAGTTTCAGGAAGCTCCTGCAGGGCTGTTCACTCATTGGTGTGTGCCTCAGTATTCAGACTTGCGAAAAATAATTGCAAGTGTCTAAGGAGAGAAATGCATGCTATTCTTTGGCTCTTTCTGTCCAACTTTTCTAGAAGTGACTCAAGAGTCCTTTAGATTCATGAATATTGTATAAATTAGCTGAGAACTTTGTAGTTCTTTTCCACAGCCCTGTTCTCCATCTCCTTCCACTCTAGAGATGGGTTCCTTGTCAGCTTGCCTCTGCTCCCTCACAGGTGTGAGGGGGGCTGTTTCTCACTGGAAATGCTGTCTGCAGGGTATGGAGAGAGGATGAAATTTTGCAATTCTGATTATGGCATTTAGCCAAGAACTTTTTCTGGAATCCAGCCTCTACCGTCTTAGAATGGGAAAGGGAACCTATCCTTGGCTCAGGTAGCTGCAGTCAAAGGATAAGGAAAATTCCTATTAGCCTAGGAAAGTGCTGGGCAGAATCCAGTTTGGAAAATTACGAGTCCACTTGGTCAGAATTGGCTGTTTCCTGTGTGACCTAGTGTATGGTATTCCTATGGTATGCCAACTGGACTGTTTCTTAAACAGGGCAAGGAAAGTGTGGGATATTTTTATATGAAAGCCTTAGCCTGTTTGGCACCCATGAAAAGAACTATTTGGACTTTCACCCTCTGTTTCTGTGTTCTCTGTAGCACAATAGAGTTGAATGCTGCAAAGCACCCAGTTTACAGTGAAATATTGTTAGTGACCAAGTAGGCTTGCTTCTGGACTAGCCTCATTAATGACCACCAACCCACCATTTTCCCTGGAATGGCGTTGGGACAAATGTCATCTTGCCATTATGGACTTCGAGTAAGAAAGAATTTTTTTCCCCTCAGAGGAAGAATGCTTGTGCTCTGTACTGCAGATTTCTTCCACTCCGGTTTTTAGGATTATAGCCTTCCAGTTGCAGCCTTTTTCTGTCCCTGTGTCAGTAACAAGGACACTGTATTGATAGGGAGGCTAATTCATTTCACTGTGTCACAGCTAAAAGCAGAGGGCATTGATATGCACTGGGCCAGAGGGTGCAAAGCCAGATAGTTTAGAGGAAAGCTTGAGAAGGCTGTGCACTCTCCACTTGGCACCATAGTGGGTCTGCTTTGCCCCAGGAGGTGCCGCTAATATGATCTCAACACTTGTGAATGTGGGGGAGAGGGGAGGCTTTTTAAAATGCAGCATTTCCACTAAGATAGGGCTGGACGTTGGAGTGCAGAGTGCCCGCTCTGCTCAATCATCTCCCCTCTTGGTGTGGTGTCCTTTTGCAGCATAGCCATTGTTGCTTGGCAGTTAGCAACACAACCTGAATGCATTTGCCATCCACATTTGGATCCTCCTCCGGCACTTCCCTGTACTGCACTGGTAACTGCATGCGGCTAGCAGCGGTTAGTCACAGCATTGTGTGACAAAGGTAAATTTCCATCCAGACTTTTTTTTTAAGAATGAGTCAAGGATCCTTTAATACACTTGGCTCAGGCTCACACCTCACAGTGAGGCTGCTGTCCACATTTGTCTGAGTGGGTGACCTTTTGATAATCTATAGATACGTGGGGACTCTGATCTGCTTTTGGGCCACTGGCTAATAACATGAATTTTTTTTTTCACTTAACACAACTTAAGCAGCTCGAAGATTGGACATTACTTGTGTGCCATGGGTTAGTGCCGTGGTCGGCAAACTGCGGCTCGCGAGCCACATGTGGCTTTTTGGCCCCTTGAGTGTGGCTCTTCCACAAAATACCATGGCCTGGGCGAGTCTATTTTGAAGAAGTGGCGTTAGAAGTTTAAGTTTAAAAAATTTGGCTCTCAAAAGAAATTTCAATTGTTGTACTGTTGATATTTCGCTCTGTTGACTAATGAGTTTGCCGACCACTGGGTTAGTGGAATAGAATTTAGCCCAGACTTCAGCTGGTTTTAGAAATGGAACAAAACCAGCCTGACTTGGTTCTTGGTTATCTTTACTTTGACAGTGATTTGGTTAGGCCTATTCCTGGAAGGGAGCAAGACAAGACAAATTGGAACAGGTGGCCCATGGATGAGGGTGTCTGGGCTGAGGGATACCCAGGGCCTCCCACCATTGCCATATAGCCAGTTCTTCACAAGTCTTGACAAACGAGTCTTTTCCCCAATGCCACGCCCCTTGTTCTAACCTCAGGCCCTTCCCAACAGCCCCACTCCAAAGTCTGTCATCTCCATGGCCTGATACCAGTTAAGCTATTCTTTTTTAAAAATATATATTTTATTGATTTTTTTACAGAGAGGAAGGGAGAGGGAGTTAGAAACATCAATGAGAAACATCAATCAGCTGCCTCCTGCACACCTACTGGGGATGTGCCCACAACCAAGGTACATGCTCCTGACCGGAATCAAACCTGGGACCCTTGAGTCCGTAGGCCAACGCTCTATCCACTGAGCCAACCCTGTTAGGGCTAAGCTATTCTTAATGACTATAGAAATTACTGGGAAGCATCCCCAGAGCTCTGGACAGAAAGTGATCGGACTGACTTGAAGCATCTTTGTCACTCACCAGCCAGGTGCCTTTCTGCCAGTTATCTTATCCATCATCCAGGGACTATGACGGTATCTACTGGCTCTTGCAAGGATTAGCTGTGTCCAGAGCCTGGTAGGTGACAGATGTCATGGGAGCTGATAAGGGGCAACGTTTGTCATGCAGGTTATGTGGGGCTCCTGTTGTCCCAAGTCTGCTGGCTCCCTTCATCTTCCCCTCACCTCCATCTGCCTAGAGCTCCCTGATTTGTTGCTCACTGTTGGATATCTTTTTAAATTTAACTCCGAATAGGTAATCCCTTCCCATGGTTCATAAATCAGTCTTCCTTGTATCCCTGACCTCCAGCGAGCCCAGCTTCTTACTCCTTGAGCACCTAGTTTTGTTCCTTATTTAGCCTCCCAGAGGTCATTGGTGTGTATACAAGTGCACACACGTGTATGTATATGTGTGTGTGCGTGGGGGGGGGGTTCTCCTTTGCTCATGTGATACTAGAGTATATTCAGGAACATTCCTATTCATATGGGAAGAGCTGTACCAGAAGTCAGAATATCTGTAAAAGGTGAGCCCAGAATGGGGGGATGATCCTTTTACAATCACATTCCTTTTGAAAATGGCATTTTTATTATTGATTGCAGCACACTGGAATTGTTGTTTCCTATACAAATCAGAAACTGCAGTCCCTCCCTGACTCCTACCACAGGTGTCCAGATGACAGGAGCACAACCAGTTTCCAGACTTGCTGATTTGTGACAGGACACACAAGAGCTGTAGCCAAGAGCAGCAGTGCAGGCCCAGCAATTTTGCAGCCACCTGGACAAGCTGCCCCACACCATCTTGGCCAGTTGCAAGGGAAGCCTGAGTGCAGCAGCGATGTCTGTTAACTCTCTTGCTTTCTTAGGCAAGCACCCATTTTTGAGGCAGTTCAAGCAGCAGCAGCAACTGAAGGCTGAGGCACCTTTCTATCTTGTGAGGCAAATGTCTCAGATGTTGCTACACAAGTAGGTGGTCAATCTTAAAGTCAATCATAGATGTTCAGGTACATGGGTCAGGCTCCATTTCCCTCCCCACTCTAAAACATGCTTCCCCGAGTTTTCTCCTAGCCCAATACTTTTCACTCAATGACATTACCCCACCAGTAACCTTTTCTTTAAAAAACATTAAGTTCATTTTTGCCCCTAGAAAATATGAACATTAAAGCTGCTTCCTTTAGGCAGCCATGGGGCCATGGACTAGTGCCTCTTGGTCCTCACCCACCTCCCCAGTGTCCTGCCACCCAGAGTTTCCCCAGAATTCAAAGTACTTTTGGGCCCCTGACCTGAAACTTGAGAAGGAATTGCAGGGAACCTACACCCTTCTGTCATGTGATGAATCTCTGGCCCTGGGTTAGTGTCTTTCATGTTAGCTGTTAAGAATTTGAGTAAAGGACGTGTATAAATTTAGGTGAAATTTGCAGTTGATAACTGGAATATGCTGCGTCATGGTTTTTTAGTAGATAAAATTAATGTGCTTCCATTTGAGAGTATTAAGAACATAGAAAGGCTTGGTCAGTTTTCCAGTTGTTTAAGAGCCCACTTGTTCCAAGATGCAAATAGTTTTCTCCATTTTTAGACCAACCATCAGCATTCTTTGCTTACCAATCCAGGGCTCACTTCTGTGGCTATAGGGACAAGGAGAACACCCTGCCTGCTCTGGGGGCAAGTACTCAGAACGGGAGCCCTGCCAATATTAAGGGATTTGTCTGTACTTTGATGTAGCTCCCTGTGCCAGTACGAGCCTGGTGGATCAGCACACCTTGAGCCAGCTGCACACCGTCCCTGTCTGCTCCTACCCTCCCAGGTTCTGACAGAAAAAGAAGGCAGATGGGACCAGTGTTAAGAAGTCCCTCCTGGTGACACCGTCTTCCAAGATAGTGTTCCTGATCATTGTCATTTCTGATAACAGATCACTGCCAGGAAGGAAGGTAGTTTAGGCATGTAGTATAGCCCATTGGAGTTCATTCACTAGATATTATATAACTCCCTCAATAAAAGGTTTATGAAATGCTGAGCCTCAGGTTTCATAGACGTGTTTGTACACTAAGAATTCTGCAGCAGAATATTTTTAAACATTCGCAGTTTTTTGTAAGCTATATTTTTGTATATTTAATTGCTATTTTAAAGTTTTAATGCATTTTTTGCTAATTACTCTTGTTTAAAAAATAAAACATGCATGTAATTGACTTAAATGTAAATAAAGAGCAGATTTTGAAAACTACTTAATGTTAATCATGTACCCACTTATGGACTCACGCCCCACTTAAGCTTGTGTAGCACGAGTGGGAAAGAAGGTGAGTAGGGCACAGCAAAGAGAGACTGTGATGAAGGAGCTTCTGGCTTGTCGCCCCACGGTGTGGAGTGAAGGTCAGAGGTGACGAGTAAAGCACTAGGCCACAGTGAGGGAGAAAGGAGAGAAGCCAAGGCCTCACCTGCCACTGGCCTCAGCTTTGCAGATGCGGCTGGACACAGGTAGTTTCCGAAATACAGGCACTAGTCTCGGGAGTCAAGTGTCAGAACTAGGCCATTCCTCACACCTCTCACAACACCCCAGACCTGCAAATAACTTCTATTAGGAAGAGAAAAAAAAATCTCTTGGCTAAAGTCACCCTGTGGTAGCTGCCATTTCTCACCAGCCCTCACTAGACTTCTGCAGATCAACCAGCTTCTGCCCCATAGCTTTAGGGAAACTGTTCCCCTCAAGGCCATCTCTGGGCCTCCTCTTAATCCTCAATGAAGGTGTCTGGAGGGCTCCTCTCCCCTGTCTCCTGAGCAACAGACCCCTAGCAGCCCCCTCTGACCTCGCTTCAGTCTTCTTTGCAGCCTTTCCCTTCTCTGCCCATCAACTGTTGTTATTCTCACTCTATCTTGGTATTCACTAAATTCCCACCTACAGTTTGCCCACCTACATACACTATCATTCTTAGGTATGTTATCTACAACCCAAATATCCAGTTGCTATTTGGTATCAATTACAGCTCAAAACCAAGCCTCCCCAATGAATGTATGCCCTCATAGAAACTTCCTCCCCCATATCCTATCATCACATCCCAATACTCAACCCTCTAACCATCCATCTGTCCCCACCAGGCCATCTACTGCTGCCATTTTCATGTAGGCCTCTAGTGTGGAGTGGGGCCCTCAGGCTACCATCTGGAGGGCAGATTGCAAAGGACAACTGCTGAGATAAGATGGCAGTGGTTTAAAATAGGGTGGTGGCAATGGTGAGTGGAGGTGAGTTTATGTGCACCTCAAGCTGGAGGGAGTGAAGAAGATGGGGCGGGGAGTTCAGGGGAAAGGGTGTGGATACTTCTGTATAGGGATGGCCTTGGAGATAGACAAGTAGAAAGAAGGGAAGGCAGTTACTGCCTTAGGACTGGAGCTCAGAGGAGGTGCTGGGCATAGTAGCTTGGAAGTCAGTCAAGGTGAGGGCTGAGGACTGCTTAGGGGAATCAGGACTGTGCCTAGAGCTGGCAATGTCAAATTGTTGTTCTCAAGCTGGCAGAGACAAAGGGGTCCGGAAAGCAGAAGGAAAGTAAGAAATGCACTGTGTTAGAACTGAGGAAAGCGAGGACATAAAATGTCTGTTAGATTTAGTAATGAGACTCGGTGGAACTATCAAGAGCCCTCTCATGAAGTGACAATGTGAGCTAAGAACCACCCACAAAGTGAGTGGCAACTGGGCCCTCCAAGGTAGAAGGCAAATGCAAGAAAGGGGAGGGGCCCTAACCGGTTTGGCTCAGTGGATAGAGCCTCAGCCTGCGGACTGAAAGGTCCCAGGTTCGATTCCGGTCAAGGGCATGTACCTTGGTTGCGGGCACATCCCCAGTAGGGGGTGTGCAGGAGGCAGCTGATCGATGTTTCTAACTCTCTATCCCTCTCCCTTCCTCTCTGTAAAAAATCAATAAAATATTTTTAAAAAAAGGAAGGGGAGGGGACTCTGCCTGTGTGACCTCAGGCGGGTTTGCTTCTCTGCTGAATTGTGGAGATCACAACAGCTGCATGAAACGACCCATGTATAGCACTGGCACAACCTCTAAAACACAGGTGGGACCCACAACACAGGAGGTGGGGCCTGGGTCTCCACTAGAAATGGCTCGGGCTCGCTTCCCTTCTCTACCTTCTCCACCCAAGCAGAGGCAGTTTAGGATTAGAGGGGCTCGAGAAACACGACTATGGTACCAGCGAAAGAGTGGTAGCACTGTCGTTGGTGGCTGTGAGAAAAAAGTGGAGCCACCTAGTGCGTATCTGGAAGTGACAGAGAACAGAGGACAGGATGGGGGGGTGAGGGGTGGGGGCTCTGTAAGTGCTACATGGGGCAGCAGAGGGAGACCCAAACGCCACCCAAGTGCTACAATTTCCACCCCCTGCAATGTCCCTCCAGCTCTGCGGCCTGCATCAAGGGACAGCACCCACAACCCACGGGTGCCGGAACCGTGCGCAAGTGGCCAGCATCGGAGAAATGACCATGCCCTCACAAACCATGGGCACGGGCCTCTGCTGCCCCCACGCGGCCAACACGGGAGGCCGCAGGATCCCAGTCGACCAGGGAGGAGCAACAGCCCAAGCAACTCCTCCCTCAACGACCCAGCCCCGCCCTCTGCACCCTTCCTTCTTAGAACCTTCCCTCCCAGAACCCTCCCAGGCCAGCTTCCTGGCCTAAAACCACAGGAGGAAAGCAAGGCGGCCCCGGAGCCTTGGAGTTTCTTTCTAGTTCAAAAACCACTTATACAGACCTTCACTGCCTTCAACAGCGATGCAGGCACCAAATAAGACACAAAATAAGACACAAACATATCTCAATCTCTAAGGGGAAGGTTTTTAAAAATTATTCTGCACAGCAGAAAGAAAAGGTCCAGTCAATCTATATCAATACTCAGCTCTCAAAACCTGTCTCTCAAGCAGCCTTTTGAGCCAGCCTACCAGAGAAATCAGGACTTCGCCTGGGGGCTGCTAAGTGCCAAGACCAGGAGTGGGTGAGAAAGGTGGGAAGAACCCCACCCTGCTCCCCATGAGTTAAGGGACACCTCAATTCCTTGATTTCTACTAGCCTAAAAGTGTAACCAGATTCTCTCCCCAGTTCCCTGGGGAAGAAAAAAAAAGCAGTCCTTTTTGTCTGGTTTTAGTTTTCCAGATTATGTCTTTTGTAGTAGCTTACTTCCATCAGCCCAACACTCCAGGTAATTCTGTCCACGGAAGAAATCCTGTCTTTCCAAAGAGACCTTCCTAGGATTTATGGTGTAAAGTAACCTGTAATTGTCCTTCTAAAAGTTGCTTAATTGTCCAAGTTACAGGTACTGAACTAACCTGCCCAATTAAGATTGCAGAATCTTGAAATAAAACATTTTTCAATATGTTCACACAAAGGCTAAATGTACACCGGAATTAATGCACAGGAGATGATCTCCAAGGCCATACTGTCAAAATTGTGATTATATAATACATAGTAGCTTTCCTTACATTTAGCAAGTTCAACAGAATCCTAAAACACAGTATGCTGAACACAGAACAGCTCTCCCCTTAAGTGGCTCGTGAGTGACAATGAGTTTCAAAAATATATAGCAGGTATTACAGCCAATCCTCACTGCCATGAACATGGTCCACTTTATATATATATATATATACTGTACATATACACACATATACATATATATCATTCCTTACTGGTTACTAGTTTAGGCTGAATTTTTAAGGGTTTGTCTTGATGACTTAGAAAAATCTGTCCTTTCTTGCTTTGATTCAGGTAATACACAATCAGAAAATTAAGTAAGTCTCTTAAAAAAACAAAAGTTCACAGATCCCATTGTGGAAGGTTCCAGGAACCCCTTCCCCAGGTAATGATCAGGGGATCTTCAACAGCTCAAGGAGTGCTCCAACGGCTCCAAAATAACCCTGAAGAAAAAAATACACACAAAAAAATAAGAGCAATTCTCCTTAGAATCATTTAAATTGCCATAAATATGATTACTACTGTTAAAGCCAACACTGCCCTTAATTCCTGACACCCATTTTCTGAGCACCCATCTTGCCGAGCCAAATATTTTTGATCCATGTTTGGGAATTTAAAAATACTGTTTTTGATTCACAGTTCATTAAATCCATGAATGCAAAACTGATGGGTACAAAGGGCCACTGTATTTACTGAAAAAAGGCGCACCTATACATGGACCTGCACAGTTCAAACTCATATTGTTCAAGGGTCAATTGTATTTCTAGACTTCAGAAAGCCTAAAATAATCTAAGTTCCATATGTACAGAAATCAACACTAGAGTCAGAAGCCTGAATGCAAATAGAAAACAGAGACAAATAGACCAGTGATGCTAACCAGAGAGGAGAATTAAATCAGCAAGCAATAAAAATAACATAAAAATCAAAATTTCATAAAGGGTTCATATTATAACTGTGATATGAAGATATAAGTTAAAAAAATTTTACAAAGTTACCCTAAGAAATTAATCTCCTCCCTGGCCAGGTGGCTCAGTTGGTTGGAGCGTCATCCTATACACCAAAAAGATTGCAAGTTTGATCCCCGGTCAGGGCACATACAGGAAGAGACCAATCGATGTTTCTCTCACATCGATGCTCTTTCTCTCTCTCTTTTCCTTTCTCTCTAAAACCAATAACAAACATATTCTTGGGTGAGGATTAAAAACATAAAAAATAAATTAATCTCCAGGTTCTACCTAGGAAAAGGTCCAATAAGAGGTAGAAATTCAGGAGAAAAGTTATATTAAACATGACTTTTTATTCTACTATGAAGCAAAACCAAACAAGTAAAAGTTCACAAAAAGCAAATGTAAAAAGGTATAAAAAAAAAAACAATAACTCAGTACTGATTTACTAATATAACATTAGAAGTAATAAACAAGTTAGATGTCTTGAACTTCAAGCTTTCGATATGGGGAAGTTGGGTACTTTGGGTTTTAACTATGAACTTAATCAACTTAAAAGAAAAACTTAAAGCTATTTTAAAGGAAAAGCAAACTGTAGCATTTTACATCCTACTCTGATTTCTGTTGATTCATATAAACTGTTAAAAGTGCACATATAATTTTGAAAAATGTTCATGATAACACCACTATCTAAAATCCAACACTTGAAATCGTTCAACTGCCCCACAACCAAGGGGAGGAAAGAGAGAGCCCCTTCTACAGCTCTGGTTCTACTTTTTCCCAAAACTGAAAAAAAAGGGCATTTTCCAAAAGAGGATATCAGGTTGAGCAACTCAATGATTCTTTTCCATTGTGTCATTTCTAGCCTGTCTACATATTAAGTTTTTATGATATTGTGGTTCTAGTTCTGAAATGTTTTTTACTGATATATTTTTCAGAATAGACATCTTAAGTAAATGGCATGTGAGTATATCAATACATAAAAACTGACATCAAAAAATGAAAAAAAGGCCAAAACTGGTTTGGCTCAGTGGATAGAGCATCAGCCTGCGGACTGAAAGGTCCCAGGTTCGATTCTGGTCAAGGGCATGTACCTTGGTTGCGGGCAAGTCCCCAGTGGGGGGTGTGCAGGAGGCAGCTGATCGATGTTTCTCTCTCATCGATGTTTCTAACTCTCTATTCCTCTCCCTTCCTCTCTGTAAAAAATCAATAAAATATATTTTTTAAAAAAATGAAAAAAAGCAGAACCCAGAGTAAGTGCATTTATAAAGTACAATGGGCCAGTGGATAAAGCTCAGCGGATAGAGCATCGGCCTGCGGACTGAAGGGTCCTAGGTTCAATTCCGATAAAGAGCACATGCCCGGGTTGTGGGCTCGATCCCCAGTGAGGTCGTGCAGGAGGCAGCCAATCAATGACTCTCTCTCATTATTGATGTTTTTATCTCTTCCTTCCTCTCTGAAATCAATAAAAATATATTGGAAAAAAAAAAGTACAACGGGAAAAATATAATGATGGCTCAGAAAAATATATTGATGGCTCAGAAATATGGCTGAATGTTAATTCTTCTTTCTTGCCCTAGCTGGTTTGGCTCAGTGGGTAGAGCATGAGCCTGAGAACCAAAGGGTCCCACGTTCAATTCCAGTCAAGGGGACATGCCCGGTTGCAGGCTCGATCCCTGGTGGGGGGCATGCAGGAGGCAGCCGACCAATGATTCTCTCTCTCATCATTGATGTTTCTATCTCTCTCTCCCTCTCCCTTTGTCTCTGAAATCAATTATATATATATATATATATATATATATATTTATATTTAAGACTTCTTTAATATTGCTGAAGCTCACAACGAAATTAACCAAAAATCTACCTTGCATTGAATTGGATAAGAGCTTTTAAACATTACAACCAAAGTTAAACACAATATCATATAATTACAAAAATATGTAAGTACTATTTCACCTTTACTTCAAATTCCAACACAATGTGAACTGCATGCCCTTGTAACATATTGCAGGAAATAAGTCTGCTTACCTCGTGTTCCGAAAAAAGTGCTTTCAACTGTCCCTTGGACCAATAATCCAAAGCATATGCCAAAAGCCGCATGGCGATTGTATTAATTCTCAAGAAATTTCCAACAAATACCACCTGGTTAATATTCTGAGCACATCAAAAGAAGGCAATTAGTTTTCATCTCAATTTCAGTTCTCTCATAAAAGCTAATCCAAACAGAGACCATGTGCATAGTTTTTAGAAGCAAATTGACTTCTGATTTTAAAAAAGTATTTATATTTAATCCAACTGATCCAGGACTACTTAATTTAGTGCCCACACAACTCTGGACCCACTTCAAAGCATGCCAGAAAATATCACAAGAGAAAACAGATAGGAAAAACATGTGTATTAAATATGACAAACAATAACTGCTATTAAAGTTTCATACAGATAAGTAAAAAAAAAAAGACCCAATTCAAAGAAGGAAAATGACACAAATAGGCAAAATTATACAATATAACAAAAAAAATTCAACCTCACTAGTGATAAAAAGAAAGTAAAAAAATTTAGACCTATAAATTAGCAAAACAACTGAAATTCTACCCACAGTATTAGTCAAGTTGTGGTAAAACTGACCCATTTATTTATTGCCAAAAATTATCTAAATTGGTACAGCCCTAGTGCAAATAAAACACCTTGGCAATACCTATCAAGATTCATAACACGGTCACAGTCTTTAGATGAAAAATCTCACTCCTGAGTAAGTCCCTTATCAAGAATAAAATTTAACCAAGGAAAAACTTCATGTTTAAAATGCTTTACCACAGAGCTGTCATTGGCAAGCAACCAAATGCCAATGACTTATATAAAAAGCAATCACATCATACAGCTATGAAATTTATATTTATGTAAAAAATAGAAAATGGTAGGTACACCAACTAAAATCTTAAATACATAAGCACAGGAAAGGGAACATGCAATAAAGAAAATAGTGTTAACATAGTCAAATGAAGAATTTTTTTTAATTACTTGATGCTGATACAGTATCTTTTAATTAAAAATGAAACAATTCTTTTGTACCTTTTAAGATTTCCTTTTTAAGCCACATGTCTATCTTATCTGTTTAAAAGAATAATTTTAAACAAAAATGTATAAATAGGGACAAGCTATAAAACTGCACCAACTGGATCCCCAAGGGAAGGCCATTCTTGGTTCTTTCATAGCCCTGTACAATGCTGCTTGACCTGAATGCTACAAGGCAGCACTGTAAAGAAGCTGAAAGCACAAAGACAGCTCTGCTGCGGTGGAGGGGGAGCAGGGTGGGCAGTGCTTGGCCTGCTCAATCTTCTCCCAGCTTCAATGACTTCCTCTGGATTCCTTCCCAGGGATTCTAGAGCTCCACAATGAGCATGGAGTCTAGATTCTGCATCACTATCCATCATCACCACCCAATAATAGTCCCCCCACCATCTGGCATACTGGCTACCTTCCTGCCTTCTAGCTAGTAGCAGTGTTTATTTTCAGTAAGGCGGGAAAAAAAGGCAATTAAGATTAGTCTACATGTGAAGAGTTTTAACTTCTCCAATGAAACAAACTCCACCACATATGACTACAGTTAGGCCCATTCAGGCAAAACAGATGTTGTATACATGGTGGGGCCCACTTAGGATGTTGTCAGAGCAACTAAAGAAATTCATGTCCCCTTACTTCATTAAGGGCACACATTCTTGCTATCGAGCCAATGTTGTTGGTGATGGTGATCAAAGTTGCTCTGGCGAGGTCCTCTTTACTGACAGCCTCTCGCTTCTCCTTGCTCATCATGTTTCCAAAGCTGTGATGGGGGGGAAAAAATCCCTTTGATAAACCAAAGGCAACACAGCCCAACAGAACTTGAATGTTACTTTACTAAGATAAAAGTGACTTTTAGAACAATGTTCCTCAAAACTTCAAACTTTTCATTACAAAAAAAAAATAAAGGAGCATCTGGCTCAAAGAGAAATGCCACTTCAAAGAGAACCCTCAAGCATTCTGAATGAGCAAATAGCTTTCCTTGTGGTTTCCACTGAAACATATCAAGCTTTGATACCAGATATGCACATATTGTTAGATCTCATCAGATGCACTGTAAGGCACCACTGCTCCTTCTGCAACCATGGAAGTTCCAGAAAGATACCTCTATTTAAGCAATTCCTCCCAACTGCCCAGCTGTTCCATTCAGTTAAAGGGTCACATTCAAATCTGGTAAACTGCTTTATCTTAAACAAAGCAAACTATAGCCAACCAGTCCCAGAGTAAACTAACAGTTTCAGATTTCTCTAGAAAGTCAAGAGCTTTAAAGTACCTGACCTGCACAACTGCTACACTAATAGCTATGACCAGAAAATAAACCCAACCAAACAGAAAATGAATTACCAACAAGCAAATGCTGCAAACATAGAAAATGAAATCTATAGCATTTACGAAGTACCTAAAATTAGTAAACAAGCATGTGTATATGACTGCCTTTTCTAGTATTAAAACCCATGTGCCCCAATGTGCACACAAAAATTTTATTTCCAAACAATCAAAATATAAAATTAAGAAAACAATTCAACTTACAATAGCATCAAAGAGAACAAAATACTTGGAGATATATTTAACAAAAGTATAACACTTATACACTGAAAACTACAAAAACAATGGTGAAAGAAAGCAAAGACCTAACTAAGCAGAAAGACATGCCATCTTCTTGAATCAGAAGACTACAGTCAAGTTGCAATTAAGTATTCTCCAAAATGATCGACAGATTCAACACAATCCCTATCAAAATCCTAGCTGTCCTTTTTTGCATATATTGACAAGCTGATCCTAAAATTCAGACAGAAAGTTAAGGGACCCAGACAAACCAAAACAACCTTGAAAAAAAAAAATTGGAGGACTCACACTTCCCAATTTTAAAACTTAATACAAAGCTATAGTAATCAAGGCATAATGATAAACATCAATGGAACAGAACTGAGTTCAGAAATAAACTATACATTTAAGAACAACTATTTTCAACGAAGGGGCCAAGAGAAGTCAATGGGGAAAGAATAGTCTATTCAACAAATAGTGCTGGGACAACTGTACATCCATACACAAAGGAATGAATTTGGACCACTATCTCATACCATATACAAAAAGTAACTCAAAATGGATCATAGACCTAAACATAAGGGTTCAACTATAAAACTCACCCAGCCAGCGTGACTCGGTGGTTGAGCGTCGACCTATGAACCAGGAGGTCACAGTTTGAATCCCAGTCAGAGCACATGCCCAGGTTGAGGGCTCGATCTCCAGTGTGAGGCATGCAGGAGGCAGCTGATTAAATGACTCTCTCTCATCACTGATATTTCTATCTCTCTCTCCCTCTCCCTTCCTCTGTGAAATCAATAAAAATATATTTTTTTAGCCCTGGCCAGTTTGGCTCAGTGGGTAGTGTGTTAGTCTGCAGACTGAAGGGTCCCCGGTTCGATTCCGGCCACATGCCTGGGTTGCGGGCTCGATCCCCCCCCCCCCCAGTAGGGGACATGCAAGAGGCAGCCAATCAATTATTCTCTCTCATCACTGAAGTTTCTCTCTCTCTCTCCCCTTCCTCTCTGAAATCAATAAAAAATATATTTAAATATATATATATATGTGTGTGTGTGTGTGTGTGTGTGTGTGTGTATTTAAACCCTATAAAACGTTTAAAATACAAAAGTAATAAATCTTCATATTCTAAGGTTAGGCAATAATTTCTTATATGTAATACCAAAAGTAAAAGCAAGGAAAGAGAAGATAGATAAGATGGACTTCATTTTATCTATTTAAATTTAAAACGTCTATGCTGTAAAGCAGTGGTTCTCAACCTTTCTAATGCCGCGACCCTTTAATACAGTTCCTCATGTTGTGGTGATCCCCAACCATAAAATTATTTTCGTTGCTACTTCATAACTGTAATTTTGCTACTGTTAGTGAATCGTAATGTAAATATCTGTGTTTTCCTATGGTCTTAGGCTCTACAGCAGCAGTTCTCAACCTGTGGGTCGCAACACACAGGTTGAGAACCACTAGCAAGGTCGCCTAAGACCATCGGAAAACACAGATATTTACATTACAGTGTAAAGGACACCATCAAGGAAGTGAAGACAACTAACAGAATGGGAAAAAAATTTGCAAATTACAAATTTGCAAATACAAAACTGTATTTGATAAGGTACTTGTTTCTAGAATATAAGAATTCTTACAACTCAATAATAAAAGACAAATAATTCAACTACAAAATGAGCTAAAGACATGAACAGACATTTCTCCCAAAAGTAGACAAATAGTCAATAAGTACATGAATAGATAGATGTTCAACATCCTTAGGGAAATATAAATCAAAACCAGGACAGATCACTTGACACTATTAAGGCAGTTTAAACCAAAAAGACAGTAAGAAGTGGGTCACCAAGGATGTAGAGAAATTTAAATCCTTTTATATTACAGGTGGGGTTGTAAAATGGTGCAGCCACTGTGGAAAACTGTCTGGCAGTTCCTCAAAAGATTAAACATAGGCCGAATCCGGTTTGGCTCAGTGGATAGAGCGTCGGCCTGTGGACTGAAAGGTCCCAGGTTCGATTCCGGTCAAGGGCATGTACCTTGGTTGCGGGCATGTCCCCAGTAGGGGGTGTGCAAGAGGCAGCTGATCGATGTTTCTCTCTCATCGATGTTTCTAACTCTCTATCCCTCTCCCTTCCTCTCTGTAAAAAATCAATAAAATATAAAAAAAAAAAAAAAAAAGATTAAACATAGGAGTTATCACATGATCCAGCAATTCCAGTCCTAGGTATATTCCCAAGAGAATTCAAAACAATATGTCCACACCGACTTGTACATGAATGTTCCTAGCAGCATTATTCATAATAACCAAAAAGTTTAAATAACCCAAATGTTTATCAACCTATATATAAATAAAATGTCATATATCCATACAATGAAATATTATCCATCAATAAAAAGAAACTAAATACTGATTCGTGCTACAACATGGATGAATCTTGAAAACATTAAGCTAAATAAAAGAAGTCAGTCACAAAAATCACACATTGTATGATATTGTTTATATGAAGTGTCCAGAATAGGCAAATCTAGAGACAGAAAATAGATCAGTGTTTATGAGGGACTGTGGGGTAGGGAAATGTGGAGTGACAGCTAATGAATACAGGGGGTTTTTCTGGGATAATAAAAATGTTCTGAAATTGGATTATGGTGATTACTGTACAATTCTGTAAATATACCAGAAACCAATAAATTGGACACCTTTAACAGGTGACTTTATAATATGTAAAGGTGCTTAAAAGGAAAAACATATACCCAATTTTTTTTTTTAATTTGAGAGAGAGAGGGAGAAAAGCATCAATGTGAGAGAGAAACATCAGTGGGTTGACTCCCCTGTGTGCCCTAACCAGAGATGGAACCCGCAATCTGGGTATGTGCCCTAGCAAGGATCAAACCTGCCACCTTTTGGTGTATAGATGACATTCCAACCAATTGAGCCACACTGGCAAGGGCAACCCAATATTTAATATTTTATTTCTGTATCTCTTAGAGAACACATGTCCCCTTACCTCGAAGCCACAGCCCAGCCTGGCAGTCCAAACCTCTCATAGTCCCCTCCATAAATGTCCCGGACTAGTTTATCCACTTTGGTGCTATCTCCACGAGATGCCATTTCAAGAGCTTCTTCAAAAGTAGTACATCCAGTAAGCAGACAGCAGAGACCAAAAAAAGTTCCTCCTCCAAGACTGTGATTAAAAACAAATAATTTAAGATTATAACTTTTTTTAAATAGGAAGGTAATATTTATGAACTATAAAACCATATTCACATGTCAATCTACTCTTGCCTCAACCCAATCGTGCAGAAGCCACCAGTGAGAAACAAGTCTGTGAAAAGATAAAAACAGGTCCCTAATAGACATCTTGAAGGTATGCATTCATGTGCACCAACAAGCGACGTGGCAAAATACAGGGCCCACCTCTCCACCCATGTCTCTAGTTCAATCTGGGCGTCTGCTAAGTTCGAGAAACCTCAAGTACCGCTTAATAATGGCAGATTTTTGTAATAAAAGAAAATACAATAATTTCAAGAGAAACATCAAAAGTGCTTTATTCAAAGTAATGTCCATCGCTAGCTACACATTTCCCCATCTTTCAGGTAATTTGTGGATACCGTCCCAATAGAACTTTTCTTGTTTAGAGGCAAACCATTCAGAGACCCAATTTTTCACTTCTTCGTATGTTTTGAGGTGCTGCTCAGAAAGTGCATGTGCCATCGATCAGAACAAGTGGTAATCTGAAGGAGCAAGGTCTGGTGAATACAGCAGGTGGGTTAATACTTCCCAGGCAAGATCTTTTAACATGTCTTTTTTTTTTTTAATATATATATATATTTTTATTGATTTCAGAGAGGAAGGGAGAGGGAGAGATAGAAACATCAATGATGAGAGAGAATCATTGATCGGCTGCCTCCTGCACACCCTCTACTGGGGATGGAACCTGCAATCCAGGCATGTGCCCTTGACAGGAATCGAACCTAGGACCTTTCAGTTCGCAGGAGGATACTCTTAGCCACTGAGCCAAACCGGCTAGGGCTAACTGGTTTTAAAGTATGTGATGGTGTGTCATTATGAAACAAAATTACTTTGCCGTGTCTTCTGACACATTCTGGTCGTTTCACAATCAAAGCGTGGTTCAAATTGATTATTTGCTGTCGGTAGCGATCAGTGTTAACGGTTTCACCTGGTTTTAGAAGCTCATAATACACCACACCTTCCTGATCCCACCAAACGCAGAGCACTGTCTTCTTTCTGAAGCAATTTGGCCTTGCAGTCGATGTTGATGGTTGACCTGGATCAACCCATGATTTTGTGCATTTGGGATTCTCAAAATTAATCCACTTTTCATCGCCAGTCACAACTCGATGCAAAAAAGTCTTTCTTTCGTACCGCTGAAGCAACATTTTACTGATGACTTTTCAGTATTCCATTTGTCTTTCATTCAGTTGCTGTAGCACCCATTTTCCTTCCTTTTAAAATCTTTCCCATTGCTTGTAAATGATCGGAAATTGTTTGCTGAGCAACATTTAATCTTTCTGCAAGTTGTTTTTGAGTTTGACATGAATCTTCATGCAATAATGCTTGTAATTGTTAGTCTTCAAACTTTTTCAGTTGACCTGGACGTTGTCTTTCACATCGAAATCATCGCTTTTAAAGTGTTTAAACCAGCGTTCACAAGTATCTTGAGATGGAGCATGCTCACCATAAGCTTCCCAAAGTATACGATAACTTTTTCTTCAAAATAAAGTAATGAATTAAAACTTCCCGCAAATGTTTTGGCATGAAATTCGACATTTTTAAGTGTAAAAATATCTATGTTAACACCTTCAGCAAATTTGACATGTGAAGTTTTAAAGCTTGTTGTCAACAAAATAGCATACATATCAAATGGCATATATATCAACATATGTGTAACTCCATCTATTGAAAAAAATCCGCATTAACTGGTACACCTAGTATACACTGAGTGCCCAGATTATTATGCTCTTTGAACGCATAAAAATCTGGCGTGTGTGTGTGTGTGTGTGTGTATGTGTGTGTGTGTGTGAGAGAGAGAGAGAGAGAGAGAGAGAGAGAGGCCCGGGTCATGAATTCGTGCATGGGTGGGGTCTGGCCAGCCTGGCCAGGAGGGGACATGGGCAGTTGGCTGGCCTGCCTGCTGGTCAAACTCCTGATTGAGGGGACAATTTGCATATTAGCCTTTTATTATATAGGATATACACTGAGTGGCCAGATTATTACGTGTTCAGAGATCATAATAATCTAGCCACTCAGTGTATAGCAGCCATCACACCTAGGACCACATTGGTGCCTCCTCCCTTTCTCTCTCCAAGTACATGCCCTAAGCCATCCTCATTCAAGCATCTTTTTTTTTTTTTTCTCATTCAAGTATCTTGTCACCCTGGCTCATCAGCCCCCTATCCAATGAGAATTCTTCCACGAATGTGTTTTCCCCAAAAAAATTATTCCTTTCATTCCTTAACTTACACCAGTTAAAAAATCTTGTTTACCCATTCCCACCTCCTAGTTTTTCTTCAAGTGATCTCTGATCCTTAAAGTGCATTCCTTTCTCATCTGCCACCTAATTCTCCATTTTCAGACCACCCTCCCCCAATCATTTTTCTATTGCTCAATATCTCAACTTCTAAATCTCACGTCATCCTCGGGCCGCGCACCCGAGCACGTGTGTGTTTATACACTTGCACAAAATCTAGGATCTTGCCTTGCCTTCTCTTTATAGACTCCACTGAGCTTTGCTTACTTTATGGTATATGCACACCATACACTATCTGAGGGCAGGGACTACCGGCTTAATGAGTCTGCTGATGAGACATTTTAAGAAACGTGGAGCAATACAGATTAAAAAGAAAAGTAGGTCATGAAATCAGAATTTTCAAAGAGAAATAACATGTTTGCATAATACTAGAAAAAGTTTTATTTTTTACATAATTTTAACAGATTCTTAAAGGTGTACTTACATGCAATACCTAAAAACTCAAGTGTTAAGCCATATGATATCAAGAACATAAAATACCTACCTGGTACCAGTGACGCGCTTGTAATTATCTTTGGAATACACTGCTAAGATGCTAACCCCAGAGCCAATGTTCACCAGAAGCAGAGGGTATGGATTTTTCAAATCAAACGGTAACTTCTGACATTTTTCAGAATCAGCAGGGTTTTCAAAGTAATAGCACTGTGACCGTCCATTGAATCCAACTGAATCAATGTATAAAATTCCTTTTATTAAGCAATCTAGTTCATCAAGTTTGCAAAGCTGAAGATCACCTATCTGTAATAAAATAAAATGTTTTCAGACTTTTTAACAAGCCAAACAGAAATAAAAACTCCATTTAATAAGGCATCCCATCTATATTAAACAAATCACAAAAGCACTCAAGGATGTGTAATATTGGTGCATGCTTTACAGAACATATCTGGAGACAACAAACAGGGATGGACTGATAAGACAGACTCCTGCTCCCACAGACCCAAATACACTCTACCTACAAACCGCTGCAGGAGCTGGAGCAATGTGCCCACACCCAAGCAGAAAACAAGATGTCTGCTCACAGGCATGAAGCAGGAGCATAGCCAAGGTCATAGCCCTATCAGAAAGCAGGCCCCCCCCCAAAATCTAAGTGATGCAAGCACCTGGTGACACTTGGCGGGAGACACAAAGACTGACATCTGCCTTCCAAAAGACCATCTTCAAAGCTATGGAGCAGTAACAAAGTAGGCCACACTTTATTATCAATAACCTAAAGCCAAAAGGCTGCAAGTAGCCAATTAGAAAGTAAGATTTTTCACTATCTAAATGAGTTACAGACTCTGGGGGACAGGGAAATTTTAGCAGAATCAGAATTTAAAACTTTACTAACAACTTCATTTCACTTAAATAATAAATAAATAAATGATTAAGCACAGCCGGCATGGCTCAATGGTTGAGCATCGACCTATGAACCAGGAGGTCACAGTTCAATTCCCAGTCAGAGCATATGCCCGGATTGTGGGCTCAATCCCCAATGTGGGGCTTGCAGGAAGCAGCCGATCAATGATTCTCTTTCATCATTGATGTTTCTATCTCTCTCTCCCTCTCCCCTCCTCTCTGAAATCAATTTAAAAATATGTTAAAAAAAAAATTAAAAAAGGTTAAAAAAAAAAAAAGGTTATGGGTTCAATTCCTGGTCAGGGCATGATACCTATTTTGTGGGATTGATTCCTTGGAGGCAACCAATGGATGTTTCTCTCTCACATCAATGTTTTTCTCTCTCTCCCTCCTTTCCTCTCTCTCTATAATCAATAGCAGCCCTAGCCAGTGTAGCTCAGTTGGTTGAGTGTCGTCCCATGCAACAGAAGACCGGTGATTGGATTCCCAGTCAGGGCACAGGCCCAGGTTGCAGGTTTGGTTCCCAGTTGGAGTGTATACAGGAGGCAGCCGATCAATGTTTTGTTTTGTTTTTAATCCTCACTAGAGGATATTATTCCCATTAATTTTTTAGAAAGAGTTGAAGGGAGAGGGAGAGACAAACACCGATGTGAGAGACACATCGATTGGTTGCCTCCCACATGCCCCTGACCAGGGCTGGGAGCCTACAACCGAGGTACATGCCCTTGACCAGAATCGAAACCGGGACCCTTCAGTCCACAGGCCAACATTCTATTCATTGAGCCAAACCAGTTAGGGCTCAATGTTATTTCTCTCTCTCTCTCTCCTCGACTTCCTCTCTCTCTCTAAAATCCATAAAGATGCCCAGTCTGCATGGCTCAGTGGTTGAGCGTCAACCTATGAACTAGGTCACGGGTTTGATTACTGGTCGGGGCACATACCCAGTGTACAGGAGACAGCCAATCAGTGATTCTCCCTCATCATTGATATTTCTCTCTCTCTCTCCCTCTCCCTTCCTCGCTGAAATCAATACAAATATATATTATTTTTTAAATAAATGCAATAAAGACACATTTTTAAAAATTAATTAAATATAATCAATAAGCATATACCCAGGTGAAGATTAAAAGGAAAAAATATGTATTAAGGTACTCCTCTAACCAAACCCAGGCCCTTGAATTTTTCATCACTATCCTTATTTCATCTGCTCAAGCCCTTCCTGCCAAGACAAATTTAAATATCGACTTCCTAACAATTGAATCTCAAGTGCTAGCATCTTCATTTCTTAGGTAAGTCAATTTTTTTTTTACTGTTTTTATTGATTTCAGACAGATGAAGGGAGAGGGAGAGGGAGAGAGAGAAACATCCATCCACTGCCTCATGCACAATCCCTACTGGGGATCGAGCCCGAATCCGAGGCATGTGCCCTGCCCGGGCATCAAACCAGTGACCTCCTGGCGCATGGGAAGACATTCAACCAACTAAGCCACACCAGCTGGGCTTACACTGTCATTTTACACTGGTGACCTATTAGAATCCTGAAGTATCCCACTGTGCTATTATTCCCAATGAATCCCAGCCTAATTGATAGATGACAATGTATAAGTCATTTCATTAACTAAAGTTACTAAATGTAAGTTTTGCACCAACATGCAAACTCAATGTGAGGAAATCTGACTCACATTTTTTTTAAAAGGGTAAATTCAATATTTTAAAACTATTTCAGAGATTAAGCTTTGACAAACTGTCAAGATAGTAGTGTAGGTAAATGCAGTACTCGTCTCCTCCCACAAGCATATCAAAATTACAACTAAACCACAGAGCAACAACCATCATTCAGAACTACCTGAAATCAGGCTGAATGGAAGTCATACAACTAGGGAATTAAAGAAGCCACAGAGAGACTCGACGGAAAGGCAGAGACTCAGAACTGGCTGGTCGTGCACCCATGTGTAACGGATAAAAATTGGGACAGCTATCTCCACTGCAGAGCCTCCTCTCCCCGCCCCCCCCCACCCCCCCGCAAAGGAGCAAGGGATCCCAGTCCCACACCATTCCTCCAGCCCAAAGTTTCAGTACAAGAAAGCTAAGTCCCCATAACTTCAGGCTGTAAAAACCAGCAGGTATTGAGGCTGAGGGAGGTGGAGGGCTGCCAGAGTCCCAGGCAGTTCCTCTTAAAAGGTCCATGCATGGACTTCCTTGGACTCACTCCCTCTGAACTCCAGTGCTGGGGCAGCAGCTTAAAAGGCACGAGAGACATATAGGGGAAAAGTGAATTGTCTGGCATCAGGCTAAAAGCTGGGAGAGCAGCTTTCTCCTAGACAGAAGTGCTGGTCAAGGCCACTGTTCCTTTGAAGAGCCCTTCTCCCAGAGCCAGCAAACGGGCACCATATTAGAAACTCTATCAACCTGGCTCACACTGTTTACCCCACCTTGGTGATTCCCTGAGATTCCCCCATCCACCCAACTTGCCAGACCACCCAAGCTGTTTCCAGTGGCTTTTCCATACGAATGGCATTAGCTCATGCTTCAGATTTTCCTAAAATCTCTCAATAAAGGAGAATTGGACCTCAGTGAGAACCCCAGCCTGGTACTAGCAGCAGCCCAACTTGGTTCCCTCTTGGCCTTGCCTGGGTACCTCCAAGCCCAGCACAAGCAGCAGCTATCTGCAGACTGCTTCATAGCTCATGCCAGGTGGCCCGACACAAAACACAAGTGGCAGCTGACCTTGGCCTGCAGCTCCTGGGAAGACTTAGAGCCAGGGCACCCAGCTTCAGAACATGTCAAAGGATCACCATCCACCCAACTCCATAAGCAATACACTCAAGGGGTGGACTCAGCAAGTACCAGAGCCCTGCTGAAGTAAGTCCTGCTCTGTGGGGCAGGCCGCTGCACAGCTGATCCTCCACCGTGGTCGGTGGTCGTAGTCAGTCCTTGCAGATGATTGGCCTGGGAGTAAACACCTACCACGACATGCCAACATCAATCAAGGCTAAATTATAAGAGGAGGGTGTACACAGCCCATACAAGGCGCACACCTCAGTGCCCAGCTTGGGTGAAAAGGGAGGCTGTGCCACAGGATCCTACAGGATACCTATTACATTAGACCACTCTACCAACAGTATGAGACGTAGCAGCTCCACCTAATACATAGAAACAAACACACAGAGGCTGCCAAAATAAGAAAAGAAACAAGTCCCAAGTGAAAGAACAGAATAAAATTTTAGAAAAAGAACTAAATAAAATGAAGACAAGCAATCTACTAGATGCAGAGTTCAAAACACTGGTTATAAAGATGCTCAATAAACTTAGTGAGAACAGCATAAAAAAGGACTAGTCAGAAATGAAGAATACACTGCCCTGGCTGGTTTGGCTCAGTGGCGAGAGTGTCAGCCTGGGGGCTGAAGGGTCCCAGGTTGGATTCCAGTCAAGGGCACATGCCTGGGTTGTGGGCTCAATCCCCAGTAGGAAGCGTGCAAGAGGCAGCTGATCAATGTTTCTCATCATTGATATTTCAATCTCTCCCTCTTCCTTCCTCTCTGAAATCAATAAAAAATATAAATAAATAAATAAATAAATAAATAAATAAATAAATAAGTTAAGTAAAAAGAAATGAAGGATACACTAACTGAAATGAAGAATAATTTACAGGGAATTAACAGTAAAGTAAATGAAGCCAACAATAAATCACTAATTTGGAATATAAGAAAGCAAAAACACCCAATATAAGAAAGCAAAAAGAAAACAGAATCCAAAAAATGAAGATAGTATAAGGAACCTTTGGGACAACTTTAAGCATACTAACATACACATCAAAGGGATGCCAGAAGGAGAGAGAGAGCAGGGAATTGAAATCATATGTTAAAAAAATGACAGAAAACTTCCCTAACTTGGGGAAGGAAATAGACATACAAGTCCAGGAAACCAGAGTCCCAAACAAGATGAACTCAAAGAAACCCACATCAAGACACATCATAATTAAAATACAAAAGATTAGCCGAAACCGGTTTGGCTCAGTGGACAGAGCGTCGGCTTGCGGACTGAAGGGTCCCGGGTTCGATTCCGGTCAAGGGCATGTACCTTGGTTGCGGGCACATCCCCAGTGGGAGGTGTGCAGGAGGCAGCTGATCGATGTTTCTCTCTCATCAATGTTACTAGCTCTCTATCCCTCTCCCTTCCTCTCTGTAAAATATCAGTAAAATATATTTTTTTAAAAATAAAAAATAAAAATAAAATACAAAAGATTAAAGACAGCCCTAGCCAGTTTGGCTCAGTGGATAGAACGTCTGTCAGCCTGCAGATCAACGGGGCCCAGGTTCGATTCTGGTTAAGGACATGTACCTCAGCTGCAAGCTCTTTGCTGGTCCAGGCCCTGGTTAGGGCTGGTGCAGGAGGCAATCAATCAATGTGTTTCTCTCACATTGATATTTCTGTCTTTCCCTATCTTTTCCACTCTCTAAAAATCAATGGAAAAACATCCTCAGGTGAGGATTTAAAAAACAGATTGAAGACAAACAGAGAATCTTTAAAAGCAGCAAGAGCCCACCCAGTGTGGCTCAGTGGTTGAGTGTCAGACTATGAACCAGGGGGTAACAGTTCGATTCCAGGCCAGGGCACATGCCTGGGTTGCAGGCTCGATTCCCAGTGTGGGTCACACAAGAGGCAGCCGATCAATGATTCTCTCTCATCATTGATGTTCCTCTCCCTCTCCCCCTCCCTTCCTCTCTGAAATCAATAAAAATATTTTTTCGAGAAAAGCAATTAGTTGCCTACATTATCTACAGGGAGCTCCCATAATACTGACAGCTGATTTCTCAAAAAAAACTTTGCAGGCCAGAAGGGATTAGCAAGAAATATTCAAAGTAATAAAAAGCAAGGACCTACAACCAAGATTACTCTACTCAGCAAAGCTATCATTTAGAATTGAAGGACAAAGAGCTTCCCAGACAAGAAAAGGCCAAAGGAGTTCATCACCACCAAACCAGGATTACAAAATGTTAAAGGGTCTTCTTTAAGAATAAGAAGAAAAGATTAAAAATATGAACAATAGAATGGCAATATATACATATCAACAATTGAATCTGAAAGACAAAATAAATGAACAAGCAGAACAGAAACAGACTCATAGATACAGAGAACATTTTGATGGTTGCTAAATGGGAGGGTGTGGGGCATGGGTGAAAAAGGTGAAGGATTAAGAAGTAAAAATTGGGGGGAGAAACCAAGATGGCAGCATAGGTAAACACCTAAACTGCTGCCTCACACGACAATTTCAAAACTACAACTAAAAGACAAAACAAACATCATCAAGAACCACAGGAAGGCTGGCTGAGTGGAAATTCTACAACTAGAAGGAAAGAGAAAAGCACTGAGACTCAGAGGAGCTGCAGAAGGCAGAGGTACAGAGGCACGTGGGCGGAGAGGGCTGGCAACTGAGTACGCAGCTGGCTTTCTCAATCGGGCTTTCTCAATCGGGAGGGAGACAAAAGCTCCCGACGGCTCTGAACTCCAGTTCCGGGCGAGACTCTGGGGACCCAGACTCATTGGGAGAAACTGGACTGCCAGGAAAGAGAAAAGCACACTGAGACTCAGAGGACTGCAGAAGGCAGAGGTACCGAGGCGCGTGCGCGTGGAGAGGGCTGGCAACTGAGTACGCAGCTGGCTTTCTCAATCCAGCTTTCTCAATCAGGAGGGAGACAAAAGCTCCCAACGGCTCTGAACTCCAGTTCCAGGCGAGACTCTGGGGACCCAGACTCATTTGGGGAGAAACTAGCAGCGGGCGAAACTCAAGGGTGGCTTTCTCTCAGAGGTGCTTGCAGCGATTACCGCAGGACAATGAGACCCAGGGGCCTCTTAGGGCAGGGCTGACGGGAAGCTGCGCCCTGAGACTCCGCCCCATCCAAGCTGAGCACAGAGGCTTTTGCAAGTCTTATCTCATAAGGGTGTCTCCAGCACAGAAGTTCTCCCAGCGTAGACACAGCTGATCCTCAGAACCAATGGGCCGGTAGGTCAATTCCTCCCAGTGATACCAACAACAATCAAGGCTTAACTACAACAAGCCTGTGCACACAGCCCACAAAGGGGTGCACCAAGAGTGTCCACCTCAGGTAACTGGGGAGGCTGAGCCACTGGGCCCTATAGGACACCTAGCACACAAAGCCACTCTATCAACTCAGGGAAGCAGCCAAAATGCGGAGACAAAGAAACAGGTCACAAATGAAAGAAATGGAGGAAAGCAAACAACTGGATATAGAGTTCAAAACCATGGTTATAAGGTATTTCAAGAATTTTCTAGAAAAGGCCGATAAATTTAGCGAGACCCTCAAGGATATGAAAAAGGACCAACTAATTGACTGAAATAAAAAATAACATACAGAGATCCAACAGCAGACTAGAGGAACGCAAGAATCAAGTCAAAGATTTGAAATACAAAGAAGCAAAAAACACTCAACCGGAAAAGCAAAAAGAAACCAAAAATATGAAGATAGTGTAAGGAGCCTCTGGGACAACTTCAAGCATACCAACATCTGAATTATGGGGGTGCCAGAAGAAGAGAGTGAGCAAGATACTGAAAACCTATTTGAAGAAATAATGACAGAAAACTTCCCCCACCTGGTGAAAGAAATAGACTTACAAGTCCAGGAAGCACACAGAACCCCAAACAAAAGGAATCCAAAGAGGACCACATCAAGACACATCATAATTAAAATGCCAAGAGGAAAAGACAAAGAGAGAATATTAAAAGCAGCAGGAGAAAAACAGTTACCTACAAGGGAGCACCCATATGATTGTCAGCTGATTTCTCAACAGAAACTATGCAGGCCAGATGGGAGTGGCAAGAAATATTCAAAGTGATGAATAGTAAGAACCTACAACCAAGATTACTCTACCCAGCAAAGCTATCATTCAGAATTGAAGGTCAGATAAAGAGCTTCACAGATAAGAAAATGCTAAAGGAGTTCATCATCACCAAACCAGTATTATATGAAATGCTGAAAGGTATTCTTTAAGAAGAGGAAGAAGAAGAAAAAGGTGAAGATAAAAATTATGAATAACAAATACTTATCTATCAACAAGTGAATCTAAAAATCAAGTGAATAAAAAATCTGAGGAACAGAATAAACTGGTGAATATAATAGAATCAGGGGCATAGAAACTGACAATTCTCAGGGGGAAAGGGGTGTAGGGGGTGCGGGAAGAGACTGGACAAAAATCGTACACCTATGGATGAGGACAGTGGGGTGGGGGGTTAAGGGCAGAGGGTGGGGTGGGAACCGGGTGGAGGGGAGCTATGGGGGGGAAAAAGAGGAACAATTGTAATCTGAACAATAAAGATTTATTTTTAAAAAATAATTTAAAAAAAAGAAATTGGCAGTTACAGAACAGTCATGGGATTTAACGTACGGCATAGGGAACATAGTCACTAATATTCTAATAACTGTGTATGGTGTCAGATGGATTTGAGATTTATCACAATGATCACTTAGTTAAGTTATGCAATGTCTAATCATTTCAGGTGTACACCTGAAAGTAATATAATGTATGTCAACTGTAATTGAAAAATTAAAAAATGATCTAAAATTTTTTAACACTATTTTACTGTGACTTATTAAATACTAGAGGCCCAGTGCACGAAATTCGTGCATTGGTAAGGGGGGGGAGGACCCTCAGCCCAGTCTGCACCCTCTCCAATCTGGGACCCCTCAGGGGATGTCTGACTGCCGGTTTAGGCCCGATCCCTTAAACTGGCCGTCAGACATCCCTCTCACAATCCAGGACAGGTGGCTCCTAACCACTCACCTGCCTGCCTGATTGCCCCTAACCACTTCTGCCTGCCAGCCTAATCACCCCCTAACCGCTGCCCTGCCAGCCTAACACCTAACTCCTCCCCTGCCGGCCCGATCACCCCCAACTGCCCTCTCTCCTGCAAGTCTGGTTGCCTCCAACTGCCCTCCCCTGCTGGCCTGATCTCGCCCCCAACTGCTCTTCCCTGCCGCCTGATCACCCCTAACTGCCTCTGCCTGCTTGATCACCCCTAACTGCCCTCCCCTGCCAGCCTGATCTCACCCCCAACTGCCCTCCTCTTCCAGCCAATTTGGTTCTGATTGGTCAGTTTCTATGCCAGTCAGCCTCAAAAGCTCACCTCCTAGGCAGCCATTGGCTCCTCACACTTCACCCAGATTTAGTTCTGATTGGTTGGTTTCTATGCCAGTCAGCGTCTCTGGGCCTATCAACAGGGCCTGATCAGAAAGGCAGGGCTGATCAGCAGCCCCAGTGGAGGCCTGGAGAGAAATGGAGTCGCGGCTGCTGGCCAGGCCCGGAGAGAAAGAGAGAGTCAAGTGCTGATCAACAGCTGCCACAGAGGCTACAGATCAGACCCTGCTTCTCTCTTCAAGCCTCTCTCCGGGCCTGATTCGCAGCCCCCTCAGCAGTCAGTGCTGGGTCACCGCGCCTGCTGACATAGCAGTCAGTGCTGGGTCGCCCCGGCAACCCAGCACTGACTGCAGGACTGACTTCCGGTTGGTTGAGCCTCCAGTCGTGACGGACCCAGAGTTTTTATATATTAGAATTAGTCAGGCCTAATGTACAAAAGAATATTGTAAGCATTTCATTTTCATACTTTTCAAGGACAGTGCTGGTACATACAAATGAGAAACCCCAACAGCCTAAGAAATTCCTAAGATCTAAAATCTACTTTGCCCTGGTCACTATTGCTCAGTGGTTTTAGAACATCAGCCCATGAACTGAAGGGTCACAGGTTCAATTCCCCATCAAGGGCACATTCCTGGGTTGCAGGTTCTATCCCCAGCCTTGGTTGGGACACATGTGGGAGGCAACCAATCGATGTGTATCTTTCACATCAAGGTTTCTCTCTCCCCTTCTCCCTTCCTCCCTCCCTCCACTCTCTCTAAAAAAACAATGGAAAAAATATACTCAGGTGAGGATTAACAAACAAACAATAAAATCTACTTTGCGTGCTCTCCTTGGAGTTACCATACAACACTGAACCTCTGGTTAATAGCCTCAACAGTTTTCAAATATGTTCCAAAGGGCATCTCTGCGGGTCCTGAAATACAGAGGTTTTCTCCTTTTCCCATCAGTTATGATCCTTCCACAAAGGGGAACCTTCTCTCCTCCTGCTACTTTCTCCTACTCACAGGTGAAAAAGAAACCACTAAAAACCAACAACCAAGGGAAATTCAAACAAGGAATATAAAACCTTGCTTAAAAATTCATTTTTTAAATTCAATTCTATATGATTATGATCAGTTATGGGAGAAAGTCAGGAGACAGAGGACAAAGAAAGAGAACAAGGTCATAAATCATACAGTGACACACATAGGGAAAAAGAAATGTACACTGACATAAATAAAGGCAGAATCTCTAGAATAATATTCTCATTGGTGGCATTAAAAACATGGTCACTGAAGATATTTTAAATCTAAAGATCAGAGTCTTGGTCAGTTCACTTATCAATTCTCTCACCTACAACCACATCCACTTTCAAAGGACCTAGCCCCAAGGTTTTGCACACAGTGTTCACTGAATGAAAACAAAATCAAGTGCCCAGTGCCACTCCCCTAGTGTCCAGAGATTCCTGTTAACAAGTGTGCTGCACAGACCACAGCAGAAGGCATATGGGGAGAGAGAGAAGGCTATGCTGTAAACCATCTCCAACTAGTTTTGAGACCTGAAAATCACCACTTTGAAACAGAGTTCCTTGGCTTTTTGCTTTTTTTGTTCTTATTTGTAAATTCCTGGTTTTTTTGCTTTTTGAAGTAAACTTGCCAAGAAACAATTAAGGGGGCAAGAAAAACTAGAGGAAAAAGAGATTGGAAACAATTTTATGACATGAAATGACATTACTTTTTTAAAATTGTTTTTCAATCTCAGTGTTTAAGCTTTTATTTTTTTATTTTTACAGATTTCAGAGGGAGGGGGGGGGAGAGGGGGGAAGGGAGGGAAAGCGGGAGGGACATCAGCTGCCTCATACACACCCCCTAATGGGGATCCAGCCTATAACCTACAGGTTCATAGGTTGATGCTCAACCACTGGGCCATGCTGGTGAGGCTCAATGTTCAAGATTTAATGACCTTGTCTTGGCTGGTATGGCTCAGTTGGTTGGGTGTCATTCCATGCACTGAAAAGTTGCCAGTTCAATGCCTGGTCATGGCACACGCCCAGGTTGCGGGCTCGATTCCCAGAAGAGGGTGTGCAGGAGACAGCCGATGTTTCTTTCTCTCCTTCTCCCTTCCTCTCTCTCTAAAAATTAAAAAGATCTTTAAAAAATACAATCAAGATTTAATGATGTTGTTCCTCCTATTTAATTGCCTACTCAGCTTATCAGTGTCACTATTTTTTTCATACTAAAAAATAAAAAAATGCTGTTTTTAGTGGTTCTGATTCTCATCATTTCATCTGAATTGTGAAAAAGTAAACTATACAACAAAATCTCTAGATTACTAACTCCTATCACTAATTTATACTTAATCTTAATTTGAAAAGAATATTCACGTTCCATTAGTGATGGAAATGATCCCACCCCTTGCTACTGGTATTATTTTAAACAATCAGATTCCCATAAATTGTATATAAGCTAAAAAAATGCATACTGTGAGAAAATCCTGCTCAAATTTGTACGCTCCACCTCCAGTGGCACAAAAGACAGTGTGGAGACTTGAGAAGTTTTTATCTCTGCCCATTTGAATAAAAGCAGGCATGTCATGAGTGGGAAAGCGTATAAAGTGCAGATTGCCTTTGCGTCCACACAGAGTCAGGTCCTTCAGCTCCAGGTGCACGTCCCGAATACCCGTGGACCCATAAGCCACATTGGAGGTCAGGTACTTCCGAATGCTTTTAAGACTTTCCACTTCTTCCTCTTCTTCTTCAGCAGTGATGTCTTTGGGTTCAAAATAAACCAGCTTGACTAGGGTTCCACCAATATCCAAGCCAAACCATGGAAAAACTAAATGGGGAAGAAAAAAAAGTCAGAACAGCTTTTTCATGAAAACTAAATTTACACTTACTAGATTCGAAACTTATTTCATGCCCTGAGGTCTCCCAGGAATATATAAACAAAAAGGCTTTGGGGAGCCTGGCCGGTGTGGCTCAGTGGTTGAGCGTCGACCTATGAACCAGGAGGTCACGGTTCAATTCCTGGTCGGGGCACATGCCCGGGTTGCAGACTCAGTCCCTGGTGGGGGCGTACAGAAGGCAGTTGATCAATGATTCTCTCTCATCATTGATGTTTCTATTTCCCTCTCCCTTCTTCTCTGAAATCAATAAAAAACACTTTTAAAAACGATTGAGAATAAAAATCTTCATCCTTCCCTTTGGCTTAGAGAAGAAATATTGGAAGTTTTCGGAGCTCTGGTTTAGTACTCAAACTAATAAGCTCCACGTTCAATTTCTCTCAAAACCTAATGTCCTTAAGAGGTTTCAATGGACTTCAGTGAAACAGATGTTTCAAAATTACTATGTTACCAAAAAAACTGTCCAAAAATAATGGCCTTAAGAGATTGGATCAAGGTGGACTGAAGATATACATGACTTCCCTTCCCACTTTAAACCCCAGACGTAACTAAAGATGTAGACTTATTGACATATTTTTTTCTAAAATAATTCTGGAAACAAGAAGTGATACTATCAGTAGAACTAAGTTGATAAAGGCAGTAATTGTCCAGAAACCTCAAAAGAGGAATGCTGTGTGGCTCAGTGGATGAGCGTCAACCCATATACCAAGAGGTCCAGGTTCGATTCCCTGACAGGGCTCATGCCCAGGTTGTAAGCTCAATCCCCAGTAGGGGACATGCAGGAAGCAGCCAATCGATGTTAATATTGATATTTCTATCTCTCTCTCTCCCTCCCCTTTCCTCTCTAAAATCAATTGAAATAGATATTTTTTTGAAAACAAAGGAATCCTATATAATAAAAGAGTAATATGCAAATTAACCATCACTCCGCTACACCCACAAAGCCACGCCCACCAGCCAATCAGGAGCGAATATGCAAATAAACCCAACCAAGATGGCTACGGCCACAGAGAGCAGGAGGGAGGCTTGAGTTTCCCCGGCAATGCAGGAAGCCAAGCTTTCCGCCTGCCCTTGCTGGCCTAGGCCTCCACTCAAGGCTACTAAGTTTCAATTATAGAAGATAAATAAATCCAAACAGAAATGGCGGCAGCCACAGAGCTGGAAAGAGCAGGAGGCTAGGGTTGCCCCCAGCGATGGAGGAAGCCAAGTTTTCCGCACACCCTGGCCGGCCCAGGCCTCCGCTTAAGGGTACAAAGTTTCAATTATAGAAGATACATAAATCCAAAAAAAAATGGCTGCCGCCAAGGAGCAAGCAGAAGACTTGGCTCCACTCCAGGCTACAAAGTTTCAATTGTAGAAGATTAATAAACCCCAGATGCCAGGGCCTCCGCTTGGTTCGCCAGGGGGCGTGGCCGGCCTGCAAACCACCAAAGGCCCCTCGCCCAGGCCGCCTCATGCCCCGAGGGAACCCCCATCCTGATCCGGGACACCCTTCAGGGCAAACCAGCTGGCCCCCACCAGTGCACCAGGCCTCTATCCTATCTAATAAAAGAGTAATATGCAGATTGACCATCACTCCAACACACAAGATGGCTGCCCCCATGTGGTCAAACATCCTGCCCCCATGTGGACACAAGATGGCCACCACAGATGGCCAGCAAGGGAGGGCAGTTGGGAGGGACCAGGCCTGCAAGGGAGGGCAGTTGGGGGCATTGAAGCCTGCAGGGGAGGGCAGTTAGGGGTGACCAAGCCGGCAGAGGAGGGAAGTTGGGGGCGACCAGGCCTGCAGGGAAAGGCAGTTAGGAGGAACCCAGGCCTGCAGGGGAGGGCAGTTAGGTGTGATCAGGCCTGCGGGGAGGGCAGTTAGGGGCAAACAGGCTGGCAGGGGAGCAGTTAGGCATCAGTCAGGCTGGCAGGGGAGTGGTTAGGGGGTGATCAGGTTGGCAGGCAGAAGCGGTTAGGGGCAATCAGGAAGGCAGCAGGTGAGCAGTTGGGAGCCAGCAGTCCTGGATTGTGAGAGGGATATCCGACTGCCCGTTTAGGCCCGATCCCACTGGTCCCAGATTGGAGAGGGTGCAGCTGGGCTGAGGGACACCCCCCTTCCCTGTGCACGAATTTCGTGCACCGGGCCTCTAGTGCTATAATAATTGGCAGCAACTATGAAGGTGTGGAGAGCATGGGGTGTTCCACCCAAGCTATAGATAGGTGACTGTCATGGGAAAACAGGAGCTCTGGTGCAGTCATTAGTGATCTGGTGGGGAAATGTGGCACCACTGGACAGGCTAGCCACTTCCCTCTACTGAGAACCACTCCCCTTCTCCCCCTTCTTCCAGCCAACAGAGGCAATGAGCACAGGCACTTGATTGACCCCAAGATTTAAGACAGCATCCAAGTTGCTGCTATTACCCAGAAAAAATAGGTGTCCAATTCTGGCCATATGTCCCATTTCTCCCCTACAGTCCAATCTGACAGACTGGTAAACAGACACTGCATCCTCTGACAGGAAAACAGCAATCCTCACACCAGAGATAACACTTTATAAACTAGAATCACCAAAAGGGAAATCAACACCACAAAAAACAAGAAGCTAAACAGCTGAAGAAAGAGTTGCAAGAATAAACAGGAGACTTGAGAATCATAAATATCACTGTGGTAAATGAGATCTCATCCATGAAAACTGAATAAGCCACCATTTTAAAAAGGGAGAAATTGCCTGGCCAGCGTGGCTCAGTGGTTGAGCATTGACCTATGAACTAGGTTGCAGCCTCGATCCCCAGCACAGGGTGTGCAGGAGGCAGCTTCATGAGTGTATATATCTGTCAAAATGCATGGAACTGTACACCTGTAATGAATGTAGTTTACTTTAAGTAATTATAATGCCTCAATAAAGACATGTTCACAAAAAAGGAGAAAAATTGATTTCCAAAATAAGGCTGAACAAGTACATTCAGCAACAAAATAGGCAAAGGGAAAAATAGAAAACAGAAATTCTTCCAAAATGCCTCTTGAGTATGAAGGTAAGATAGATATACAGAATACAGAACCAGAGTCCAACATCTATATGAGTTCTAGAAATTTTCTGGGGAAGATAGAGGAGGAAGGACTCTAATCATCAGGTTGAAAGATCCACTAAGTGTTAAATAGAATCAATTAATGGAGAAAGGAGAGACTTAGACACATACTGAAATTTCAGGAAATCCTAAAAATTTCCAAAGGAAAGAAAGTGAATTCCTACAAAGATACATAAATCACATTAAGGGTGAAATTAGACTTCATCAGCAACACAGATGCTAGAAGACAATGGAGCAATAGCTTCAAAGTGATAAGAAAAAAGATTTTGGAACTCATATCCAGACAAATAAGCTTTCAAGTGGCAGTGCAAAACACACTTTCACACATAAAGGAGCTCAACATTTGCTACCCAAAGACCTTTTCTGAAATAATCAGGAAAATACACTCCAATATAATCTTAAAAGCATCTATGACCTATAAAGTATAATGATAGGCAAAAGAAGCAATAAAGCCCAGCCAGCTTGACTCAATGGTTGAACAGTGATCACAGTTCGATTCCTGGTCAGGGCACATGCCCAGGTTGCAGGCTCCATCCCCAGTAGGAGGCATTCAGGAGGCAGCTGATCAATGATTCTCTCATCGTTGATGTTTCTATCTCTCCCTCTCCTTTCCTCTCTGAAATCAATAAAATAAGAAACAATACATGCTAACTTTTAGAAAAATAAGTAATCTGGAACTAAAATGCTTACATGATTTCAACACAGGAAGTAGAAGAGGGAAGAGAAATAGAGTAAAGTGAAAGCAAGCAGCAGTTCTGTCTTTTTAGGGAAAGGAAGATATGGATTCTCATTAATTTTAAACAATAAAGAAGTGATGGCTTAAATGCATTAAGCCATCCAGAAGAAAAAAAAGGAACATATGACCTTCAAATAAATAGGAAAAAATCAGTTCAAAAATAAAGAAATAATAAAAATATGATAAACACAAAAATTTAAATGATGGGAATGAATGCAAACATGTCAGTAATCACAAGTAGGTCACATTTCTCTTTCAGATTGAAGAGGGAATTGAATTATATGCTTACTTTAAAAGATACATCTAAAGCAAGATTATACAAGTAAAGTTAAGATGAATAAATGGTAAAATACCCACAATGGAGTCCCATAATAAGGAAGAGTTGGATGGATGCTTTAAGATAAAAACGGCTTTCAGTCAAAAGTAGTCCTATCAAAATCCTAAGCACCTCACTGAAGACTGATAGAGCAGTTGACTTACATGTAGAAACCATGGTACTGTCAAAGTCAAACCTATGTTTCAAGACCAGCACCGCATTTAATAGGGGCTACGCTCACAAGATGAAAGGTGCAGCTCCAAGATGAAAGGTGACCTACCAAGAGAATAAGATTCACAACTCTCATCCCTATGTTCACTAGGAAATAAATACACACACACACACACACACACACACACACACACACACACACATATGTGTGTATATATATCATTAACCAAATCAGTGGGTAGAAATCATTGACACCATTTATTTAACTGATCTGCCACATTTATATATAGTTGAATTTGGATAAGCAAAATAAATGCTTGGACAATGCTACTCCACTGTATCAAGCAAATGTTAATAGAAAACAAATACAATACTAGGAGACTAAACAAAATTCAAACAAAAAGCATTGAAAGGGGACAACAATGAATTATGGCACTGCATAAAAAATAAATTAGCATGATCCTACCATACTTCAAAAAATATTAAAAACAAGCGTGGCCCTAACGGGGTTTGGCTCAGTGGATAGAGCATCTGCCTGCAGACTGAAGGGTCCCAGGTTCAATTCTGGTCAGGGGCATGTACCTTGGTTGTGGGCACATCCCCAGTAGGGGGTGTGCAGGAGGCAGCTGATCGATGTTTCTAACTCTCTACCCCTCTCCTCCCTTCCTCTCTGTAAAAAAATCAGTAAAATATTTTTAAAAATAAAAATAAAAATAAATAAAAGTAAAAACAAGGGTGCCCTAGCTGGTTTGGCTCAATGGATAGAGTGTCGGCCTGCGGACTGAAGGGTCCCGGGTTCGATTCCAGTCAAGGGCACATGCCCCACCTTGCTCTCTGAAAATCAATAAAAATATTTTTTTTAAATATATCTATTAAAAACAAGGAGAAATAGATTTGTCTATTAATCAGTGTGAGAATGACACAAGTCTCAGAAATTTGCACACACACACAAATAAAGCTGTACAGAGGATTTGACTATCACAGCTAATAAGGTGATATGATTTATTAAACAAATATAACTATCAAAAAACCAAATATACTTTCCTTTCAAATACCCACAAAACACTGACAAAAATTAACTGCACTAAGAACCTCAAATTCTAAAGAACAAAATCAAACCACATTTACTTTCCACAATACCTCAAAATTAGAAAATTAATCCAACAAAGAAATGTATCCACCTAGAAATTTTAAAATCCACTATTATTAACTCTGAGATTAAAGAGAAAATCAAAACACAACATTTTAAAATGAGTAACAATGAGATCACTCTATGTCAAAAACAATATGATTTACCCAAGGTGATACTCAAACTTCTAGCCTTAAATGTGTACCAAATGTATTCAAAAACAAGAAAAGCCTGAATAAAAGGAAATGTTGCATACAATTTGAAAAGGGAATGTCACATGCAATTTGAAATGCTAGAAAAAGAATAAGCAGTGGAAGGATTAATCATTTGGCACCGTGTTGCCAAAGGGACCTGTGCTTTCTGGCAGCTCACCAGCCTTCCAACATAAATCATGTTGATTTCCGCTTCATTCAGCTCCCATGATTGGCAGATATTAATGTAACAGTTCCTATGAGCTGTGCAGCAAGCAGGTTCAAAATTGCTTTTGTCATTTTTATATTTATGAAAGTTTTGTAGTCTGCTAGGTCCCAGAGACACCAAGCTGAAGGACAGATTCCTATTTCAGTTATGAGAGGCTCAGTTGTCTAAAAAGACTTGCTTCTGCTTGATAATGAAAGGTATTTTTGATTTTCACTAAATTAAATTGCCTTCTTTTTTTTTTTAAACCCCCCCCCCAAAAAAAAGAATAAGCAGACCAAACAGAGCCAAAATAAACAGAAGGACGTTATTAAAGATAAAAGCAAGTTGTAAATGAAATTAGAAAAAATATCTTCACCATGAACAAAGCCACACAAGAACTGATCAATAAAATCAAGCCTTCAAACAGCCATCAAAACAGACTTTATGGTAAATATACCAAGAAAAAAAGATAAGATATAGCTTTTCCTTTAAAAATCCTATATAATAAAGAGGTAATATACAAATAGACCATCACTCCAACACACAAGATGGCCGCCCTCATGTAGACACAAGATGGCAGCCACAAGATGGCCAGCAGGGGAGGGCAGTTGTGGGCAATCAGGCAAGCAGGGGAGGGCAGTTGGGGGCAACCAGGCTGGCAGGGGAGGGCAGTTATGAGTGACCGGGCTGGCAGAGGAGGGCAGTTGGGGGGGACCAGGCCTGCAGTAGAGGACAGTTGGCAGCGGGGGGGGGGGGGGCGGGGGTGACCCAGGCCTGCAGGGGAGGGCAGTTGGGGGGAACCAGGCCTGCAGGGGAGGGCAGTTGGGGGTGACCAGGCCTGCAGGAGAGGGCAGTTAGGGGCAATCGGGCCGGCAGGGGAGCAGTGAGGCGTCAATCAGGCTGGCAGCGGAGTGGTTAGGGGGCAATCAGGCAGGCAGGCAGGTGAGCAGTTGGGAGCCAGCAGTCCTGGATTGTGAGAGGGATGTGACTGCCCATTTAGGCCCGATCCCATCGGTGGAATCGGTCCTAAACCGGCTGACAGACATCCCTCAAGGGGTCCCAGATTGGAGAGGGTGCAGGCTGAGCTGAGGGACAACCCCCCCCCCCCCGGTGCACAAATTTCATGCACCGGGCCTCTAGAGTGTGTGTGTGTGTGTGTGTGTGTGTGTGTGTGTGTGTGTGTGTAGATAAAATTATAATTTTTAAAAAGATGAGTTGGTTTGGCTCAGTGGATAGAATGGCAGCCTGTGGACTGAAGGTTCCCGGGTTCTATTCCGGGCAAGGCACATGCCCAGATTGCAGGCTCGATCCCCAGTAGGGGACGTGCAGGAGGCAGCCGACCAATGATTCTCTATCATTGATGTTTCTATCTCTCCTCCCTTCCTCTCTGAAATCAATACAAAATATTTTTTTAAAAAGATGAAAGAATACATAACAGATTATCCAAATGAGTTTATATACAACTTTAGAACAGTAAGTTTAAAATGTAAACTGAAACAGGGGATTAGCTAGAAAAAAACAGTATAAAATGTGGTTTAAAATAAGGTGGGAAACACAGAAATCAAAAGCACTGCAAAGATGTAACACCCAAACAAAACAATAAAAAATCACCAGGCCCTAATGGTTTCCATGAAAACCTTTAGGAGCTTCTGGGCAGCCGCCATCCGAGGCTTGCCTGCGCCTCAGGCTGGCCCAAGGTGGCTGGAGGGCTGAGGGGACTGGGGGACTCTAGAAGCAGGCGCCCTGGTGGGGCTGAGGAGACTGCACGCCACCATCTTGTGGCTGTGGGCGCTTCCATCTTTGAGAGCATGACAGTCAATTAGCATATTCCCTTCTTATTGGCTGTGGGCGCTGCCATCTTTGCAGGTGGGGCAGTCAATTAGCATGTTCCCTCCTTATTGGCTGTGGGCACTGCCATCTTTGCGACAGCGTGAGGTTCAATTAGCATGTTCCCTCTTTATTAGCTAGGATTATGCTTTGGTTGGTTGAATGGCCAACCGGACGACTGGACACTTAGCATAGTAGGCTTTTATTACATAGGATAGAATCAAGTTATGCAGTAGGAGTAATAAAACCACAGCCAAAAGAGATTCTTCTCAGGAATGCAAGGATAGTTTTCACATTAGAGGTTCAATTAATGAGGCTTGCTTACATTAGTAAGTTAAAGGAGAAAAAGCATGATTTCTCAATATATTCCAAAAGAAAAAAATTAAGAAAATCAAACCAACCGAACTAATAAAAAAAAATTTTAGTATTTGATACCAAAAAACAAAAACCAATAGCTTTTCCCTATTAAAAAAAAATGCAAGAAAATGACATAAAAATGTCATGCACAACAAAAGCCATAAAATGTTTAGAAATAAATTTAATACTAAATATATACAATAGCTATTAAAATGGTGTGCTGTAAGACATAGCAGTGAGAAGATGTATCCTGTTCCAGGAAGGAAAATTAAACATTATTAAACATTCAATTTTCCACAAATTAATCTAATAATTGTGTCAATGAAATTCTAATGAGAACACTGTGGATGACTCCTCAGCAATCATTCTAACTCAATCCTAGGGAGAGTCCTGAATTTTTTTTAGACCAACAAAAATTCTTTTCCTAGTAACAAGACTAACCCAACCTGGCAAGAATCACACAAAGTCTATCTATCCCTGAGAAGAACAAAAAGTTTTCTCACTCTTGAAAAAGCAACAGTGCTGGATATACAGTGGAACCTCAGTTCTTGAACTTACTTTATTCTGGAAGGCTGTTTGAGAAGTTATTTGTTAGAAAACCGAATCATTTTTTCCCATTAAAAATAATGTGAATTGAATTAATCCATTCCAGACCCCCAAATGATTCCCTGTTTTAACCTTTTTTGTATACAAGTCTAATGTACTGTTTAATCTATAAACAAATATTTTTCTTAAACTGATCAAACCACCCCCTACTAGCCTTAAAGAATTCTTCATATATCACTGCCTCTGAAATGCTGTCACAGGCTAACTGCTTTTTGTTTATCCAAATCAACAATTTTTCTATCTGTTCAATTGCCTGTGGTTGTTGTCTTGTGAGCACTTTCACACCCTTAGCAACATTAGCACTCTTGATGGTCTCTGTATGTTTTAAAATTGTGCTAATGATTTCACCAGCAACAAAAGCATTCTCTCCTTTGTTGCCTGAGATGCTTTTTGTCCTGCTGAGGGAAAGGGTTGTCAGGTCTAAAACTGAAGTTTTGTTCCACAACAAATATTCTTTCAGTGAAACTTGCTCAAGAACTGAACTGATCGAGAGATAGGAGACTTCCAGAACTGAGATTTGACTGTAATTGAATCAAGAAGTTTCAATTCCCATTTTCCTACTAGTAATGCTATTCTTTGACCACCAACTTTAGGATAATGCCAACCTAATGGATAGTAAAGAGGCACAGCACTCCACCAACATTCACATCAACAGGAATGGAATCTGAAGATTTGGACATGTATCTCAAACCAATGGAAGATTTTGTAATTCCTAAAGCAAATGAAGCCTTATTCCTGCCTGTTTCCTTAGATTAATGAAACATTAATACATAGCTATTAAGTAATCATCTATTAACAGCCAAACACTATTAGGACTTTATTACATAAACTCATTTAATGTTTACAATGACTATCAAGTTAAGTACTATAATCATCCCACTTTATAGCTTCAGAAACTAAAGTGCAAGCCCAGACAGCGTGGCTCAGTGATTTGAGTGTTGACCTATGAACAAGGAGATCACAGTTGAATTCCCAGTCAGGGTACATGCCTGGGTTGTGGGCTCTATCCCCAGCAGGACGCGTGCAGGAGGCAGCCAATCAATGATTCTCTCTCATCACTGATGTTTCTATCTCTCTCTCCCTCTCCCTTAGGCTCTGAAATCAATAAAAATATATTTTTAAAAATAAATAAATGAAAGTGCAAAAGAGCTCAAGGTCACAGTCAAGGAAAGATAGAGGTGGAACCAAAACCAAGATTTCCTAAATCCTTTAACAAGTATCTTTTCAAAGGTAACTGACCAACTTAAGAGCACAGAACACATATTCTTAGGTTAATAATAAAATAAAATTAAAAAGCAGTTTAATAAAACTTACATACTTTATTTTTTTAATATATTTTATTGATTTTTTACAGAGAGGAAGGGAGAGGGAGAGAGAGTTAGAAACATCGATGAGAACGAAACATCAATCAGCTGCCTCCTGCACACCCCCTACTGGGGATGTGCATGCATGCCCTTGACCGGAATCGAACCTGGGACCCTTGAATCTGCAGGCTGACGCTCTATCCACTGAGCAAATCAGTTAGGGCAAACCTCACATACTTTAAATAAAAATTAACAACATATAAGGAAATATTAGAAGCAACGAGAGTAGCTCAGTTCATCTCTTTGGTATATAGCCTTTAATGGTTTCTGGATTTTTCTCTATACTCCTGATCAAAGCCTTTACTAATCCAAGAACTAAGGCACTGAGAGGCATGGGAGGTCAACTAGACATATACTCCCTGATAATAGCTAAGGGAATAGTCTCAGGCCATACAATTCTGTTATTTATAGGTATCTATCTAAAGGGGCTTTGATTCCTATCATTCACTGTGAGACTACCACATATACTATATACTATATATAATGAATACTTAAAATAGTATGTGCTTCTGAATGGAAAAATCAAAGAAAAGGCAATTCTTGCTATACCATCACATTCCTCATATCTCACCGAGAACACATATATCTAGTGAGTCCTTCCATTAATTTTCACTGATATTTTTGTCTGCTTGCAGCCCTTTGCATATTAAGACCTCCTGATATTAAGACCTCCAAAATACTCAGTCTAGACAATCTATACTTGACACAGGACACATTTCTAGAAAGAATTTAAACTTTCCCTCACAGATTATTTATGTAAAACCATCTTCAGTACCAAGTCTCTCATAAAAGGTCCCAATAACTGCTAAGCTTTCCAATGGGAAATATATGATCTATAAAAATGTTCTCAAATTTCCAACATATGGTTAAGATATTGTGAACCCAAACTCTAGGCTGGTCTACACAGCAATCCTTGTCCTCACATTGAAAAATATTATCTTAGGCCCTGGTCAGGTAGCTCAGTTGGTTAGAGCATCGTTCCCAATACGCCAAGGTTGCAGGTTCGATCCCTAGTCAGGGCATGTACAAGAATCAACCAATGAATGCATAAATAAGTGAAACAAATCTATTTTCTCTCTAAAATCAATAAATTAAAAAACAAAAAACTGTATTTTGCCCTGGCCAGTATGGCTCAGTTGGTTGGAGGGTCGTCCTGTACATCAGAAGGTCACAGGTTTGATTCCCAGTCAGGACACATAACTAGGTTCAATCCCTGGTCAGGGCACATACAGGAGACAACTGATGGATGTATCTCTCTCACACTGATGTCTGTCTGTCTCTCTCTTTCTCCCTTTCTATGTCAATAAAATTAATTAATAAAAAAGATACAACAATTATTCTTATTCACAAAATAGTTTTAACTCAGGGGCTATCAGCCGTGGGCAAACTACGGCCTGCGGGCCGAATCCGGCCCGTTCGGCTGTTCTATGTTCGGCTGTTCTATCCGGCCCACGGAGCCGAAAGAGCAAAGGGTTCTCTTGCTCTCCCCTCTGCTCCTTTACTTTGAATTTATATTAGTTCACACAAACACTCCATCCATGCTTTTGTTCTGGCCCTCCGGTCCAGTTTAAGAACCCATTGTGGCCCTCGAGTCAAAAAGTTTGCCCACCCCTGCTAGATACTTATAAATACTATGCTATAAAATCAGCAGGCTCAATAATAAGCGTTACATTTAGAAAATATAAACACAAAAAACCTAATAGACAACTAAAAACTGCAAGATGACTTTCACTTTTAAATGTTTTTTTAATAGATTTTTTTTTTTTTTTTAAGTGAGAGAGGGAGAGGGAGAGAAAGAGAGAAAAACATCAATTGGCTGTCTCCTATATGCCACCAACTGGGAATTGAGCCAGAAACCCAGGCATGTACCCCAACCAGGAATCTAACCAGAGACCTTTTGTTACAGGGGAGGATGCTCAACCAACTGTGCCACACCACACCAGCCAGGGCAATGACTTTCCTTTTTTTTTTTTTTTTTTTTTTTTTTTCAATATATTTTATTGATTTTTTTACAGAGAGGAAGGGAGAGGGATAGAGTTAGAAACATCGATGAGAGAGAAACATCGATCAGCTGCCTCCTGCACACCCCCCACTGGGGACGTGCCCGCAACCCAGGTACATGCCCTTGACCGGAATCGAACCTGGGACCCTTCAGTCCGCAGGCTGACGCTCTAACCACTGAGCCAAACCGGTTTCGGCATGACTTTCCATTTTAGACAGCAAAACTTAAGCCATTATTTTAAAAAGGGGATTTTCACATCCTAGTCATTCTCACTGACATAAATTGAGAAAGAAAAGTACCTAGACATAAATATTCCCCAAGTTATGAACCTAAAAAATGCTGACTAAGTTATAAACTTAAGCCCAAGGAACATCACTGATCTTTTAAATGACAAGATAGTCATTCTTTCTACTACTTAATAAGGTCCTCTCCAACAGCCTACAGTCTACTATCTTATTTCTTGTCTTTCCTTTCAAAATGTTTTTAACCAAGTAGTTTTTATTGTTGTTGTTAATCCTCTTCCAAGGATATTTTCTCCACTGATTTTGAAAGACTGGAAGGGAGGAGGAGAGACAGAGAGAAACATGGGTGTGAGACAGACACATCAATTGGTTGCAGGAGCCCCACTGGGGTAGGGATTGAGCCAACAACCCAGGTACGTGCCCTTGACCAAAATCAAACCCAAGACCCTTCAGTCCAGGAGCCCATGATCTAACCATTGAGTCAAACCAGCCAGGCCTAAGCAATTACTTTTAATAGCATACATCTCTTCTTGCTTATGGTTCCCCCAGATAAACAGAAGTCTGGGATGCCAACACTGAATAACTGTATTATTGTATTATCTAAATGCATGATTCATACATAAGGTCCCTTAAATAACAAACGGTATCATTTTATTTTATGCAGTTGCATAATGGGACTATTTTTAGGCCCTAGTTAATGTTTTGTATATGTTATATATCTAAAAGAGGGGTCATGTTTACTTCGATTTCATTTAAAGTTAGTAAGCCAAAAAGCATCCTCTCCCATTTGTCTCTCAAAAATGGGCTACAAAGCAACAGATATTTAACCTTTTCCCTAGCTTCTCTTGGGCAGCCCTTCCTAATTCCCCAACTGAAAACGGAACACCGCATCTGATATAGGACAGTCTCCCCAGGACCCAGCACCAGTTCCATTCTGCCAACATTGATGCTTTCCCAAAGCCAAGGAAAAGCAATCCATTTTCTAGTTTAAAATTGTCAAGCTACAAAAAAAAGCTTTATTTTCTAAACTAATGGAGGTTAAGGATATTCTATAATTGGGATGAGCCCAAAATCAGTTAAGTCCAAAAGATCTCCTAGGCAACTACAACATGCTTGAGAGTCACCTTGAAAGAGCTAGCTCATCCCCACACTGTTATGGAACACTATAATCCCAGGGTTCTCACATCTCCTGCATATCTGGGGCCTTTGATTAAAATGTTCTCCTATTACATGAGTATATACATTTGTCAAAATTGTACTTTACTGTAATGTAATCATAACTCATTAAAATTTTAAAAATTAAAAGATGCATATTGAGAGTTTTTTTAAACTTCTGAGTGATTTCATATCAGACCACTGCTCTGGATTAAATCACATTCCAAAATGGGATAAATCAAGAATACTGGGTCTGAATTCAGACACCTAGAACCAAAGCACACCTCCCTTACTAACGCACTGCATGCCCTTGGACAAAGGGACAATTTTACTGAGCCTACTTCCTTATCTGGAAATTAGAAAAAATACTTACCTCACAGGATAATTGTGAGACCTAAATGAGATGTTTATAAAATATTTGGCATAGTTTCTAACATCAGCAAGTAAGCACTGTGTTACCATCAGTATCTTTGTTTGGTATTTCTCTCAATCCTAAAATACATACTCCACCTAATCTAAAACTTTTAAAGAACTTCTTAGAGCCCTGGCCAGTGTGGCTCAGTTAGCTGGGCATCGTCCTGTGCCAAAAGGTTGCCGGTTCAATTCCTAGTCAGGACACATGCCCAGGTTTCAGGCTCAATCTCAGGTAGGGGACGTACAGGAGGCAGTCAATGGATGTTTCACTCTCACATCAGTGTTTCTCACTCCCTCTCCCTTCCTCTCTCTAAAACACACACACACACAACTATTCAAAAATAAAATAACTTCTTAGACATATACATGCCTAGCCTCACCCTAATGACTGTGATGTGTTAAGTCTGGGATGAGGACAGTTTTGGGAACCACACTCCTCTAGGGAACTTGTGTGGCAGAATATGACTATAACCAGAGCCCACAAGAATTCCTAAGATAAACTGAATAGCTCCTTCTAGTTTCAAATGACAAGTAGTATTCTACCTTTAGACTAGCGTAATAACGTCAGAACAAGGTTTGCTAGCCTCAAAAGAAAAGTGGCATCCCCTCATACCCAACTCTCCCAATAATAAATACAGATTTAGTCTTTATTGTATTTTCTCAAAAGTTAAGACCAAAGTACGGTTGCTTCTTTCTAAAAAATGTTTTTATTAATTTTACAAGAGATTGAGAGACAGAAGACACTGATGTGAGAAACATCGACCGGTTGCCTCCCACATGCGCCCCAACCAGAGATTAAACCCACATCCCGAATGTGCCCCGACGGGGAATCAAACTGGTGACCTTTTGGTGCACAGGACAACACTCAAACCAACTGAGCCACACCAGCCAGGCCAAGGTTGCCTCTTGAACAACATGGGAGAGCCGGGGGGGGGGGGGGGGGGGGAAGGGGAGGTGCTGACCCCCATGCAATCAAAAATCCATATAATTTGACTCCTCAAAAACTTACATTGTCCCACAATATCTAAGGGGGAGTGGTTCCAAGACCTCCCCTCCAGATACCAAAATGTGAGAATGCTCAAGTCCCCTGTATAAAATGGCACAGATCAATGCATACACAAGTCAGCCCTCTGCATCTGCAGATGGAAAACAGTACTACAAGTATTTATTGAAAAAAAATCCTCATGTAAGTGGACCCATGCAGTTCAAGCCCGTGTTGTTCCAGAATCAACTGTATATTCTTGGAGGGTTCAGCAGTCTGACACACTGCCACTCCCTCTAACAGATGCATCCTGGCATAGTACAGAAGGAGCAAATGGGAGGAAGAACAATACTTTATTTCTTCAGCAGGTCTCTACCTGACGGCACCAAACGGTAGACAACAAAAATAATAAATCCTACAACATGAATATTTGTCTTAGTTCCTAAAAGAAGTTTCAAAACCACCTTATATAATGCTACCCCACCCCCAATACTGTCTACTAAACCATTGTTTTTCAGAGTGGTCTTTGAGTGACCTGGTTCTGAATGATAGGAGGAGCTTCTTAGAACCCTCTCCAGATATGGATTCAAAAAAAGAAAAGTGAACCCAAGGAATCTGCATTTTTAATTCCCCTGGTCATTTTTTATGCTCAAAATTTGGAAGTACGCTATAACTAGAAATTTTCACCTCAAGTAAGAAAACCCTGAACACAAAAGATCATGATTGTGCTTGTTCTTAGAGTAATGAAGAAATAGCTACTAGAACATGAACAATCTGTAGATCATGGAGGTCAAGAAAAGATGCTATGAAGCTAAAATACCTGAGTTTAGAGTTCTGTTCACTAGCCATTTGACACCAGATAATTGGGCCCCAGTTTTCTCATCTGTAAAATGGAATACTACCACCTACCTCAGAGTTGTAAGGGCTACTGAGTTATTAAAACTCTCAGAAGAGTGTCTGAAAATTTTTTTAATTAAGAAATAGTTTTTAGCCCTGACCGGTTTGGCTCAGTGGAGAGAGCGTCGGCCTGAGGACTGAAGGGTCCCGGGTTCGATTCCGGTCAAGGGCATGTACCTTGGTTGCGGGCACATCCCCAGAACGGAGTGTGCAGAAGGCAGCTGATCGATGTTTCTCTCTCATCGATGTTTCTAACTCTCTATCCCTCTCCCTTCCTCTCTGTAAAAAATCAATAAAATATATTTTTTAAAAAAAAATAGTTTTTAGAGTGCCTGACCCATGCAACACTCAAAAAATACTTATTTAGAATCCTTGTGGCCAATGGCCACAAACAGCTAGCTATATGGCTATGATTCTTATTTGCTGGATCTCTGGAATTTGCATCCATATCCAATGATACACAAAACCATTAAGGATCGAATGTTTCACACTGCTTAAAAATCAGGTGTTCCTCAAAACACAAACCAGGTAAATTGACTCTAAAAATGGTATAGGTTGAGAGCAGATGTTTTCCAAATCTCTTTAAGAGGATAGGAAAAGACAAAATAACTGAAAACTCGCCCAAACTCTTCATAGCAAAATAGGGCTACATTTAATCATCCAAATCATATTAAGTTGAAAGTAAAAAAACTGGGTGGTTGGACCAAGGCACAAGACCATCCAATAAAAACCTCACTCATCCTGCCACTTTCACTGCCATAATCTGCGTTTAAAACAAGCTGATTTCCTGAAATAAGAATTTGGCTACAACAGTAAGAAAAAAGTCTAACCATATGTAAAATGCTACTATATTGTAATGCTCATATTAGAGTATCAGGACAGTGGATACTTTCAACTGTATCAATGGTGCTAGACAGATGGCCTGAATTGAAGTCGTATAATGGGGAGAAAATATTTGGGCTGGATCTGAACACAGGGAAAAGAAACTAAGAATAAAATGGAGAAAACGATTCTCTGGGAAGAGCGTGTGCAACTCCCAAAGGCGAGCTTCAGGAAGATTAGAATCCCTCAAAACAAAAAAAGCCTTAATCCCCAGAATGCTCCAGTCCTGAACTGTGAATATCGGCAAATAGCTGTAAAGAACAGAGAAGAGATAACTGGGTGAAAGATGACCCGAATTCTCACGGGGGGGGGGGGGCGGGGGGGAACAGCCAAACCTTATTACACAGAACACGGAATCCAGTTTTAGCCTTGCAGCAACTCAAGGGTCAATTAAGCATTTTCCATTAAGCGCGAAATTTCCAGACAAAAAAGATTTAACGTCTTGGAGAGCAGCTCTTTGGAAATCCACAGCAGACAGACATTGGGGATCCAAAGGATTTGGGGGGAGGGGAGGCAGTGGAAATGAGTCAAAAGAAGCCTTCTCCAAGATAAAATCATACGACTCTCGGTCAAAGAATGCCCAAGGAACTAAGAGGGAGGAAGGGTCTGGGAAAGAGCCCTCGACTCCGACAAGCAAGTACCGCGCCCGAGGGCCGAACCCCGAAGCCCCGGCGTTTGCGAGGCCCCCAGGCCTCCAACCCGCCATCTGCCCACGCACCAGCCTGGGACCACCGTGCGGGGGCACTGTCCCCGCGCGACCGCGCGGGAAAAACGGCGGCCGTGCCGGAAGGGGGCAGGGCGAGCCGCGAGGGCGCCCCGCCGGGCACTTACGCGGCCGCTTCTTCTTCAAGCTTTCCAGGCGCTGGCGGGAAACCGAGGTAGCGCCGCTGTAGGAGCTGTGTCGGTCCCGCCTTGCTCCCTCCGCCGAGGCCGAGGCCGAGGTCCCGGCCGCGGGGGCCGACTTGCTGTTCGCCCGACGCCGCAGCGGCTCCTGCCCCCGCCCATCTGGCTCCTCGGGCGCCGGTTCCCGGGTCGACGAGGCGCAGGTAGCGGCGGCCCTGCCGTGGCGCTCCATGGGCGCACGCAGCCGGCCCGCTCCCATCCGCAGCAGCCACTGCTGCCGCCCAAGCCAGCCCCCCAGCGCCGGACCCCTAGTTGCCTCCTCGGCGAGTCCAGCCGGAGCAGAGGCGCACCCTCGGCCGGCCGCCTCTTCCGTTGCGACAACGCGCAGCAAGCCAATCCCAGCAGGCTGGGGGCAGCCCGAAGGTCTCGTGTCCAATCGGCTCCCTGACTCGAGGCGGACTGACTGCAAGTTCGTCCAATGAAAGACTCTCAGGACGGGGGCGGTGCAGGAGAACGGGGGAGGGGGTCCGGGATCGGCGGAGGAGGAAAAGGCGGTGTGCCTGACAGGGGAGTGATGGCGGCGCCGCCCTATGGACGCGTGGGTGGAGTGGCCCCCACCCCGGGTGGAGAGGTGGGCGCCCCGGGAACCCAGAATTCTCCCGGGATGCCGCCGCGCGCTCCCAAGCCAGGCAGTGCCCCGCAGCGTCTGTTGGCAGACGGAAGGGCTGGAACTGCGGCTGACTTTAGCCTTTGTCCCTCGCCTGGTTCCTCCGCTGCCGTGTAGGACTCCAGCCCCTCTACGCTATTTTTCACTACCACCCTCATCCCCCATCACCGCCACTGGCGTGTTTGGGCTAAACCCCCTTCATTCCGCCTGCGATGGAGAAATGTTCCCGGTACCAGAAGGAATGATAGGACTGGGGTTGGTCTCTATGACAACTGGAAGAAAGAGGTGGGTTATAAATCCTTTGCCATTCTCCTGTAGTGGAGAGAATGTGGGAACCGGGAAGTATGGATGTCCTTTTTAAGCAGAGTCTGGTCCCCCTTTCTGTGTAGTGCACTAGGGGACATAGAAAGATTTGGGGGCCGCCTTGGAGCCTGGGGGAGAGGGTGTTTTTTTAACATCTTATTGCCTTCTCTTTTGGGGGCGAGAACATGGTCACCTCCAGTCCTGAGTTCCCGACCTCTCACATCTACCAAAGGCCCTTCCAAGCACTCCTCGCAGACGTTACACAAGCCTATTATGATCTTGCCCCCCTCTCCACTTTCAAGGCATTCCCTCACTCCGTCAAGTTTAACAGGACTGTGGGGTTATCTTGCTTGCTAATTATTTCATAAGTACCTCCCCTGGGAGATTTTAATGGCCCTTGGTTGATAGCCCTTATTTTCCCGTAATGACTGCTAGTAGCAGACTGAACAAGAAAGATGAGCTTTTCTCTTGCTGGTTGAGTAGAATTACCTTATTCACTGCAAACTTGCTCCCCTCACTGTAGGAATAACTGGAACCCCAGTTTCCTAACTCTAGAAATTCCAGTTCCTCAGGAAGCCCAGGTTTCGGGTTCAATCCCCAATGTGGAGCATGCAAGAGGCACCCTATTAATGATTCTCATCATTGATGTTTCTCTCTCTCCCTCTCCCTTCCCCTATGAAATCAATAAAAAATAAACATTAAAAAAAATAAAGTTTTTTCTCAATGCAAATAAATTGAGCAAAAGAAGACAGACACAAAAGAATGTATCCTATGATTCCATTTATATGAAGGCCAATATTCGTAAATGATATTGCAATGATTCTCATCATCAATGTTTCTATCCCTCTCTGAAATCAATAAAAAATATATTTAAATAATAAAAATAGCCCTAGCTGGTTTGGCTCGGTGGATGGAGCGTCAGCCTGTGAACTTAAGGGTCCCAGGTTCGATTCTGGCCAGGGGCACATGCCTGAGTTGCGGGCTTCGGTCCCCAGTGGGGGGCCGTCCAGGAGGCAGCCGATCGATGATTCTCTCTCATCATTGATGTTTCTATCTCTCTCTCCCTCTTCCTTCTCTAAAATCAATAAAATATATTTTTAAAAATTAAAAATAAATAACTAAAAATAAAAATAAATAAATGATATTAGAAGTCAGGATAATGGTTGCTCTTGGGGAAAAGGGAGAAAGTACTGATGAGAGGATAGCAGGTACGTTTATAGACGTTGGTAATGTTTAGTTTCTTTGGTATGGGGGTGGTTACATGGGTATGTTTGCTTTGTAGTATTTCATTAAGATGTTCACTTGATTTGTACAGTTTTCTTGTATGTGTATTATGCTTAAATAAAACTTTTTTTACAAGAGAAATTGAAGATTTGCCTTGGAGCAAAGTAAACTCATGACTAAGGTGTGTGTTTTTTTTCAAAGCCTCTAAATGAAAGTAGTAATTAAGAGGTTTCCTTTTCTGTGGGTATTATAGTAGTTTTTTTTTTTAATAAGTTTTCATTGATTTTTAGAGAGAGGAAGGGAGGGTGAGAGAGAGATAGAAGCATCAATGAGAAACATTGATCAGCTGCCTCTTCACATACTGGATCAAGCCCAAACCCCAGGCATGTGCCCTGACCAGGAATCCTCTTGGTGCATGGGTCAACGTTTGACCACTGAGCACACCGGCCAAGCATAATAGTTTATCTTTTAAGGAGAGCATTATTATTAATTCTTTATCACTTCTCTCAATTATTTACCCTTGGGGAGAGGCTTATTTTCTGCTGTACAACCAAAATAAAAAGCACTGGGGTCATGGTAAGCATTGTGCTTCAAAGGAACTAACCAAATTCTCCTTTCATTGGGTTCCATTGGTGCCAGGAAAATGAAGGGTGTAGCTCAGGCCCCTTTCAAACACAAGGCCTTTTTTCCCTAAGTGTATTGGTGGGAATTTGGGAAAACCTTGCCTACTGTGTCTCCCAAAGGGCAAAGAAATGAAGGATATGAAGTTCTCAGGCCTCTATAAACATTCTTCCAATACCTGGCCCCTGGCCCAGAGTTCACTTCTGAAGAAGGATAGAGATGTTGGTGTGTGTAACTAGCATGTGGCTTTCTGATGGCCTCACCAGAGCTCACAGGCAATATAAAAGTACTATTGCCTCCTTTCCCAAATAAGGTTCAACTTGTCTCAGAAGAACAATGAAAGAAAATTCAAGATGAAATAACAATGAGTTTAGACCTCAGAGTTTCCTAGATATGGAAAATGCTATTCCTTCCCAAGTATTGAAAGGACTGAAATTTTCTCTTAGTTTTCAAGAACAAAGCCTATCTTTGACTAAATATCCCTGACTTGAATACTATTACTAGGTAACCACTAATAGTTTTGCACTTTAATAATTGTTAGAAAAGCAATGTGTGCTCAAATAAGCTTGGGAAATATGAGATAAAGTTTAGAGCAATTTTTTTAGTATATTTTTATTGATTTCAGAGAGGAAGGGACAGAGAAACATCAATGAATCATTGATTGGCTGCCTCCTGCACGCCCCCTACTGGGGATCGAGCCAGCAATCAGGGCATGTGCCCTTGATGGGAATCAAACCCCGGGACCCTTCAGGCTGCAGGCCAACGCTCTATCCACTAAGCCAAACCAGCTAGGGCTAGAGCAATTTCTTAAAGCTTTTAATATGCTGAAGGCCATGCTGAATCTCCAAGAGGAAACAGGTATGTAGCTATCTTCCAAATGTAATTGACCACGGAACCCTTTTTTTCACAGAATTTGTTCCTCAGACACTGCACAAAATTCATCTCTGGGTATAAAAATCACTTGCATCTCTGTTATATTAACAGCAATGAAGATATAATTCTTGCCCTGACCAGTTTGGCTCAGTGGATAGAGCGTCGGCCTGTGGACTGAGAGGTCCCAGGTGATTCCGGTCAAGGGCATGTACTTTGGTTGTGGGCATATCCCCAGTGGGAGGTGTGCAGGAGGCAGCTGATTGATGTTTCTCTCTATCCCTCTCCCTTCCTCTCTGTAAGAAATCAATAAAATATATTTTTAAAAAATAAAATATAATTCTTTCAATTTTGAAAGCTTGATAGCTAATATTTCACTTCCAAATAAACATTTTGTAAAAGCATCTGCTTTCTGAAAACAGGTTTGTCCTCTTTTCCTTTAAGCAGTTCCTCTTTCCTTAGTTCTCTTAATAGTATTACCATTGCTATTGCCCCGCGTAACTTGATTCTTCCCTCTCATTTGCCCCTCTCTCCTCTAGACTGCAATTCCATGAGGCAAGGACCCTGTATCACTGGTTTGTCACTGTGCCCAGAGGTCTCCCATAGTGTTCTTAATGAATGTATTTATTTACTTATTTTAATCCTCACCCAAGGATATTTTTCCATTGATTTCTTAGAGAGAGTGGAAGAGAAAGGGAAAGACAGGGAGAAATATCTATGTGAGAGAAATACATTGATTGGTTACCTCCAGCACATGCCTTGACCAGGATCCAGGCTGGGGAGGATCCTGCAACCAAGGTACATGCCCCTTTTGGTCCGCAGGCCAACGCTCTTTCCACTGAGCCAAACCAGCTAGGGCTTTAATGAATACTTTTGATTGAGTGAATCAAAGAAAAGTCAAATTGTCCCTGTCTGAAATATTTTAAATTTGAAATTAAAAAGTTCAAATGGCCCTGGCTTGGTAGTTCAGTTGGTTAAAGTATCATCCTGATATGCCAAAGTTGTGGGTTCCATCCCAGTCAAGGCACATACAAGAATCAACCAATGAATGCATAAATAAGTGGAACAACAAATCGATGTTTCTCTTCCCTTCTTTTCTCTCTCTAAAATCATATATTTTTTTAAAAAGCTAAATAAGTGAGACCTTAACTATAAACTCCGAACAAATATAATAATTTGTAAAAAATACATGGGTCCTGGCCGATGTGGCTCGGTTGGAGCATCGTCCCATGCACTGGAAGATCACCGGTTTAATTCCTGGTCAGGGCACATACCTACGTTGCAGTTCCATCCAGGTTGGGTTACTAGTAAATACGTTGGCAACTGATAATGTATTTCTTACATTGATTGCTGGGGTTCTTGTTCCAGCATTACAAAGGGTTCAGCAATCTGGAGAAAGGAGCTGCACGTAGATTAAGAAGGAGTCCAAAGACAAAAGATAGTTTGGAAAGGCATTGGGGGTCAGAGGAGCTTCAGTTAAAGGAGCTAAAGACTTACCCTTGACTCAGGACCCTGTGCTATTTATTAACACAAATTTGTCCTAAGACAAGATGGAGACATACACTTCAAAGGGTAAGGCTTCAAAGGGTAGGGTTTACAGAAGCATTGTTAGGTTGGGGAATAGCCTACAGCTGTTCAGGTGTTTGGCCAACAGGAGGCAATAACATGCAGATTTATGATGCCCTGAGCTGTCTGGCAGCAAATGATTATCCTATTCAGGTTTGGGGGAGATGCTTTTTAGCTGTTCCCAGATGATTCAGCCCTGCTGACATGCTGGAATTGGCTTCCGGCAATTGATGTTTTTCTCTGCCTTCCTCCCTCTCTAAAATCAATAAAAATAAAAATCTCTCCAAAACACCTACCAATACTGAAGGATAAGGTATGCATAGTGGCCTAACTCTTTTGAACACTGCAAAAGTTAGAGCAGCTAAGGTTCTGGAAAGCTAACAAATCAACCTGACAAACCTAAAGAGCCATTGAGTTCCTGTTATGTGCACAGCTATCATAAGGCAGTGGGGCTGACGCTGCGCGTGCCAAAGGAGGCAACTGCCTGTGTGATACAAAGTAAGGAAACTTCCTCACCATAGGAGGAGGAATGTATTACATGGTTGATAAATTTGGAGAAGGAACTGGGTATGTTTTGCTGGGCCCTAACTCCCTTCCCTGTGGTCGTGGGGGAGGGGCTCGTGGAGTGTGTGTTTGGTCTGCTAGCTGTCACCTGATAAGAGGCCCCCCTGTGGGAATCGGAGGAGGCCTGCAGTATCCGGAACCACTAAGAAGAATCTCAAATTCAAGGCTTGAGCGCTCAGCCATCTGCCTAAAACCATATTCAGAAGTTTAAAAAGATGGTATTTTGATTAATATCTGATTACTGTCTCTGTGTCTCAGAAAAATAAAAGGGTGCTTTTGGCCCATAAACCAGCACTCTCTATTCTTCTTACTGTTTCTGGGGCTTACCTCAAGGAGGAAAGCACATGGGTAATAAACACCTTGAAAGAAGAAGCTGTTTTATTTTTTGTATACTCTTCCTCAGCCTAATAGATACTAGTATGTGGCAGCACACAGTGGGCCATCATCTGTGAAATTAGAACTAACTCCAGATAAGGTAATTGGAGCAGGGTGTAATGTGGCACCAGGTTGCTCTAAATTAGCTGTCACTTGATGGCAATCAACTCCTGCCTAGGAGCCAGCTGGTAAGCAGTAGGTTAGTGGTGGTGTAAGAATTCCTCAAAACAAGCAGACTTCTGGGACAGTCTGCATGTCAGGTTGCATATGGTAATCACTTGGGGAGCTTTGGGGGGTGGGAAAGATAGCCAGGCTGCATGCAACCCAGACAAATGAAGTTGGCATTTCTGCAGGTGGGACCAAGCATCAGTAGTGTTTAATAATCCCCAGGTGATTCCAACGTGAAGTTAAGGTTGAGATCCAGTGTTCCAGGCTGGCCTTTCTTTAGCATAATTAGTAGTTTGTAAGAAATACAGAATTTCAGGCCCCACCCTACACCCACCCTTTCTGCATTTTTAGCAAGAGCTAAAAATGACCCATATATGTCTTAAAGTTTGGGAAATACTAGTATAGAATACAGCTTTGCAGTCAGCTGAATCTTGGTTCCAATCGTGGCTACACCAGCTCAGTGATAGTGGGCAAGCTAAATTTCAGTTGAATAAACTATGACAGATTCACACAACAGAACACTATACAGCCATCAAAAAGGAATGTTAATATCTTTAGATACTATGGAGTGATTCCCACAGTATTTATACTGATAAAAATATGGAAATATATTGTTTTAATAGAAAATATTTTAAATGGGCTTTGGGGAAAAATTAAAGAATATATAAAGAGCAATTAGCCCTGGCCAGTTTGGCTCAGTGGAAAGAGAGTCGGCCTGTGGACTGAAGGGTCCCGGGTTCGAATCTGGTCAAGGGCACGTGCCGGGGTTGCAGGCTCATTCCCCAGTGTGGGGCATGCGGAAGGCAGCCGATCAGTGATTCTCTCTCATCATTGATGTTTCTATCTTTCTCTCCTCCCTTCCTCTCTGAATAAAAATATATTTTTTTAAAAAAGAGCAATTAGCATTGTTTCTGTACATAGTAAGTGCTTAACAAATATCTGTTATTGTTATTTCTCTGTTGGTGCAGTTACTAGCTGGTAGTTCAGAGAAATGATGTGGGTGCTATGGCTCTGTGGTTTTAGTGAGGTACTTAGGGAAGTTTCATGCCATTAGGACACAAAAGAAAAATGTGGGCTTCTTAACCTTTTATTATGGAAAACTTCAAAAACATACAAAAGTCAAATATCATAAACCCTCACATTCTGATCACCCTAGTTCATAGTCTTTCTTTTTTTTTATGTATATTTTTGTTGATTTGAGAGGAAGGGAGAGGGAGATAGAAACATCAATGATGATAATCATTGATCGACTGCCTCCTGCACTGCACACCCTCTACTGGGGATCAAGACCACAAGCCAGGCATGTGCCCTTGACCAGAATCAAACCTAGGACCCTTTAGACCGCAGGCTGACGCGCTATCCACTGAGTCAAACCAGCCAGGGCCATAGTCTTTCTTGTTTCATCTTTACCCTCCCCACTTCCACGCCTCACTGGATTATTTTGAAGTAAATTCCAGACATAATAATTTCATCAGAAATACTTTAATATGTACCCATAAGAGATACTCTTTTTGTAATACTCCCACAGAACCATTATAACACCTAAAAATTAATAATTTCCTAATATCTTTAAATACTAGTTAGTGTTTAAATTTCCCTGATTGTCAATCTTTTGTTACAGTTGTTTTGTTCAAGCTAGTATCCAAAGAAGGTCAACATATTACATTTGATTTCTTCGTTTCTCAAATCTTTTTTAACTTATAGGTTTCCCCCTCTATTTTCCCTTGCAGTATATTTATTGGAGAAACCATGTTGTTTGTCCTGAAGAATTTGCCACATTCAAGATTTTGATGACTTCATCCTTATAGTTTAACCTGTTCTTCTGTTCCCTATATTTAGAACTAGGGGCTATATTCATATTTGCTACCTTTAAAAGAATTGTTTATAGGTGATGCTACTTATTACTATTTATCTCATCAGGAGAACAGAGAAATCCTATTTAACAACATTAACAATGTATTTGCATTGTTATCTTTTTTTGAGATTGGTTAGTTGGCCCAGGGATCATCAGACTGGTTCAGCCACTATAAAGTTCTCCATCAGCTTTTTACCTACTGGTTTTAGCAGCTATTTGTGATATTGCTTAATGATGATACAGCCATTATTTCATTAGGGGCTGCAAAATTGTGACAATCTAATCCTATTGTCTCTTTTGCACTTAATAACTGTAATTCTCTTATAATGAAGAGCCTTCCTTTATCAACTCCTTGGTACCCTGAAGTACAACTTGTATAGAAAGGCAAGATTGATTCTTTTCATTGACCAGTTTTCAGAATGAGTTGGTTTCCTAGCATCCTCTAGAGCAGTGGTTCTCAACCTTTCTAATGCCGCGACCCTTTAACACAGTTCCTCATGTTATGGTGCCCCCACAACATAAAATTATTTTCGTTGCTACTTCATAACTGTAATTTTGCTACTGTTATGAATCATAATGTAAATATCGGTGTTTTCCGATGGTGTTAGGCGACCCTGCTAGCGGTTCTCAACCTGTGGGTCGCAACTGCTCCAGAGGCAACTAACGAATTCTTTTCTTTTTAGTATTATTATGAACTCATGCATTTTGTGATGAATTTCAGTCCACTGGAATCACTCTTCTCTTTTTTTTTGTTTGTTTGTTTGTTTTTTGTTTTTTTTTAAAATATATTTTATTGATATTTTACAGAGAGGAAGGGAGAGGGATAGAGAGCTAGAAACATCGATGAGAGAGAAACATCGATCAGCTGCCTCCAGCACACTTCCCACTGGGGATGTGCCCGCAACCAATGTACGTGCCCTTGACCGGAATCGAACCCGGGACCCCCCAGTCCGCAGGCCGACGCTCTATCCACTGAGCCAAACCGGTTTTGGCTCACTCTTCTCTTTGATATTCAAATTGTCCCACATTTGGCCAGTGGAAGCCATCCAGATTGACTCCTCAGTCACCTAAACAAGATTCTACTAGTCTTAAATAGCTTCCTTTTTCTGTGGTATGACAAGAGTTTCCAACCTCAACTCTTTAAGCTTCCTGCCTAGATGTTGAGTCAGCCATTTCTCCAAGCAGTAACTGTTCCTTTCAGTGAGAAATGGTATTTAAAGGCCACTAGGAGTGCTCATTGCTATTGTGTTGTTCATTGTTTCCAGGTTCTTTTGTTGGGTAGAACTAGAAAATACATTTTAAAAGAGAAAACTATATTATGACTTTATAATAATGTTTTCTATTCATTTTTAAGGTTACAGAGTTTGGGGTGGTTGGTTGTTTGGTTTGGTTTGGTTAATCCACACCTTAGGATATTTTTTTCAATGATTTTTGTAGAGTGGGAGGGAGGGGAGAGAGAGAAGGAGAAACATCAATGTGAGAGAGAGACATCAATTGGTTGCCTACTCATGCATTGGGGCAAGGGATCAAACCTGCAACCCTAATGTATACCCCTGACTGGGAATCAAACCTGAGAGACCCTTCAGCCCCAGGTTGATGCTCTAACCATTGAGAAAACTGGCCAGAGCATGTTACATTGTTTTTACTTAATTTTTTTGATGTTATATTTGTCTTTTACCTGAAAATCTAAGGTTTTTTTTTTTAAATATTTTATCTCAGAGTGAGAGAGAGAGAGAGAGATCAATTTGTTGTTCCACTCATTTATGCATTCAGTGGTTGATTCTTGTGTTCTTGTATGTGCCCTGACTGGGGATTGAACCTGCAACCTTGATGTATCCAAACCATCCCTAACCAACTGAGCTACCTGGCCAGAGTGAAAATCTAACTTCTTAAGAATGTTCACTACTTTTTTGCTTTATCATTAAATATATAGATATTAGTTTCAGAATAAAAACGCCAATATTATTACCAACAATGTGATTACTAAATACTGTTTAAGATTTCTTTGTAGTTCTTTTTGCACGAGGGATAAAAAAATCAAATTACTGTGCTTTAAAGTCGTTTTAAGTAATTCCCCTTGTGTAGCTCAGCCATCAACTCAATATGAAATTGAATCCTTATTTTTTCCATTTTGATTCAATTTTTAAGGAAATATGTTTACTTAATTTTGTTATATAGTTATACTAGAGCCCCGGTGCACGAAATTCGTACATGGGAGGGGGTGTCCCTCAGCCAGGTCTGCACCCTCTCCAATCTGGGATCCCTCAGGGGATGTCCGCAGGGATCAGGCCTAAACCGGCAGTCAGACATCCCTCTCACAATCCAGGGCTGCTGGCTCCTAACCGCTTGCTTGCTTGCTTGCTTGCCTGCCTGCCTGGCTGCCTACCTGATCACCCTTAACTGCCTCTGCCTGCCTGCCTGATTGCCCCTGCCTGCCTGCCTGATCGCCCCCAACTGCCCTCCCCTGCTGGCCTGATCAACTGCTTGCTCCCCTGCCCGCCTGATAGCCCCTAACTGCCTCTGCCTTGGCCCCCGCCACCATGGCTTTGTCCAGAAGGAAGTCAGATGTCCAGTCGACCTGGTCTACTTGGCACATTACCCTTTTATTAGTATAGATAAAATAGTAATATGGTTCCAGTCAATAAAACAAGATATATCCAGCGAATTCTAGCTTCTACCCTTGAACTCTTCACTCTGTTTCCTGCAAAGGAGTATCACTAGACTCACAATTCTAAGGATATCATGATAGCAAATAGAAAAAAAAAGAGTAATTCTTTTAGCAATTACCAGTTTCTCTCTTTCCAAATTCCTTTGGCTAGGCCTCCAGCAAGAAGCTGATTTCCAGCTGTTTGTTATAATGAAAGGAGTTTTCTTTCTTCCTATGTTACATACAAAAGAATTGATTAAATAGAAGATAGCACTGATTACTGGGAAATCAGCAATTCAGATGGCAAGGCAATGGCACCAAGTGGGGGAGGAGGCACAAGAGGAGGAGGAAACACTGAAGTGTCCATCTGTGCCAAGGACACTCAAGGGCGTTGGAAGAGGGAGGATTTGACATCACCTGGTCCAGCCTCACAGTTTATGGGTTCAAGAAGGTAAAGGACGCCAGGAGTTGGACCCAGAACCAGAACCCAGGGCTTCCTCCCCTTCTTCACCTTTCCCATTCCCTCCCATTTTCCTCTCCCCACTTCTACCCTTTTTGCCACCCCTGCCTTATCTGTACCTTTTTCAGTATGTATATATTACTTTAATAAAAAGGTGTGATCCTAGCTGGTTTTTCTCAGTGGTTAGAGCGCCAGCCCTCCAACCCAAGGGTCACGGGTTCTATTCCAGTCGAAGGGCACCTACCTGGGTGTAGTTTTGATCTCCGGCCCCATGTGAGAAGCAATCAACTGAAACTAATTGATGTGTCTCTCACATCAATGTTTCTCCCTCCCTCTCTCTCTCTCCCCCTCCCTCCCTCCCTCCTACTCTCTCTAAAAAATAAATGGAAAAAATATCCTCCAGTGAGGATTAAAAAAAAAAGGTGTGGGTTTGGGGAGGGGGTTTATTTTTTGTGTTTGTTGCTGTTGTTTTTTACAGAAACTGCATTAAGTAGAAGGAAGGTACTGTCCATATAAGAAATGTTCAAACCTGTAGAAAATTTTTATGAGTTTATTTGAGCCAAACTGACGACAAAATATCAAGGAATTGAGAAAATGTTCCGGGAAATGGGAGTTCTACCACTTATTTTATACATCAGAATCAAAGGAGAAGCTGAGAAGCAGTTCAGGAGGCTATATGAAATCCATTGGTGACAGATTAGGGAGGTGGGAGAAAGCAAAGCCTCCCTACATTGGTGAGTATAGGATATTTAACATGATTAACACACTAACAATAAAAGTGAAGGGTTCTGTGGTCTCCTGTTCTGGTGCAGTGATTGTGCCCTGAGGGGTCTGGAAAAAGCAAATTACCCTGACATTCCAAAGGTATCTATAATAAAAAAAAGTGTAATATGCTAATTAGACCGTGTGTCCTTCCAGATGAAGCTGGGGCTGTGAGGGAAGCCCGGGTCCGGGTGCCAGAAGCCAGTGCCAGCAGCTAGGGGAAGGAAGGCCTACTTTTGCACAGGCCTCTAGTGTTTTCATAAATAAAGAAGACAATAGACAGGCCCAGTTAAGGTAAAGATTGACCTCTGTAAAGGAAGATACCGGCCTAGGGCATGACTACACGCCATAACTCGATTTTAGTTAGAAAGTTTTAATTTCAGACCATCCTGTGTGGTTACTTTCGGTCTCTGAGTTTGTAAGGCTGCCACACAGGCCTCCCCTGAGCTTCTCCAGTTTAGTATGAGGCCACTTTTTTGTCCACAGTATTCAATAGGTTTTTAGAATGCAGGCAAAGAGATGGGGATTTACACTGCAGGGTTTGGGGTAAGCCATGGCAATCTAGGAAGGCTGATAAATGAAAGGGGTCTAATCAAAGAAGGTTTCCAATAGGAGCTGGGCTTTCAGCCAAGCCTTAAAGGAAAAAAGAACCTTGGCAGGTGTAGTAGCTAAGCAATGACTTGGAGCTGACTTGGAGCAGAACACTCTAGCCACTGGCCTCATGGTGGCACCACTAAAGAGACCTAGAGCTGGAGGCAGTGTGTATGTGCCCAGCCCCTTCTATTCCAGCAGTAGAGGCCCTTCTCAGAGCTCATGCTCTTCCCTCAGAGAGACTGAATACACAAATGTGTTACAGGCACTTAGACATGAGCAGAGCAAGGACGATGGGCCAGGTACAGAAACTCACCAGGGCAGAAAGCCCTGGATGCCTAGCAAGGGGCAAAACTGGGAAAGCAAGAACCTCGCCCCCGGGTTAACCTATCCTCCCCTAGCATTTCACTGGTCATGTGGTTTGGACCCCCTGATCTTTTCCTCCCTAAAGATAACATCGAGTTCCACATTGTATTTTCAACTCCAGGCCCAGAAAAGCAACAAAACCAGACAAGTGTCACAGTGACTGCCTCAGGACCAGCTGCATTGTCTAATGACCCCTGCTGGTGCCGACCAATAAGTGGAGACTACAGCCCTGAAAAAGCACACTGGAAAACTGATGAATATTCTATTGAGACCTACCCTAAGATTTCCACGTGCAAAAGAGAGATAATGACAGGGAAGCAGCCCATGCCATTCCCTTTCCCCCTTCTTCCCTCTACGGTCCACTTGCAACCAGTGGAGCAATAGGCAGTGACATGCTAATCCCCTGAACCTGTCTCCAAGGCCCCCTTTTCTCTGACTTCTCAGGGAGCCAAAGCAGCCCAGCCTAGGCTCTCCTGTTACTTCTATATCCTTCCTTGTTTCACTGTCCTAAGTATATTTTTGCTGTGGCCAATAAATTCTTACTTACCTTGCTATACTTTGTCTCTTAATTGAAATCTTTCCTTCAAGAAGACAAAAACCAAGATCTTGTCATCTTGCCGGGAGCAAGTGGTCAATGGCCAGACTGTATGTGACAAAGAACTCTGACCGAAACTTCTGCAGTAACCAGCCTGGAAAGCCAAACCACAACCTCTGTGGTAATGGGCCCAGAACGATCAGGAGGATCAGGACATCATGGTTAATGTCTGCCAGCCTCTCCCCAATCCCAACAACTCCCCTTCCTCTCTTCCAACTCAGGACCAACCAGAGAAAGCCAAACATGCTCCCCAACCAACCATAGAGATGCCCCTCTTCTAGTCTCAGGCCCTTCAGTGTTCTAGGCAAACACCTCCAATCACAGCATGCCGGAGCCTCCCTCTCTTTCCTCACCGGAAAGCTTGTTCACTCCCTGCCTTTGAGTCCCTCCCTGCCAAATGCACTTGATGGTAGCTGACTATCTGAATAAATAGCTTCTGTTTGTTTCCATTTGGGTGATCTTGGTTTATTTCCATATCTCCAACAGGGAGTCTGAACACAAAGTGAACATATGTATGAAACCAACTCTCAAATCCAGTTCTATCGTCACTGGGTTGTGCCACCACATCATTAGTTAATCTTTAAACTTCTACTTTCTTGTATTCTCTCCAACACATCCCCTGACAAAAGCAGGCTGAACTCAAGGAAAGGTGGGAATTCCAGGGCTACCTAAGCCTGCCAGCAGGAATCAGATAAAGAACCCAAGAACCACCCTAGCCAGTTTGGCTCAGTGGATAAAGTGTGGGCCTTGGACTGAAGGGTCCTGGGTTCGATTCTGATCAAGGGCATGTACCTTGGTTGCAGGCTCGATTGTGTGTGTGGGAGGCAACCAATCAATGTGTCTATCTCACATCGATGTTTCTCTGTCTCTCCTCCTCCCACTCTCTCTAAAAATCAATGGAAAAATATCCTTGGGGTGCCCTAACCGGTTTGGCTCAGTGGATAGAGCATCGGCCTGCGGACTCAAGGGTCCCAGGTTCGATTCCGGTCAAGGGCATGTGCCTTGGTTGCGGGCACATCCCCAGTGGGGAGTGTGCAGGAGGCAGCTGATTGATGTTTCCCTCTTATCGATGTTTCTAACTCTCTATTCCTCTCCCTTCCTCTCTGTAAAAAAGTCAATAAAAAATATATTAAAAAAAGAAAAATATCCTTGGGGGAGGCTTAACAATAACAAAAAAAGAACTCAAGGACCACCACCAAGAAAGCAGTTTATGCCCCAAAAATCCAAGATAGCACTTGAAACCCCTTCCAAGCGACCTTTTGATGCAATTTTCTTAATTAGCATACTAAAATTCACACTCAGAGGTGGAGATTTAACATTAAAATGAGACATGCGATGTATTGCTAGACATGTTCCAAGCATGTTTGAGGACTGCGTATACTCCCTTGGAAATTGAGAACCCTCCACCCTTCCTCAAAAATCCCCACCCTTGAACCCACCTATCTCCCCCCAGACTCTTTATTACTTTCCTAATTCCCCAGAATTAGGAACAAATCACTAGAGCATTCAATATCCTTCTCTATTCCTTGGCCAAGGAATAGTTTCTGACTTGCCTTACTGAATACTGTCTCATCCTATTGATGAGACACAGTACAGAGCAACCACAATTTGGGACCCCTGACTGGCAGGGGTCAGTGACACTATACCTCCCAAAGGTGACCATTCTGACTTTCAATGCCATGGATCAGTTTTCCTTATTTCTATGTTTTTTATATGAATAGAATCATACAGTGAGCATATGTTTGTGTATATTGACTTCTTTTGTTCAATGTCATGTCTGTGAGATGTGTCCATATGGTTGTGTATCCTATGTTCATTCATACTCATGGCTGTATACTAGCATTCTATTGTGTGACTTTACCACAATTTACATATCCATTCTACTATGAATAGACATTTGACTTGATGCCAGTTTAAAGCTATCATGAACAGTGCCATTAGAAATATCCTTGCATAGGAAGACAAACAATCCAATTAAAAAGTGGGCAAAGGACCTAAATAGACACATCTCCAAAGTGGACATACAGATGTTCAAGAGACATATGAAAAAATGCTCAAAGTCACTGATTATCAGAGAGATGCAAATTAAAACGACACCTGTCAGAATGGCTACCATCTACAAATCAACAAATGACAAGTGGTGAGGATGTGGAGAAAAGGGAACCCTAGTATACCACTGGTGGGAATGCAGACTGGTGCAGCCATTATGGAAAACAGTATGGAGTTTCCTCAAAAAAATTAAATATGGGCCCCAGCCGCTTTGGCTCAGTGGATAAAGCGTCAGCCTGGGGAATGAAGGGTCCCGGGTTTGATTCTGGTCAAGGGCATATGCCAGGTTGTGGACTCGATCCCTAGTGGGGGGCATGGAGGAGGCAGCCGATCAGTGATTCTCTCTCATCATTGATGTTTCTATCTTCTCTCTCTCTCTTCCTTTCCCTTCCTCTCTGAAATCAATAAAAATATTTTTTTAAATTAAATATGGAACTGCCATTTGACCCAGTAATCCCACTTGTAGGAATATATGCTAAGAAACCCAAAACACCAATCAGAAAGAATATATGCACCCCTATGTTCATAGCAGCATTATTTACAATAGCTAAGATCTGGAAATAGCCCAAGTGCCCATCAGTAGATGAGTGGATAAGAAAGCTATCATACATTTATACCATGAAATACTATGCAACAGTAAAAAAGAAGGATCTCTTACCCTTTGAGATAGCATGGAGGGACCTGGAGAGTATCATGCTAAGTGAAATAAGTCAATCAGAGAAAGACAAGTATCACATGATTTCACTCATATGTGGAATCTAATTAACAAAATAAACTGATGAACAGAGTGGATCCAGAGACATGGAAGCATGGAACAGAGTGTGAGAGAAGGAGGGTAGGAAGGAGGTAATCAACCAAAGACCTTGTATGTATATATGCATAACCCATGGACACAGACAATAGGCCTGGGGCAGGGGGCGGGCTAGAAGGGGCCAATGGGGGTGGGAGGGAAGGGGACATACGTAATACTTTCAACAGTGAAGATTTAAATTTAAAAAAAAAAGAAGCAACATACTTGCACATATTTTGGTAGATGTAAACTCTTGTTTCTGTTGTGTATAAACCCAGAAGTGGAATTGCTGGGTCATAGGTTATGCATGTGTTCAGCTTTAGGAAGTACTGCCAGTTTTCCAAAAGATTATATACCAACTTACACGCCCCCAAAAGTTCATGAGAGTTTGTTCCTCTATAGTATTTTCATCAACAGTTGATCCTGTCAGACACTCTTGTTTTAGCCTTTCTGGTAGTGTCTTTGTAAATTTATACTTAATATTTTTCTTATTCCCTATCAGCTCCAAGTGTTACTGTTTTCCTGGATTTCGGTATTATAATAATTTTTAAGAAGATTTTTAACTGATTTTTACAGAGAGAGAAACAAACATTGATGTGAGAGGGACATCTCAATCGGCCACCTCCCACACGCCCCTGCATGGGGGGGATTGAAACAAACAATATGGGCATGTGCCCCCACCAGTAATTGAATTGAATGGAGGATATTTTTCCATTGATTTTTAGGGAGATTGGAAGAGAGAGGGAAAGGCAGAGAGAAATATCAATGTGAGAGAAACACATCAATTGGTTGCCTCCTGAACACGCCCCAACCAGGGCCTGGGCCTGGGAGAAGCCTGCAACCCAGATACGTGCCCTTGACTGGAATCGAACTGGGACCCTTTGGTCCGCAGGCCCACGCTCTATCCACTGAGCCAAACCGGCTAGGGCTGAACCGGCACACTTTTGATGCACGGGACAATGTCCAACAAACTGAACCACACCGGCCAGGGCTGGTATTATAATTATTAATAGTACATAACTGACCCAGACAATACTTCTCTCTTCCCCCCATCCCCATCTATGCTTCAGGAACATTCCTTTAGACCACTCACTATGGTATTGGAAACAATAAGTGGTGGAAGGGGACTCTTAGGGTGGGCTCTTTGCTGTATTATTCTGCATTTCCATAGCCTTTCCCAGTACTCTGCACACAATAGGTATAATATAAATATTGTATAAATACGTGAAATGATGATATGAAAACCTATTTGTCTCCACCACACTCTGTGAGCCGTCTCTAACCACTGGAGGGTATGCAATAGGTGTCTTCCTCATTTTAGGCCTTAGACCCAGTATGGGGGATCCTTTATTAAACAATGTCTGCTAAACCAAATTGGTTTCCAGAGGACTGGCATTTTAGGCTTGCTCCCCTCACCCTACCACACACAGCCTCAGACCATTGAGTCTAGACACACATGATGATTATAGTCATACTAGAGGCCTGGTGCACGAAATTCGTGCATGGGGGGGGGGCCTCAGCCCAGCCTGCACCCTCTCCAATCCAGGACCCCTCAGGGGATGTCCGACTGCCGGTTTAGGCCCGATCCTGGGGATTGGGCCTAAACCGGCAGTCGGACATCCCTCTCACAATCTGGGACTGCTGGCTCCTAACTGCTCACCTGCCTGCCTGCCTGATTGCCCCTAATTTCCCCCCCTGCCAGCCTGATCACCCCTAACCGCCTCTGCCTGCTAGCCTGAATGCCCCTAACTGCCCCCCCTGCCAGCCTGGTCACCCTTAACTGCCCCCCCTGCCAGCCTGGTCACCCCCAACTGCCCCCCCACAGGCCTGGTTGCCCCAAATTGCCCCCCCCGCCAGCCTGGTCGCCCCCAACTGCTCCCCCACCCCCCGCTGGTCTGGTCCCCACCAAGTGTCCCACCCCCGCCGGCCTGGTTGCCCCTAAGTGCCACCCTGCCGGCCTGGTCACCCCTCACGGCCCTCCCTGCTGGCCTGGTCGCCGCCAACTGTCCCCCCTGCTGGCCTGGTTGCCCCTCACTGCCCACCTCTGCTGGCCTGGTCGCCCCACACAGCTGCTGTTCGGTTGTTACTGTGAAGGCATCCTGACCAATTTGCATATTGCCCTTTTATTAGTATAGATTGTTACATCTCTGAGACTATATTCATTACACATTGTATGTTATTACACTATTATAGCAGGTGGCAGAACTTGGCACACTGGGCAGGGATGTGTTGGTATGAATGCTCACTCTAAATGGGGTTCCTGGCTCCAAACTATGGGTCATGGGCATGGAGAACATCCCACTCTGGGGCTCAGAGGCCAGAGTTTTCCCTCCCAGTCTTGCAAACTAGCCATAGATTGGGTCATAATGGTAAGAATTAAAGGGGTCAATATATGTAAAGTGCGTAAGCCCAGTGCCTGGCACACAGTGAAGTGTAGGGTAAGTGGTAGCCCTTTTTATTACTGCTGTTAACAGTAGCAGCAGCAGGAATGAGTACTGCTGAGTGACCATGCCAAACACCAGGTGTGAACTTCGTGGCCCTGGGCTACATGGAAAAGAGCAGGAAGGTGAGCACAGAGGCACATGTAATTTTGATCTATGGAGAGTTATCACTTCCAGCACAGGTTAGACCAGGAACCCTAGACACTACTTTACTGAGATGGACGAAAGAGGGTTGTTCTTGGCCATCAACTCTGAACTGGATGCCATCCACAGAGACCAAGAAACCAGGAGGGGCCTGGCCGGTGGTGCTCAGTGGTTGAGTGTTGACCTATGAGTCAGGAGGTCACGGCTTGATTCCTGGTCAGAGCATATGCCTGGGTTTCAGGCTCAATCCCCAGTAGGGGTCATGCAGGAGGTAGCTGATCAATGATTCTCTCTCATCATTGATGTTTCTCTCTCTCTCTCCCTCTCCCTTCCCTCTCTGAAATCAATAAAAAAAAAAAATTTAAATAGGGTGGGGATGAGGCAGTAGGGTCTGAGTCTGCCTCTAAAGTTGTAGCCAGGTGCTCCAGCCCCTCCAATTTGAATGATGACATGTTTCCCACCCTTAGTAAATGCCAGGAATCATTCTAAGATTTATATAAACTCATTTAATCCTCACAACAACACTAGGAGAAATATATATGTATATATACTTATTTTTTTTACTATTCATCCCTCTTTCACAGCTAAGAAAACAGGCACAGAGGTTAACACCTTGCCCAAGAGCAAAGTGAGAGAGAGGCAGAGCGGGATTCAGGCCTAGGCTACTCTTACCCACTGGGCACTCTGCCTCTCATGCCCTCCTCTCTATCAGAGTGGGCAGGGAGAGGTGGGAGAAGCAATTAATGGCCACCTGCTCTGGGCCAGGCACTTGACAAACACCTGTATGCTTCAATCTCATTAGAACACAGTGAAGGATGAGCCATAATACTCACAGTCCATGAGGGAGAGCAAGACCAGAGCTGTTTGATCATCTATTTGCCCAAGCCACACAGCCTAGGAAGGGGTGAAGCTGAAATTCTAACTTCGGCCTGAGTCTGCCCCAAAGGGCCCCTCCCCAACCTGCATGGGGATGGGGACCAGGAGGAAGGGGAAGCAGAGAAGGTGGTGAGAAGACTGGAAAGGGGCTTTCCCAGGGGTCTATAGGGTCCCCCGGGCTCCTCCCCACCCTTGCCTGGCATGGGCAGAGAACACAAGGGACAGGGGATAAGAAGCAGCTCCAGTGTTCTCTCATTGCTCTCAAGGGCAATGGCCTCAGGAGTGAGGTCCTGTGGATCCCCCTCCCTGGACACCCGTCAGCTGCCAAGGACCAGGGCAGGATGGGGGTTAGGGTTGGCTAACCCTTTGCACTCTTCAGCAGTGCCTCCTGATCCATGGCAAACATAGATAAGGCCTGGACGGAGGGACCTCCTCCAGAGGACAAGGGCGACAACCCAGATTGCTGGGCAGCAGGTCTGGAGGGCACAGGACAGCCCAGAGCCCAGAAAGCCAAGGATGGTAAGGAAGCTGCCGAATGCACCAGCTGGACAGAAATGCTGCCTCCCAGGATTCAGTCAGCAATGGCACAGCCTCCCCGCAGGGCTGCAGCCCCCTCTGACCCAGCCTCTGCCAGACCCAAGGAAGGGACAAGGAGAATGGGACTGGCTGCATGCCTCAGGAAGATGTATAAATGAGAACAGAGCAGATGCATGGTGGGAAGGGCAGAGGGCTTCACTGGTGTAGGCGCCGCCGGTACAGCACAACTACTAGGACTGTGGCCAGGAGCGCCCCGACAGCGGCCATCCCAAGCCATGGAGCCCTGGGAGTCTTCCCATCACACAGCAATTCCTTCTCTTCCATGAGTTGGGGGTCAGCATGCAGCCCAGGATTGCCTGTCAGGAGGTCAGCACTGGGACCCTCAGCTACATGGACCCTAAGGATGTCCCCTGACATGTACTCGTTCTCCTCCGGGGTGTTGTCAGGTCCTGGCTCCGTGTTGTTGCTGTAGCTGATGGCAAGGTCCGCAGAGCAGCCGGAGAATGGCTGGCTGTCTATCTGGGAAGATAGCCTGCCTGGCTTGCTCAACTCTGGCCCTGAGCCCCAGCTGTTGGAGCTGCTGTCTGCATAAGGTGAGCTGCCTCTAGCAGTGGCACTTGTGGGCGCTGGAGACACTGGCGTCTCCTGGTTAAAAAAAAAAAAAGAGAGAGAGAGAGGAGAGAGAGAGGATGGAACGGACTGGGGATTGCCAGCCAGGTTGGACGGCCCCATTCCTAGGCCAGGGCGTGAACTAGCACCCCAACCTTGTAATTCCCAGCCCATAGTACCCATGAGGTCACCCTCTTAGGGAGTCAACCCACCGATAGTTTAGGAAAGCAGTAGGGGGAGGAGACCCAGGCCCTGCAGCAGCATCAGTGGCGACTTCTTCCAGAGCAGCCCTGTCCTTACTCACTGGCTTGCCTGTGAATTCAACCCCACCCCTGGGAGCCCTTGGTGTGTACGGCCCCATCTGAACCAACATTCAGCCTGGGCCTGAGGACCATGGAGTGGCCAGCCACATGGGCTTGGTTCCTCTGGGCAGATAGCAGCAGTAGGGTGATATGTGCAGGTTCAAAGAGGTAGCTGTGGGGGGCTGCTGGGTCAGAGTAGCTGCCCAGGCTAAATGGGATGGGACTGCTGTCTGTAAAACCTTGGTCATGGAGGGGCAGAGCAAAGTGTTGAGGCAGACAGGCCATTCCGCTCTCTCTCACTGCTTCCCCTTCTGCAAAACTGAATTACTAAGCTTACCAGGGAGCTGTAAGATCTAAATGGATGAATGCATGTGACCAGTGGGGGTGGCCCACCATGCCTGACTCTCCTGAGGTATCCACACTTAAGAGCTCTAATGATTGTTATTACTCTAAAGCAGCAGTCGCCAACCTTTTGGACCTCGCGGACCATCAGTTGGCGACCACTGCTCCAAAGGTTTCCTTAAACCAGCGGTCACCAACCTTTCGGACCTCACGGACCACCAGTGGTCCGCGACCGCTGCTCTAAAGGACATGGTGTGGGGTCTGGATGAGGCTACTTCTCAGCTGTCCCTATACCCTCAAAAAGAGGCTCTGGACCAGAATGGAAACCGGCAAGGGTCCAAGAACAGGGCTATGGAAGGGGCCTGGATCACGGCTTCGAGAGGTGAGGACTCACCTCCGAGGGTCTGCTGCTACTCCTGATGGTGGGTGCTGTGTTGGCAGGCACCTTGCTGGACACCGAGCTCATGGGCATCCTGTGGTCAGGCACCAAGCCAGTAGGTACCTTGGGTGACACTGTGCCAGCAGATGTTGAACTGATAGGCAACTTGGAAGGTGCTAGACTGGTGGGCACATTAGAGGACATTATACCAGGGGTCTTTGAGCTGGTGGGCAACTTGGAAGGCACTGTGCTGGTAAGTGCTGAGTGGCGGGGCACCTTGGAAGGTGCTGTGCTGGTGGTCACAGAGTTGGTGGGTACCGCTACTCCACTGGAGCAGGTGGTAGTTTCAGCCTGGTCACCAGCACCCCCTGCAGAGGAGGAGAAGGTCCCAGTAGACGGAGCTGACACTGGGGGTCCAGGCAAGCAGCTTGCCCTGGGGGTAGAACGGGCCAGGGGCTTGAAGGAGGCAGTTGGAGAGACAGGCCCATGGGATGATGTAATGCTGGAGACTATGTCTGCAGGTGATAAAACAAAAGAGGAAACACAAACCCACAGGAGGGCTGGGATCAGAGAGCTGGAAAAGGGTCCCTCTGCCCCAGCTCACACCATCTCTATGGCATCAAGGCTTCCCAACTTCTTACCCAATCCCTTTGGTCACTGCTCCTAGGCCTGAAGGCCCAACAGCTACAGGCACATCCTTGGTCCTGTCTATCCTCAGTCCTTGACCTATAGCACTGAGTCTGTTCTCTCACAAAAATGAAATGGTCCATCTCTCCAACAGCCTCTAGGGGCTTGAATATCATTAATTATCTGCTCTGCTTCTTCTCCTCCTGCCTGGGACACACCCCCTTTCCTCCAGTGTCTGCCTTTTCCATCTCCTCCCTAGCCTGGTAGAATCCTAGATGTTCCTCCCATTGCCATATTTTCTCCCTGCCCCAGCCCAGCAGGACAATCCTGGATCAGGGCAGCAGGATGGCTCAAGCAGAAGAGCTCATACCAGTCCCGTGGTTCCAGAGGCCCAGCAACCCCCCAATGTGTGCAAATCTCCTAGGAGGCCTAAGGGCTTGATGTGTGTGGGGGGGCGGGAGGGGGAGGAGGGGTTGCAGGCACAAAGCCACCCCTGGAGGAGGGCCTGCCCTGGGGAAAGCAGAGGGAACAGGTGGTGATTGTCCATAGGGCAGTTATGTCAGGATTTTCTATGGAACTCTGAGAATGCACACCCAACACCCTACAGCTGACAAAGGCCAGGAGTGCTTCTGATGTGCCCACCACCCCAAATATAACACCACAGAATCTTGTGGAACCTGTCCACACACGAATGAAATCGAAGTGCCCTTTGCCTCTCTCTGGTCCACAGCAGCAATTCCTGAAAGGTAGTGCATGGCAAGCTGACACTGCAAAATGCAAATGCGTGCTTGGGGCAGGGTATGAGGCGACAGAAGTCTAGGGCCACTAAGATGGCTTCTCTGAGCCTTTAACTGCTCATGTGCCTCGTGGCTGTCCCAGGGACACCGAGGGCTGGCCAGGTACCAGTGTCATGTGGAACACAGCTTGGGAAATAGTGGTGCAGAGAGATGCCAGCCTGGATAGTCACAGTGGACAGCTCTACATACCTAAGGGGGAATACTGAGGTCTAGTGTGGGGATTTGGGCCTTTGGCTGATGAAGACCATACTTCCGCTGGGGGCTGAGAAATTTTAATGATTTTCTGGGAGCTTGAGACCATTTTAGGGCAGGGCAGTGCCTAAGTGCTACCCTGTACTCTCCCTTCTGCACTGTCCTCCAGGTACTGGCAGATCCCTATACAGTCCCTTTGGTAGAGTGCAGAAATAGCCCCAATTCTCTTCTCCTACCTGTATCCATGCCCTCTGAAATATGACTCTGTCAGTCCTATCATGTAAGGATGGAATGTCGCCTACTCCTTGACTCTGGGCTGGCCTTATGACTTTCTTTGGCCCATACAATGAGGCACAAGGAACACCATGCCAGTTTTGAGCCTATGCCCCAAGAGCCCTCTCTTTCTCAGAACTCTGCTCAACTGCCATTAAATGGGCTTTTTGCTGGAGGATGAGAGACTCATGGAAGAGAACCAAGGTGCCCCAGACAACAGCTACAAGCAGAGCTTATGTGTACACTAATGTGTACACAAGAGAGAGTTCAGCCAAGATCTGAACCACTTGTACCAGCCCAAATTGCTGACCCACAGAATCATGAACTAAGTAAATGGTCAAATTTTAAGCTATTAAATTTTGGGGGACTGTTTGTTATACAGCAAATGCTAACCAATACACCCTCTAAGGAACTGGGTTTCTCCCTGGGGTAAACTCCCTTTATTCCCACCCTTGCCTCTTGTCTAAGAAAGCCAGAGGGGCAACTCTAATGCTCACCCTCACTTAGAGATCAGAGAGGCTCTACGCCAGATTCTATACATACCTGTTACGTGGGTACTGCCCAGTTCTATTTCCTGCTCCTGAGGCCCACTGGCTGTCAGAGGGCTGAGGGACGCCATGTCAGAGGAGGGCTCCTGGGGGCCAGTGGGCCTCCTCAGGTCAGCCCCAGAGCTGGCTGTCTGTGGGGACTTCTTTGAATTCTGCAAGAGGCAAAATTAAATAAGGCAACTGCTTCTCCCAGGAGCTGGCAAAGGATAGTTTGTGCTTGGGGGCAGCTCCTAGAGGCCTCAGCCCACACCACGGAGCACAGGAAACAAGGAAGCCACTGCTTTGGCTTTGGTTATAGCCAGACCCTCTGTCTATAGGTGACTTCGAATCCACCTCATAGAAACCACACACACCATCCCCTGGGGAGTCCCTATCTATCCCTCCGCTCTTGTAGAAAGGTCCCCCCTCTGTAAGGCCACTGCACAGACCCCTTTCTTGGGCTTCAAATCCACAGTTTGGTGTCTCCAGAACACTCACTGCCCATTCATCCTATCCCAACAGAATCAGTCATCTTTCCCCCAAACTTCACTTTATTGGCAATAATTACAGCTCCACCATCCACCCGCTACCCCATCACCTCCTACTACCTTATGCCCCCTCATCTGATCAACCCCTAGTCTCTCAACAACCCACATGCACCATTGCAAAGACCTCAAACTGTGACGGTACAACTGGTTGATGAGAGGATTGGGCTGCCATAGAGTGAAGCCTTGGCCAACAGTCTGGGAGCTGGTCTGGGGCAGATCCCCACTAGGGGAGCCCTGGGGTTCTGAGCAGAGATTAGACACAATTTGTGGGGTGTAGGAGAGGGCTTCTGGAAGGCTGGGTGAGCAGAAGTAGGCAGATGGCAACACACAAGCAGGGGGCAGAAGGCAGATCGTGAGGACATACCTCTCCCGGGGACGCTGGCGACTGGGTGTCCTGGACAGGCATGGGGTAACTTGGCTCGTCTCTGTAGCTATTGTGAGAGGCACTGGGGGCCACAGCGGGTGTGGAGGGCCCTGGTGTCTCAGCAGGAACTGACGGCGGCTCTGGTGGGGCTGGGGGGCGTCTCTGGTTCACTGGAGGACAGACATAGTGATGTCAAGGGGGAATCAGGGGTGTTCCTAAGCACCTAAGCAGTGACAGGAGAGGTGCTCTTGGACCCCCAGGGCCATGGCTGTCGAAACCCCCACAGCTCCAAAAGCTGTCCTGATATGACTGGCACTCCTCAGAGGAGACACGCTTCACTGAGTGGGAGGCAGAAGTGGGAGGGAGGCAGGGGTTGGGGAGGACAAGGAGAGGAAGGTGGAGCAAGATGGAAGAGGAGAATGTGGGGTGCCTCACTGGCCTCACACAACCCAGATTGGGTCAGCAGTCACAGCTTCACTGTCCCCAGGTGTTCTTCTACCCAGTGGCTTTCTCCTCCTGTGGGTGGCTGTCACCACCAACTGACCCCCTACCTGATGCTGCCTCCTCCTCAGCCCCTCCCCTTTGCCCCCATCACCTACCCCTGGCCCCACCACAGTGGTTTGTACGCAGGGAATCACTGTTAATCTCCACAAATAAAGAGACACGTTTGGAAGGAACGGAGGGACAGAAGGTAGAGAAAAATGATAGAAGACAAACAGCATGATACTGTAAGGCTATAAATCTAGGCAGGGCTTCAGGAATGGTCTCTAGGATGAAATATAAATAGGGCTGGCTTGCCTTTTCTTCCTGTTTCAGTCCCTCAGACCCTGACCTCACAAAACGCCCTAAGGGCATTTGGCCTGACAGGGGGTACTGAGGGGAGCTCAGGGGTAATGGGGTGGGTAATCTAAAAGGCTCTAAGTCAGTGGTTCTCAACCTTTTTAATGCCGCAACCCTTTAATACAGTTCCTCATGTTGTGGTGACCCCAACCACAAAATTATTTTCGTTGCTACTTCATAACTGTAATTTTGCTACTGTTATGAATCATAATGTAAATATCTGTGTTTTCCGATGGTCTTAGGCTCTACAGCAGCAGTTCTCAACCTGTGGGTCGCGACAGTAGCAAAATTACAGTTATGAAGTAGCAACGAAAATAATTTTATGGGTGGGGGTCACCACAACATGAGGAACTGTATTAAAGGGTCGCGGCATTAAAATGGTTGAGAACCACTGCTAAGGGAAGGGAAGAGATGTGGAGAAAGGAAAAAAGAAACCCATGATGGAGAAAAAGGAGACAGTAAAGGGAGGGAAAGAGAGAAGAGTGGAGAGAGAGAAGGTGAACTGAGGAAGAGGAGACAGGAGAAAGTGAGAACAGGTGTGGGAGGCAAACATGACAGCCACAAAAATGAGAGGAGGCTCCATTTACTGAGCACAGGGAGGTGCTCAGCCCCCCTAAGCACCCCACATGCTGACATCCCAGGTTATCCACCACAAGCCCATGAGGTACATGTTGCCATTAGCCCTGTTTTACAGAGGAGAAGACTGAGGTTCCGAGAAATTAAGAAACCTGGCCAAAGGGACACAGCTAAGTAGCTAAGCTGGGATCTAAACCCAGGTTTGTCTACTGCCCCGGAGTGATGGGAGAGAGGGTGACAGAGGAAGGGAGGAGGTCCAGGAGTGAGGGAACAGGGAGAGTGGAGGGCAGGGGAACACACAGGGGCTCCAAGAGCAGGGCCAGGGTAGGGCTTACAGGGCAGGTGGCTCTGATAGACGCGGTCCACTTCGTCAGCAAGAGCAGCCAGCTCACAGGCCCTCAGTGCCCAGATGAGGGACTCCACCCAGCCACTGCGCCGCTGAAGGCTGTTGAAGAGATCCCAAATGGTGTTCCGGTTCCCCTTGAGATTGAGGTGGGCCCGCAGTAGGTCCTGGAAGACACAGCCGTGGCTCTGCTCAAGCCAGGTGGCCCTGGCCCTTTTCCCACTCCAGAGGGGACAGCTGCAGAGAGGGGCAGAGCCCCTCAACCACAAGAGGGAGGCAGCCATCTGACACTGGGTCAGAGCACAGGGCAAAGTTAGAGTTTGAGTTCAAGTTTAAAGGCAGCTATCAGGAAAGAGGCTCGTACTGTGTCCTGGGTTCTCTAGCTCAGGGCTTTGCATGAATTATCTTATTTAATGCAATTATTCCTACTCTGCTGATGAGGAAGCTGAGGCTTTGCAGAAGTAAGGCAGCAAAGATCCTTCAGCATCGAGGCAGGATCTGAACCCAGTGAGTCTGATGCCAAAGCCTGGGGTTTGTTTATACAGCCTCCACGGCAAAAGGGTTTAGATTAACAAAGGAGAGAAAGGTGTATAGGAAACTGCAGATGAAGAAGGGCATAACAGAAAAGAGAGGAGGCCAATAATAAGGACCAGGGAAGAGGAGGGACTGGGGAGATTCAGAGATGAAGCAGCAGCTGCAGAGCTTTAAACCCACCTGAATTCCCACATAAAAACAAGCAACCAGATAGCAGAAACAAAAACCCACAGTTGTTGCTCAGTGGTTTGAGCATTGACCTATGAACCAGGAGGTCATGGTTCAGTTCCAGGTCAGGGCACATGCCTTGGGTTGTGGGCTCAATCCCCAGTAGGGGGCGTACAGGAGGCAGCCAATCAATAATTCTCTCTCATCATTGATGTTTCTATCTCTCCCTCTCCCTCTCCCTTTGTCCCTAAAATCAATAAAAATATCTTTTAAAAATATATATATTTTTATTGATTTCAGAGAGCAAGGGAGAGGGAGAGATAGAAACATCAATGATGAGAGAGAATCATTCATAGTCTGCCTCCAGCATGCTCCACACTGGGGATAGAGCCCTCAACCCCGGCATGTGCCCTGACTGGAATCAAACCTGTGACCTCCTGGTTCATAGGTTGATGCTCAACTGCTGAGCCATGCCAGCCAGGCAATAAAAATATCTTTTAAAAAAAGAAAAAAGAAAAAGATGGTTCTGATAAAAGTTTGTGTGGGGCCCTGGCCAGGTTTGGCTCAGTGGATAGGCCTGTGGACCGAAGGATCCCGGATTCGATTCTGATCAAGAGCACATGCCTGGGTTGCAGGCTCAATCCCCACTAGGGTGCGTGAGGAGGTGGCCAATTCATGATTCTCTCTCACTGATGATGTTTCTATCTTTCCCCTTCTCACTCTCTGAAATCAACAAAAATATTTTTTTTTAAAAAAAGAAGTATGTGTCTATCATTCAAAAAAACACACAACACGTTTGTGTGGGGCCCAGAACACAGAAATTTCAGGCAGCACTGCCATATTGTTGAGCACTGCACCAAAACAACACCAGAGGGAGCCCAGGGAAGTTGGAAAGGCCACCCTGAACCACACTTCATTCTGAAAGTTAGAAAAGAGGCAAGGACAGGAAGTGGGTTAGACAACAAGGAAGGAAGGAGTTGGCTCTGGCTTGGGTGAGGCTCCGAATTCCGCAGCCCTGCCCCCAGTCTGACTGCTGCCATGCCCTGGCTCACCTGGTCACTGGTTGTGAGGCAAGACAAGTAAGGCAGAATCTCCAGAACAGGAATATGGTGAAAGTTGCGGTAATTGCGGCGGATATACTCAAAAGTCTTCTCCTCGGCAAACGTCATCACTCTCCAGCTCTGCAGGACGAGGGCTCTAACTCAGTGGGACTGAGAGAGAGGGAAAAAGACTGGAAGAAAACAGACCATACATGACAGCAGGAGTGGAAGTGGGGTTGGACAAAAGGCAATTCTTTCTTTCTCAACTCTGGAATTCTGGCCTTTTCCCTTTAACGATCCTATTTTATTGTTACCTGAGTCTCAGAGGCCCTCAAGGAATTTGCTTAAAAACAAATTGATGATCACAAACATCAGATCCAGAAGATAGAGGGTCCATCTCTGCCGTGCAAGTTGGTCAGTGTTGGGAAGGGTCTGGCTCCTCGCCATTGTCCCCAAGTCTGTGTGTGCCCCTAGCTGCTGACAGCAGGAGGGCTCCAACTAGATGTGCTGCTTCTTTGAAGTACACTGAGAAAAAATGAAGCAGCAGCCCAACATGATAATAATTTGACCCATCCTACTTGAAAGGTAAAGAAAATTAAGTATTAAGAAAAGAAGGGGGCTTGCTAGTTAGTGGAAGAGCAAAGGATGAGGTTCTTTCCAGAACATTATTGCAGGCCTACCATTTAAAGCTTGCTACATACATGTTCTGAGGGTAGGAGGCTGAGTTCCACTTCCCTGAACTCACTGTTGACCTGGGGCAAGTTACCAGTCTTTTCCAGGCCTATCCTCACCCCTAAAATGGCTCAAAGAGCTTGTTCTGATAATACAGTAGTTCTGCCTTGTAAGCTTGAAATTTACAAGGGTCTCAAATACAAGCAATTACTGCCAGTCCCTTATATAGCACTTAATACAATTTGCAATTATAGATGCATTTGTTCATTTCTTATTTGCCTCCCCCTGGGGAGAAATGCAGGGAATGCATTTCTCTACCATCATCCAATTTATATTTTATTTTGTGGGACAGATAACAAATCAGTAAGCGTACATATAAATAAGAATCCCGGGTGGTAATAAAGGTTACAAAGAAAATAAAGCAGGGTAATGAGACAGAGCCGATGCAGAAGGGTATGCTGCTTGAACTGGGATGGTCTGAGAAGCCTTTCTGAATTAGCCACATTTGAGCTGAGCTCCTTCCTGGCTGTGAGAGTGGTGTTTCTGACCGAGGGCACAGCAAGTGAGAAGTCCTAAAGTGGGAACGAGCTTGGCATGTTTGAAGAAGAGAAAGCAGGTCCAGGTAGTCCAGGTTTAGAAAGCTAGGGGAGGGGCAGAGATCAAGGTCAAGGAGGGCCGCTTATATATAGCGTTATAGGAAAAATGTTGGGTTTTATTTGGAGTGAAACAGGGAGCCATTGGAGGGTTCTGAGCAGGGAAGGGAGAGGACTTGATTTATGTTAAAGACCTCTCTGGCGGTTGTGAGGACCTTGGACTGTGGAGAGGCCAGATGGAAGCAAGGAGACAAGTCACAAGACCATAGCAGGGGACAAACAGATGATGGGTATAGCTAGGATGGTAACCATGGAGGTGACAAGAGATGGCTGGATTCCTGGTGTTTTGTGGACTTGGGAGGTGAGAGAGAGAGAAGAATCAAGGATGACTTCTTAGGCACTGGGTGTATGGATGGTGCATTAAGCCAACCAGGGAATTCAGGGATAGGAGCAGTGTCAGGGGTTTCCCAAGCTCCATTTTGAACAAGTGAAGCTTGAGATCCTATTGGATGTCCAGATGGGTTTTCAGGGAGGAAAGGGGCCGGGGAGAAGGCCAGGCTTGAGTGAAACCAGTAGGAGACAGTGCTGTAGAGCAGAGTGTACAAAAGCTGCTGAGGCCACCAGTCTCTTACACAGGAAACAGGACAGCAGTCCAGTCTATGGGCCTCACCACCTCACATTGCATGACTTGCTTTGCCAACCGGGTGGTACATTCCTCGTGGGGCAAGTGCTAATGAAAGAGGTCAAGAGGATCATGGAGGTGGGGCAGGGGTCCTCGGAGACTTCAAGAGATGAACAAAGAACAACTCCGTGGTAGTTAATAGATCCTTTTCTCCTTCCCTCCTATGGTATCCAGAGAGGTACCAGGAGTCAGGTGATACATTCTTCTGCATTCTACCCTCAGCCCTTAAGACTCAGAGTTTGGGGGGCATGGGTTTATATGTATGGTTCCACTAAAAAGAAATGAAGTCCAAATATACTGACAGCTGTCAGAGGGGCAGGGGTTGTGGGGCTGGGTGAAAAAGGTGAAGGGATTAAGCAAAACAAAGAAAAAAGCAAATAAAACCCTACCTCATAGACACAGACAACAAAGACTATGGTGATTACCAGAGGGAAGTGGGGAGAGAGGGGCTGGGGAGAGGGGTGGCGAGGGGAGATAGAAGAGGGTATGGGGGGCAGGATAAATGGTGATGGAAGGAGACTTGACTTGGGTGGTGACCACACAATACAACACAGATGATGTATCATAGTATTATGCACCTGAAACCTATATAGTTTTATTCATCAATATCACCCCAATAAATTCAATAAAAAAGAAAAAAATAAAGGTTTATGTAACAATGCCAGAATAATTTTTAAACATTAAGAAGACTAATATTGGCCCTAGCTGGTTTGGCTCAGTGGCTAGAGCCTCCGCCTGCAGACTGAAGGGTCCTGGGTTGGATTCCGGTCAAGGGCACATGCAGAAGTTGCAGGCTCCATCCTCAGTAGGGGGCGTGCAGGAGGCAGCCAATCAATGATTCTCATCATTCATGTTTCTTACTATCTCCCTCTCCCTTCCTCTCTGAAATCAATAAAAATATATATATTTTTAAAAAGACTAATATTGAAGCAAGAACAGAGACCAAAGACATTGGGAAAAATAAAAAATAAAAAGCACCTCACAGCCCTGGCTGGTTTGGCTCAGTGGATAGAACGTCAGCCTGCGGACTCAGGGGTCCCGGGTTCGATTCCCATCAACGGCGTGTGCCTTGGTTGCGGGCACATCCCCAGTAGAGAGTGTGCAGGAGGCAGCTGACTGGTGTTTCTCTCTCATCGATGTTTCTAACTCCCTCTCCCTCTCTCTTCCTCTCTGTAAAAAATCAATAAAATATATTAATAAAAAAATAGTACAGATAAGAGAACTGTACAAAAATCAGACATTCATGATAAAAGTGTCACTAAATAGTGATTAAATTGTTTAGAAGACATTATTCATAAAACTAGCTCTCTATGAGAAAATATTAGATCCTAATTTTACACAATGGATAACAGAAAACTCCAAATAAATTAAAGTCCTAAATATAAAGGGTAAATCATAAAGAAAAGAGTAAGTATAGAAAAACATTTTTTAAAGACCTTCTAACAAAATATTTGAAATCTTAAGCATGGCTCTGTGTTCATTCCCAAATATTCCAAATAAAAAAATTAAGCAAATAAAAAAAAAGAAACAAAGTCCATATTTGTTCACATTTATTGAGGACCCACTACAGGCAGGCATATCCTAAATTGCTTTCATTTAATCTTTGCCACAATGCCATGTAAGAAATGATGTCAAATTGCACATTTGACTAGTGGCCCTGACAGATTTGAACCTAGGACTTACTGCCTCACTGCAGTTCACCATACACCTTGCAGGAATAGAGGCCCTGCAGCAAGTGAGACTCATAGTCCCCGGCTTCAATTTCAGGGAGGGGCCAAGGTCACTGCCAGAGTGTGTGTGTGTATTGGGGGGGGGGGGGGGAAGAAGGGCGCATGTCGCTAGGTGAGGTGTGCCTGGGAGGATGCAACATTTAGTCCCTTGTGAGAAACGCAGCACGGTTCTCAGGTCGCTGACACTCCTTCCAGATGTTTTTGAGGCTCCATTGCATCTACACGGAGAAGTTTGTTTTTGGGGTGTTTTGTCTTGTGGGGTTTTTGTTTTTTCTCCTCAATGTTTTCCTGGTACGTCTTTACGGCTTCAGAAAAGATGGGCGGCGGAGTGTTCCGCACCCACGCTGGGAGGAGCGTGTCCGACCCCACTGCCCTAGGGCTCTGAGTGCGCTGCAGAAATAGCTCCTCGCGCGGAGGGGTGAGGCCGCCCAGCCTCGGCTCAGATCCCTAGATTCCTGGGCCAGACCCAAGTTCACGGGGGGCGGGGAGGCTTGCTCTTCTGAGTAGGTGTCACCACCGAAAACTGTCAAGTCTTAGAGGAGGGCCGTAACTCTCGAGGTCGGTAGGCTCCGCCCGGGGGTCACCCTGAGCCTGCGGGCGACTGGAGCTCAGCAGCCGGAGCCGTCTCCTTCCGGCCCAAACTCCCCGCAAGCCCAGCGCCACGCACCTCCCGACCCCACCCCCACTCCCGCCCGGTGCTGGAGGCGGAGCGTGGAGCCCCCGCTGCCCCGAACCCCGTACTCTGTCCCCGACCCCGACCCCGCGCGCCCCAGACCCTGTGCGACCCGGCGGCCTCCGAGTCCAACTCGGCCACTGCCTCCGCGGGAAACCTCTCCGAAAGGCGCCCGTGCGAGCTGATCCCAAAGGATCTTACCTGGGGTAGCCACCACCCGGCGACCTGCCGACAGCCGCGGACCACCGCCGCCGCCACCGCCACCTACAGCCGGAACTCTCCCCGCGGAAGGGAAGGCGGGGCCAGGGCCGCCGGGCCACTGGCCGGACGGCAGGGGCGGGACTTCGCCCGGGCTCCCGGGGGCAGCTTGGCGGCTGCAGCGGGCGCTAGGCCTAGGTTTGGGGGCTTGGATCCGCTGGACCCGCGCTCCGGACCAACCGAGGTTCTTGCTGGGGCTCTAAGGAGCAGATCATTTCCTTTCCTTGTCCTTCTCGAGCACCTTTCAGGGGAAGTCCAGGGTCTGGCTAGAAACCAAGTGGGCGGCCCACCTCCTGGTCCGAGGCCAGTTCGGTTCCCACGCTTCCTACGCGAAGCCACCCCTCTTCCCGTGGAGTAAATTAAGAGGTGAAGGGATTTAGTTCGTTCGCTCTTGGACGCCCGGGGCCTGGCACACAGTTAGTGCTCAGTTAAGTGTTCGGTGACTCGCAAAGTTTACATGGATGCGAGAGCTCAGCCAGGAAACAGCGCATGCCGAGCCCGAGGAGCAGATTCCTGACGCAGGGCATGAGCACCAAGGTTGGCTCGCCTGGCACCCTGGGTGTGAGAAAGGTTTCTTGGTCCCCGTGGGTACCTCCCTTGCAGTGCTTGCCAACTGCCTTGTCCTTCCTCTAATGGGGCAGAGGACACTTGCTTGGGCAGAAGCCAGCACTTTGAGCGCCTACTGTGTTCCAGGACAGGCTTCAAGTCCATATCTTAGAGCCCATTAAATCTTTCGCAATAACGAGATAGAATGGTGTGGGGGAGTTTTCTGTTTTAAAAAGAAATTTAAAGATTGGGGCCGTTCTTACTAAAGTTTATAAACATAAGCCAACCCTGCGGGAAGGCAGGGGAGGCTGAGGGGGGGGGGGCAGCTGTAAGAGATCAACCGAAGGACTTGTACGCATGCATATAAGCATAACCAATGGATACAAGACACTGGCGGGGGGGGGGGGGGCGGGGGCAGGTAAAGGCATGTACGGGGGGGGGGGTAGGGGAGGCCAGGGGGGAGGTCAGTGGGGAAAAACAAAAAAGGAGACATATGTACTACTATTTGTAATACTTCAAACAATAAAAAACAATAAAAAAATATAAAAAAATGAAGTGGAGAACCTAGGAGCCAAAAAAACAAAAAACATAAGCCAACCCTATCACTCAGCAACCACTCCTGGGTATGCATCCACCTAGAAACATACACAATAGATAATGTTCATAGTGGCTTTAAAAAAAAAAAAGTATATCTTTTCATTGATTTCAGAGAGGAAGGGAGAGGGAGATAGAAACATCAGTGATGAGAGAGAATCATTTATTGGCTCCCTCCTTACGCCACACACTGAGGATGGAGCCCGCAATCCAGGTATGTGTCCTGACCAGGAATCCAACTGGGACCTCCTGGTTTGTAGGTTGAACTTCAAGCACTGAGCCACACCAGCCAGGCCATAGTGGCTTTATTTGCAATAGGCAAACTTTGGAAACAACCCAAAGATCCATCAGTAGGAGAATGGAGAGACAAACTCTGGCGTGCTCACATCATAGAATAGCATGCAACAATGAAACAGAACAAACTATTGATACACACAACATGGCTGACTCAGGATGAATGGGCACTATGGCTAACCAAGCCATGTTCTCTGTCCCCAGTCACAAGGTAAAGTTCAAAAACAGGCAAAACGCACCCACATAAACAGAAATCAGCCCACTAGGAGTGGCTCAGTTGGTGGAGCGTCATCCTGTGCACGAGGGGAGTCGGGGTGAGAGTTGCCTGGTCCATCCCCCCAGCAGGCATATGGGGAGGGCTACAAATGGATGGATGTTTCTCTCTCACATCGATGTTTCTTCCTCTAGCTCTCCCTTCCTCTCTAAGCATGTCCTCAGGTGAAAATTTAAAAAAAGAATCAAATCACTAGTTACCTCTGAGGACGCTGAGGGTAGGGTACAGGGAGCCGTCTGGTGGGAAGGACATACTGCGTATCTTGATGTGTTAGATTCATGGGCTTATCCATATGTACACTTAAGGTCTTTACACTTTATACTGCAACTTAAAAGACAGACACCTGAGGGGTTAAAAGTTTTGGCCAAGATCACATCCAAATGCATACCTGTCTCTAAAGCCAGTACTCCTAAACTGAACCGTAGGAAGATGCCTGAACACTTTTCAGGTGAGATTTTATTCTTTTACTTGGTAACTTTGTGTATATTTTACAACATTCAGCATTTACAAAATGTTAACATCACACCTAAACTCAATTAACTGTAATAAAGCCAGCTCTGCCTTGTTTAGCCAAGACAGGGTGAACGTTGGTTGGTTCCAAAATTATTCCTGCCTACTACTGACCCCAAACCCAGTGACTTCATATCTAATCTGTGCAGGCAGAGCATTAGGAGTGTGGTGACTTGCTTTCAAATGCAGTTATTACCTGTTTTTGCTGGACCTCACAGGACATTAAAAAACAAAACAAGAAAAGAAACAGCTTCCTCAAAAACACTGTGAGATACTTAGTCCATTTGGGATGTTATAACAAAAACTAGAGGCGCGGTGCATGAAATTCATGCACAGGTAGGGATCATAGGCCGGTCCGGCAATCAGGGCCATTCGGGGGCTTCCTTCCCCTGGCTGCCAGCCACCAGCTGGGGCCTTCCTTTGTTCCACGCTGCCCCCTGGTTGTCAGCGCACATCATAGTGAGTGGTCGAACTCCCAGTTGGTCCAACTTCCGAGGGACAATTTGCATATTAGCCTTTTATTATATAGGATAGCATAGCCCCAGCCAGTTTTGCTCAGTGGATAGAGCGTCTGTCTGTGTACTGAAAGGTTCCAGGTTCGATTCCGGTCAAAGGCACATGCCTGGGTTGCAGGCTCGATCCCCAGTGGGGGTAGGCATGCAGGAGGCAGCTGATCAATGATTCTCTCTCATCATTGATGTTTTTATCTCTCTCCCTCCCTCTCCCTTCCTCTCTGAAATCAATAAAAAATATATATTAAAAAATATATCATAGACTGGGTGGCTTAAACAGCAAACATTTATTTCTCAGTTCTGGAGTCTGGAAGTCCAAGATTCGGTGTCTGGTAAGGGTCTGCTTCCTGGTTCATTGGCATAGTCTTCTCACTGTGTCCTCACATAACAGAAGGAGCAAGGGGGCTTTCTGGGTTCTTCTTTAAAAGAAGAACCAGCCAGTGTGGATCGGAAGTTGAGTGTTGACCCATGAACCAGGAGGTCTCGGTTTGGTTCCTGGTCAGGCCACATGCCTGGGTTTGGTTTTGGGCTTGATCCCCAGTAGGGGATGTGCAGGAGGCAGCCGATTAATTATTCTCTCTCATCACTGGTGTTTCTATATCTATCTCCCTCTCCCTTCCTCTCTCTAAAATCATTAAATAAAAAAAACACCTTAAAAAAATTTGGCCTTAAAAAAAAAAAAAGAAGAGCAAGCACTAATTCCATTCCTGGAGGCTTCACTCTTGTGACCTAATCACATCCCAAAGACCCCACCTCCAAATCTCCAAATACTATCACATTGGGGATTAGATTTCAATATATGAATTGGGGGGAGGGGAGGACGGACAGACATAAACATTCAGTTTATAGCAGATAGCAACCATTAAGATGGCTATTATTAAAACAAACAGAAAATGGCAAGTGTTTGGGTCAAATAAAACTGGCTATTTATATTATCTTTTACTGTTGATTGCATACCACCCTATTACTTGAGTAGAATTCACTGATTATTGCCCATTTATTACTGGAAGGACGAATCCAAAGAGTGATCTATATGCTCCCCCAATGAGGGCCTTGGAACCCCCCTCCCCAGGAAAGCTCATCCCCAGGCAGGTAGCCATGTCTGCAGGCCAGTGCTCCAAGGAAGGCTGTGGCTCATGTGGCTCACATGTGATGACTCGGCAACCACCAGCTCACATTTCCTCTAGACAACCAAGTCAGGCCCAAAGATAGTGCCAGAGGGCTCCCAAAAGGGACATGTTCTCATGTCCGAGTCCCTTCAGGGAACGCTTCAAAACTGAAAAACAAAATATGATCCCTGCCTTTACAGTCTCATTTCAGGTAAGTTCCTAAACTGTTGTTCTTTAAACTTTTATATTTTCATCAGTTAGTTTTAGTACAGATGTTAGTAAAATATATGTACTCAATAAAGCTGGGGGGAAATTAATATATGCTCATATAGTTCATATAAGGGAAAACAGACATGTTGGGTGAAGAAAATAAAAATCTGTACTCAAAATGCTACCACCCAGAAGAAACTGCTAGTGATACTCTGGTGTCTTTTCTTCTAGTATTTTCTTTTCCTCTGGCTTCAGTGCCCCTTGCCTTGACAAGCACATGAGATGGCTCAAGTCATGATCTAGGATATGACAGGGTCTCTGGTATGAGCCCTATCTCAGTGGTCTCAGGAGGAGGAAGGGGCTTTGGACCATCTCAGCTCATGGGTCAATCCCTGCTGCATCCAGCTCCTCCAGAGCTGTCCAGCCCCTGTGGTCAGCATGGCCTCCTCATCAGCCACTCAGGGACTGCCATCATGCTATTCATTCCTGAGAACCACTGGCATAAGTTGCTTGGCAACAGACATTTAAATGGGGGCTGGTGGGAAACGGAAAGGAGTGCATGAGCAGGACATGCCTTTGAAGTTAGATATCAGAATCCCAGAAATTCAGGCTTCCTCCAATGCAGACTTTTCCCTGGCCACATCCCTCCATGGCCCTAGCTTCCTACCACACTGCTGGTGCCCTGCCTGCTTTCAGCCCTTCTTTGCTGTCTCTTGTCTTAGGGCCCTTCCCCCTGGATATGGAGCTCAGTGAAGAAAACAGAAACCACTCTAGGAATTTTGTGCATGGAAGAGTTTTTTTATATGATGCATAATTTACATTCCATGAAATACATCAATGTTAAATGTGCAATTTGATTAATTTTTATCCAAGTGAATACCTGTGTGACCAGCGCTTTGATCAAGATCTGGCCTATTTCCATCTCCCCAGAAAGTTCCCTTGTAATCCTTGTTTATTAATCTCCACCCCCAATCATTATTCTGATTTCATCACCAGTTTACTTTTACCTGTCCTTGAATTTAATATAAATGGATTCAGATAATATATACTATTTTGTGTCTGGCATCTTTCACTCAACATGTTTTTGACATCCATGTAAGTTGTTGCATGTGTCAGAATTTGCTTTCATGCTGAATCGTAGTCCATTATATGAATATATCACAATGTGTTTATTCATTCTATATTTTAATGAGCTATTTGGGCTTTTCCAGGTTCAGGCTATTAGGAATAAAACTGTATGCACATTCACATATATGTCTTTTCGAGGAGTTAGCACTTATTTTAAAAGTGCTGGAAAATAAGATAGGGCATGTTTAGCTTTATTAGAAGCTTTCAAACATTTCTGCAAAGTGTTTGTACCACTTTACACTCCCACCAGCAGTATATTGATTTTTAGAGAGAGAGGAAGGGAGAGGGATAGATAGAAGCATAAATGAGACTGGGACATCATCAATCAGCTGACTCCTGCATGCCCTAGTGGGGATCGAGTCCGCCACTCGGATATGTGCCCTGACCGGGAATCAAACCGTGACCTTCTGGTTCATAGGTCGACACTCAAACACTGAGCCACTCCGGCTGGGCTAATTTTTAATATAAGCAATAACACTTATTTTCGGAGAATTTGTTCTTGTTCTCTGCTGTTCCTGTCTTTGCTTTATGGGAGTGATATCTTCCTGAATCTAATTACTGAGAATAGTAATTAGAGAGCCCCACCCCAACACCCTTTTTAATTTTAACTTATTTTTTTACCACCCCTTTTTTAAAATAGTTATCTCATGTCCCCTGCATGGTTTTCCTCTGAAACCATTTTTTTTAAAATATATATTTTATTGATTTTTTACAGAGAGGAAGGGAGAGGGATAGAGAGTTAGAAACATCGATGAGAGAGAAACATCGATCAGCTGCCTCCTGCACACCTCCTACTGGGGATGTGCCCGCAACCAAGGTACATGCCCTTGACCGGAATCGAACCTGGGACCTTTCAGTCCGCAGGCCGACGCTCTATCCACTGAGCCAAACCGGTTAGGGCTGAAACCATTTTTATTGTTTTTAATTTAATTTCACTTTCCCCAGATGTCTGGTGAACTTTGCATTAAAAATGAGGCAATAAAAAGCACTGAGGAAGTTGTGTGTACATCTACTGGCTAGCTCCCTTTCGGGGGGGGGGTCCAAGTGGGGGACTCACTCATAGAAGAGCCTCTACAGACCAGAAGAGGAGGGTTTTCATACATGGGGCTTTCTGTTTCTTTAGATGAGTGTGGTGCTTAACCTGCCTGGTTCAGGCCAGTGACTCCTTGGGCTGTCTGGTAAAATCCATAGGCCAGAACAATGTGTGGTGTTTTTTTTGGGGGGGTGTTGTTTTTTTAATCCTCAATCAAGAGCTACCCTCAAAGGATGCACCTAAGGAGACAGAGGTGTTTCGGCAGACAAGAGGTAGAGACCTCCCAAGAGGCCTCTTGGGGGCATCCTTAACCATGAAGGCTCAGACACCCAGCTCAGGGCCATACAGAAAGGCATTTACCCAGAGGAACGGATAAGCATTAATTCAATTCACAGAAATGGAGGGTGTAATTGTCACTGGGTTGTCCCACATTATTAATCTTTAAACTTCCATTAACTTTCTTGTATTCTCCCCAACATACCCTCTCACACAAGGAGGTTGAACTCCTCAAGAGAAGATAGCTAAGCCTGCAGCCTAGAACCAGATAAGGAACCCAAGGACCACAACAAAGAAACCGGTTTGTGCCTTGGCCGGATGGCTGTTGGTTTGAACGTCGTCCCGTACACCACATTGACCTCTCTCTCTCTCTCTCTCTCTCTCTCTCTCTCTCTCTCTCTCTCTCTCAAAATCAATAAAAGCATATCCTTGGGTGAAGATTAAAAAAACACTGGTAAGCGCCGGAAAAATTCAAGATGGCATCTGAAACCCCTTCCCACGTAACCTTTGACAAACTTTCCTTCATGCCAGGGATGGAAACTTAACATTAAAATGATACATGCACTGTATGGCTAGGCATGTTCCAAGCATGTTTGGGAACCGTGCATGCTCCCTTGGCAATCACAGAACCCTCCACCCTTCCTTGGGAATCTCTGTCCCTGAGCCTGCCTAACTACTCCCCCCTGCCAAACCCTTTAAGACTTTCCTAGGGGAGGGAGGGAATAGAGGTGGAAGAGGGCATAGAGGAGATTAATGGTGATGATAAAAATAAAAAAAATAATAATAAAAGACTTTTCTAACTCTCCAGAATTGTGGAGAAGGGGTCTTTTGAGCACAACTCGTCCTTCTCAATTCCTTGGCCAAAGAATAAACTCTCTGATCTACTTTACAGAACAGTTTCATTTTATTGGCACAAGCAACACTGAGCAGAACCACCACGATCTTGGATCCCTGACCCACAGGGGTCAGTGACAAAATCATATAGATGGTGCTTTTAATTAAAAATGAGAAAGATAACATCATCCAGGCCCGATTTCTTGTACCCACCTGATGGCACCTTCTCTCCCTGCAGACAAGGGAAGCCCATGATTATCCTGAGGCTGCTTGGCGAGCATGGACTGAGCCCAAAAGGACCTACAGAGTCCCCCTCAATGACTGACGTATTTGTGAACTGTGGTGGAGCTGAGTCTCAGACTCCTTTTGCATTGTGATGACTGTGGGTTTGGGAAAAGAACATGGACCAAGTTCCAGGCTGCTGATCCTCACCACCCCAGCACTTGGAGCTGGTGCACTGTAGAGGACTGGCGGATGGGGATGGGAGAAAGTGGAGTCAAGGACAAGAGGGGCTGCCCTTGGTAGCAGTCTGAATAAGTCATAAGGCACCTCCAGGCACAGAATGTTGTGATTCTTCCCCTCTACCTTCTGCCCTGCCCCCTTTTCTGCCAGCTTGTCCCATCCACTTGTCCTGGGTGTGGCAGCACACCAGAGCTGGGAGCAGGCTGGGTAGGAGTTAGATGCCAAGTTTTAACAGGTTGTGTGTCTCAACATCCTTGTCCTTCCTCAATGCCCTCTCGCAAAGTCCCATTCAGTGAGGGGTCAGCGGGGCAAGGCAATACTGAATTCCTTCTCCAGACTCTGGACAAACTGGTCATTGAGGAAGAGCAGCTGACCATGGGGCAGGAAGCGGGTAAGGATGCCCTCGATTCGGTCAGCCCTCAGCAGGAGATTGGTGCCAGGGGTCAGCAGCCGGAGGTGGTCGAGGAGAAGGCGTGCCAGCAGCCGAAGTGTGTTCTCTGCCAGCAGCAGGTTCTCGTGGGCATCCAGCACCAGGGCGAAGCCTAAGGAGAGCACTCCCAGCCACACCACTGTCCGAGGCTCCCGGAAAGGGTCCCCTGCCGCCAGGCGGAAGGCCCCTCGTGGGGCCTCATGCAGGGGCACCGGCTCATCTGAGGGCTGAGGTTGCAGGTCCGTGGGAGGCCTGCCGGACGCCTGCTGCTGCAGCCGGCACATGGACTCCACCTGCCTGGGGAGAGTGGGTGGGTCACCGACTTCTGTCATCCTCCTGACCATCCTTGGAGCTGGGAGCTGCCAGTATCCCCATATCTCAGATGTAGAAACTGAGCCCCAAAGAGACTAAGTGACCTGCCGAGGGCCACAGAAGGAAGTGTGAGCTGGAACAGAAATCTAGACTCCAGCCTCCAGGCCCTGAACCATTTCACTCAGTGTGGCCAAGAAAAGGCAGATTTTGAACTGAATTCCTTGGGCTAAAAATGGGCAGTACTGAATTCCTTCTCCAGACTCTGGACAAACTGGGGGGAAAAATCCTGACGCACCTGCTTCCTCAACATAAAGAAAAGCAACCAATGAGAAGTGGTGTAAAAGCCACGTCCAACGTGGCTGTCCAAACTCTCCACCCACTTCCCCTCCTGCAACCCTCTCCAAATAAAAAAGAAAGACCTTTCTCTTGGCCATCCAGGCTTTTGAAGGCACTCTCTCATTTCTCCTGAACTGCCCTCCAATTTGGGCCATGCACAGGCTGGTCTTAAAGCAATGTTTTGTTTTCTGTGCCACAGAAGGAGGCAGAGGTCCAGAGGAACCAGAGGATGGATGGCAGAGGTCTGACACCAGGTTGTCTCAGAGTGTTAATCCTCCTCCCAGAATGCACAGAGACCAGATTTTAGCACCCACTGACTCAGTCTGGGATGGGCACTGCAACTGGAACAGTGTTTCCCAAACTGTACTCTAGATCCCAGGCTTTTGGAAGGCTCTGAGCATAAGGACTTCCTTTGTCCCATATTCTCTCTCCTACTTAGAGATGTACAAAGCCTACAGGCACACTAACGGCCCTGAGGATTCTTGCACTGCAAAGCATGTCTAATCTATACCGGTGTTGGCTGTCTAATGCCCACCTCCATTGCTTTCTAGCTGCATAACCTTGTGTAGGGTAAGTTCCTTAAACTCTCTCTACTTCAGTTGACTCAAATGTAAGGTGGGGATAATAACTGTACCTATGAGTTCATATACATGAAATGCTCAGAACATAAATGCTTAGCACATATTTCAGGTTCAATAAATCTTAACTATAACAATAATAAAGGCATTCATATTTTCTTTAACCCTTTTTCACATAACACTTGTGAACAACTATAAAAGACTCTTTGGAAAATGCTACTCTAAAACTTCCTCTCTGATTCTTAATCCCCGTTTCTTGTGCTCCCCTGAAAACCTATCACAATTAGGCATGTATTCAATGAAGTTGTGGGGCTGATACCATTGTAATTAATCCAGTTATTAATTAGCAGGAAAGGAGCAGGGAGATGGCCAAATGGTAAGAGCATGCCATTTGTGCAGCTTTGCCAGGAAGCTGTAAAGCCACCGGTCTATTCCCGGCAGATCTCTGGGGGAAGAGTCTGTACAGGGGAGGAATAGAGCATGCCCAGTAAAGTATAGGTGACATAAAGTCCAGTCTGTCAGTTACAGCTGGGAACAATTCATTGGTCAGAGTAGGTGTGGCCACTGCAAGCACAGGAAGATTTAAGATACTTAGCTCCTGCCCTAGCTGGTTTGGCTCAGTGGATAGAGCATCGGCCTGTGGACTGAAGGCTCCCAGGTTCGATTCTGGGCAAGGGCACATGCCTGGGTTGCAGGCTCGACCCCAGTAGGGAGTGTGCAGGAGGCAGCCGATCAATGATTCTCTCTCATCACTGATGTTTTTATCTCTCTCCCTCTCCCTCTCTGAAATCAATAAAATAAATAAATAAATAAATAAATAAATATACATACACACACACACACACACACACACACACACACACACATATATATATATATATATGATACTTAGCTCCTAAACAAAGGAGTTGCCTCTCTTGCCTCTCAGTTCGCTCAGGACTCTTGGGACTCTTGTTGCAAGGGATATGCTCTCTTGGCTCCCCTGCATTTGCCCACATGGTTCACAGCCATGTGGACCCCACCCACAATGGACTAATGGACTGTAACTAGCCTAATGCTGTGCCAGACCCAGCTCCACCATGGAACGGAAACTCTGGACACTGCCCTTGCTTCTAGCTCTGCTGAATCCCCACCTGCCTCTCTTCCCAGACTGGATGAAGGGAAATGGGATCTTGGGAATGCAGGGATGTAATTCCACGTAAATGAAAATTACTCATTCTCCTGGGCGAGCCTCAGAAAATTATTTTTGTCAAGAGATCCTAAGGACCCGTCCCCCAGCACCCAGTGAGGAAAGGGATCCCCCACTTCCACCAGGATAGTGGACACCCCACTTCCACCAATAACAGAGCTATACTAGGTTGTACGATTACCTGGCCACAGCCAAAATCTGCTCCTTGCAGAGGAGCCTGTCCCTCTCAGCACCGTGTGGTCGTGGGTCATCAGGTGAATTCTCGGCACCGAAGACGCAGGAGTAGAGCACTCGGCAAAGGCCCGAGTCCTCTGCCTGTGGGGCCCTCAAGGTGTGGATGAGGAAAGCGTGGACCATGGCTCCAGGGTGGGTGCTACAGGGAAGCCAAACACCTCAGTGAGATGAGTGTGAAACCCCCGACAGGGGAGGCAACCACAGAAAGGGTCTGGCCTAGCAAGGTCTGGAAGTATGTATAGAGGCTGGTGTGGCTGGTCACTGGTCCTCCTCAGCCATCCAAGACACAGCCCCAGCCTCTAAGTAACAGTCTGGTGGTGAAGAAATCTGACAATCTCAAATTCAGTTCTACAAAATAACTGGCCAGGAATCTGCAAAAGTGTCAAAGTCATCAGAGTCAAGAGAAGCTGGAGAGCTGCTCCAGACTGAAAGAGACTAAAGAGAATAAAGAGAAGGCAAAGTATGTTCCTGGATGGGATCCTGAGCCAAGAAAAAGGTAGTTTCAATAAAGGGCACTATTAGGACAACTTAAAGCATTTAAATATAGACTATATGTTAGATAATAGTTTTGATCAGTATCTCCTGATTTTGAACATTGGGTAATGTCCTTCTTTTTAGAGAATACACACTTATACTGGGCCGGTATGGCCGGTATGCCTCAGTGACTGAGCATGGATCAGGAGATCATGGTTGGATTCCTGGTCAGGGCACATGCCCAGGGTTGCAGGCCAGATTTCTAGTAGGGGGGTGTGCAGGAGACAGCCAATCAATGATTCTCTCTCATCACTGATGTTTTTAACTCTCCCTTCCTCTCTGAAATCAATAAGAATATGTTAAAAAGGAAAATACACACTGATATATCTCTAAACATAGAGGTAAAGGGGCATCACATCTGTAACTAACTTAATTATCACGGAAGATACAGGAGTTCTTTATTTTTTTTTATTTTTTAATCCTCACCCGAGTATATTTTTCCATTGCTTTTCAGGAAAAGTGAAAAGGAGGAAGGGAGGGGGAGGGGGACAGAGGGGAGAGAGATAAAACTTTGATGTGAGAGAGAAACATCAATTGGTTGCCTTCTCATGAGCCCTAGGGGGTGTGGGGGGGCACAGAACCTGCACCAGGTACGTGCCCTGGCCCTGAATGGAACCTGCGACCCTCCCATGGGCGGGTCCACACCACGGGCGGCTGAGTCACACCAGCCAGGGCACAGGAGTGCTTTATTTAAAAATTCTTAAAATTTGAGGTTATTTCAAAATAAAGACTAAATAATAATGATGATGATGATCATGGTCATGATGGTGTCTGACTGGCTCAATAGCCAGCCTGGGTTCAAAGGCAGTGGATACACAGTATACAGATATTTGTAGATAAGTAGACCATCGATTTATTTTTCTTATTCTTAAGATATGTTTATTATTTATTTGTTTTGTTTTAAGAGAGAGGAAGGAGGAGAGAGAGAAAAAAAAACATCCATGGGCTGCCTCCTGCATGCCCCTGCTGGGGATGGAGCCCACACCCCAGGCATGTGCCCTGACCGAAAACCAACCCGTGACCTCCTGGTTCATGGGTCAAAGCTCAACCACTGAGCAACACTGGTTGGGCAAGATCTTAAATTGGTCAAACAGGAAGAAGGTTCGCAAAGGCGCTCTCAGAACCGGAGCCCGCTGACCTGCTGCTGACCTCCATTGACCTTCTAACCAGAAGAAGAACGCGTCATCAATCCTCGCCATGTCGTTTCCCCCATAGAGAAAAGGTAGCAGCAAAGACCCTTTACGTCACTGCCTCGCGCAACCCTGCAGCACAGTGCATTTTGGGGGTTGTAGTTCCTTGCTCCAGTCGGCAAGGGCTAAGCGGGGGTGTCCTCTCGTGAGTATGCTACCCCTTCAGCCCCCTGCCGCTGTCCTCAAGGCATTGCACTTACCCTTCTTTCTGCTGCCGCAGTCTTCTAACAGGCCGCTTCGCTGGCGGGGGAGCAATGGCGGCTGCGAGGCCGGTAGGCGCCTGCGCACACGAGTCGTGGGCGCGTGCACGAGGGTGACGGGCGTAGGGTGCGGTGCTCCCTACGCCAGGCGGGGGCGTTCCAGGCGTTCCCACTTCTGGACATCCGGCGCGGGTGACCTTCCTAATCCCACGTAAGATTCCGAGCTCCGAGCTCCCGGCGTTGCCCACGCCCGTCACTCCTGGACGAGCTATGCAGGGTTCGTCCACTGGCTCCGGTGGCCACGAGGGGGCGCAGCGACCCGTGCTGTGGACCTTGAGGAAGAGGCTGGGTGGCCGAGTCATCGCCAGAAGGCGGGGTTCACAATCCCATGGTCTCTGCCAGCCCTGTGAGGCTGGCGGGACCTGAACGTGGAGCCCGAGTTCTCAAATAGACCAATATGCGTGGGAATCACTGGGATGTCAGATAAAATGCCGATCAGTGGTTTGAGCGTGGACCTATGAACCAGGAGGTCATGGTTCGATTCCCCGTTGGGGTGGGATGCAGCTGGATCTCCAATGTGGGGCTTGCAGGAAGCAGCCAGTCAATGATTCTCTTATCATTGATGTTTCTATCTCTCCCTTCTCTGAAATCAATAAAAAACAAATTTTTAAAAATGCAGATTCCTGGAAATTATGACTAGGGGGAAATATGCATATTTGTGAGGTTTAGGGTGTGATTTTGGCTTGTGGTTCCTGCAGTGGGTTAAAACTAGGGCTCTGTTTGGAGTAGAATGATTCAAATTCTGGTCCCAGCTGTGTCGCCAGCTGTGTGTCCCTGGCAGGTCAGTCACTTCGTTGGGCCCCAGTGAAGTCCATAGGATTTAGTAGGCTGACCAGTCTTCCTTTCACACTCCCACCTCTAACAAGCTCCCTCCTTGTCATCAAAGGCATAGTGAAGAGGCTTATACCTTAAACTTGAAAGGAACACAACCCACTGCCAGCTTCCAGAGCCCTGCATGGAGTAAAAGCCCCAATGGGGGCTTGGCGGAGAGGTGTTTGGGGCCCCACAAGGTGTCTTCAGGCTCAGTGCCAGCCTGGGGTACTCTTCCCCACACAAATACACACTCCTTTTCTTTACCTCTTGGCATGTGAACTGCTGGTGCCTCCCCAGATGTGTCCCAGTGTTCTATTTCTCAAAACCAACACACACCCCTCACCCCCCACGCTGGCTGTTCCCTCAGCCTGGAAGGCTCTTTCCTCTCCGTTTTATCCTTCAGCATGTGCTCAGACCAAAACTTAGGGAAGCCTTCCTGTCCAAACAACCCATTAACCTTCAGGTGTCCCTTTTGCACCCAGGGTCAGCCTATGGTAGTGATGTCTCTGATGGGGATCCAGCCTGACTATGGCACTCAGCTAGGGCCATGCACAAGGAAGGCCTGGAGCCAACCCAAACACAGTCCTTGACAACTGAAAAAACGAAGGACAGGGCGCCAGGGCCCTCCAAGGGCATGCACTCTGGGCCCTTCTGGCCATAGGCCTGGGCAGGGGCCGCTGAAGGGAGTCTAGAGGGGTGAGCAGGGCATGTGGGCATTTTGACCACAAGTACAACACACAAACTTATTTGTGGATGAAGGGGCAGGCCCAGTGGGTGTGGGGCCTCAGCCATAAGGCTGGGGTGATGTTGGCTCAGTTCCTGATCCCAAGTCCCTATCACTCTCAGCCAGGACTCATGTCTGCCAGCTGATTACAGCAGAGAGCTGGCAAAGGGCTCTGGTCACTGGGGGCCACCAGACATCTGGAATACAGTATATGGGCCTCTGTCTACTCCTCACAGTCCAAGTCCCAGGCCACTGGGGGGCCGGCCTGTGTGAGGTGCATGGAGGAAACCACAGGGAGAAGCTGGTCTGAACCACTATGCTGAAGTCAGTGGGGGACCCAGATGAGGTGGTGTCCAGATAAGTGGGGCAATCTCAGGTGCATTCCTGACTTTTTACCCCTCAGCCAGCTTATGCCCCTGAGATCAAAAGCCATGTGCTCCCTGGCCAGTGTGGCTCAGCTGGTTGGAGTGTCATCCCATATACCAAAAGGTGGCATGTTTGATTCATGGTCAGGGCACATACCCAGGTTGAGAGTTTGATCCCTGGTCAGGGCAAGTGCGGGAGGCAACCAATGGATGTGGCAATGTTTCTCTTTCTTTCCTTCCCTCCTCCTTGTATCCCTCCCTCCTCCCTTCCTTTCTCTAAAATCAATTAAAAACAAACAAACAAAAAATAGCCACAGGGGCATGACTCCTTAAAAAAAAAAAAAGCCGCCCAGCTGGTGTGGCTCAGTGATTGAGCATCTACCCATGAACCAAGAGGTGACTGGTTCCATTCCTGAACAGGGCACATGCCTGGGTTGCAGGCTCCATCTCTAGTAGGGGGCGTTTAGGAGGCAGCTGATTGATGATATTTCTCTCTCATCAATCTTTCTGTCTCTCTATCCCTCCCCCTTCCTCTCTTTAAAAAAATCAATAAAAACATATCTATATATATAAAAGCCTAAGTGACCATTACCACTGAACAACCAGAACCTCCGGTCGACCAGTCGCTATGATGTGCACTGACCACCAGGGGCAGACGCTCAATGCAGGAGCTGCCCTCTGGTGGTCAGTGCGCTCCCACAGGGGGAGCACTGCTCAGCCAAAAGCCAGGCTCACAGCTGGCTAGTGCAGCTACGACAGTGGGAGCCTCTCCCTACTCCATGGCAGTGCTACTGAGCAGTGGTGGCAGGTGCAGCGGGCCGGGATGAACACGAGTGGCACAGCGCCAGCTCAGGCTCCTCCCTGGCCGCCTGCTGCTTGGTGCACTGTTACATCCCCCAAGGGGTCCTGGATTGCGATAGGGTGCAGGCCAGGCTGAGGGACCACTCCCCTTCCCACGCATGAATCCGTGCACCGGGCCTCTAGCTTAAAAAAAAAAAAAAAGCCATGTGCACCCCCTGGCAATGGGCAAGGAGACACCTAATTGCTGGTGTGGCTCTTATATCAGCCAGGGGCAGAGCAGATGTACAATCCTTAGTTCATCCTAGCTTGATGCCTATGTTGGTGGCCAGAGCTGTTTCATGCCTGGGACACATTAAAAAAACACAAAACAAAAAGAGCCATGTGCTGAGGACAGTGAGGCAGGAAAGAGCCTGGGTTGCTGAGACACACAGCTTTCTTGCTAAGTGAGGAACACATACTTCAGTTTTGTTCAACTGCTGTGTGGGGCTTCTGTTACATGCAGCCTGTCTCCTCCCAAGTGAGGCAGCATGTGAAGTGGGCAGGATGAAGCTTGGTGTGCAGTAGGCACTTAGTAAATCAATAAATTTTGGCAACTTTTTTTTTAATTGATTTCAGAGAGGAAGGGAGAGGGAGAGAGAGAGAAACATCTATGATGAAAGAATCATTGATTGGCTGCCTCCTGCACGCCCCTACTGGGAATTGAGCCTGCAACTCGGGCATGTGCCCTGACAGGGAATCGAACCCAGGACCCTTCAGTCCGTAGGCCTGCACTCTATCCACTGAGCCAAACTGGCCAGGGCAAATTTTGGCAACTATTAATCCAAAGGCAGAACAGGAAAGCAGAGCTAAAGCAGGTGGGGCCTTCTGTTCTGGTGGCAGCCCAGAGTAGGGGGATGGATAGGCTGAACTTTCCAGTTCTTTGTGGGGTTATAAGACCTCTGAAGAAAAATGGAGCAGTCTGAGTGATGAGGGCAATGTGTGTGCATGTTTATGTGTGTGAGGCTTTTATAGTGATTACCCTAGAGATTGGGGTGGGGCCAGGCCCACAGTTAATATGTAGAGATGTGGGTTTGTGGGATATGCATAGATGGGTGTGTGTGTGAGAGAGACAGACAGACAAGCAAAGGAAGAAAAGTAAAATTAAATAAAGCACAACAAAAAAATTAAAGGAGGCCCTCGCCAGATTGGCTCAGTGGATAGAGCATCAGCCTGTGGACTCAAGGGTCCCGGGTTCGATTCCGGTCAAGGGCATGTACCTTGGTTGCAGGCACATCCCCAGTAGGGGGTGTGCAGGAGGCAACTGAATCGATGTTTCTCTCTCATCGATGTTTCTAACTCTCTATCCCTCTCCCTTCCTCTCTGTAAAAAATCAATAAAATATATATATATAAAAAACATTAAAGGAGCCTGAAGGAAGCAGACAGATGGCTGGATTTGAGGCCTGTCCCACCTGCCTAAATGTGACCGGGGGGGGGGGGGGGGGCAGAGGGCGCGTGCACACCTTCCTGTCATTTCCCCTCCTCTCCCTCTGGCTGTGGGCAGAGGGGACTATAGCCTCACTCCCCAGCCCTGCTCTTCTCAGTGGTCTTCTGAGTTTGGCGTAATGCCTACAGACCCTCACATTGGCCCCTTCCCCACATCCTGACCCTCCTCTGCTCTCTACCCAGATCTCTACCCAGGCCTGCCCCATAGTGCCCGGCAGCTGGTGTTTGCCTCTTCTGGTTCCCTTGGTGTAACCACTAGGATGCGCTTGATGACCATCATTGACTCAATTTGGAAAGCAGGTTCTATTCCCCACCTACCCAAGCACAGCAGGGTCCTGCACCACTGGTGGGCAGCCTGGCTTGGGAAGTTCTGCTGCTTCTCCCAGGCATTAGGACCAAGCCCCAGGTCCCACTTACACATCTCCAGACACAGGACAGCACTATTGGTTGTTGACAGCTGGAAACCCTTATCAATGATCTTTGTAGACCCCAAGACTTCAGGCCATACCAGTCAAGCCACCGCCTACTTCTGGACATGTGGAGAGCAATTAGGTGGAATCTGCCAGCCTCAGGCAATGGATTTTTGATTGATTTCCTGTTAAGGCTATCTAGGCATTTCTGGAAGATAAAAGCAGGAAACTAGGAGGGAGAAAGGGCCTGCTTTTTAGAGAATACAGGCCAGCTAAGACTTAGTGGATATGGTTGCCCTAGAATAAAGGGGACCAAAGTTGGGCAAGACTTCTCCTTCATTCTCCTCCCACTCCCTGAACCAGCTCAGAGATGACATTGCCCTGTGTGAGCCGCCTCCCATGGGCCATCCTGAAGGCTTCTCCTCTGTCACCACCAAAACCCCATTCACAGCCTCCTGTTACTCAGACTTGTGCAGTAGGCTTCCTGCCTTCTACATACAGTGGCTGGGTTTTTCTCCTGTAACCCATCACTCATGGGCTTTTCCATGTACAGAAAGGGGAGAAAACACCCAGGCTGTCCCCATTTTTAAAATTAAATGTTTTGGGATGCATCCTTTTACCTGTCTGATCCCCCCGTGCTCTAAGTAATAACAGCCATAGCAGACTCTTACATGGCACTGGCTGTAGGAGACCCTGTTCTGAATGTTTTGCACACACCAACTCATTTGATCTAACCCACAACGCTTTGAAGGAGGGCTTTATATTTTATTTTTTATAAATATATATATTTTTAAATATATTTTATTGATTTTTTACAGAGAGGAAGGAAGAGGGATAGAGAGTTAGAAACATCGATGAGAGAGAAACATCGATCAGCTGCCTCTTGCACACCCCCTACTGGGGATGTGCCCGCAACCAAGTTACGAGCTCTTGACCGGAATCGAACCTGGGACCTTTCAGTCCACAGGCTGACGCTCTATCCACTGAGCCAAACCGGTTTTGGCTATAAATATATTTTTATTGACTTCAGAGAGGAAGGGAGAGGGAGAGATAGAAACATCAATGATGAGAATCATTGATTGGCTGCCTTCTGCACGCCCCCTACTGGGGATTGAGCTTACAACCCGGGCATGTGCCCTGACCAGGAATCGAACCGTGACTTCGCAGTTCATAAGTTGACACTCAACCACTGAGCCAGGCTGGATGGGCAGTCGGGGTTTTATTATCTCCATTTTACAGATGAGGAAACTGATGCATAGCAAGATCAAGTAACTTTCACGACGTTACACATGTGCAGAGGCAGGTGTTCATGTCAAAACAGATTGATTTTAGTCTGCTCCTTCCCCTCCCCTTGGGTTTCCCCTCAGGGTCACCTCAGAGGCTGGCTTAGCTCCTGCCCCCAGCTCCTGGAGGCCATAAGCTTAGCACTACTTACCCCCTACACCCCAACTCTGGGAACTTCTTCCCGCCCAGATTGGTGACTTCCTTACCCAGTGCTCCCAGGCCCAACCCAGGAAGCTCCCTCCCAGCCCTCCCCTCCGTGAGCCCCAGGGCCTATGGAAGTAGTCTTGGCTGGGCCCCAGGAGGACTCGTCCAAGTGTGATTGGCCCTTTCAAACGGCCTCGTCTTGCTTCCTGCAGGGCTGAGAGCCAGGAGGCCCCACGAGGTGGCTCAGGCCCAGACACGTGAGGCCCTTTCCCCTCCCGCTGCCCCAGGCATGCTGACTCAGAGCCTGGCAGCTGCAGTTGCCACCCCTCCCAGGGGTGTGCGTGCAGTGTGGGCTGGGTGGGGCAGAGGCAGTCTCCATAGCGATGCCTGACACCCACACACATTCCTGTGGGAGCTGGGTGGGATTGCTTCTTACCTTCTGTCCCATAACCCACTGTCTTCTTTACACAATAGCCTGTGAATAACTTCACATCATCCAACATTCTCTCAGGCCTGACTCTCATGGCTGCAAAACAGCCACTTCTCCATCATTACTCAACTTCCCTCTCCTGATTGTTTCCAGATCCCACGTGGCCATGGACCTCCTTGTCTAAACACCCTTCTGCACCAACAGTTTATTGCCTCTGGAAAGTACGGTGCCTGTGTGTTCCGTTCCAGGGATAAAGACTTTTTAGAAATCACAAGTTTTCTAGATGGTTGTGAGCTGTCATTGGATGGAAACAAGCCAGTGACACACAGCCAATTAACTCCAGAGTCGCTGTAACTTTTTAAAAGACTCTGATGAGAAAAAAATCAAGGCTAACATTTCAATATAGGAGAGTCAGAAAACAGACTGGGTCGGTGATGCACCAGCCCCGCTTCTGCCATGCCATGGCTTGTAGAGTCTGCCTTGACAACAGAGCTCTTTGCTATATGCAACAATTAAATTCTCTGGTTAAGAGAGAGATTAAAAGTCATCAGTTTTTTGGTTTTTTAAAAAATATTTTTATTGATTTCAGAGAGAAAGGGAGAGGGAGAGAGAGAGAAACATCCATGAGGAGAGAGAATAATGGATCAGCTGCCTCCTGCACACCCCCTACTGGCGATCAAGCACATAACATGGGCATGTGCCCTTGATCGGGAATGGAACCCGGGACCCTTCAGTCCACAGGCTGACGCTCTAGCCACTGAGCAACACCAGCCAGGGCAAAAAGTCATCAGTTTTGATGAGAATGTGAAGCAAAAGAACTCTCAGACACTGCAGGTGGGAAATAACCCTGCAGGTGGGTATAGTAACCCTGGAGAACTGTGTGGAAAATACTACAGCTGAACATACACACTATAACCCAGCAATTCCACTCCTGGGTATATTTTCAGTACAATTGAAATAGTCCCAAATAATCCATGGAGGGCAGAATGAAAATGACCTATATTTCGATTGCAGTGGAGGTTACACAAGGGTGTGCATTTGTCAGAACTCATAGAACTGTACACTCAAAAGGGTGAATTTGACTGCATATAAATTATACCTTAATAATAATAAAAAAAAAAACTGCCTGGCCAGCATGGCTCAGTGGTTGAACATCGACCTATGTACCAGGAGGCCACAGTTTGATTCCTGGTCAGGGCACATGCCCGGGTTGCAGGCTTGGTCCCAGGGGGCATGCAGGAGGAAGCCAATCAATGGTTCTCTCTCATCATTGATGTTTCTATCTCTCTCCCTCTCCCTTCCTCTCTGAAATCAATAAAATATTTTTAAATGTATTGATTGATTTTAGAGAGAGAGGGAGAGAGAAACATCAGTATGTTGTTCCACTTATTTATGCATTCATTGGTTGATTCTTATATGTGCCCTGACCAGGGATTAAACCCACAACCTTGAAATATTGGGACGCCACTCTTACCAACTGAGCTATCCGGCTTAGTGCTATATCTTAATTTTTTAATTTAAAAGTCATAAAAGAAAAGTAGAATTAATAATTCAACTTAGGAGTATCCTATATAATAAAAGGCTAATATGCAAATTGACCCAACAGCAGAATGACCGGTTACTATGATGTGCACTGACCACTAGGGGGCAGATGCTTAACACAGGAGTTGCCCCCTGATGGTCAGTGTGCTCCCACAGGGGGAGCGCCGCTCAGCCAGAAGCCAGGCTCATGGCTGGCGAGCACAGTGGTGGTGGCAGGAGCCTCTCCCACCTCTGGTGCAGGCGGGGGTAAGGAGCGAGGGGTTCTGGACTGCGAGAACCCCAGACTGCGAAAGGGATGTCTGATTGCTGGCTAAGGCCTGATCCCCAGGATCAGGCCTAAGCCAGCAGGTGGACATCCCCTGAGGGGTCCTGGACTGCGAGAGGGTGCAGGCCGGGCTGAGGGACCCCCCACCTAGTGCACAAATCTCGTGCACCAGGCCTCTGGTATTCATATAATGGAATACTACACAGTGATGAATAAAGTACTGCTGAAGGAAACATGGATGGGTCTCAAAATTATTATGCTGAGTGAAAGAAGCCAGACACAAAAGATAAGAACTCTATGATTTCACATATATGAACAGGTGAAACTTAGTGAACTCTATGATGTCACAGCTCTAGAACAGGTGAAACTAACCTGTCAAAGCAGTCAGAATAGTGGTGACCTCAGAATTCAGATAACTGGGAGGGACCATGAAGAAACCTGGGATTGGAGACACTCCTGTACCTTGAGCTGTGTGGTGGTTCTTCAGGTCTCTGCTCTATGCTTAACATGTGTGCCCTTGAGGAAATGTTGACTATCCAACTTAACACACACACACACACACACACACACACACACACACGAAAAAAAACATTATTTTGTCCTGGCTGGTATGGGTGTGGCTAAGTTGGTTGTGTGCCGTCCCATGCATCAGAAGGTGGTGGGTTCTATTCCTGGGCAGGGCAAATGCCTGGGTTCCTGTCTGGATCCCTAGTAAAGGATGTGCAGAAAGCAGCTTTCTCTCTCACATTTATGTTTCTATCTCTCACTCCCGCTCCCTTCCCTTCTCTCTAACATCAATTAAAAAAAAACAAAAACATTATTTTAATTTTATTATTATTTTTTAGTATGAGTGTACGTTTATTAAAGCTGGGGACAGTGAAACAAGGAAGGGCTTAGCATAGAAGAAGCAACAGGAGAGCCGAGGCTGGGCTGCTTTAGCTCACTGGGAAGTCAGAGAAAAGGGAGTCTTGGGGACAGGTTCAGGGGGTTAGCCCAGGTCAAGCTGCCATTGCCCAGGCTCCCCTGTATCCCTTAGAGCTTAGGAAATGCATGCCTGGGGGGCTGGGGGGGGGGGGAGGAGAGAAGGAAGGGAATGGCACAGGCACGTTCCCCAGAGGGAGAGCGCGCTGCAAACATTACTTTTTAAAATTGCCATTGCAAGTTACCTGGAGAGCAATTCAGATGAGGCCCAGACCCTGGGCCTGCCCACTGACTTGGCTAGGCCAGGCACAGGCCAGATTCCCACTTGCGCCCAACCGCATGCATCTCTTTAACCACGTGAGCCGGCCACACATGGTTCCTTGCAGACTAGAATTCCTGCCCCACCCTGGCCCAAGCAAAACAACCTTTAAAATTGGCCAGCAGCCCAGGATTTAAACCACTTCCTTGTCTGATCCTCTTCCCTTTATGAGCATCCAGGAAGAAAGTTAAAGCTTCTCTTGCTGGAGGGTTGGGGGATTGAGCACCTCTGCTTCATTTCTTGAACTTCCCAGAGTCAGAAGGGACCCTGGCCTGATTTGGAAAGGTGAACCCCGCCCCCAGGCTCAGGCCTGCACCTTCCTCAGGGTAGATGCCAGCACCAGGGCCTTCTCTTGTGGAAGTTTTGTCTCCTGGCTTGCCCCAATCCCCTCCCTGCCCTCCTCGTCTGTTTCCCCTGCACAATGACCTGAAAACTGACCTGGTGAGCTTGAGATAATATATAAAAGTGTCTGGAGCAGACTAAGTGCCCCGTGACTGCAGTTATGACTCCGATGGTGGATTATGAGGGCAGACATGGCTGTGCATGTCAGCACCTGGCACACAGCCTGGGCTTTGTTAGACACTCAGTGCCCGTTGCTCCCTCCTCTCCTCCCCATGTGGTCTGATCCAGACTGGTGGAGTGGGGAGAGTACACTCAGAGCAGAAGCCAGGCAGCCCAGCCCCACCCCCTTGACTGCTCTGGGACCAAGGCAGGAAGTGAGGAGTGAGACAGTCCTGGATTGCTGGAATGTCTACTTTGCTTGTATCTGCTGTGTGACCTGGGGCAAGTGAGTGCCCTCTCTGGGCAACGTTGCCTTCCTCCTCTGTAAAACCAGATAGGGGGAGTCAGGAGACCATCTGAGCACTTAGGGTGGGACAGACAATTCTCAGCAGGATAATGCTCAGGGCTCACTCTTTTTCTCAGGGGTCTGCACAGCTGTTTCTCCATTTCTGGGGCAAGCCCCCTCACCCAAATAAATGTTGGCCTTTGTGGCAGCTGCCTGCTTGGTGGATAGGGGGGCATTCTGGAGTCTTCATGGCCCCACACTCTCTGAGCAGAGGCCCAGTCCCCAGGTACCTGACCACACACCTGTTGTGTCCTTGCAGGGGGATCTGGAGCAGGAGTAAAAGCCAATCCTTTAGGTATAACAAACTTGGAGGTCAAGCTGAAGACAGGGCAAGTGTCCTTTAGACTCAGACTTGGAACCTGGAGGCCCTTCTGATTGCTAGAAATAGCCTCCATTTCCCCATCTGCAAAATGGAGTGAGTAATCACCGCACCACCTACTTCAGAAGGTAGATGAACTTCCACAGAAAGTGGTAATGACTCCTGCCCTGTGTGTACTCTGTATCAGACAGCATCTTATGTGTACATTTGCAAAGGAGTCCCTGCAATCACCAACAGCTCACATTGGTGGTGGTGGCAGGGGGCGGTGAGGGGGGAGAGGGAGGGGGAGTTAACAGAGCAGTGGTATTTCCTGAGACACCAGGTTTGGGCCTGGGACTGATTCTACCACACTGGCAGTTTCCCATTTGCTGATCTTGAACTCAACATCTCCTGGGTGGTGGAAGCTCTGTAGGGCACTGGGGATACTGAGGAAATCCATTTCCCTGACAGGGCAATGGATTGGTAAGTTGGTAGGCTTCTGAGAGTGACAAATGAAATTGAGTCTTACAAGAGGAATAACAGATAAGGGAGAGCCTTTCTGAGGGTGGTGCAACAGATCCAAAGGCACGGAACTGTGAAGAGCAAGGCATGGAGCATTTGTCAGAGGGGAGCAATGAGGCTGGTGAGCAACGAGTTCTAGAGGAGCGATGGGTTTACTCTTGCCTTCTTGGTTCAGAGTTTAGGAAGGCTGCTTGAGTGGCCAGATGAGGGGAAAAGTCTCAGCAAGACTTGGGAAGACAGCATGAGGCAGCCTCCCCTGTAGTCTTCCAGCCCCAATCTGCCCATCTGCCTCTGCCCTATCCCACCATCAGCACCTGCCGTGATCTTGTCAAGGGCTCCACAGAACACAATGCTGGTTGCTCAACTTGTTCAGCGCTTTATTGAAACAAGGCCCTAACAGATGACTCATCAGGGCCTTCAAGCACAGCCCTTCCCACATCCTGAGATTAATAAGTCAGAGGTGGTTCTGTCCTTGGTTTAGCTGCTACCTCGACATTTCCTCTTGAATATTTTCCAACCTTAAAATGTAAAGATTTTGTCCAGAAAGACACATATGGCCGAAGGCTGTCAGGCACTGAAATGCTTCCACCCAGGGGTTTATGTGCAAGGCATTGTGCATCTACAGCTCTCCATCCATCCATTTGTCCATCCATCTGTTCATTCATGACAAGACAGCAGCAAGTTCTCACAAGTCAGGCCCCAGGGTTCACAGCAGTGGGGGCTGGGCTTCCAGTGAGGTTAAGGACACAGGCCTTAGCCCTCACCCAGGGGCCCCCACGTATAACATTCCTTTCCGAGGCAACAGAAGTCAGGCCAAGTGGGTAATTAAGGTTTGAGTCTATAACTCCAACTGGACCAGGAGAGCCTAATGAATAACTTCGAGTGGGTCAGCCCTCCCTTCAGGTGACCGCTTGACTGCCTGTGGATGTCCTGAGATGGGCAAAAAAATCAGACAGACAAATCAAGCATGCAGGTAACACTGAAACAGGAAGAGTAAGAGCTTATGTTTGTGCTGGAGGTGCACGTAAGGAGGGACAGGAAAGAGGGAACATGCAGACACACGTAGGAGTGCTACTGAGGGCCAGGGCACAGTGCTACTCCCAGGGCAGGGAGGAGTGTGGCTCTGGCCCATGTTGGGGCTGTGGTTTCCCTCAGCCTCAAACATACAAAGCCCCTAGGAAAAAGGGGACTTTTCTAGACACAGGAAGACAAAGTGTTAACCCAAACAAGGAAGAAAAAACGCAAAAGGTTCCTGTTGGACACAAAAGACTTCCTTCGAGCTGGACAAAATCCAATTTCACTCTCAACAGGCTGGGTTCTTCTAGGGGCTAGGGTGTTGGTAGAGGGGTGGCACCAGGATATGGAGTATGGTTGGAGTGAGACAAGGGGATCAGGACTGGGGCGGATGGACAGGACACCCTCACTGTCCTGGGGCTTCCAGCAGATCCTTAGTATTACAGGCCTCTGGGTAGCTGATGCCCAGGCCACTTGAGGCAATGAAGGTAGGTGAGTCCGTGGCTGGCCTTTCACTGGTCCTGCAGGCGGCTGCAGAGCTCCCTCCGGCTCCGCTCCCCAGCCCAGCTGCGCGTCTTGAGGCGGAAGGTCCTCAGCTTGTCCTTGAAGGCCTCGTGGTTCATGGGCCGATAGTCCTGGGGTTCACAGAAGGTCTAGGGCAGGATGGGAGAGGTCAATCAATATGGGGGAATGGGTAATGGGGGGGCAGCCTCCCTTCTTCTCTTAGGGTGTTGCCTGGCCAAGCCCTTTCCTTGTAGTCCAACCCTCCTCCAGAGGCTGTGGCCACCCCTGCCTGCGGTACCGGGTGCTGTGGGAAGAACTCCTTGTAGCCGCCCTTGAGGATGTACATCTCAGGATAGTAGAGGCTGGGGTAGTCATTGATGGTTCGATCTCGTTCCCTGATGAAACGGCACCTGGGACCAATGGGTGTGGGAGTCAGAGCCGGGCATGCGGTAGGTAGGGTGGACCTCAGGGAACCTGTTCCCTGCCCACTCCTTTGAGTGCCTTGGAGAACCACAAAAGGCACTTTTAGGTCAGTCTGGCTAGTGAGCACTGAAGAGGCTGCGAGATGGAGGGAAGAAGGAGAGCCAAGGGAGCCTCTCTGTTTCTAGAAGGCAGTTGCAGAGTCATCAGTGTTATCTGGCCTGGACTGGGAAAGGGGAAGCAGAATGAAGAGGAGCTGCCAGAATTCGAGAGATATGTTCAGGAGGTCTGGACAATACTCGGTGAGGGCGAGAGGTGGGGAAAGGAAAGGACATCTGAACACCAGAAGGGTCAATGTCACTGAGGACTCGGACAGGGTCCTTGGATTTTAAGGACAGCTGAAGGCTTAGAATCAGATTTTGGGGCGGGGGATGGGGTGACAATGGATAGAGGGTGAGGCTTGATGGGAAGGACTGTAAGAGGGAGACAGGGGGAGGGTGCCATGCACAAGAAAACAGGGATGAGGTCTGCCCAGGCAGTCATTTGAGACAAGAGGCCCAAGCCAAGGAGGGCCTGGGCTCAGGCCCTTGGCCATAGGATGGCTCCAGCACCCACGAGCTTGGGTAGAGCTGGAACTCACATGCGGGGCCCACGTTCAGATGAGAATTCACAGTGGAAAATGAGGATGATTCTCTTGTCCAGGCTACAGGGTGTGATGGGGCTCTGCAGCAGGAACATCTCGGCGTCCTGTTCCAGGGGCAGGTTCACAGCAGTCTGCAGAGTAGCTGGAGGTCAGGCCACTGCCCTGGGCCTGGCTGGCAGACCCCACCCCCCCCCAATGCAGTTCCCATCTTTCAAAAGGGTGACCCCACATCTTGCTGGGCAGGACCCTTCCCCACAAGAGGGCGCCCCCACAGATGAAGGATAGAACTGGTGGGTCTTCAGCACCTCTCTCGTCACCCTGCCTCACCTTGATGTGCCCGCCTTCATACTCGTAGGGGTATCTGCAGTCCACAACCACAAACCTCTCCACGATGTTGCTGAACTTGCCCATCAGCAGGGCCACCATCTGTAGGAGGCCACGGGGGTGGGTTCCAGCAGGTCAGGGGCTGGCTCATAACCCTACCCTGCCCAGCGCTTGCAGCCTGTTCTCAGCAAAGGTTCACAGGCGAACAGCTCATCTGCACATACCGTTTCTGGTGAGATGTACTTGAGGTCTTGGTGCTTCCCATCCACAGTCTGTAGGAGGAAGGCCTGCAGTGAAGTGGGGAGAGAGAGAGCTTGAGAAGGAGAAGAGGAAGAAGGTGAAATGGGTAAGATGAGGAGCACGGAAAGGATGGAGTTTCTTTCCCAAGCCCAGAGGCCACACCTGATTTGACCTTCAAATTCAGCTGATTCCCATAGCAACTGAGAGGAGCCTTTTGGGTCTGATGCCCCAGGAACAACCTTCCAAGGGGAAATGAAGGGGAGCAGAAGCGACGGACTCCTGCCTCTACCTCCAGTTCTGCCAAGCCCGGGAATGAGGCCCAAGGAGAGTCAAGCTAGACGTCCGTTTGGAAGTGTTTTCCAAGGTGGAGACATCACTGATGCGTGGACACATGTGAGATAGAGTCAGGAGAGTAGAGTCCAGGTGAGAGTAAAGGACGATAATATGCAAAGGACAGAGCAAAGGGGCCTCTGGGGACAGAATGATGGCACTGAAGCAGCTGCTGGGCTCGGGGGCTACAGTCGGCAAGGGGTGGAGCCTGAGGGTCTTGCCAGCTGGTACCTTAGAGTAATCCCCAATCAGTTCACGGTGGTCACTATCCAGGATGTTCTCAATCTCGTCGTGACACAAGGACTTGGAGCGAAGGACACGGGCTTTCTGTGAGACAGATGGCAAGCAAGGTCAGGGAGGAAGCTGCCCCTCCAGGCCCAGTCTGGGTGGTACCCGCCTTGCCTGCACCCTGGCTGAGAAGGGCTTGCAGGGTAGACTGGGAAGGTGGCAGCCCCGCCCCAGGAGGAGGGCTCTCACAGGTTCCTCGGCCTCCTGCTGCTCCTCCAGAGGGGTCACACTCCTCCTCCGCTTGTTCTGTATGGGCAGGTCCCTGTCCTGGGGTCGCTCTAGTCTCTTGAGGATGGGCCGGATCACACCACAGGGCATGGACGGAGAGCGGAAGAGCCGCTGGCACTTGCTGTACATGATGAAGTCCTGGCAAGGGCATTAGGTCGGGGGTCAGAGTGCTCAGCGCCTGCTTTCCCCCAATCCCACCTGGAAGGTAGGGGGCCACCCCAGAAACTCACCTGCTCCTCCTCCTTTTCCAAAGTCTTGACCAGTGGGGCACTAATGAGGCTCTCCATGCCTGGAGGAACTAAATCATCATCCTGAAGCCAAATCAACAAGGATATGGGTCACACCAACAGGCACAGGCCAAATCCCTCAGGCCCCAGTCCTCCAGCGCAGCCTTCTCTGGCCTTGCCAGCACCTCCACACAGGGCAGCCCCCCAGAACCAGGAGAGGGCAGGGACCCTTCACTGCTGGGGCTTGCACAGAACCATGAGAAGCCGTGCAGGGGTGCATTCCCTCCGTCCTGCCCATCCTCCCCTCACTGCAGCACCAGCCACCTGCTCTTCTCTGATTGGCCAGAGGTCAGGCTGTGACTCAGTTACCTCAGATCTTCTGACATTGGGATGGGGTCATAGTCTTGCTGCAGGAGCTCAGAGCTCTCCGCTTTGGGACATCCCAGGGAGGGAGATGTAGGGGGCCTGATGGAGCAAGACTGCTTACCTTTAAGTCATTCTCCAGGATGTCCACAAACCCGTCATCTTCATCGGGAACCCCCTTGGTGGGGGTCAGGGGGAAGCGCTGGGCCAGGGGACTCAGCTCCTCTACTTCCATCTTCCGCTCAGGGGTGAGACACTTGTATGGGTGACGAACAGATGCAGGCTACTCAGTGGTGGGGACCCAAGGCAGTCCCCACCCCTATCCTTCTGATAAAAGGTTCCCCTGCCTCAGGCTCAGAATCACCCTCCCATCACCAGATTGCCTTCGGGGGCACCTGCCCTGTGTGCATGCCTGCCCTGCAAGGGTCAGCTCTCCCGATGTACCATCAAGTCGGGGGCCGAGCTTGGCCTCTGGGCAAAGGCTTCTCTGCGGTTGGCCCACTCAGCCAGAGCATGGGCGTGGTTGGGATGTGTGGGCTTCCATGGCATCTTGAAGACAAATCCATCCTGTGGGCGGGGGGAGGTGGCGTCATCAAATGCCAGAGAACCACCCCAGCATGCCCCTTTCTGTCCCTGGAGTGTTCCCATTCTGGCCTGCGGGAAGCGCACATTCTCCTTATCCTCCTCAGAGCTGTGGGCAGTTTGGTCACGAGCCTCGCTCTTCTTCCAGCTGCCAGGCGCTTGGGCATTGGTGATGTTCCGTAGCACAGGGCTGTGGCCCAGAAGCCTCACCTGGGGAGCCGGGGCGGGGGGCAGCAGGCACTGAAGGTTACATTTCTCTGGCACCAGCCCAGGCCCTACCTTCTTCCATCCCTCCCTGAGTCCTCCTGCTCACCCATTCACCTCCCAAAGTCCACCTCCCATAGCCATACCAGGAGTTGGGCCTTGGCACCCTCCTGCCCTTCCCCAGAGGGCACTCACCGGCAAGGACTGGAAGCGTCGGATGGTGAACTGCTTGCTGCAGAAGGAAACGGACACATCAGGGCTGGAGAGTCTGGGACCGTCATGGCGAGCATGCAGGATGCCCCTCCACCAGAGCCCTGAGCACCCTGCCCATGCCAATGGGGGCAGAGGTAGCCTGTGGTGGGTAGACCACCAGAGCCTGTAAGGGGAAGCCCAAGCGCTTACCTTCGAACGAACCGGCTAGCTGCCTGGATGGCCTGTTCAAACCTGGGAGAGAGAAGGGTTCCATGTAGCCCACCTCCCAACACCCACCACCAGCATCAGGTCCCCAGTCCATAGACCTAAGGACCAGGGCTAAGGACAGTGGAGAGGGGAAGTAGGGAGAATGGCAACTATCTGGGGACTCAGATATTGAGGAGGGGGAAGATGAGAGTCAGCCTGGAATTTTAAAGGCTCCCTGAATGGAAGAGGGCCCAGAGAATGGCAGCAATGGAGACAGCTGGGGTAGGTCAAAAGGTGGCTGAGCGTTACCCAGACAACAGTCATGCCAGCCTGCCCACAGGCCTTCCACCTGTATGCAAATCACCTCAGCGGGGCCATATGGCCGCCAGGAAAGGCATTCATCCATCCCATGATGACAGGCCTTGGCTGACACTGTGGGTGTCTTCAGGGCCTGGATGCCAGGAAGGCTGGGCTTCCCTCCCCTTGTGTGGGGCTCTCTGGGCTCCCCCCAGGATAGCGGCCTGGTTTAGTGTGCCCTTGGATCAGCCAGTTTGCCATGCCAGACCCCCTAGTGACAAATGTGTAGGGTTACACCCTCTTCTCCCTCCTATGGAATTTTTCAGGACCCAGCCTCTGTCACACCCCCTCCTTCTGCCTGAGGAGAGGCCAGCAGGCAAGGAATTCCAACAGATGTTCCTTTTGAGGCAGGAGCACAAGCTTCTGTAGATAGCCCCCCTGCCCCCCAGCTATGTTACCAGAGACCACCTGCCATGCAGGGCTTTGTGCATCTATGCGTATGCGTGCACACACACTCTCTCTCTCTCTCTCTCTCTCTCACACACACACACACACACATCGCTTCTTTCTGAGAAACTGTGTAACAGTCAAAGCAGGTGCGGCGGGGACGGGGGGGGGGGGGGGAGGGGGCGGGCACTGAGGACTAAAATGTCAGGGGGTTGGGCCCCAAGGTGTAGGCAGGTGTCTGTGCCCAGACAACCTGAGATCAGGGATGACCAATTTCATAGGCTTGGTCTCCAATTTGCACCTGAGCCTTGGGGTAAAGCAGGGACAGCCCGTTGCCACCAAAACCGAACTTGCAGTCCCTCCACCCAATTCTCTTCTCGTTTCCTGTTTGTGAACAAACCCTGTAGCCCAGCCTAGTCTGATCAAAGGCAGTGGGAGGAAAAACAGCCACTGCCCTAAACTCAAAGCCATAGTCCCCCAGCCCAGGCTGGGGATGCCCAGCTGTTCTCACTAATGCCTGGCAGCTGCTCTCCCTCCTGAGGCTTGAACACCTGGATAGGACAGCTGTGCTCTAGAAAGTACTACTCCTGCCCCACAACCAAGGGGGTGGGATCTAGCCCACCAGCTCCCTCTCCAGGCCATCTCTCAAAGAGCCTGGTCCAGGGGTGGACAAGAGGGTCAAGTGTCACTGAAGCCAGAGGTTGCTGATAAGAATGCTGAGGGCCAAACCAGCCAGTAGCAACTATTTTGTTTGGCCTAGAGTGATAAAAGTTTTGAATTAGTTGGACCATATTTTAAAATTGTGATATTTCACACACATACACACACACATATGTATAGGCAGAAAGGAAAAGAGGACACATACCAACCTATCTACCCTAACAAAAGAGAAATATGCAAACTGAGCATACATCCGCTATGCCCATCAGCCAATCAGGAGTGTGTATGCAAATTAACCCAACAAAGATGGCGGCTTAATTTGCATACACAGACGTGGAGCGGCCAGGCAGAGCGGGATGCCTGCTATTAGGGGGAGGGTGGGGGGTGGAGGGAGCTACAGGAGCGGTGCTCCAGCCCAGAGCGGAGACTTGCAGGCTCCTGGGAGGCAGCCGGAAGCGAAGACTTGCAAAGGCTCCCGGACAGGGAGCGAAGCCAGGGGAAGGAAGGCCTGTTCTTGCAATGGGCCTCTAGTATTCCCATAAGGGCTGACTGGCATCAAGTATCTGCTGCTCCCAGAGGCCGCTGTCCCCACCACCCTGGCCCTGAGCCTACTCTCAGATGCTCCTGTGAGAACAGACCCTTCTCGGAGACAGGGAGCAAGATCCCAGAACTTAGGAAGGTCAATTAGTCCCCCCATATGGGGATCCAGAGGGGTCTGTCCATTCTCCCAGGCTTCCCCAGTGAGTTTACACTACAGCTGGGATTCCCAAAGGCAGGTGCCAAATCCTGTACGGGGATCCCTCTTCTTTACTCACGTCTGCTCCGCCATCTGGGGGTCCATGGGGCTGGGAGAATCCATGCAGAGCCCTGAGGGGACAGAGTGCTTTGGTTTGAAAGTAGTGCCATTTTCTGTATACCTTCCCCCACTATGTCCCAACCCTATTCAGAGAAGGAAAAAACTGTTTCTATTTTAAATCTTGACACATTAAAAAATGAAGCAAAACCCACCCATGGACCCCAACAGTTGAGCCTGCCCCCCAAATGTCCAGGGCTCCACTCCCTATTTACTATGAAAACACTTCTACAAGGTTTGTAAATCAAAACTTTGTTAAGCATTTTTCTTGAACTGGTTTAAGATCATTTGTTCTGGAAGAGATAATAGCTTTTTAAAAGGAAAATATTATAGCTGGGGGCAAGTGGGTGTTATAAAAGAACCAGCTTTCCGTTCTAATGCCTCCCAGGTGGGGCTGTGGTTCAGGGCCTTTGGTTTTAAATAGGTGAGATCTCATCTCCTGCAGAGGGCCCTGCCCAACCACCGGTTCTGCCGGGATGTGGTGAGCCCAGCCAGAGGAGGGCAGGGGAGGCTTCTCAGGCTCCCAGGTTGTTGGAAGGACATTAGTCTGATTGGCAGGGAAATGAGGAGGCTCAGGCAGCCCCGCAAAGTCCCCCTGGCACCCCTGGGCCTCACCTGCATCAGAAGATTCAGAGGACTCAGACGACAGGGAGGATGCAGACGCTCGCCGCGGGGACAGGGATAGGCATGTGAGCAGGCTGCCTACCTGACTCTTTGGGGCCTCTCTGGGAAGGGAGCAGGGACCCAGGGAAGTAGAAAGGTAAATGTGGGGTTCAAGGGCTGGCTGGCCCATGTTCCCACCAGCCCCCCACTTCTGAAGGGCCCATCCAGCCTCTGCACGGCCCCAGGGTAGGTGATGGCATGGAAAACCTGCCCTCTTCTCTGCAGGCAGGCTCCCAGAGGCCCTGAGTGTCTTCTCTTTGTTGGTTGGTTTAAGAAAGATCCTCCAGGGTACAGGGGGAGGTGAGCCCAACACAAGAGGAAGGAGCTGGGCCGGGGATCATCCTGGGGGTGGGGCAGGAGAGCGGCCTGGAGAGCCTTTAAGCTCCTACCCATCCACAAGCCTTCCTAAGGGGACAGCCAAGACTTGGGTTTCTGTTGCTGGGAGGACAACCCAGCCCGGACCCTGCAGGTAACTCAGGGAGCAGGACCAGCGTTTAACCCTTTAACCCCCAGGAAAGAACCAGGGGTAGAGGGAGCAGGGGCAATGGACCTAGAACTGGATTGCTGTGCCACCTAATTCCCCCTCCAGGCTCACGATCCCCTGCCTGGGGCAAAATGGTGGAGATATGGGCAATAGGGAGGCAGCATGATGGAGGCACACTGAGGCAGGAGGAGGAGGAGGGGAAAAGGAGGATCTTCAGAGTCTTGTGCCGAATAAGAACAGGTCACCTAGAGAGTGTAAGCAGCACAGTCCTGGCCTCACCGCCCTTGTCCCGGGTCCCCAAAGCAGACTCTACCTGGGATGCATCCTTACTCGCCTCTCGGATTCGGATCCCATGCGGGGTTCCCCAGGAGGCCCGGGACCAACACCCTAGTGCCGACCTCTCACCCTACACCCGGCCTCCTTGGGACGCCCTACCTGCCGAGCCCAGCAAGGTCGTGCATAGTCTGGGTGAGGGTGGCGACCGGCGAGAAAGTGGCCGCGCGCTCCGGGGACCCCAAGAGGCCCGGAGCTCCCAGCTGGAGGCCCGGGAGGTGGCTCGGACGCTCGGCGCCCCCGCGCACGCCGGCGGGACTGAGAGCGGGGCTCGGTGCGGCGGGGTCCGGCTGCAGCAGCTCCATCGCGCTGGGGCCCGCGGAGGCTGCCCGGGGGGCCGGGACACCCACAAACGCCGGTCACAGCTGGTCCGGACCAGGTGGGGAGCGGGCCTGGGGTGGAGGCGGGGGGGAGGGAGGAAAGCGGGGCCGGAGCGAAGGATGCGAGGGAGGAGAGGGAAGCGGGGAGGGCGGGGAGGGGCGGAGGGCGCGGGGATCAGCCACCCGTGCGGGAAGCCTCTAGCAGCAGCTGCCACCTCTGCTCCTTATATATTCGAAAAATAACAGCGGCCGCGCCGCCGGACGCCACCAATCCGGGCGCGGGTTAGAGGAGGGCGGGCCCGAGGGCGGGACCCGCGGGGGAAAGGCGCGGAGGGACCAGCCCGGCCCGCTCAGTTTCAGGCGTCGGTGGAAGCGGAGGAATTGGGGTTTCTCCCAGGCCCCACCCCCCGCACCCCACCCCTGAAGTCAGGGCCTGAGGATCCTGGCTTCCCAGATCCGGTTTCTCGGGATGTGGTTTGGAGTTACCCCGAGCGGAGAGGGCCCCAGAGGGAGCCACAGCCCCTTAGACGGCCTCGGGGCGGGGGCTGGGGGGGGAACCCCCCGCAGTTTAATGTCATTTACAAGCACCGCTAGGCAGTGAGAGGCACCGCCCCAGGAGTTTGCCGAACGCAGCGGCACTATGAGGCTTGTGTTCCCCACTTTACAGATGGGGACATTGAGGTGTGAAGTTCATGGACGCATTCAAAGCCGCACGGCTGGGCAACTGGTGGAGCCGAGATTCTCCCGGACACGTCTGCCCGCGCAGCTTCCCTGCCCCGAGAGAGGCGGCCCAAAGCCCAATTCCCTCCAGGGGCCCCCAGCGTAGGAGGTGGACCCGCGGTGGGGCCCAACGCGTAACTGATAGGCGCTTCCGGGCGTGGGGGTCCAGGTTAGAGGTGACGCCGAGGGGTCCAGTTTTCTCTGGCTGCGCCAGAGGAGGGCCAGAGGAGGCTCTGATGGTTGGTCTAGCCATGGGTTCTGGTGGCGAGGGCCAAGGAGGGTGTCGGTGACCTCAAAACCCAGTTATGGAAGTATCTCCCGTTGATGGTTTGACTAATGTGGTGCCAATGGGCATCACATTGTTTAATTGGTGTTTCTTTGATCACCTGGGAGGCGGAATTTGTCACTAGTTTAAACTGAGCATCTTCTAATTATCTAGTCACCTTCCAGCGAGCCCGCTTTCCTGGAATGAGGCAGGAAGGCTGTACCCAAAATCAAGTGGGCGACAAGCTGCTATTGCATCCTGTCTTCCCAGGGAAGAGGTGGTCTTCGGCTGGGAGGGGCAGGCCTCTGGCAGGCAGGAGCTGCAGCCAACCACCCGACCCTGGCGGCAAAATGGAGGGCTGGCAGTGGGGGTTGAGGCCTGCCAGGGAACAGACATGTAGAGGAAGGGGATGGGAAGACCCAGTCCCACCTCAGAGGGATGACCTGGGAGGGGATCATGACCCTCCTCTCAACATTTTGCCTAGCTCCTGTGCTGTGCCAGGAGCTCTGCTGTGTGCTGGGCAGGAAGGCTGAAGTTTCAGGTCAAGAGTCCAGCTCCGAACCTCCAAGATTCAAGGCTGTGACTGCCCTGGGAGCTTCCCACCCAAAAGGCCAGAAATTAAACTGCCCTGAGGGTTTCGTTGCCAAATCAGCCCAGCAGGGGTTACCCACACATTGCTTCCACAGGGTGTGCAGAGGTGGTGGGGGTAGGCGGGGAGAGGGCCATTCTATTCCAGTCCCTTGAGTTCCCACAGTCCGGTCACCTCTGGGCCAGTGGAGAGGAGCCAGGACCACAGAGAGGTCATTCCAGAGCATCCCACACAGCAGCTCTGTGTATCTCCCTGAATCTCCTTTTGCCAATTAGATGTGTTAAAGAAAAACACACCTAGTCAATAAAAATAAGCTAAAAGAAATTGCAGCCCTAGCCGGTGTGGCTCAGTGGATAGAGCGTGGGCCTGTGGACTGAAGGGTCGCGGGTTCAATTCCGGTCAAGGGCACATGCCTGGGTTGTAGGCTTGATCCCCAGTAGGGGGCATGCAGAAGGCAGCCTATCAATGATTCCCTCTTATCTTTGATGTTTCTATCTCTCTCTTCCTTTCCCTTTCTCTCTGAAATCAATAAAAACATATTATAAAAAAAAAAAAAAAAGAAATTGCGGCCCTGGCCAGGTGGATCAGTTGGCTGGAGCATTGTCCTGTACACCAAAAGATTTCAGGTTCAATTGCAGGTCAGGGCATATATTGAGGTTCAGGTTCGATACTCGGTTGGGGCATGTATGGGAGGCAGCCAATCCATTGATGTTTCTCTCTCTCCCCATTCCCCTTCCTCTCTCTCTAAAAAGATCAGTGAATATGTCCTCTGGTGAGGATTAAAAAAAAAAGCAATTGCAAACATCATAGTTAGAGGATCAACTCCTCCCATCCAGCCACACTTCTGGGCAGAAAGCTCTGTCTTCCCATGGAAAGGAATGGCCTGGCAGCAGACTGTACACATCAAGCACTGGGCTTGGTTAAGGGGTGTGGCATGACCCCAGAGCACTGCCAGAGAGGAGGAAAAATTACCACATGCTTGTAAAATCCTGCTTCTTCAAGCCTGTTAACAAACAGCATCTTCTTTGTGGGACTAATTTTTCTGGTACCTTTTTTTGGGGGTCATGGATTGTGACAATGTTAAGTGGTTTCTTCTTTTTTTTTTTTTTAATATATTTTATTGCTTTTTTACAGAGAGGTAGGGAGAGGGATAGAGAGTTAGAAACATCGATCAGCTGCCTCCTGCACACCCCCTACTGGGGATGTGCCCGCAACCAAGGTACATGCCCTTGACCGGAATCAAACCTGGGTCCTTTCAGTCCGCAGGCCGACGCTCTATCCACTGAGCCAAACCGGGTAGGGCTTCTTTTTTTTTTTTAATCCTTATCCGAGGATATGTTTTCTTCTTAAATTATTATTGAGTTTTAGAGAGAGAGGAAGGGAGAGAGAAAGAGAAACATCAGTGAGAGAGAAACATCTACCGGTTGCCTCCTGTATGTGCCTTGACTGGGGATTGAACCTGCAACCTTTTGGTGTCCAGGACGCCACTCCAACAACTTAGCCACCCAGCCAGGGCAACATGTTAAGAGATTTTAAAAAATTGGTACATGCGCCAAAACCGGTTTGGCTCAGTGGATAGAGCGTCAGTCTGCGGACTGAAAGGTCCCAGGTTCGATTCCGGTCAAGGGCATGTAACTTGGTTGCGGGCACATCCCCAGTGGGAGGTGTGCAAGAGGCAACTGATCGATGTTTCTCTCTCATCGATGTTTCTGACTATCTATCCCTCTTCCTTCCTCTCTGTAAAAAATCAATAAAAATATATTTTAAAAAAAGATTGGTACATGGGCTGTGGCGGCGGCAGCCCCAGGAGCCGTGTGGGCCTGCGCTGCGCTCTTCCTTTCCTATTCGCCATCTGTGGTGGAGTCGCTGCCAAGATGCAGATTTTCGTGAAAACCCTCACAGGGAAGACCATCACTCTGGAGGTTGAACCCTCAGATATGATAAAAAACGTAAAGGCCAAGATCCAGGATAAGGAAGGAATTCCTCCTGACCAGCAAAGACTGATTTTTGCTGGCAAGCAACTGGAAGACGGACGTACTTTGTCTGACTACAACATTCAACGTTCATCTTGTGTTGAGACTTCGTGGTGGTGCTAAGAAAAGGGAGAAGTCTTACTCCACTCCCAAGAAGAACAAGCATAAGAGAAAGAAGGTGAAGCTGGCTGTCCTGAGATACTACAACGTGGATGAGAATGGCAAATCAGTCGCCTTCGTGGGGAGTACCCTTCAGATGAATGTGGAGGAGTTTTTATGGCCAGCCACTTTGACAGACATTGTTATGGCAAATGTTGTCTTACCTATTGCTTCAACAGAAGACAAGTAATTGTATTTGGGTTAATAAAAGACATGAACTAACATTTAAAAAAATTGATACATGGTACCAAAAATTCAGACAAAGGATAAAATTTAACTGGTACAAAAAAGGTAGTGATAATTCAATCTCCCTCCCCAGAGGCAGTCACTAGTATAAATTTGTTGCATAGTCTGTAACAGTCCAAGCCCATAGAAACATAATGGGAAGCACAAATATGAGTCACATATCTAATTCAAAAAGTTTTAGTAGCCACGTTAAAAATTAAAAAGAAACATGAAACTTTATTATTTTACTTAATTTAATGTATTAAAATATTATCATTTCAACATATTAACATAAAAATTATTATTGATACATTTTATATACTTTTTTCTGGTACCAAGTCTTCAAAGCCCAATGTACATTTTACACTCACAGCACATCTCAACTTGGACTTGAAATGTACATTTCAAGCACTAGATAGTCACATATGAGATTAGTGGCTACCATAGTGAACAGGGCAGGTCTATACATTTACAAGCATATGTATGCCCATATTTTTATAAATATACAAACAGGATATGAAAAATTGTTTTACATCTTGCTTCCTCTATTTTACTTGGAGATAGATCTATATTAGTACCATAATGATATATATTTATTCAATTCTCTAATGCGGAACATTTAGGTTATTAGTTTTTGCAATGATGCAGAAAGTATGCATTGCATGAATTCCTAAAGTGGAAACGCTGGAAAGTATGGACCTTATTCATTGAAATCTCCTGTTCTCTTTTCTCAGTCTCATTTCCTCAAGCTGACTGAGCTATTGAAGAGCAGGGACCATGTCTTCTCCTTCTCCACCCTTCTCCCAGTACCTCAAATAGGCTCCAGCCCCAGGTTGGCCTCTGACCCCAATATTCCACTTCTAGGGATTTTTCTTAAGGATATGATAAAAGTACACACCTATGTATGTATGTTCATTGAGTCATTTTTAATAACAACAAAACACGGAGCATAAGGTGGGTGTCTTTCAACATGGGAACAGCCAATCAGGGTGCAATACCTGTGTAATACCTGCAGCCTTTATTTTTTTTTTAAATATTTTTATTGATTTCAGAGAGGAAGGGAAAGGGCGAGAGACAGAAACATCAATGATGAGAAAGAATCATAGATCGGCTGCCTCCTGCATGCCCCCCACTGGGGATTGAGCCCGCAATTCTGGCATGTGCCCTTGACTAGAATCGAACCCAGGACCTTTCAGTTCACAGGCTGGCGCTCTATCCACTGAGCCAAACCAGCCAGGGCAACCTGCAGCCTTTAAAGAGAAAGGCGCCCAGCTGGCATGGCTCAGTGGTTGAGCATCGACCTATGAACCAGGAGGTCACGGTTTGATTCCCAGTCAGGGCACATGCCTGGGTTGTGGGCTTGATCCCCAGTACTGGAGGCAGCCAATCAATGGTTTTCTCTAATCATTGATGTTTCTATCTCTCTCCCCCTCTCCCTTCCTCTCTGAAATCAATAAAAACGTATTAAAAAAAACCCCAAACAAACAAACAAACAGGCACTGGAGGGTAGGGATGCCTGGCACCCTGCTGGGCCCAATAAGTAATTGAATGATTACATGTTGAGCTCTTGGAAAATGGTCTTTAGAAGAAAGGGTTCCTAAAATAAAAGAAGTTTGAAACTCACTGATGTAGATATTTATTGACATGAAAAGATGTTCACAATATTGGCTACAAGATATTACGCTAAATGTGATCCTATTAATAACAATATGCACAGAAAAGTGTTCTTTAAGGATATTTTCTGAGTGGTGGAATTAAAGGTGATTAAATGTTGCCGTAGCTGGTTTGGCTCAGTGGATAGAGCATCAGCCTTTGGACCAAAGGGTCCCGGGTTCGATTTTGGTCAAGGGAATGTACCTTGGATGCAGGCTCCTCCCCAGCCTGGGGCCCTGGTCAGGTTACTCTCACATCGATGTTTCTCTCTGTCTCACCCCCTCTCTCTTCCATTCTCTCTAAAAATCAATGGAAAAATATTCTCGGGTAAGGATTAACAAAAACAAACAAACAATAAATAAATAAATAAATAAAGGTGATTAAATGTTTTTATCCTCAAAAATATCTATATTTTCCAAAGAACAGGTATAATTTTTATTTTTTTCTGGCCTTTTTTTTTTGTTTGTTTTTTTTTGTTAAGAGAAGAAGGGAGAGGAAGAGAGAGATAGAAACATTAATGATGAGAGAGAATCAATGATCGGCTGCCTCCTGTATGCCCACTGCCAGGAATGAGCCTGCAACTTGGCATGTGACTTGACCCTAATCAAACGGGATTAAGCCCAACCAACTGAGCCACGCCCATCAGGGCTCCTTTTCATTGTATTTTTTTAAAAAATATATTTTATTGATATTTTACAGAGAGAGGAAGGGAGAGGGATAGAGAGCTAGAAACATCGATGAGAGAGAAACATCGATCAGCTGCCTCCTGCACACCTCCCACTGGGGATGTGCCCACAACCAAGGTACATGCCCTTGACAGGAATCAAACCCGGGACCCTTCAGTCTGCAGGCCGACGCTCTATCCACTGAGCCAAACCGGTTTCGGCTCCTTTTCATTGTAAAGGGACTGTTGGTACTTGCTTATTGAAGAAAACTTGGAAAGTTCAGCAAGGTACTGGGGGAAAAAAGCCCACCCACAGAGCAATCACCCAAACACCCATTGATAAGCCAGAATGGGTGAGGAGCAGGAGGGACATACACCGATGGCCAGATTATTATTATTATCAGTGTGTATATAAATATATTAGAGACCCGGTGCATGAATTCATGCATGGGTGGGGTCCGGCCAGCCTGGTCAGGGGGAGGGGACATGGGTGGTTGGCCGGTCTGCCCGCTGGCCGAACTCCTGGTCGAGAGGAAAATTTGCATATTAGCCTTTTATTATATAGGATATACACTGAGTGGCCAGATTAGTATGCGTTCAGAGATAATAATAATCTGGCCACTCAGTGTATATCACATGGATGAACTCTCCAAAATGTAGCAAGATTTCCTGAAGATGTGTAGAAAGGAATCCTCAGACAGGTGGCCCTACATTCACTTTTGCACAGGGACCATACACCCATTATCGGCCACGCACTGATCTGACCTGCATAAGGAAAAGTCTCCCAGGTTTTCTTCTGGATCTTGTGATTAGAGGAATATTTTTTTCTATATCAGGGGTGGGAATGGGCTCTCTAAGTAAGACACAAAACCAGAAGCATTACAGGAAAAATTGATAAACCTGCCTACTTAAAGATTTAAAACTTCTCATATCTAAGACTCCTTAGACTATGTTAAAGGACAAATGTAGAATATATTTGCAATATACTTAAAGATTTTGTTCAGAGATGAAGAGCCCCTAAAAGTCAACAACAACAACACAAATATAAGGGATACATGAGCAAAGATCTGACTAGAAAATCCACAGGATTCAAATGGCCAGTACACACATGAAATGAGAAATGCACACTAACCCGCCGGGAGTTGCCCTCTCTTCCTTGGCTTCCAGAACACCATACAGGCTTGGTTTTCCTCCTACATTTCAGCTGTTCTTCATGAGTTTCCCTTTTTAAAAAAAGAAAACGTTGCCCTGGCTGGTTTGGCTCAGTGGATAGAGCGTCAGCCTGCCGACTGAAGGGTCCCAGGTTCAATTCTGGTCAAGGGTGCATGCCTGCGCTGCGGGCCCGATCCCCTGTGGGGAATGTGCAGGAATCGGCCGATCAATGGTTCTATCTCATCACTGATGTTTCTATCTCTCTCTCCCTTCCTTTCTGAAATTAATAAAAAATATTTTAGAAAAAGAAAATAAAGAGTATATTATTGCCCTGTCAGTGTTTCTCAGTGGTTAGCATCATCCACGCGTCAAAGGGTCTCAGGTTTGATTCCCAGTCAAGGGCATGAACCTGAGTTGCAGATGCAATCCCTGCTCTGGGCATGTGTGGGAGGCAACTAATCAATGTGTCTCTCATCAATGTTTCTCTCTCTCTCTTTCTCTCTTTCTTTCCGCTCTCCCTTCCACTCTCTCTAAAGATGAATGGAAAAAATATTCTTGGGTGATTAACAATATCCTATATAATAAAAGGGTAATAAGCAATTAGACAGGACGGCAGAGCAACTGAACAACCAAAGCATCATATCCTAATGATACGCTAAGGCTGCTCAACTGCTCGCTATGACGGGCACTGACCACCAGGGGGCAGATGCTCTGACCGGGAGGTTAGCTTGCTGCTGGGGTCCAACCCCATCCGGGACTGAGTGAGATGGGCTGGACCCACCCTGGAGCCCTCCCGTGGTCCCTCCTCGCCCGATAGTGCACAGGTGGGGCCCCTCAGCGGGGATGTCCGAGAGCCGGTTTCAGCCCCATCCAGTAGGCCACACCCCTTGGGAGGGCACCAGAAGCAGGGCTCATGGCTCCCAATCCGGACTGATTGGGCGTGAGGCAGAGGCAGGCACAGTGGGGCCAGGATGAGTGGGAGTGGCAGGTAGGAGCTGCAGGTGGCGTTGGACTGTGGGTTTCGGCCCAATCCCTGCAGGCCACCCAGAAGAACCCCACCGGAGCATGAATTCGTGCACCAGGCCTCTTGTGTGTGTGTGTATATGTGTATGTATATGTATATATGTGTGTGTGTGTGTGTGTGTGTGTGTGTGTGTATGTATATATATGTATATATATATTATTATAGTTGACATACAATATTATATTAGTTTCAGGTGTACAACATAGTAATTTGACATTTATGTACCTTTAAAAATATATATATATTTTTAATTGATTTCAGAGAAGAAGGTAGAGGGAGAGAGAGACAGAAACATCAATGAGAGAGAATCATTGATAGGCTGCCTCCTGCATGGCCCCTACTGGGGATCAGCCCGCAACCCAGGCATGTGCCCTGACTGGGAATCAAACTGTGACCTCCTTGTTCATAGGTCAAGGCTCAACCACTTAGCCATGCTAGCCCGGCTACATTTATGTACCTTATGATGTGAATACCACGATAAGTCTAGTAACCATCTGTTACTATACAAAGTTATTATATTATTAGCTATTTTCCCTATACTGTACATTACATCCCTATGACATTTATTTTATAACTGGAAGTTTGTACCTCTTTTTCTCCTTCACCCCTTTCACCCACCACCACCCACTCTCCTCTCCTCTGGCAATCATCATTTTGTTCTCTGTATCTATGAATCTGTTTCTGTTTTGTTTATCCACTTGTTTTGTTTCTTAGATTCCACATATAAATGAAATCATATGGTATTTGTCTTTGATTTATTTCACTTAGCATAATACCCCTCTACATCCATCCATGTTGTCATAAATGGCAAGCTTTCGTTCTTTTTTATGTAATGTCCTAGCAATATTCCATTGTATACATATACCACATCTCCTGCATCTCATAAGTTTCTTGCTAGTTCTTTCTTGAGCCCTTAACCTTGGAGAGCCCCGGGCACAGTCCTTAGTTCTCTTTTCTTCTTTGTCTACATCCACTCACTTGAAGCATCATCCAGCTCCAGGTCCTCATTCAGGCTGTCTGCCTGGAGGTCACAGCCTTCCTCTCTACCTACTCCTCATGTTAGTCTAAGAGTTGTTGTTGTTTTAAATTGATTTCAGAGAGGAAGGGAGAGGGAGAGAGAGGTAGAAACATCAATGATGAGGAAGAATAATTGATTGGCTGCCTCCTGCACACCTCACATTGGGGATTGAGCCTGCAACCCGGGCATGTGGGTGACTTCCTGGTCCATATGTCCATGCTTAACCAGTTGGGCAGTCTAAGAGTTTTTTGATTGCTTGTTTGTTTTATTGATTTTAGAAAGAGAGAGAGAGGGAGAGAGAGAGAAACATCAATATGTGGAGAGAAACATTGATTAGCTGCCTCTAGAACGCACCCTGATCAGGAGTGGAACCTTAGAACTTTCAGTGTACTGGACAGTGCTCCAACCAACTGAGCCACACCCCAGGGCGCTCTAAGAGGTTTTTAAAAATCCTGTAGTACATTCAATGTTTTAAGAACTTCATTTTTATGTGGTTGGTTCAGGAACAAGAGGTTTCAGGGATTCATGTGTATGTGTGCCTATGTATATACATGATGTTATTTTTGTAGGTACAAACACATTTATGCATGTGACACACTGAAATGTTATCAGCGTTTATGGATTGTGGGATCACCATCAAATAGATTTAAAACTGGTGTTGCTATTATAAATGTGTAACAACAAGCAACACAGATTCTAGTTCATCCATAATTGGAACAATATACAACCATTAAAAAGCATGTTGGCAATACTTTACCGATATGGCAACATTCTAATCACTTGATGCCAGGTAAAACGGCAGGAGATGCCAGATATACAGTCTAATACAGTCTGATGCCAGTTTTATGCAATAAATTTTAAAAAAGAAAACTGCATGTGCCTAGAGAAAAGACTGGAAGGAACTGTATAAAAATGTTACCTGCGCATCTCTCCAGGTATTGGGGTGAAAGGTGAATTCTAGTTTCCTGTATTTTTCAGTTTCCGCCAAAAACATGGATTATTTTTACCTTAACAAAACACAAAACACAATTGTTATTCTTTACAAGCAGCAAATCGCTGCCCACCGGGCTCAGTGGCCAGGCACGGCGCCCCTGTCCCCAGGTCACCGGGATCCCGAGCGCTGGCGGGTCCAGCAGGCCGCAGCGCCCTCCGGCGGTGCGTCCAGGGTGGCAGGGAGGAGGGTGGGCACCGAGGACGAGGAGGCGGTGCCGGGCGTCCCCGCGCTTCCCGCGAGATCCCACTCGCCCGCTCCGCCCCGCTCGCCGCGCTCCCCGCGCCTCGCCACTTCCTGCCTTCGGTGCCCGCGCCACCCGCCCTCGTCCGCGCTCGCCGCCTGCTGCCCGCCGCCCGGCGCCGCGCCCGCCGGCGCCCCCGAAGGTGTCCCCGGCCCGGCCGGGTCGCCACCCTGCCGGCTGCCCCGCGAGCCGCTTTGTCTCGGGCGGGGCGCGCGGGAGAGGCCGCCAGGTGCCCCCCGCCGCGGGCCCGGGCCCCCCGCCCCGGGGAGGTGGCGGTGGTGCCCGGCCCCGGGGCGGGGGGCGCGCCGGGATGGGCCCCAAGCGGCGGCAGCTGACGTTCCGGGAGAAGTCGCGGATCATTCAGGAGGTGGAGGAGAACCCGGACCTGCGCAAAGGCGAGATCGCGCGGCGCTTCAACATCCCACCGTCCACGCTGAGCACCATCCTGAAGAACAAGCGCGCCATCCTGGCGTCGGAGCGCAAGTACGGTGTAGCCTCCACCTGCCGCAAGACCAACAAGCTGTCTCCTTACGACAAGCTCGAGGGGCTGCTTATCGCCTGGTTCCAACAGATCCGCGCTGCTGGTCTGCCCGTGAAGGGCATCATTCTCAAGGAGAAGGCTCTGCGGATAGCCGAGGAGCTGGGCATGGATGACTTTACTGCCTCCAACGGCTGGCTGGACCGCTTCCGCCGGCGCCACGGAGTAGTGTCCTGCAGTGGGGTGGCCCGCGCCCGCTCACGCAGCACTGCTCCCCGAGCCCCAGCAGCGCCCGCCAGCCCACCTGCGGTGCCCTCGGAGGGCAGCGGCGGGAGTACAACGGGCTGGCGCGCTCAGGAGGAGCAGCCTCCGTCGGTGGCCGAGGGCTATGCCTCCCAGGACGTGTTCAGCGCCACTGAGACCAGTTTATGGTACGACTTTCTGCCTGATCAGGCCGCGGGGCTGTGCGGCAGCGATGGACGGGCTCGCAGAGCCACCCAACGCCTGAGTGTGTTGCTGTGCGCCAACGCCGATGGCAGCGAGAAGCTGCCCCCACTGGTGGCGGGCAAGTCAGCCAAGCCCCGTGCTGGCCAAGCTGGCCTGCCCTGCGACTACACCGCTAACTCCAAGGGTGGTGTTACCACCCAGGCCCTGGCCAAGTACCTGAAGGCCCTAGACACCCGCATGGCTGCAGAATCTCGCCGAGTCCTGCTACTTGCTGGCCGCCTGGCTGCCCAGTCCGTGGATACCTTAGGCCTCCGGCATGTGCAGCTAGCCTTCTTCCCGCCGGGCACTGTGCAGCCACTGGAGCGGGGAGTTGTCCAACAGGTGAAGGGCCACTATCGCCAGGCTATGCTGCTCAAGGCCATGGCTGCGCTAGAGGGCCAAGATCGTTCAGGCCTGCAGCTGGGCCTCATGGAGGCCCTGCACTTCGTGGCTGCAGCTTGGCAGGCAGTGGAGCCTTCTGACATAGCTGCCTGCTTTCGTGAGGCTGGCTTCGGGGGTGGCCCAAATGCTACCATCACCACTGCCTTCAAGAGCGAGGGAGAGGAAGAGGAGGAGGAGGAGGAGGAAGAAGAAGAGGAAGAGGAGGGAGAAGGGGAGGAGGAGGAGCCAGAGGAGGAGGAGGAGGAAGGGGAGGAAGAGGAGGAAGCAGGGGAAGGAGAGGAGTTGGGGGAGGAGGAGGAGGTGGAAGAGGAGGGTGATGTTGATGACAGTGAGGAAGAGGAAGAGGAGGAGGAGGAGGAGGAGGAGGAGAGCTCCTCTGAAGGCTTGGAGGCAGAGGACTGGGCCCAGGGTGTAGTGGAGGCCGGTGGCAGCTTCGGAGGCTATGGTGCCCAGGAGGAGGCCCAGTACCCTACCCTCCATTTCCTGGAAGGTGAGGCAGACTCTGAATCGGACAGTGAGGAAGAGGAGGACGATGATGACGATGACGATGATGAAGATGATGAAGATGAGGATGGTGATGAGGTGCCTGTGCCTAGCTTTGGGGAGGCCATGGCTTACTTCGCGATGGTAAAGAGGTACCTGACCTCCTTCCCCATTGATGATCGTGTGCAGAGCCACATCCTCCACTTGGAACACGATCTGGTCCATGTGACCAGGAAGAACCATGCCAGGCAGGCAGGAGTTCGGGGTCTTGGACATCAAAGCTGAGCCACTGGGCCTAGCCATGCCCTCAACCCAGATGTGGCAGCACCAGCCCAGGGCAAAGGACTCTTTGGGCAGCTGCTGTGGATGGAGCCAGAGTAGGGAGCCCCAGATGCTACCATCACTTTAGCGATGTTCCCCAGGCCCTGTGAACAAGCCCAGTCATCTTGGTAGGGCCCAGGGTTGGGGTCAGCCTCACTGCCTGCTTATTGCCTCTTTCTCAGAGTCCTATTTCCTCCCCATTTGCCCCTGAACTTGGGGGACCAGGTGGGGAGCTGTCCGGTGCTACCACACCATGCCATCAGTGGACTAGGCCACAGCAGCCACCAGGGATGGGCCCTGGAGGCTCCCGGTCAGACAGTGCCTCTCCCCTCTGCCATCCACACCAGGTCTTTGGTGGGGGGGACCCCAAAGCCATTCTGGGAAGGGCTTCAGAGGAAGGTCCAGCCTAGGCCCCTATGAGGCTGGCAGCCCCCCATCCCTGCCCCCAGACAGCCTCAAGAAGCACAGTCTAACCACAGGCTCCTAAGCCTGCCTCTGCCTGCTTTCCCACCTCCCCAATCCCTTTCTCTGGCCCAGCCCATGTTACTTTGGCCCTTGGTTTTCTTAACAGATTGGAGGTTCCCAAGAGGCCCTCCAGGGGAATGAAAATGGGCATTTCCCTTGTGGGCAGCTGCAGGCCCCATGCCTCTCCTTCCTCCTGGCAGGGTCCTATCTTGGGCAGGGGGCCTGGGTCTGGGCCCAGAGTCCAGTTGTCCAGCTGCTCCTTTCCCAGTATGAATTCAATAAATCCGTCCACCTCCTTTTTGTGGGGTGAATGTTTTAACAGCCAAGGGTGCATCATCCTTCATGGTTTGGGCTTGCGTCTGTCTTGGGGACACATACTTTCCCAGTTTCCTTTGTTCCTTGTTCTGGTGGGACATGAAAGCAAGTGTTGAGTGAGTGGCCGCAGCCTAGGCCCTGACTAGGGTGAGAGGCCACCTCTGTATCTGAATGTGACCTAGACTTGGGGAGGAAGGGGTTTTCAGTGCACCTGCCTGGGCATGGCTTTGAGGAAGCCAGGCCTTGTACTGCTTTGGGGTTAGAGAGAAGCTTGGGGTCAGTTGACGGACAGGAGGGAGGGAGCTGCAGTCTCTGTTGGGCTAAATTAAACTACAGGCACCTGGGAACTAGGCCTCTCAAGGCTCATTAAAAGTTGCAGGAGTGGGGCCAGAGGGCAGAAAGGAAGGGGTGTTAGGGCAGCTCCTATGCTCCAGGTAGGAGTTTGAGGGGCATACAGATGCCTCAAGAGGGCATCTCCACGCCTAGTGGCTATCCTTGGGGACAGTGGCAGGAGAAAGGTGATATTACTGGGGAGAGATTGCACCCCCCAGGAAACTGAAAATGAATTAGCAACTCCCTTTGCGGTAGCCTCCAGGGGGCCCCCAGTCCAAAGGTGAAGACAGGCCCCTTTGATGATCCTACCCCCTTTCTTTATTTCAGGGCCAGCCTGGCCTTCCTGGCCCTCCAGCATTGAGGCCTTCAGGCCCCAGTGGTTCCACCTAGTGCAGGGCCTGAGCTTGAGCAGGATAGGCAACTCTGGGCCCCAAACCGGTTTTCCCACCTTGGCTAGGGCTGGCATATCACCCCTGTGGTTCCCTCCCCACCTCCACCTCCTTGCAGTTCCTCTCTCCACTCTAGAATGTTAAGGGGGTAGGGGGGCTATCCAGGTAATCTTGTCTCCTGCCTGCCCGGGGTGTGGTCTCTTCTAGAAAGGCAAGGCCTCTATGTATGATTTTGCTAACGAAGAAACATTCAAATCTAAATAATTTTTGTGTTTATTTGAGCCAAATTATTGGGAAGCAGAATATCAACATGTTGAGATAATGCTCCAGAGAATGGCAGTTTTTTGCCTTGTTTTATACATTACAATCAAAGGAGGAGGCGTAAGTGGGTTACATGACAGCTATTGGTGACAGATTAGGGAGGCAGGAGAAAGCAAAGCGGGGAGACCTCTGGGATTGGGTAGAAAGTAAAATGATAGACACATGCTTCTTTTTAAATGGGTGGATACAGGATAGTTAACAGTCAACAATTAACACAATAACAATGAGGGAATTTGTGGTTTCGCCCAGGTGCATTGGTTGTGCCCTGAGGGGTCCAGAAAAAAGGGACATTACAAGTTACCCTGACTTTCCAAAGGTATGTTTATCTTAGATGCAAAAAGACAATAGGCTCAGTTAAGATCAAAGTTGATCTTCACCAGGGAATATACTGGCCCTAGGACATGACTATCCGCCATAGACTGCTTTTTAATTTAAGAAGTTTTGATTTCAGACCATCCTTTGTGGTTACTTTAGGTCTCTGAGTTTGCAAGGCTGCTATGCAGGCCTTTGCCTGAGTTAGTCAGGTTAGGATGTGGCCCCTTTTCATTCATAACTTTAAAACAGAAAGTGGAGTCACTGCTCCACCCTTGCCTTTTCGCACTCCTGACACACAGAGATCCCTTCTAGGCCTTGGAAGGCTTTGAAACTAAGTGACAGCAAAAAGTAGTAGGGATTCCCCTCACTGTCATTCTCCCCACCCCATCTATGCCTTGGAGAGGAGACCAGAAAGTCACGAGGGAGACCAGCCTACCTCCTGGCCTGCTCTGGTGTAAGTAGGTGGGAGCAGTAGCCTTCTCCCCAGGGGGCCCTGGCCAATCCAAGTCCCTTACCTCAAATAACAAGGCAAATCCTTTCCATTTGTCTCCTGCCTATAAGAACACCTCTTTTGCTGCAACTAAGATCACCTCATTTTTTAAAAAAATATACATTTTTTTTTATTGATTTCAGAGAGTAAGGGAGAGAGAGAAAAACCTCAATGATGAGAGAGAAACATTGATTGGATGTCTCCTGCACGACCCCTACTGGGGGGAACGAGCCTGCAACCCAGGCATGTGCCCTTGCCCGGAATCAAACCTGGGACCCTTTAGTCCGCAGGCCAACGCTCTATCCACTGAGCCAAACTGGCTAGGGCAGATCATCTCATTTTTGATAACACCACATCTCAGGTGCTGTGCTAAGCACTTTAGATGCTTACAAAGCCCCTAGGAAGTAGGTAAAACCATGAGAAAACAGGCACAGGGAGGGTCCAGTAATGCGCCCAAAGCTACACCGTTAGTGTGGAAGCAAGTGTTCTCCCCAGGATGACCCTTGAAGTTGCTGTTTACTTATACTCTGCGCCCTTTTACTAAGGAAGCACCCATCTTCCTAATCCTGCTAAAGGTAGCCCTCTTGAAATGGAACTGGTTGCTGAAGTCAATTTCTAACCCATGGAAGAATAGCTTTTTGGATGGAGATGAGGGATGTGGAGTTCTTGCAGCTCTTATATCTATAAACTCCTGTTCCAGCAGTCCACATACAAATACAGGTCTATAAATACCCTTCCTATTCTCCTCCCTATTACCCCATTGAAACAAATAGGTGAGGACTATCAGTATTTTACAAAGGAGGTTAATAGGGAGGAATTAAATGACCTGCCCAAGGCACTGGCCTTGAGCGCTGGTGTTCTCCCTGGGAGTCTGGGTTTCGCACTAAATGCCCAACCAGAATACTGCTGGGACTGGGATGGGGATGGGGGGTGGGTGGGGGGTGGGAGTGGGGATGGACCTATGAGCACAGAGCTTTGAGGAGGAATCCAGCAAGGAGGTACCATCACAAAGTCCAGGTGGGAAGCAGCAGATGCTGCCTTCACTTGGGACCGCTAAATAATCCAGAAGGGGGTCCCAGCCCTGGGGATGCTGGTGTAGGGTTCTGGGGGCCTGGTTGATTTTGGAAGGACCCAGAGTGAGCCAGTAGCTGGTCCTCAGGTGGCGAGGGCAAAAATTATTTCTTCTTGGGAGACGGGGAAGACAAGGCCACCTATAATCGCCTTTCAAATCTGGAGGCCTGATAGGAGGTAACCGGGACGAACTACAACTCCCAGAAGCCTCTGCTCTCTGGAGTCAAGGATGGTTGTCATGGTTTCAGAAAACAATATGGCCTCTCCCAGCTGGGACGGGAGTCTCTGGGTTAGAGAGGCAGAAGCGGGTCTGGACGCCCTCGGCGGCGAGGGAGGAGACGCTTGAGCGGCCGTGAGTTTGGGACTGGACGCTGCACGGCTGGATCAGCCTGCCTTTGCCGAGGCTGCCAATGGCGGGCAGTGTGGACGAGGAGGCGCTGCATCAGCTGTACCTGTGGATAGACAACATCCCTCTGTCCCGGCCCAAGAGAAATCTCTCCCGGGACTTCAGTGACGGAGGTGTGCGCCTGTGTATGTCCACATTTCTGTTGTGTATGCACGTGTACAAGGGGTCTTTGTGCAAACATATCTTTATGCTTGTGTACGTATGTGGTGTGCATGTTTGGGGGGTTGTCTATCTCCTAGGACTTCAATTGCAGAAATGAGTCTGAGTGTGTGAGTCAGTGACTCTCTCATGGGACTTAATGACTAAGATGCATACCTGTGTATGTATTTTTGCATCTCTGCGTGTGTGCATGCACATTGCTATATTCTATATGTTTATCTTATGGGAGTCAGAGTGTGTGTGTGCTCATATGTGTATTGACACATTTTGTCCTGTATGTATGTAGGGGAGTCTTGTGTGCATATGTGTTGCTTTGTGATTGTGTAGGTGGTTGTGTGTTTACGATTGTCTCCTGGGATTTTAATGTGTGACTCTTTGTGCTTTCATGTGTATGTTGGTGACTGTTTCTTGGAACTCCAGTGATGGAAATATGTGTATGTGTCCATCTCTGTGTGTTTGCATGTGTGCTATATGTGTGCTTGGACATGTGTGTAGTGTATGTGTGTGCTATGTGTGTCTGGACAGGTATGTACTCTGTGTGTCTACACATTCTATCCTATGTGCATAACTGTAAAGGGATCTTATCACATATGTCTGTGTGAATCTGGGACTTTCTCCTGGGACTTTGGTGTTGGAGTGTGTGTGTGTGTGTGTATGTATCTATATGAATGCCTAAGATGGAGACCCAGGATCCTGAAGGGCTCCCATGGAGAGTCCTTCTCTATCAGAACATCAGAGACCACAGTTTTCAAATGCCCTGAGTTAATGGGGAAGGAATATAGCCCCTCTGGAGTGTGCTGGAAGCTTAGTCTCCAGCTGGTCACTGATCTCACTTCCTTTTCCCCACTCTCCCCTGTCCTCTTTCGCCCCTCTCTTCCTATCATCCTTTTCCATTTCCACATCTCCACCTCTCCACTTGGCCCCACCACTCTGCCACCCATGATTCTCCCATTCCACCCATTTGTTCTCTCTTCCTCTTCTTCCTTTCCCATCCCCCATCTTCCATGTCTGCTCCCACTCCTACTCCTTCAGTTCTGGTTGCAGAAGTCATCAAGTTTTACTTCCCCAAGATGGTGGAGATGCACAATTATGTCCCTGCCAACTCTCTCCAGCAGAAGCTCAGCAACTGGGGTCACCTGAACAGGTAGCAGAATATCTGGGTACACTAGCAGGATTTCTGGCCCCTACCCTGGGCTCCCAGGAAGGACTGCCCCAGCCCCTCCACCTCCTATGGTCTCCACAGCCCAGGCAGACAGAACTGTCTGGTGACAACATTAAGGGACTCTTCTATTGGGGAGGTGAAAGGTAACTTGGGACACCCAAGAAAAGGGCTCAGGTATGGTGCTCTTCCATTTCCCCAGGGCTGTGCACTTAGCCCAGCAACTGCTGCACCCCTTTTCTTCTCCCCCACCTCCCTCACTTCATTTCCTAAGGACTTGGTCTGCCATCCCTGTGTCTACCTTCCAGGAAGGTGCTGAACAAGCTGAATTTCTCGGTGCCAGAGGACGTGATGCACCAGATTGTGCAGTGCACCCCCGGCGTGGTGGAGTTGGTGCTCATTCCACTGAGGCAGCGCCTGGAAGAGCGGCGGAGACGCAGGAAGCAGGGCTCGGGCTCCTTACAGGTGCCACCCTACTCAGACTTCTCCCTGCTCTGAGGGAGCCTCTCAGCCTGCAGAAAGCCCCCACCTTGGCGATAAGTGTGGAAGAAGGGTGCCTGGTTAAAGGGAGCCTGGCCTGGGGGACGGTGGGTGGAAGGGACATGCGGCCCTTTGGGGATGGGGGAGCACGAGCTCACAGTGGACCCGGGGGTTCTTTTAGGAGCTGGTTCCCCAGGATGGCAGTGGCTACATGGATGTGGGTAAAGTGCCTTTTACTTTTTCTCCCTCCCAGGGAAAGCTTTTCTCCTTTCCTTCCTCGGGGGGGAGGGAGGAGGAAAAGACAGGAAAATAGGACTCCAGAAGAGTTAGTCCAACACTTACCTCTTCTCAGGTTTGTCCCAGAAGGCCCGAGGGGAAGGTGCCCAGGACCCCCAGGGAGGGGGGCAGCTCAGGTAAGGAAACTGGGACTTCCTGACCTTACCAGACCAGGTAAGGAAGTAGAGAAGGCAGGAATGGGGTAGGGGAGTGGGGAGACCTGGCCAAGGGGCACTGGAAAGATGAGGGCCAGGCCGCCCCTAAGCTGCTTCCCACCCCAGGGGGGGCCGGCAGCCGGTGCCCCGGCGTCCTGGGTATAGCCAGATGCAGCACGGGGACCCAAGCTTCATCCTCCAGATTGCTGAAAAGGAGCAGGAATTGTTGGCCTCGCAGGAGACTGTGCAGGTGAGAGCACTGGGAAGGTGCGGGGGCTTGGGGCCTGTGGAGGACGGGATGAGGGCAGTGGGTCCCTGGGTTTGACCTCTGCGCGGCCGCCCAGGTCCTGCAGATGAAGGTGCGGCGCTTGGAGCACCTGCTTCAGCTCAAGAATGTGCGCATCGACGACCTCTCCCGCCGGCTCCAGCAAGCCGAGCGGAAGCAGCGGTGAGCTGAGCGGCTGCTCAGGACGTGCAGGGATGCCCCAGTATCTGCCAGAGCCCTAAAAAGGCTGACACACCCACAGAACAGCCCATGCACCCACAGAACGCAGACTAACGGGGCGGGCAGGTGGGCGGATCCAGCAGCTCCTAAGAGCCTCCTGGAGCCCCTCCCTTAGGGTGAGGGTGAGCATGGTGAGTGGGCGGTGGGACAGGAGCCCTTACATCTGAGCACGGAACTGAGCCACCTCCTTCCACTCCATCCGGATCAGGAGAATGGACCACTTTCCAGAACCCAGAAACCGTGTGCGGAGACCTGGTGTGTACCCCAAAGCAGTGAGAGACACCAGGGGCTCCACTTTGGAGCTCCCTGTGCTGGGCTTTGGGGGATGGTCCCCCCACTGGGTCCGCACTACTAGAACCGGGTCCCCATCCAGCTGTGAGAACAGTGATGCCTCCATCTAGGCTAGTTCTTTGTGCCCTGGGCCATGGGGAAGCTGCCCCAGGCAGCTGAGGGAGTCCCTGGCCTCTCCTGGGTGCTTACCTGGGACCCATCTGGAGTCTGGAGGAGGGCAGCTGCTGGAGAGGAAGGGAGGAGGAATGGGTTCAGCCAGGTGTGGGGAAGACATCTGCTGTGCCTACACCGAATCGCCCTCCCCTCCCACTAGGTGTAGTTGAGAATATTTGGGGAATATGGGACAAGGCTGCCCCCATTAAAAGCATTGTGCTCTCTTTCTTGTGCTAACCTTCTCTCTCTGCCTGGATCCTTGTGGGCAGTGAGGTCCTGCCTCCCTTTTGCTGCACCCTTCACCCCTTGAGGGCCTTTTACGCCCAGAATGGGTCTTACCTTGTGGGCAGCTGGGCCCTGGGTGGCCACTGCTTTGTAGGTTGATGATACTACATTGTTAGGTCTTTTGCACTAGGAGAGTCTGACTTCTAACTCTGGCCTACTAGACCGACCCCCAAATCCACCCTCATAGTCTCCTCCAACTCTGTCCAAACCCAGATTTCAAATTCTCTCCAAATGTAGCCACATTCTCACCCTAAACCATGCTCGTGAACTGACTCCTAAATGTGTCCTCTGAATGACTCTCAACCCTGCTCACAGACTGATCCCAAGTTTTATGGACTGAAGACAAGCTTGACTCCCAACCCTGAGTAAGATACCATGGCCATGGTGTGACCCTAACTCTGACCAGTAACATTGAACATTTGTAAATCCTAAACCCCCTACAATTCTGTTCCTAGGCATATATGCAACATATACCCAGGAGAAACTTAAGCTTCATGTGTTCTGTGTTCTGGGGCACATGTATAGCAATGTTCATAGCAACACATTTTGTAATAGCAAAAGAACTGAAAATAACTTGTTTTCGTTATCTGTTACTGAGTAACAAATTACCACACACTTAAAGGCTTAAAACAGCATGTATTAATCTCACATTTTCTGTTGCTCAAGAGTCTGGGGATGGCTTAGCTGGATCTTCTGCCTCAGGGTTTCTCACAAGGCTGCAATCAAAGTGTTAACCAGAGGTGTAGTCTCATCTGAAGGCTTGACTGGGGAGGGACTCACTTCCAAGTTCATTTGGTTGTTGATAGAGTCCAGTTTCTTGTGGACTGTTGGAGTGAGGGTTTCAGTTTTCTTGCTGGTTGTTGGCTGGTGGCTGCCCTCATTTACTTGTCATTCAGCAAGGGAGAGAGTTAGATGCTAGCAAGGTGGAATTTATAGTCTTATCTAATGCAGTTACAGAAGTGACATCCATCACATCCATCATATTCTATTTATTTGAAATAAGTCAGTAGATCCAGCCAACATTCAAGGGGAGAGGAACACATAGGTTTGAATACCAGGAGGCAGAGATCAATAGAAGCCATTTTAGAAGCTGGCTACAAGGAGGAAAAAGCAATGGAGGATAAAATCTAGGATAGGGTTTACTTCTGAGAGAAAGCAGAGGGCAGAGATGCAAGAGGCACATTAGTAGATACAAGTTATTTGTAATGTTTTAGTTCTTAGGGAAAGTGGTGGGTTTACAAGTGTTCATAAATGGGCTGAAACAAGTTCATAAGTGGGGAGAAACAAGTGTGAGGTTATTTATTGTTCTGAACCATTAAAAAAATAAGGATTATGTGGTGTCCAATTCTATTTACCTGAGTTCCTAAATTAATAAAAATAAAAACTGATGACTATTCCTGACCTTGGTCTGTGCCCTTCTCTTGCACTCAGTCTGATCTTAGGTTAAACACTGGCTTCAGCCTTGTCCTCTGTCTTACCCAAATTAACCGCAGCCTGTACACATATTGACCCAGTCTAGCACTGTTCTCTCTCCATAGTCTGCATTGGGTCTCCAGTGTTCTGTTCTCTAAACCTTTCATCCATGGACCATATTTGCATGCTCCTGTGTGTGGAGCTGGAAGGAATGGTTTGTAGAGGGGTCTGAGGATCAGGATGTGGGATAGGGCATGGTTCTGCCTTTCAGGAGCACAATGGACCCAGAATGCAGGTTCAGCGATTGGGGTTACCCCCTTAAGAGACTGCTGACCTCCATTAGCAGAGGCTAGGCCAGATCCTGGAGGTTCTTCCTCCTTGAGTCCCCCCACCCTATTCCTACTATCCAGATATGCTTGAGTCTGTTTTAATATCTCAAAACCCTATAGATCAAACAGCAAAAGCAGTGGAGAATTTTATTGAATGTTTCTTGGGAACAAATATGAAGGTGGATTACATCACACTTTATGTCTATAACTCGTCTTTAAACATCTCTCTTGTTCTCTAAGCTTCCCTTCTGACAGCCACTACCATATTCCTCCCACTCTGCTCCTCACTCCCCTACCCTTTCTGATCCACACTAAATTAGATTTCTTCTGGTTCATTCATTCATTAATTCCTCAAATGTTTATTGAGTGTTTACTATGTACTAAATACCAGGAACACAAGGATGACTATAAAACATGATTTGCATCCCATTTTCACAATCCTAGAAGGGGAAAGGCACATAAAAAGACATTTAACATTTTTTGTTACTTAATATTTTGAATAGGTCAAACACATCATTATAAAACATATAAGCCTGCCTGGTGTGGCTCAGTGGTTGAGCATCATTGACCCATACACCAAGAGGTCACAGATTCGAATCCTGGTCAGGGCACAAGCCCAGGTTGCAGGCTCAATCCCCGGTGTGGGGCGTGCAGGAGGCAGCTGATCAATGATTCTCATCATTGATGTTTCTATCTCTCCCTTTCCCTTCCTCTTTGAAATCAATAAAAATATTAAAAAACATATATTTTTCAAAAACATAAAAAGTGAAAACTCTCCTTGGTCCCCCACACCTCCAATAGATAACCTTTTTTTTTTTTAGTTTTTGCATATTCTTCCATAGTATCTTAATGTGAATACAAGCAAATATGCACATTTATTGTTATCTTACCCCCATCTTTTTTAACATAAAGGGGAAGCAGACTACCCACTCTTTTCTGTATTTTTGAACGTTTTTTAAAAGTTATTTTACGTACAAAAAGATAGCATTCTGTCATAAGGTAGATGTCTTGAATGACCCATTCATGGAAGTTCACTTAGTCCAACTTAATGAAGCCTATGTCCTTCGCGTACTGACAGAAACACTGGCGACATATGTTGAGGCCGTATTTCCGGATCAGACTGGCGGTTTGAACAGACGCGGCAAGAAGGAGAACCCTGGCCAAATTTCCTCAGATGGCTCCAGTAGAGTTGCTGGTGACCCATCTTGCTCTCTCTGTAGCAACAAGGCAAAAGGCTCTTTTCTGTATCTTGATTTTCCACTCAATGCGATCTTTTTTAGATATGTGATGGTCAATGTTATATGCCATCTGGACTGGGCCACAGGGTGCCCAGACATTTGGCCAAATGTTATTCTGGGTGTTTTCTGTGAGGGTGTTTTTGGATGAGATTAACATTTAAATGGGTAGTCTGAATAAAGCAGATTGTTCTCCCTGGTGTGAGGAGGCCTCTTCCAATCAGTTGAAGAAGGCCTGAATAGAATAAAAAAGCTGTGTAGTCCCTGAGTAAGGGAGAATTCCTCCTGCCTGACAGCCTTTGAACTGGGAGATGGGCTTTTTTTTTTTTTTTCCTTTGAACTTTAACTGAAGCATGAATTCTTCCTGGGTCTTGAGCCTGCCAGCCTTTGGACTGGAACTAAACCATGGCTCTCCTGGGACTCCAGCTTGCTGACTCATCCTACAGATCTTGCAACTTGCCAGCCTCCATGATTGCATGAGCTAACTCATCTATCTCTGCCTTCCATTGGTGCTGTTTCTCTGGAGAACCTTGACTAATGCAAGATTTTTCCATAACAGTATGTACATTGAAAACTTCCAAAATAAAATTCTATTGTCTGTACCAAATTTAATCAGTCCTTTATGGACACTTGGTTTATTTTTAATCTTTTAAATGAAAAACCTCACACATTCATGATTTAATGTTGTGTATAGTATATCTGCACAATAAGTTCTAGAACTGGGGTTGTTTGGTCAAAGGATACATGTATTTGCCCTGGCTGGTGTGGTTCAGTTGGTTGAGTGTTGTCCTGTGCACTGAAAGGTTGCTGGTTAGATTCCTGGTCAGGGCACATACCCAGGGTATGTTCAGGAGGCAACCATTCAATGTTTCTCTCTCACATTGATGTTTCTTTCTCTCCCTGTCTTTTCCTCTCTCTCTAAAATCAATAAAAACATATTTTAAAAAAAGAGTACATGTATTTGCAATCTTGGTAGATATTGTGAAATTGTCATCTCCAAGGGCATGGTTCAGAGCAAAGGCTGAAGTCTGGTGGCCCATTGCCCTGCTTTGGTTTGCAGTGTTGTGTTTTTTAAAAATTGCTAATTCTTATATTGATGAGGATGTGAAGCAACTGGAGCTCTCATACTCTGCTGAGAGTGTAAGTACAAACATTTCAGAACAGTTTGGCAGTTTCATATAAAATTAAGCATATGCCTATGCTATTGTATGAGTTCAATCAGAGAAGCAGAAAGAATTTGTTACAGGGACTTGGCGTCAGGTAACTGTTAAAGAGGCTCTGTAGGCTGTTTTTTTGCATCTGATTCTGGAGCTCAAAGTTCACAGGTCAGGCAGTTGGGAAGGGAGGATGGATATAAAGTGGGGAAGAGAATGGATGAGTTGGAATCCATGAGCACAAGCTGGAGCCCTTGAAAAAAAAATGGAACTCATGTTAGTTCCCACTGCCTCCAAATTTGATGATGTGGGTGTCGTGCTGGAGAAGTCAGTGCCCTTTCCTATCTGGCCCAGGAGTCAGAGAAGCTGAAGGAGAATCCAGGGCAAGATGGGGTAGTTATGGGCCTGGGTGCTACCATGCCAATGAGATGAGCCAGCAGATCAGCAACAAAGTAGATAGGCAGGAGCTCTAGACTTTGCAGGTGTAAAAACCAATATAGCCACTGCTTTTCTTCTGTCCTCCAAATCTCATGCATAAATGTCTGTTGTGGACCACTCTAATTGGAAACATACAAGAGAATTCTGGGAAATGTAGTTCACTCTAAATTGGTATATTATAAAACCAATGTTCCAGCAATTCCATTCCTCAATATATACTCAAGAGAAATGCATCCATATGTTTACCAAGAAATGTACTAGAATATACACTACAACATACAGTAGTCCCCCCTTATCCACAGGGGTTAACTTCTAAGACCCCCAGAAGATGCCTGAAACCTGGGAGAGTACCAGATCCTACACATACTGTTTTTTCCTACACATCCATAGCTATGATAAAATTTAATTTATAAATTAGGCACAGTAACAGATTAATAACAATAACTAATAATAAAATAGGCCGAAACCGGTTTGGCTCAGTGGATAGAGTGTCGGCCTGCGGACTGAAGGGTCCCGGGTTCGATTCCGGTCAAGGGCATGTACCTTGGTTGCGGGCACATCCCCAGTGGGAGGTGTGCAGGAGGCAGCTGATCGATGTTTCTCTCCCATCGATGTTTCTAGCTCTCTATCCCTCTCCCTTCCTCTCTGTAAAATATCAATAAAATATATTTAAAAAAAATAAAATAAAATAGGACAATTATAACAATACTAGAGGCCCGGTGCATGAAAATTCATGCACTGGAGTGGGGTCCCTCAGCCTGGCCTGCTCCCTCTCACAGTCTGGGAGCCCTCAGGGGTGGGAGGCAACCTGGTAATCAGGGGAAGGCGACGCCCCCATCACACTTCTGCTGCTGCCACTGCTGGCAGCACAAGCCTCGGCTGGTTCTGGTTACCTGAGCCTCGGGTGGCCCTGGGCAGCTGGGCAGCCACCATCTGAGGCTTGCCTGCGCCTCAGGCCCACCCTGGGCAGCTGAGGGGCTGAGGGCAGGTCTGGCACACTGTGCGCCTGCCACGCCCGCCCGCCCCTCCCCCCCCGGCTTGGCTGAAAGGACTGGGGGACTCCAGCAGCAGGCAAGTGGCATGCCTGCAGCCCCCTGGGACTGGGGGACTCTGGTGGGGCTGAGGGGACTGAGAGCCATCATCTTGTGGCTATGGGTACCGCCATCTTTGTGATGGCATGATGGTCAATTTGCATATTCCCTCTTTATTAGATAGGATACTGTACTAAAAGTTATGTGACAGTGGTCCCTCTGATACCAATCTCATAACAGAGTTGACTGCTGTGACTAATGGGTGGGCAGCATATATAGTGTGAATTCACATCACTGTCAGGATGGAGCAGGACAGCACAGGACTTCTTTGTGCACTCAGAATGGTGCACAATTTAAAACTCATGAGTAGTTTATTTTTGGAAATTTCCATTTAATACTTTGGGATCATGGTTGATGGCAGGAAACTGAAAACACAAAAAGCTAAATCACAGATCAGAGAAGGACTGCTGTAGCACCAGACAGTCCACAGTCAGCAGCTAGTCTGTGTTGGAAAGAGCCAGGGATGGATTTGAGAAGTTAGCTAGAAAGACATAAAAAGGCAGGCCTTGCCTTGTTCTTTTTTTTAAAAAAATATATTTTATTGATATTTTACAGAGAGGAAGGGAGAGGGATAGAGAGCTAGAAACATCGATGAGAGAGAAACATCGATCAGCTGCCTCCTGCTCAGCTGCCTCCTGCACACCCCCTACTGGGGATGTGCCCGCAACCAAGGTACATGCCCTTGACTGGAATCGAACCTGGGACCTTTCAGTCCCCAGGCTGACGCTCTATCCACTGAGCCAAACCAGTCAGGGCTTGCCTTGTTCTTGAAGGGAGGATGAGTTTTGCCCATGAGAGGAGAATAGGGATGGCATTCCAGGTGGGAAGGTAGCATAAGGAAGGTATATGAAATCAAATATCTTCACAGATCCAGAAGGCAAAATTAATGTGAGAAGCCCAGTATAGCTCAGTGGTTGAGCTTTGATCCATGAACCAGGAGATCACAGTTCAATTCCTGGGCAGGGCACATGCCTGGGTTTTGGGCTTGATCCCAAGTAGGGGGTATGCAGGAAGCATCCAATGGATGATTCTCATCATTGATGTTTCTCTCTCTCTCTTCCTCTCCTTTCCTCTCTGAAATTAATAAAAATTTAAAAGAAAATTAATGTGAGAAAATAGGTATTGGTGGGAACTATGGCAAATTGATGTGCCAGCCTTTGGTGCCAGGCTGGAATGTGAGTCTATCTTGTTAGATCTTCTGATATTTCAAGAGAAATAAATAGAGGAAGAGGAAGAATAGAAAGAGGGAGGGGAGGAAGAGGAAGAGGAGGAAAAGAAAAATTAGAATTTTTAAAAGCCCACCTAAGATAAACTAAATACAACTGCAGTTTTGGGCCCACTGTCTGCCAATTTTATAGCTTGAAGAATAGAATAGACAGGGGAGTACAATTTTTAGATGAAAAGGGGCCACGTACTAAACCTGACAAGCTCAGGGGAGGCCTGTGTAGTGGCCTTACCTACTCAGAGACCTAAAATAACCACATAGAATGGTCTGAGATGAAAACTTTTTAACTAAAAACAGTTTATGGTGGGTAGTCAAGTCCTAGGCTAGGCTAGAATCCTCACTGACAAAGGTCAATCCTTTTTTTTTTCTTTTTTAAAAGTATATTTTTATTGACTTCAGAGAAGAATGGAGATGGAGAGAGAGATAGAAACATCAATGATGAGAGAGAATCATTGATTGGCTGCCTCCTGTATGTCCCCTAGTGGGGATTGAGCCCATACCCTGGGCATGTGCCCTTGACCAGTATCGAACCCAGGACCCTTCGGTCCACAGGACAACACTCTATCCATTGAGCCAAACCGGCTAGGGCACAAAGGTCAATCCTTACCTTAGTTGAGCCTGTTTATTGTCTTTTGGCATCTATGATAACATACCTTTATTATTATTTTTTTAAATATATTTTATTGACTTTTTACAGAGAGGAAGGGAGAGGGAGAGTTAGAAACATCGATGAGAGAGAAACATCGATCAGCTGCCTCCTGCACACCCCCTACTGGGGATGTGCCCGCAACCAAGGTACATGCCCTTGGCCGGAATCGAACCTGGGACCCGTGAGTCCCCAGGCCGACGTTCTATTCCCTGAGCCAAACCGGTTAGGGCATATGATAACATACCTTTAGAATGTCAAGGTAATTTCCCTTTTTCTGGACCTCTTTGGGTACAACAACCATACCAGAGCAGAGACCACAAATTCCCTCACTGTTATTATGATAATGGGATTTTTAAAAATTTATTTTAAAAATGTTTTTACTGATTTTTTTTTTTTTTTGGTTATTTTTAGAGGGAGAGGGTGGGAGCACGTGTAACATTGATCAGCTGCCTCCTGCACGTCCCTTACTGGGGATCAAGCCAACAACCTGGGCATGTGCCCAAACTGGTAACCTCTCTGTGCATGGGACAATGCTTAACTAAATGAGCCACTTGGTCAGGGCAATCATGAAATTGTTGACTGTTAACTATCCTGTACCCACCTATGTAAAAGAAGTATGTGTCTATCATTTTACCTTTTATCCAATCCCAGGGGTTCTCCTCCCCCGAGCGCACCGCGCCCTCCCCCCCACCACCCCCCGCCTTTGCTTTGTCTCACCTCCCTAATCTATTACCAGTAGATTTCATGTAATCCACTTATGTCTTATCTTTTTATTAAAACGTATAAAGCTGGGCGCAGAACTGCCATTTTGCGGAGCATTTTTCTTAATCCGTTGAGGTTTTTCTTCCTGGCAATTGTCATCAGTTTGGTTCAAATAAACTCATACAAATTCTCTGCAGGTTGAACCTTTCTTACTTTGACAAATTGGAGGGGGAGCATAGTAGAGTGCATGGAACGTGGGATTGGGTAGTGAGAGAGCATCTGGCAGGAGCTGGTGGGCCGTGTGGAAATCTCCCAGTGCCAGCACCTGAGGACAGCATCTCAAACTCCAGAATGCACAGGAGTCACCCAAAAATGCTGCTAAAAAGTTTGTGAGGTTCTGCTGGACACAGTCGAGACAGTCGCAAACCAAGGAGCACTTTGCAGCAGGGTAGGACTCGATGGAGACAATAGCTCAGGAAGATTAGTTTGCCAACAGCGTGCAGACAAAAGCACAGGGTAGGAGCCTTGGAGGCTCCCCAACGGCAGAGATCCGTTCCTTCTGAAAGGAGGCAGGACCTCAGCCGCTCAGGCCATCTCTCTCCTAGTCACGTTTGAAGGAGGGCGCTGCATGCTCTGGAGGGCTCCCTGCGGGCACTTTAGGGACTCTGTCTCGGCGGAGGAAATGGTGTGTGTGTGTGTGTGTGTGTGTGTAGAGGTGTTTAAGGATAGGAAGGCGGAGGTGCAGCTAGAGCCGCTGAAGACTCTCCCACCGCTACCCTCTGCCTCTCGTTCCTCTACTCCGGGCAGGCGCCCACAGCCCACCTTGCAGCGCTGAGCTAGGGGCATCCCGCTGCCATGACATCCTGCATCCTGCTGCCATGACGACTGCCTCCTTGGAGACCCGGTACTGAGGCTGCGGTCCCGGAGGGCCCCAGGTTCTCCCAACCCCCACCCCGCGTGCCTCCTTTGTTCTGATGTTTATCTCGGCGTGCAGGGCTCCCAGGAGGAGTCTCAGGTCCGCGCCCGATCGCTTCCTTCAAGACGGGATAGGGGTGAGAGGCAAAGAGGCCAAAACCCAGGGCTCGCAGAGCAGCTCCTGGACTGGACCTAGAGATGCGCGAACCGATGGCGGAAGCAAGCTAGGGAGCGACTTTCGTGTGCCCCACCTAGTCCTGAGTCCCGCCTTACGACCGCTGTAGGGGGCAGAGCCTAGGGGAGGCCCTTTCCAAGTTGAGGCAGAGGCCGGAAGTGCAAACTCCACAGGGGAAAGTGGGGCGCGGGCGGGACCTACTCCAAGCACTCTTCCTTGCCTATCTCCCTTCTGCCCGACGCTGGCCTCAGGTTAAGTCGGGCGGCCTCGCTGCCTTCATCACAGCACCTCCCCCGGCCCTAAGTGAGGGCTCGCACTGCGCAGCCGCATGGCCCTGCATGTGATGCAGTCGCGCAACGCCCGTTGGCGGTTCTCTGGCGCCCGCCTATTGGTCTGAAGCAATCCACCAATGGGCGGAGGCGGGGGCGTGCCCGAGAGGCGGGTGGGTGCCACTCTGGACTCCCTCCTCGTGCTCGGCGTTGAGACCCCCACTGCCCCCGCGATCGCCACTGCCCCCGCCTCGGTAGTCCGGGCTCGGCCCCGGGGTGCGCCTCGCACGGTAAGACTGCCTCTCCTTCCGCTACCTGCTGGTTCCTCCCCGCTCGCGGAGATCCCCTCCCAGCGGAGCCTGTGTCCTAAGCAGTCGGTGCTTGAGACCCCATGCGGCTGGGGCGGTGGAGGGGCGCTCCGTTGTCGGGGCCGGGCTGGGGAGGGCTCTCTGGCATCTGAGCTGGGGAGATGCCCGGCTCCGGGGACGTGGTGACCGTCAGCTGGTGTAGCTGGGATATTTCTGTGGGACGCTGTCCGGGGCACGTGTGACACTGTGACGGCGGGGGCGTCACGGGGTCAGCGCCATCAGCATCCCCCCACAGCTACAGCCCCTGCCTCGCTGTGTGACCTTGGACGGGTACCCTCTCTGAGCCTCGAGTACCTCGGCACCCTCAGGTAGGAGGGCGGTGGTGTCGGGGAGTGCGGGCTCCAGAGACTGCGTCAACAGAGGTCTTGGTGGGGAGGGCACAGGATTATCTTTGAAGACAGAGCCGCTGCCTCACAGACCGGAGGGATATGATGGGGAGTTGTGGGGGTGGGGTCCTTTACCCTCATTTGTCCTCGGTGAGAATGAGAATGGGGCGGGGATGGGGGCGCCAAATCCATGGGGATGGAGGCGGGAGAAGATACAGGGCCCTACACCTGGCCCCCTGGTGCATCTAGGAACTTGGCCCTGAGGCTGCAGGAGGGATTCCATTTAGGTTCTGAACCAGTGTTCCAGTTAATGAACAGGGGCCCTGCTGGACTGAGAAAGGAGGCACTGGATTGCCTTTCCTCTTGATTCTTGGCATTAGGAAGCAGTAGAACTGAAGAAAGTCAGGGGCAGCTGACAAACCCTGGACCCTGCCTGGCCTTTACTTGTTGGGACCACCAGGGTGGGGCAGGCAGTCTGGACGCTAGAGGGAATCTAAGCACCTTCTAGCTGAGGGCTTGGGGTAGGATTTTGTGGGGAGGGGATGCTGGATAGAGGAAGGCAGCTCTTCTTGGGGAGATAGGAGGGTGTGGCATGATGGATGAGAGAGAGAACACTCATACCTATCCTTACAAGGAAATGGAGTCACATCCAGACTGAGTTGATATAAAACTGCCACAGCCATACCTGACTTCCAGTCTTACCTTTCCAGGCATTGGTCTAAGTATGTGGGTCCCCATTGTGTTCAGTCTTTGTTGGGTTCTGGAGCCAGCAGGTCAGTGGCCCCAATGGGCAATCTTTTTATAAGCTTGAGCAATTAAAGAAAAGATGTCTTTATTAATTTTAGAGAGAGGAAAGGATATGGAGAGACAGACATTGATGTGACAAACATTGATCATTTGCCTCCTGCATGCCCCCTACTGGGGATTGAGCTAGAAACCCAAGAAGGTGGCGGGTTCTGGAGCTCCACCTGCCATAGGTCCTCCTTCCCAGTCTGGAGGCTTGGGCCCCAGTGTGGAACAGCCTGGAGTAACAGACAGCACCCAGTGGGGCAGGAGTCTAAGGGGCTGAGAACTCTGGGTTTCTGTATAACTGTCCATCTGTCTACTCACTTGTCATTGTCCCTGGGCCTGTTCTTCATGCCAGAGGCTTCACTGGGCCTGGCTGAGCCCTGCCCTGGATAGGGTAACCTTGAAGCAACAATTCTCTATAAAGTGAGAGGGACCTGAGCTGGCAGCATTCTGTCCTCTAGAAAGAAGTTTCCCCCAATATCCCTGAGAGTAACTGAGAGCCAAAGAAGCCCTTAAGGCCCTTCTTCTAGCTTTCCAGCCCTCCCCATCTTGTGGCTTGTCCATGGTACCACCCCTGACCTGTTAATAGCCCATCTAAGGAGAGGTGTCGTTTTTTTGCTGGGCTGGGGGTATTTTCCAGGATGTACATTCTTCATATCTGCCTTGTGAGTTCCTCTGGTTTTGGGGACAGCAGGCTTCCAGCAGTCTGTTCTCTGTCAATCCCTGGGGACCTGCCTGGCCTGGGAGTGGAGGAGGAGGACAGCAGGATGGAGGTGGAAAGGGGGAGGGAGGCTCCTCAACCCATGAACTGTATTCTGAGAAGGCTGAAGTCCCGGGGGGCCCACCCTGAGGGCCATTCCTGGCTGTTCCAGGATTGCCTGAAGTCCTCTCTCTCCACAGTGCTGCCCTGAAATTGCCTTTGCTTCAAAAAGCAGGCCTTAGGGGGTTTGCTTTTGCAAAGATGGGGGTGAACTGGGGAGCGTTGTCAGAGCTTCAGACACCAAACCCTCTGAGGAAGAGGCCACTGCTTTTTCCTGTGTTACAGATGAGGAAACTGAGGCACAGAGATGTGAAGTAATTTGCCTGGGCAGCTTGAATCTGGACCAGGACTGCTGGGCTCAGGAACCATGTCCTGGCCCATGCCCCTGCTGGCTCCAGAAGGCTGTGCAACTTGGGGCATACTCAGGACTTGGCTGGCACAGGAAGGGGCCTCGCAGTTCCCTGTGGACACAGTGCAGCAGGAGAAGGCTGGACACCTCCTCCTGCTTCCGATAAGGAATTGTGTGAAGAGCCTGGCTTCCAGGGGACAGCCTTCTGCTGTGAGAAAGGAGGCTTGCTTCTTCCTGGCTCTGGGCCCCTGAAGTCACTCGCCTCCCCCTCTGCTAGTCAGTGCAGGAGATGCAGGTCCTACTCTCTGGCTTTATGCAGGCCCTACCTTTTGGGCTTTCCATGTCAAGGATGGAAAGGGTTGATCACCAGTTGATGGTGGCAAGGCTAGAAGAATGCCTAGTGGGAGGCTATACTCTGAGATGGGGCGGTGGTTGCCCTCCAGGGCAGAAGTTGGCTAAGAGAGTGGGGTAGGGCTTTCCTCTTCCTGAGAGCATTTGGTAAGAATTGCCAAGAGGGCCCAGCCAAGGCCCCGACTCGGGCTCCGCTTAGTTTGGTCATTCATTCATTTAACAAATATGAACTGAACACAGGTTCTCCCTGCCAGGTGCTGGGAGCGTTTGGCCAAGACAGAGTTTGGCAAAGACAGTTACTGCCTTTGAAAGGCAGGGAACATAGTTATTAAGTGATCCCATAAATGAGAAGGGGATCCTTTTAAAGGTGTTTCAGGCCTATGCTGGGATGGGCAGGGGTGTGGTGTTGTGCTACCCTAAGAAAGGTATGCTAGGACTGAGATCCAGGTCAGGGGGACAGGATTGTTCTGGATAGGATTGTTTCGGGCAGGCAACATGCAGTGCATTGTGGGGGAAGACAGGGAGGGAGCCCTGCAAGTATTGGGTCAGAGTGTTTTTGTGAAGAGTCCCCAGGAGCCTTTGCTGATCCGCCACTGGTTGAGAGTTTCACCAGGGCCTCCAGGAAGTATCTTGGGAGATGCAGGGATCTTGTGAGCATTGGACAGTCATTCCCCCATGGCTGCAGAGGTGTGGCTGGAACAGCCTCTTCAAAAAGTGGGAAGGTGATCTGGTACCCCTTGCTCGTGGCCATTTTTCACATACTCTTGAGTCCATAGCTTCAGAGGGTGGCTGGAGTGGATGGGGTGGGGGTAGGCTTCTCCCCTAGAGCCGGAATCCCTGGGGATAAGCAGACCCAGAGCAGCCCAGGCCAGAGATGATGAGTGAGGGCATAGTAACCCTCCTTGCACTCTGAGTGGGGCCTGGGAGCTAGCCTCCAAGGGGTGGGGATGTGTGCTGGCCTGGGCTGTACCTGCTGTGGTGACTCCTGCATTCCTGAGACCCAAGCCTTGCCTTTCCTTGCAGCCTCCTTCAATCAGGGGTTCCTGGCACCCAAGCTGGTCACTGTGCCCAGGAGGCAGGGTTGGGCCTGGGTGGACTTCTTGAACTGGGAAGTGGAAAGGGAGGTGAGGCCGGTGCCCAGGCAGCTCAGCACCTGAAAGACCTCCAGGTCATGCCCTCCGCTGGCCCAGCCCCTCACTGTGAGGCCACCAATCTGTGGTTTGTTTCCTTTCCTCATTCCCTGGACTAGCTGAGATCATTCGTGGGTCACTCATCTCCCAAATACTTCAGTGTGTATCTGAAAAATAGGACATACTTCTCTACAGAATACAATTTCATTATCTCACCAAATAAAATAAGCCCTTATTTCTTAATGTTGTCTTAAGAACCAGTCCCATTCACATTTTCTAATTATCCCCCAAATGTATTTTTTATGGGTAGTTAGAAACCCCTTACCCCATTTGTTTTTCTTCTTGCAGCTGATGTAGTGGAAAAAACCAGGTCATTTGTCCCATAGAGTACCCTGCCTTCTTGGTCTCTTTGTGTGTTAATCTAGAACAGCAGTTGGCAGACTTTTTCTGTGAAGGGCCGGATAGTAAATAATTTAGTCCTTGCAAGCTATGTGGTCTCTGTGGCAACAATTCAAACTAGGTTTTTTTTGTTTTTTTTTTTAATTTTTAATTTTTTTTTATTGCAAAAGCAGTTTTAGATAATATGTAAACAAATGAGTGTGGTTGTGTTCCCATAAAACTTGACAAAAAACAGGCAGGGGCGCTGGCTGGTTGGTTGGAGCTTCCTCCCGTACACTGAAAGGTGGCCGGTTCGATTCTGGTCAGGACACACCCAGGTTGTAGGTTTGATCCTCGGGCAGGGTAGGCAGGGCGGTTGGGCACCCGCGGGAGGCAGCAGATTGGTATTTCTCTCATTGATGTTTCTCTCTCTCTCTCTCTCTCTCCCCCTCCCTCTCTCTCCCCCCATCTCTCTAAAGTCAATAAAAACAAAACAGGCAGCAGCCCTGTAGTCTGTTTTTTGCCCATCCCCTATCTAAAAAACTTCTCTTTATTTTTCTTGCAGTTTGGAAAAAAATAACAAAACAGGTCAGTTGTTCTAAAGACTATCCTGCCTTCTGGGTGTGTCTCATTGCTTTCTTGTGGAGTCATTTAATTTGTTCCACTAACCTCTGTGTTTTCAATAGGCCAGAAGTTGGAGCTAGGGGCTTGATTAGATGCAAGTTAGATGTTTTGGGCAGGTGCTGTGTCCTTGTCAGTGGTGCTGTGATTTGGTGCTGCCTCACATCAGGAGGTATCAGTGGTCAGGTTCCATTGTGAGTGAGGGGCGATTAACCGGTGCATGACTGGCTGATGTTACATCTCTCCATTGCAAACTTGTGTCATTCCCCTTAAGAACTCTAGGTCATCTGTTGGTGACATGTGAGAGAGAATCTGTAAGCATCTACTTCTGTCAACCTTTTTCCTCCTGGTTTACCATCCACTGACTCACTGCCTCCAGCACAAGTTGGGGGTTGCAGAATTTCTGGCATTTGGTCATTTCTTTGTTATTTAATAGCGAGAATTCTTCTGTAAAAAAAGAGCTTTCTTTTAACCACCAGGCAATTTCATTACGGGAAAGGCCAGGAGACAGGCTGAATTATTTCTCGTTATTGCCAATTTTCAGAGTAAAGAGTTAGGGCATTGTCACTGTCAGTGGTGACAAATGAGGGTTTGGGTTTGTTTGTTTGGCTTTCTCTCTTCTTTTGTTCCTCATCTCTGTGACTGCTCCAGTTTTATGTATTCCATCTGTTTCCTTCAGTTGCACTCATTATTCTTTTTTAAAAAAATGTTTTTATTGATTTCAGCGAGAGGAAGGGAGAGGAAGAAAGGGATAGAAACATTAATGATAAGAGAGAATCATTGATCAGCTGCCTCCTGCACAACCCCTACTGGGGATCGAGCTCGAAACCCCGACATGTGCCCTGACTGGGAATTGAACTGTGACTTTCTGATTCATGGGTTGCCCAACCATTGAGCCACACTGGCATGCTTATTATTCGTTTTTTTTTTTTTTTAAATATATTTTATTGATATTTTACAGAGAGGAAGGGAGAGGGATAGAGAGCTAGAAACATCGATGAGAGAGAAACATCGATCAGCTGCCTCCTGCACACCTCCCACTGGGGATGTGCCCGCAACCAAGGTACATGCCCCTGACCGGAATCGAACCCGGGACCCTTCAGTCCACAGGCCGACGCTCTATCCACTGAGCCAAACCGGTTTCGGCACTTATTATTCGTTTTGATGTTGAGATGATCCTAGCTCAGCCCACGGGGGCCCGACTGCTCACACAGGCTTCCTGGGCACCTCCGCTGTCCCTGCCTTGAGGCAGCCTGCTTTTGGGGAGCTGAGCTGGGGAGGGCAGTCCCCATTCACAGGCATCTGTTCTGTATATGGCCCTGGTCAGTCACCAGTAGGGAAAGCTCCAAGGACACGTCTTATGTAGACCCCCATTCTTGTTCCCCTCTAAGCATACTGTTGACTCTGACCTGGACCCAACTTACTGGGTGTATGACCTGAACACTGTGGACTCTGGCTGCAGGAGGGTACACCCCTTGGTGTCACCAGCTCTAGAACTGGCTCCTGGAAAGAGCCAAAGAAGTCCCCTCCTTTCCAGACTGCCCTTCCTGTCAGCCTCAGGTGGCCTGGCACACGCGTTCTGTGCTGGTGCTTTGGCACCCAGAAGCTGCAGCTCCGTGCCTGCCAGTTGGGCCCTGGGTCAATAGGGTGTCAGGCGGGGTGAGAGCTCTTGGTGAATGTGGGGTGTGGGTAGAGGAGTTGGGGGCAGAGCTCCTTGTGCTAGAGGATGCAGGCACCACTTGGGGTGCTAAGAGCAGCAGGGGTTTGGGTCCTTCCTAAAGGGAGGTCTCTGTTCTCAGGCCATGGGTGGCCCTGATCCATGCCTTCCCCACTCCCTACCCTACAGGCTCCTGCTGGTGTCCTTGGAGCATGGGAGGCTGCTGAGCTTAAGCGGCAGGGTCCAGAAGGAGCTGCGTGTCTCCCCCGTGGCAGGGAGGGCATCCATGGCTGCAGCCAACAAGGGTGAGTGCCTTCCTGGCCTGGTGGGCTTTGCAGGGTCTTCCAGCGGGTGCTGGTAAGAGGGGTGTTATTGCCTGTGGGGCCTGCATTGGCTGTGTGTGTGGGGGTGTGTGTGTCTGAATGTGAGCACAAATTACATCAGTAATTGCACCAGTGTTTATGCCAGGTCCTAGGGTACACCCAAGCCCTAGCAGGGAATGTGGGGACCCCTTGGTGTGCTGGTCTGTGGAAGTATGTGCCCTCATGTCCCTGTGTTCCATCCTCTGTGTTGCACTGTGGGGGTTGGGGGACATGTGGGGCTTGGGTGAGCACTGAGCTTGGCGATGTGGTAGAGCCACAGAAAGGAATTTTGGTTTCATTCAGAGTCAGAAGGGCTCCTGGAGGGTTTTAGGCAAGGGAGGCTGGTGAGATTTAAAGGTCAGGTCTGGGGTCTCAGCAAAGAATGTGGAAGTACCAGGCTGGCTCCTCTAAGAACCCAGGCCAGGGCTAGGCCAGGCCCTGCACCAGAAGGACTCTGAGCAGGGCTTTTGGAAGGCCTCGGGACTGTGGGGGCCAGAGAGGACTGGGGTCATGCTCTTGGTAAGACAGACCTCCCCCAGGATTGGCTCCTGATATCTGCCTGTCTCAACTCCTGCCTCCTTGCTTTGGAGAATCTGACCCCTTTGGGGACAGCTGAGGGTCTTGTGAAGGGTTACACAGAAGAGGGTGTCTCTGGGTAGAGTCCTGGAGGCTCCCCTGGGTTCTCCCATCTTTCCTGCCAGTGATCCGTGATGAGTTAGGGGCAGTGCAGCCTCTCCCAGGTGGTGGGCTCAGTGTGGGGTTTGCCCTCCCTTTGTTTTTCCCACTCCCAGACAGGTCCCAAGGAGCCTGTTCCTGTCCTTGCCCCTCACCTCGACCAGGTTGGGGTCATCAGGAGGGGCAGGCAGGGACCTCAGGCATAGGCGTACCTGGAAGAGAAGGTCCCAGAGATGGGGGGCGTGGTCCTGCAGAGGAAAGCCCTGGGCAGGCTTCCTGAGGCCAGGGCTGGGTCTTGGTCCACCTGGGGCTAGGTGAGAGTCTCTTCTTGTCTCTGGTGTCAGCCTTATTCCCCTTAAGTGAGGTGTGATATTAGCCAATTCCCGACACCCATTCTTTGGGTATTTTTTATGGGAGGACTGGGCCTCAAGCCTCATGATCCCAAGAGTCTGGTAGGATGTGGCCTAGCCTTGAAAGGAGTTCAGCCAGTAAGTGCTGGGTGATGTCAAGGGCACTTACAGGGCCTTGGGGAGCAACAAGGAGGAGTCATTTCCTGGGGGTAGAGGAAGCCCGCAGTCCCTGAAGCCATCTCCCACTCTTCCTAGGCAACAAGCCCAGAGTCCGGAGCATCCGCTTTGCAGCAGGCCACGATGCGGAGGGCTCCCAGAGCCACGTCCACTTTGATGAGAAGCTGCATGACTCAGTAGTCATGGTCACCCAGGAGAGTGACAGCAGCTTTCTGGTTAAGGTATGTGCACAGCTCCCACCGTTAGTCTTACTTCCTCCACCTCCTTCTCAGCCCTGCTTGGCTTCCTGGGCGTGGCAGTTTCACATCCTCTAAGCTGCCTCCATAGGCATATCTTTATCCCTCCCTGGGCCTTGGTTTCCCCATCTGTGCAGTGGGAGGTGAGGAGACTGCAATGAGATGAATACATTTAGAATGTCACCTTGAATGAGGTGAGTGGAGTGGAGCCGTTATCATCTGCATCACCCTAAATATAGCAATGGAAGGTGGGTGTCCAGGCTGTGGTGTCACAGGCTTGGGTTCAGGTCCAGGCCTGCTAGTCAGGCTCTGTGACCTTGGACAGTTCACCTCAGCTTCCTGTTTTCTGAAATGAAGAGAATTCACATCCCATAGAATTTGTTCGAGAATAAAATGGAAGAATGTATGTATGTTACACAGTGGCGAGACTGACTAATTATGCTAATAACAAGGTATGACTTTATTTTCCTTTTTTGCCAAACCGCTGGCTAATTTGGCCCCATGTTTTCTGCTCTTTGGAGCACACCTCTTATTGGTCACACTTCACATACCCTTTAGTGTGGCTTCTCCAACTCTTGGGACACTGTTGGATCCCACATCCACTTGGGAGGGGCAGGAGAAAGTCTCTGAAGGGAATGGATTGGGGGAAACAGAGAGTGAGACCCTCAGGTTGGACAATAAACCAGGGCTCCAAAGTTGAGCAGGAATGCTGGGGGGCAGGGGGGGGGCGCCCTTCTGGTCCATCGAGACCACCTTGAGGAGTGGCCCAGATTCATACCCATCTCTGCCCAATCCTTGCTCTTTCTCTTAGGACAACTTCCCCAAGGGAATAAACAGAATGAAATAAAACTTAAAAAAAAAAGTAGCCCTGGCTGGTTTGGGTCGAGGGTTTGATTCCCAGTCAAGGGCATGTACCTCGGTTGTGGGTTTGATCCACCGCCCTGGTTGGGGCATGTACGGGAGACAACCAATCGATGTGTCTCTCTCACATTGATGTTTCTATCTTTCTCAACGCCCCCTCCCCTTCCACTCTGTCTGAAAATCAGTGGGAAAAATATCCTTGGGTGAAAAAATCTCTCCCTCTCCCCCACTCTCCATTGTAAAATCTATCATGTCTATTACAGAAACTTTGGAAGATAGAGAAAACGATAAAGAAATTTAAAAGTACCCACAATTTTAGAATCTAGAAATAACAATGGTAAATATTTTGATGTGTGTCATTCTAGTTTTTTTTATAGCTTTTGTTTCCATAAACAAAAAGCTGGTATCACAGTGTAACACTCTTTTTTGCTTGCTTCTGTTGTGAACCGTCTCCTGCCTCTGTCAGTAAATCATTTTCCATGAGATTCTACAACTGTATTCCATTATATATATCATCGTTGATTTAGCTGGCTCCCTATTCCGGGTGTTACTGCTGTTTCTATTTCTCACTGTTATAAAGAGGGCAGTGATGAGTATTTTTTTTGCACATCTCTGAGTATTTCCCCTGGAAAATTCTGCAAGTGGTGCAGCTGCATCACAGGGTCACCCTTGGCAGTTCCAGCCAGAAAGCTCTCTTGAGAAGTGTGTCCTCCACCTGCAGAATGCGGGAGCCACACGGACTGAGCTTTATCATGCAGTGGCATCAGCCTGATCCCATTGAAAGGCTAAATGTTCCATGCAGCCAACCCCAACTGGCCCCCAGGGATAGCGCCCTCCAGCCCCTGAGAGCATGAACAGAAGAGTGTGTGTGCATGTGAGCTGTGGGTACAGCATGCACCTCTGTATCTACTGGACTGGCACTCGGTCAGTCTACCTGCTCAGCAGCCATCCTGGCTTGTGACCCTTCATACAACTGGAGTTTCCAAGGATGGCATGTATCCCAGAGAACATTGGTTGCCAAGCACTGTATGAACAAAAGAAATTCCTTGGACCCTGAGTCGGGCCTTTTGGACACAGTGCGCTTTTGAGTGGGCAGGCAGGCATCCATGTTCAGATGCCAGCAGGCAGGCAAGAGCCTGGGTTCAATGGCTGGTGCCACGTCTGTGGGCCAGCTCTGGACTGACACAGCTGGTCTCGTGTCAGTTTCTAATTCTATCCCAGCCTTCATTATGTGCAGTTTGTGTTGCCCCATGCCTCCACATGAGTGACTGGAGGACCAGTGTCCCTGACCCAGGGCTATTGGCTCTGGGCAGGTGATAGTAGTGATGGGGGCAGGTGAATGGCCCCTTCTGGGCAGTGGCTGGTACTTTGCTCTGGGCTACTCATGGTAAGTGGGGCCAGGAGGGCTGTAGCCTATCATTTCCTGGCTTCCATTTCCTTGTCTATAAAATGGGCCACTGAGGAGCTGTGGGGCCCATGAGACAGATGCTGAAGAGTGTGGCCCAGCTGTGGGGTGAGGTCCTCAGGGAAAGACCTGGAGTCACCGGGCTTGGGGTGAGGACCAGCTGGAGTGGAGGGGGCAGATAGACCCCTTAGGATCCCCAAGGAAACAGGTGCAAAAGCCCACAGGATCATAGATGGCATGACGTGGGTGGGCCCTGGGGGAGGCTGTAAGTGAAGGTGCTTCCTTCCTCCACCCTTCCTGCTGCAGGTTGGCTTCCTGAAGATCCTGCACAGGTATGAGATTACCTTCACTCTGCCCTCGGTGCAAAGGCTGAGCAAGGACGTCCGAGAGGCACCTGTTCCCAGCCTGCACCTCAAGCTCCTCAGCATCATGCCTGTCCCAGAAGGTGTGTCCTCTGCTCAGGGTGCTGGAGGCTTGCCTTCCTCCAGCAGGGCCTGGGAGTGAATGGGAGTGAGAACATGGGATGCTCTTTTCCCCCTATGGAGGGGGGACAGGCAACTCAGCATCTGGGAACATGACGCCTTCTATACGGGCTCACAGTGTGGCAACTTGGCAGGTCCCTTGCCCCAGGCCTCACTTCCTGGACAGAAGCCCATGGACTCACACTGTTGGCCTATGTCTGCCCCATTGCCTGATAGTTCATTCAGCAGGATGATGGGAGCCACTGAGGAGCTGGCTCTGGACCTTCAGACCTCCCTCCCTATGTCCCTCAAGAGAAACCTGCTGGAGCCTTAGGAACTTCATGGCTCCCTCCTAGCCCCCACCTGGGCTTTGGGCTGGGGGCTGCCTCTCCCTACCCTGCTAAGCTTCAGCCTCCACCCTCTCCATAGGCTAGGGTGTCAGTTTCACTATGTGCCGGAGCCCCAGCTTCAGTCACATGTCCCCCCACCTCCTCATACCTTACCCTTAAGTGGATTGAGCAAACTCCCTCAGGCCTTTGCCTCTTGCCACCTAATCTGCTCAAGTCCTGGCCTGTCCACCCTCCTTTCCAATCACTCCCTCTCCCTGCCTGCCTTTTCGGGGAATCAGCAGTCCCTCCTCCTGGAAGCCTAAGTTTGACCCTTGGAACCTTAATGGGGTGGCCCACAGGCCTGAGGCATGTAGAGGTCATTGAAGGATGCGAAATTTCTGACGCCTGTGCCCCAGCCCCAGGGGCACGGGTCCTGGGCCATCCTTGCTCTTTTGGAGGAGGGAGATGATGAGTGCTGGGGGCAGGGGCTGGAGGCCATGGAGTTGCTGATTGCCCGGACAGGTTACAGCGTCAAGTGTGAGTACACAGCGCACAAGGAAGGCGTCCTCAAGGAGGAGATGTTGCTAGCCTGTGAAGGTGGCACAGGCACCTGTGTGCGAGTGGTGGTGCAGGCCCGCGTCATGGGTGAGAGTGCAGGGCATGCATCTGGCTAGGGGAGGGAAGCGCCTGTTTGGCCAAAAGGGGATTCTGCCTTCCTCCTGTCTGAAAAAGGGATCATTGCCATGGCTGGGGTTCCCCACCTCCTTGGTGAGTGTCTCCACTTCCCCCCCATCCCCCCCCCCCCCCCGCAGTAGAGCCCAGAGAGAAGGTGGAGGGGTCCTCTTGGAGTGGGTGGGGCCAGTGGTCCAGCCTGGCATACTGACTTGAAGCCTATCTTGCAGACCGGCACCATGGCACACCCATGCTGCTGGATGGTGTCAAGTGCGTGGGTGCTGAGCTAGAATACGACTCGGAGCACAGCGACTGGCACGGCTTCGACTGAGGCCCACACCCCGGCCCACCTTGGGGCCCCTCAGCCTTAATCTCCACCTCATCTCCCCAAATGCTGCATGATGGTGTGGCTTCCTCATCTGTCCCTAGGATGGGCATGGGGGTCGTGTGTCTAGGGGCCTCCAAGCTGGGGCCTTGCCCACACCTCACCTCTGCCTTCATTCATGCCACCTCCCTGCCTCTCCTGTGTCTTCCTCTTCCCACTTCCTCCTCTCCATGTGCCTCAGTCTCCTGCGGGAAGAAATGGGTTGAGCCCCCAAGGAGGCTATCTGAGGAGGGGTGGAGGAGGGGGAGGACCTAGGGTGGGTTTTACCTATCCCTCCCCACTTGCAAGCCATAGGAGTTCCAGCCAGGGCCCGGGAGAGGAGGGAGCTGGCTCTGTGATGTCATCATTTCCATTACTGCTGCTGCTGTCTCATTTAAGCCACCTCTCCTGCCTCCTCCCTCTTTCCCACTGCTGTCTATGGTGAGTAGGAGGGAGGTGCAGTTCCTAGCTCCTGCACCCAGGTGTGTGTTACTTGGTTTTTAAACAATGGTTGGGATGAAATCCTAAAGAAATAAAACTTTCAGTGGATACCAGAGACCAGTGGGATTTTTGTTCTTCAGGGTCCTGAGAACGCCCAAGCCCTTAGGCTTAGACTATGGGCCAAGGTACAGTTCTGGCTAAGCTCCTACTTTTAGGAGGCAAGGGAACTGTGTGGTATTATAGTCCTAGTCCCCAAAGAGCTATCTACAGTGATGGCATTTTAGGCCTGAGAACAGTTGCCAAGAGAGTTTGGATGGAGATGGCCCTTCTGCTCAGGCCAGAGAGAGGTCTTATGGAGTGGGGGAGTTCTGTTTGGGATACTTGACAAGGAGACACCAGCATCCTCTTAATTATCAGTTCCCAGCCCCATGCACAGCTGAAAGCTTTCTCCCTTTTTTCTGGAACTCAGGCCCCCTCTACTACATTACGGGTTCCCTCTTGTGAGGTACCAGCATAAATGCTTTATTGTCACCTTGGGCAGGTAGGGCTGTTCCATGTCCTGGGTGGGCATAATGGCACATTGAGTTGTCTGGCAGAGCTGAGACAGTCCTTAGTGTCCCCTTTGTCCTCCTAATGTCCCTCCCCCATTTTGTGGCTGGGATAGGGTTCAAGTGGGTCATTCACAGGTTGCCCTTGGTGCCTTCATCTGTCCCGAAGGAAAGCCCGCCCCCAGCATGCTACCCACATTCCCTCATAAGTGCCTTCACCCTGTACACTTCTCATGAGCCTGCTACTGCCCTTTCTACAATTAACAATCATACTTGGGTGGTCAGCACCACCCCAGGAAGGCCCTACTACCCCTGTCCCTCTTGTGTCAGCTTCCAGTCACTTTCCTGTGGTACTGGGCTGCTCTTCCCCCTTCCTATGTGGGCTGAGCCCACCAATCAGTGCACTGCCCAGTCCCAGCCAACCCCCTTCCTCCTGCTGCCCCTCTGCTATGGGCCTTGCCTGGCCTCTCCCTCCCAACTGCATCCACCCCCCACCCCCAGTTCTGGCCAGGATCCAGTCATCTGGAGCATTCTGCCTTCGGAGTCAGGTGTTCCCTTATGGGCGTGACGATCAAGCCTCCTTGACCCCAGTCCTTGGCAGAGGCCTTCAGCCTTACAGTCAGTCTGGGCCTAATCCCAAAGCCAGAGCCTCTGGGTTTCCCCACCCACCCTCCTGCGACCTCATCTTCCCGGGCAGGAGGGCGGGGTAAGGAGCGCTGATACCAGAACTAGGATGTTTGCAAGCCCTTGCCAGGTCCCCTGCGCTCCGAACCGAAGGTGGGCGGGGCCGGACAGAGCCTGGCTGGCACCGCGCCCCCCCCCCTTTTACCCCCCACCCCGCGCCTTCAATTGGAAAGAAAGTCAATGGAGGCTCGCACCGAGCGATTGGTGCTGACGTCGACGGCGGTGACCTTAATTTCGGTGTCGCCAAACTGCATGGCGGCACGGATCTCGCGGCGTCCGGGGGGCGCACCGGCGGCGTCCGGGCCGCCTTCAGCGGGCGCGGGTTCGAGCTCGAGGTTGAGCGCGCCACACTTGCGCACGCCCGGGTCGGTGATGAAGCGCGCATCCTCGGCGGCGCAGCAGTACAGGTTGATGAGCACGCGCCGCTGGCCGGGGCGCGCCGGGCAGTAGCTGCGACGCACCTCCTCGCCCAGCGCCACCGACTGCTCCGCGGCCACGAAGCGCTCGAAAACGTCGGTGCACCAGCGGCGGCCGTCGCGGACCAGCAGCTTGTCCGGCGGGTGGCGCCCGTCCACGAAGCGGTTGAGCACGCCCACGCCGTAGGTGAGCGGTGAACGGCGCACCCGCACCACCCCGGGCGCCTGCCCGAACAGCACGGCGCCCTTGAGGATGGTGAGGCCCACGTCGTGCGGGACCACCACGCGCAGGCCACGGGGGCCCAGCGCCGCCTGCACCGCGTGCTGCAGCACAGCTGACTCGGCAAAGCCGCCCACCAGGAACAGCAGCTTCACACCCTGCACCTCCGGCCGCGCCAGCAGCGCCTCTGCGGGATGGGGTGGAGGTGTGGGGGGAAGAAGGAGGAGGGAAGAGGAGAGGGACAGCTTGAGCTGCTGAGGCTACCACTGCGCGGCCACTAGCACCTCCTCTCCACCTGCCTGGCAATTAGAAATTAGCCATTTCAACTATAAAACGGTTGCCCTATTTTGATGAAAAAAAAAACAAAAACAACACTGAGCGCTTGTACTGAGAGCTCTGCCTCCCCAACAATACACCCCTCCCCCCACATGGGGGCCCTGAGAGAAGGATATGCACCTGATAAATGCCTACTGCGCACAAGACATTGAGCTCTTTAGAAACTTCAGCTCCTTTAAATCCCTGTGATAACAGTTTTGGGAACCCGATACTATCACCCCATTTTATAAATTGGAAAACTGAGGCACCAGAGGTTATTTAACTTGGCAAGACTACACACAATCCCTCCCAGCTCTTATTTCCCAACGCACTGACTCCTCCAGGGTTCCAGATGATTCTGGGTCTCATTCCAGTGTATGGATGTGTGGGGGTTTCCAGGCACTAACAGAGGCCGTTATTCCTGTATCTGGGTGTGTATGTGGGGGTGATGGAGGACCCAAGCTCAGGCGCTCACCTATGTGTTGGATGATCCCTCTGACTGTGGGCTGGAAGAGCTCGTTCATGGCCTCACAAGACATCCTGAGCATCCCCTGTGAGGACCACTTCACGAAGTTCACGCTGCAGGTGAAGGGGGTACAGGTCCATATGTCAGGGTCCTGGGTACCACTGTTGGCCCGGGCCTATGTGCCTGGGCACTGACTGCACCTTATGTGTTATCCCAATCCCCACTCTCCCAGGGGCGTCAGCCGAGGCCTGCTTCTGTTCCAAGCATGAGGTCCCAGGAGAGGAGCCTCCCTAGCCTCCTAGCACGGTGTGTGTGTGTGTGTGTGTGTGTGTGTGTGTGTGTGTGTGTGTGTGTCTGGGGGGGGGGTAAGAGGGGAGAGAAGATAGACGATGGCCCTTTTCCCGAGGCCCATGATTCCCTTGCTCCAGTTGGGACCGCTTAGTCTAGCTGGGCTACTCATGTGCCGCCCCTGCTGCAGGGCTGGCTAGAGCTGTGCAAGCTGTGCTTTAGGCTGACTCCCACTGCCCGCGTTGGCCTACATCCTCCCTTATAGGGGCCTTCCCCATCCGCACAGCCCCCTGAGCCCATGGCCCCCAAGACCACCTGCTCCTGCGCAGGGCCGTCTCCACGTTGTGGCCTCGCTGCTTGCGGTAGAAGTCGATGAAGGAGAAGGGCAGTGAGATGTTGAGCGCCCCCGCACGGTGAGGGCCGGCCGTGCGTTTGCGGGCTTCGAAGGCGATGGTCAGATCTACCCAGGCTGCGGGCCGTTGCCTCTTGAAGGTGGCAATGAAGTCCTCGCCGAAGATACGACCCAGCAGCTGCTCGAAGGCGAGGTCTACGCCTACTGCGCCATAGGGGCCACCTGGAGTGGGGCAGGGGATGAAGGCACCAGTGCAGACATGGCAGCCAGAGGGCATTGGCGGCTGGGTATCAAGGGTGCTGCCTGGCTACTCACCCGACGCCTTGTAGAGCTCCTTGAGGGTGCCATGGGGCTGCTCCAGCTGGTGCACGGTCAGGTCCACCGTGCCTCCTCCGCAGTCTGCCACCACATAGCGGTCTCCTGCAGCGGAGCGGGAGCACACTCTCGTGGCCTGCCTTGCACCCTCAGCCCTACGCCTCCTCCCGACCAGCCTCCAGCCCTGCTCCAAGCAGGTCCTCAGTCCAGCTTGCAGGGGTGGCGATGTGGAGGTGTGAGAGGCTTCAGGTTCTTGAACCTAAGGCCACTGGGAGGGGCACGAGGTATGTGTATGTGTGGGGTGCCAGGGAGGGGGGATGGTCCAGGGCTCTGCAACTCTGCAAGGAGCATGAGTTAGGGGCATGGTTGTGAGTGGGGTGAGGGTGCAGGTGACTGTGAAGGGACTGCCAGGTTAGATACAGCAGATGTTGGCAGGAGGGGTTTTTAGGAGCTGGAGCCAACTTCCTGAATGTTCCCTTCCAGCTATCAGTGTATAGGGGCCTGGAGGGCCCAAGACATAGCCTGCCATCTCCCGGTCTCCCCACCTGCTTGCAACTCTGCCCACAGCTCTCCGACCCCCGACTCCACCAGGAACGTGCGGCTGTGGCGGGACTTTCGCAGCTGCTCGCGGGCTGGGGAGTGGAGGGGGAGCAGGACAGTGAGGTTAGAAGGAGGTGTCTCAGCTACCACACTCAATCCTCATCCTCCCGCCAACACCCTCCATGAGCACCTGGAGCAGCCAGCGCTCCTGAAACTCCTGCTCCACTCCTGAATGGGAGAGGGGGTGCTGACCCCCCAAGGGGCTGGAGGAACCTGATGGGATAATCTCCTGCTCTGTAACCGACAGCTGAGGGGAAGTATTTCTGGCTGCAGGACCAGGGCTCAGGCTGTGGAAAATCAGGGTTGGGAGGGTCTGAAGGAGCTGCGTGTGTGTGCAGGGTGGGTCTTGGGGGACCCAGGGAGCTCAGGACTTGTACCTCTCCCTGTCACAATAAACAAGGCTGACTATAGCTGTCTCAGTGCCTGGTCCTGCAGCAGGATCTTGGGGCTGATGTGGGGGGTGGAGGGGAGCAGCTGATGTGCCATGAGGGGAGGATCCAGGCACAGGATCAGTTTAGGCCAGTGATCGGCAAACTCATTAGTCAACAGAGCCAAATACCAACAGTGCAATGATTGAAATTTCTTTTGAGAGCCAAATTTTTTAAACTTAAACTTCTTCTAACGCCACTTCTTCAAAATAGACTCGCCCAGGCCGTGGTATTTTGTGGAAGAGCCACACTCAAGGGGCCAAAGAGCCGCATGTGGCTCGCGAGCCGCGGTTTGCTGACCACTGGTTTAGGCAGGGGAACACGCCTGAAGACCTCCCCGGGTCATGGCTGTGCCTCCTCATTCCAACTGAACTCCAGTTGGGATATTTCTGCCCTCTCGTGGGCTTCTCCAGAGTAGCGGGGGGCTCTCCTTCATGCCGGACAAAGCTGAGCTCTGGTCTCAGTGGCCCTGGAGATGGCTCACCTTGTCGGAAGCTGGAGTCGATGGAGCGGCGCTCGCCCAGGCGCCCGCTGCCTGGGGCCCGGCAGCTCAGGTCTAGGAGCTGGTGCAGACGCAGCTTGCGGCAGTAGACCGAGGCGGCCTCAGGCTCCAGGGCGATGAGCAGTTGCTCTGCAGTCTCTCTGGACACCAGGCCCGCCTGGAGATAGGTTGTGGGCAGGGCCAGGAGCACCGTGGGCTGTCACACCTAAGATGGCGCCCAGGGCAGGCACCCAGGGCCTGTGGGGCTCCCATCTCCTCCCCATCACACCCCACCCATGCGAGCCCTTCAGGCCCCTCGATGCTGCACAAATTTGGAGCTGCTCCACAGTTGCCCTGTGAAGAACACCATGGGGTTGCCCAGCAGGAAGAGACCCTAGACAGAGTGATGACCTAGGGCACCTTGGGATCTGGCCCTCTGAGCTGCCCAATATGGCCTAGGCTGCAGCAAGGTCCCCTTCACAGAAGCAGGGCTGGCTGGCCAGCTGGGCACTGGCCGAGGGTGTTAGTGGAGACTCTAGCATAGTGTGTGTGTGTGTGTGGGGGTGAAGGGGTGGGGGTGTGTGGTGAGTAATGGGCAGACCATCAATCAAATGAGATGGTGGGGACCCCTTTTAGCTCACTGAGCCCTCCTCCTTCACCAGGCTGGTGGCACAGTAGCCACAGGCCTCCCCACTCCCAGGAGAACTTTGTTCCTGGGGAATCTCAGTAGGAGGAAGGAAACGCCTAGTGAAATTCCAGGCACCAAGACAGGCCAGTTGGGGGGAGAAAACCATTTGGGAGCTGTTACTTCCTGCATCAGAATGGGGGAATCCCTGTGGAAAGTCTTTTATGATTTTGTGGGATTCCCTGGATTCTGACAAGGTGGGGGGTGAGGAGGGGTAGGTATCCAGACTTCCTGCCAGGGCCAGCCCTTCCTGAGCTGGCAGCCAGGGAACGGTGTGGGAGGAAGCAGAGTGGGTAAACTGGCAGGAGGAGGAGCACTTTGGCTGGGGGGGAGGGGGAGTTTGTTCTAGCTGGGCACAGCCTTGCTTTCATTCTGGTCTTTGCAGGGGGATGCCCACTAGGCTTAGGGTTAGCTTCTTCCAGTGACAAGCATAGGCACCTGGGCGCATGCCTGACCCACTGGGGGCCCTGGTATCCTCCAAGGGGTCTACAGGCAGCCCTGAGACCCCTTTTGTAGGTCCTAGGGTATCCTCCAAAGCCCCAGGGTCAGGACCGAGAAAAGAGTCTTGCTCTGAAAGGCTGTTCAATTTTCTCCCCCCGTCTCTACTAGAGAGGGGGTGCCTGAGCTCCACTCATCCTTTCCCCAGACCTTTGGGTACCTCTTATGGTAGGAAAACCAGCGAACACTAGCCCAGACCACCTCCTTTCAGTTTCCTGTGCTCAGGAACTTACAGTGGTTGGGGCTGTGGTGGTGGTGAATTCCTGAAAATACTGATGCTGGATGAAGTGGATGTTCTTAGTACCCTGCCCAGCAACTGGGAGTGTGGCTGCTATTGGCTCACAACTGCCCCCTTCTCTGGAGCTGCCCTCAGCCGAATGGGAACCACCTCACTTGGAGAGGATCCCCTCTACCCAGTAACCAGTAACAAAAAACTGGCCCCCTGGCCTCACTGTGGCCAACACGGGGGTGCAGTTCCCCCTCCAGAGCTCTCCATGGGGTCAGGCGGAGATCACACTCCAGTTGAGACCACATCCCTGCTCAGCTCTTTCTCCTGTCCTGCTTCCCCCACCCCTTTCTCCTGAGTGTCCTTCAATAGAACAATGCACAATTCCCATTCTGGGCTCTGCTTTTAGGAGACCTGACTTAAGACACTGGCTAAGCGGGCCTGGGCAGTGCCTCTTGTCCCTCAGTCCTCTGTTCCTGCAGCCACCTCCCTCCCCCAGTGGCAACAAATGGCCAAAATGCCCAGCAAGTAACGGCTGGAGGTCTTCCCACAATGAATCTCTGGTCCCAAGGGTGGTGGGGTGAATGAGGGGATGTATGGGGCCATCCCTGGGGCCCTCCCGAGCAACATCCACTGCTCTGCCTGCGTGTCCTCACCAGGTAGGCAGCCTCCCGCATGAACTGCTTGGCGGGCTGTTTCCAGATGGCGGGCACCGTCAACACCCAGCGCACAGTGTCCTTCTCTGGCAGCGATGGGCACTGCTCCCGCAGCTCCTGGAGCAGGAGGGGCAGTGAGATGAGCGGCTGGCTTGAGTGGGGTGTCTTCAGCCCTCTGTGGGAGCTGGGAGAACTAATCAAGCCTCAGGAAGAGCTTTCCAGAAGAGTTGGGAAAATCCCTAACACTAACCCCTCCACCAACACCTATATGGCCCATGCAGGCTCTACAGACAAGAAGGCAGGGGAGTGGAGAAGATGACCTCTGATCTCTGACAGTGGCAAGGGATGGGCTAAGGGGAAAGGGTGGGCCTGGGGATGGGGCCACAGCGCACCTGAAGAGCATGCTCCTTGAAGAAGCGCAGGGCATGGGCGAACACCTCCAGGGCAGGCATTTTCTTTCCATTTACCGCCTCCAGCTGGGTCTTCAAGGTGAGATCCTGGCAGGGACACAGGGCCACTCTGCAGAAGGCCATAGTTCTGCCCCATTTCCTGACGACCTCTCTCTTAAAAATCGCTCCATTTCCTGGTGCTTATCCTCTTGGGCATCGTCCCACTCACTCTATAATCTCACTTGAGTTCTGTCCACAGCCCCTCTTTAGCCCTGCCTCTCCTCTAACCCTATCCTCACCCTCAGCCACGCCTTATATCCCTTCTTTACTTTCAAGCTCCGTCCTCTTAGCCACCACACCCCACCCCTCCTCTTTGCCCACCCTCCATTAGGCCTGCCCCTTCCCCTCCTGACCCCGCTTCCCTGGCTGGAACTGGTCCTGAGCCAGAATGTGACTCACAGTGGCACTGTGGATCTTCATCTTGAACTTCTCGAAGTAGAGCCAGTCCCGAGCCTCCTCAGGGTCTAGATCGTGGTAGTAATCACGCGCAGTGTAGCCAAAGCTGTGAAAGGCACCCTCCGGGGTCAGCAGGAGGCAGGTGGGGGTTTTCTGGTGCGCCACGCCTGGGTCCCCGCCCTCCCATTTCCTGTAGAGACAGGGCTATCAGTGGGGTCAGCAGCAACCCTCACTTGGGGGTCGGGGAGGGTTGCATAATGGCTTTGGGGTGAGCTGTGTGACCTTGGCAGGACACTTAGCCTCCCCCCAGTCTCAGTCTTCCCTACTGTAAAATGGGAATAATAATAGTACCTGCCTCTTAGGGTTCTTGTGAAAATAAAGATGGTGTTTGGATCCAGTAAAATCTCCATGAATGCTGCTCTTGGATCCTCCCTATTCATGGGGCTACGGGATGCACCCGGCATTCTGGGTTCCCTTAGTCATTTGACCTCACCTCCCTGCACCCTTAACACGAAGCAGCAAGCCATCATCCATCCATCTGCCTGGGTCTGGCTTCCTGATGTGTCTCTCCAGCATCCTAATAGAGGCCTTCTCCCAGCCAGCTAGTTCGCCTCGCTCAAGGCCGTCCTTCACAGCCAAGCTCCTTTAAGGCACTCACGACATTCCTATCTGACCCCAGCAATACCCCAGCAGACGGCACCTCTGCCAGGTCCCCCAAAACCTGAATGACATTCCAAACCTCCCTATTCACAGGCACATGCAGGCCTCCACCCAGAACTCCCTGCCCAGTTCTCTGACCTGGAAATCTTCCCTGATTTCCTGACTCCTCTAGGCCACACTTGCCACTGTGGCCCTTTGGGGAAGGTACTGGGAATCCAGGTAGAAGAACAGTATGTGCAAACGCTTAGAGATGTGAAAGAACAGGAGAACTAGCTGTAGGTTAGCTCAAAATGCAGCAGGAGAAAAGACAGGAGTGTTAAGGTCAGCTAAAGAAGAACATCAAATGCCATGTCGGAATTCTCTCTTGCTGGGGGTTAGGTTGGGGAGTGAAGAGGCATGATCCACAGTTGCCTTTAGAAAGGTCACAGGTGTCCATGTAGCAACAGCCTGGAGGGGAGGGGGGACGGAGAATAAAAACTATCCAGGTGAGAGAGGGTGGTGGCCGTGGAGAGAAGTGGATGGTACTCCAGAGATATTAAGGAGACAGAAATGATGGGACTTGGTGGCTGGTAGGGGTGGGGAAGGCTTGGGAGGAGGCCAGGATGTCCCCAGTGACTTTCTGTGACTGTCACCTCCACAGGATAGAGGCAGTGTCCCTTCATGTGTCCTTGGCTCCAGCATGGGGCGCAGCATGGCCTCAGCTGCTCTGTGCTGATCCTAGGGGACTGTAAATGCTCAGAGCCTTTGTGGCTTCATGTGGATATGGGGGAGCAGAGAAAGGGGAACGACAGTCCAGGCTCATGAAGGTCAAGTCCCTGTATCTGTGGGGCAGTGACCTTACTATCTGTCTCTCCATCCACCCTTCCATCCAGTCTCCCGGGCCCTGGGGATGCTCCTGATCCCCCATTTCAGTCTGGGTTGGGAGCTTTGGGGTCTTCTATAGCTATACCTATTGGCTGCAGCCCCACTAAGATACACTCTAAGGATCAGGGTCTGCAGGTCTGTGCCTATGAATAGGGAGGTTTGGAATGTCATTCAGGTTTTGGGGGACCTGGCAGAGGTGCCGTCTGCTGGGGTATTGCTGGGGTCAGATAGGAATGTCGTGAGTGCCTTAAAGGAGCTTGGCTGTGAAGGACGGCCTTGGGCGAGGCGAACTAGCTGGCTGGGAGAAGGCCTCCATTAGGATGCTGGAGAGAAGAAATGTTTAAAGAAATGTTTTGTTCAAATAAACTCGACATCAGGATGGATTTTTTGACCATCTCTTTCATAACAACTGTGTGACTTATGTCAACTCACTTAGCCTTCTGATCTTTCACGTCCTTGTTTTTCATTTGAGATGTTGGACCTAGGAATCTGCCTCTAGGAATCTACTCCATAGAAATCCCAGCACAAGTTTTCAAGGAAGGAGATTCCTTGCAGCATTTTTTTGTAATAGTGAAAAATTAGAGCCCTCCCCCCGCCCCCCAAAAAAAAACAACACAAAAAAAAACCAACTATCAGTAGAAGAATGGATAAATTTTGAAACATCCATACTATGGAATACTATGCAACTATTAAAAAGAAAGTGGTAGCTTTATGTATTGACATGAAATGTCTACAAAACAGTGTTGAAAGTTTAAAATAGGAAAATTGGCCCTGGCCAGTGAGCTCAGTTGGTTGGGCATCGTCCCGTGCACCGAAAGGTTGCCAGTTCAATTCTGGTCAGGGCACATGCCCGGGTTTCAGGTTCAATCCCAGTAGGGGGCGTGCAGGAGGCAGTCGATGAATGTTATGCTCTCATATTGATGTTTCTCTCTCCCTGTACCTTCCTCTCTCTCTCTAAAATCAATAAAAAATAAAAATAAAGAAGGCAAATTGTATGATATCCCACTTTTATTTAAAACATATATACACACATATATTCATACATATACACTGAGTGGCCAGATTATTATTATCTCTGAATGCATAATCATCTGGCCACTCAGTGTATATCCTATATAATAAAAGGTTAATATGCAAATTGACCAGGAGTTCGACCAGCAGGCAGGCCGGCTAACCGCCCATGTCCCCTCCCCCTGGCCAGGCTGGCTGGACCCCACCCATGCACGAATTCATGCACCTGGCCTATAATATATATACTGAGTGGCCAGATTATTATGCATTCAGAGATCATAATAATCTGGCCACTCAGTGTATGTGTTTGTAAGCAAGCCCAGATATTTGTGTACTTTCCTGTATGTTTGTTATACCTCAATAAAATGTTTTAAAATTAAAAACGGAGCCCAACATTTCCTGCAGAGGGCAGGGAACTGCTCCAGTGGAGGCTGGGGGCACAGGCCAAGGGCCATCCTCCAAACTTTTACCCCAGAGGGGAACCCAGACTTGGGGTGGCAGGAGCTCTGAGGGTACCCCATGTCTCCTCAGTGACAGGACTTCTGGGACCAGGCCCAACCCCTTTCCCCCCACCCAGTCTCACAGCCCAGTGGCCCGCACCTCATCATGTGGATGGCCTCAGGGTCACTGGCAAAGCTGAAGGCATAGCCACTGGAAGTGGTACCGAAGTCGATGGCCACCACCACGGAGAAGGAGGCCTGCTGGGGGGCTCGGGCCTCAGGCTTCTGCAAGTGAAAGACCTAGAGTTAGGGAGCAGCCCAAGGGCCAGGCTGGGTGTACATGGGAGCCCCGCCCTTTCCTGGCTGAGGTCCAGCCCATCCCTGGTTCACCTCCTCCCACCTGCCTGCCTGCCTGGGCTCCTCTCCCATCCCAGGCTCCAGGCTGATCCCCGGAGATGCCAACTGCTTCTCAGGTAGCCTTGCGCAGCTTTTAGCTCAAGCTCCTGCTTTCCTGCCTTCTGGTTCTCTGCCCACCTTCTGTCTGCACAGCCTTAGCCCACCCCCATCTCACACCATTTCACAGCCCGGGTCCAGCTGGGAGCAATTACGCCACTCCTGGCAGCTTCACAGCACACGGACCTGTGTATATTTGACCGTGTTGCTCTTTGTGGCCACAGTGACACAACCAGACGGTCGGTTTTGTGGCAGAGGAGAGAGGCCCCGTGCACGTGCCCAGAGTGGCCCCTGCCTTCTCTTAGGCCTGGCTCCCTGAGAACAAAGGAGACCCCCAGGCTCGATAATTTGGGTGAGGCTGTCTGGGGTGACATGACCCAGCGAGCTTGGGGGAGGGTTATGTCCTGGATAGTTCAAGCTAGTAATTTCTAAACCATGTATTTTTTAGCAGCGTGTCTCCCCTTCCTCAGGTGGGGCTATACTAGACAGGAGTGGGGTGGGGTAACTCTGGGAGGGCCAGTGCAGATCCTGAAAAAACCATATGCTCAGAAATACGCCTGCCCCAGGCAGGTGAGCTGCAACAGCCCCTGGACGTCATCCTGGAGCGGGTATTTGGGTGTTAGTACTGGGGCTCACCTCAATAGAATCGTTACCCCTTAAGTGCAAGGTCACATAAGGTTAACCCTTCTGCAGAGAGCATGCCTGGGGTGTGCTGGGGCAGGAGGCACAGTGATACCCCCAGCCCTGCCCCGGCCCTGCCAGGTCTTGTTTTCTGGAGCACCACCCTCCTCCACACCACTCGGGCCACCCACCACACAGATATCCACGCCAGGCTTACTGGAGACTGCGAGGGTGTGAGGGGGGCAATGCCACAGCTTTCCTGGGTCCTTGGGGAGCCGGGTGGGCTGGGAATGGGGGACCGCTCTGGGCTGGAGCCTGCAAAGAGAGGGGAAGTCACTGTGGCACAATCAGGGTAGGGGGCTGGCAGCTGGGCCCCAGGCCTGGGAGGTTCTCCATCGGTCCTTGCTGGGCCAAGGCAAGGGTTCCCTGCTGAAAAAGGGGGATGGGTGGGAGGGGAGGAAGGACGAGACTGAGAAGGGACACCTGAGGCAGGAGCAGGCTGAGGACTTACTATCGGTTAGAGGTGACCATTCCTGGAGGATGACCCATGCCTCACCTGGGGACCCCACATCTCACCCCTCAGACACAGTGAGGGAGGGGAGAGACAGAGAAGCAGTGTGTGGGGGGTTAGACTGAGTACAGAGATAGAAGAGCAGGAGAGATGGGGTGGGTGAGCTCCTGCCTGGGTTGGGGTGGAAGGTGGAGAAACCATGAAAGGTGGGGAGGATCCCCTCCCCCTAGAGTTCAGCCACATGGTTTTTAGAACCTGAGAGAGCAATCCCCTTCTACTAGTAAAGACACGTTAAAAGATCTTGCCTGGGAAGTATTAACCCATCCACTGCATTCACCAGGCCTTGCTCCTTCAGATTACCACTTGTTCCGATCGATGGCACACATACTTTCTGAGCAGCACTTCAAAACGTACGAAGAAGTGGAAAATCGGGTCTCTGAATGGTTTGCCTCTAAACAAGAAAAGTTCTATTGGGACGGTATCCACAAATTACCTGAAAGATGGGGAAATGTGTAGCTAGCGATGGACATTACTTTGAATAAAGCACTTTTGATGTTTCTCTTGAAATTATTGTGTTTTCTTTGATTACAAAATCCACAATATTAACTGGTTAATAGTCAATCTGAATTTTTAACCGGTTAACAGCTAATCCGCATTATTAACTGGTTAATACGAATTTTGTAATCAAAGAAAACACAATAATTTCAAGAGAAACATCAAAAGTGCTTTATTCAAAGTAATGTCCATCGCTAGCTACACATTTCCCCATCTTTCAGGTAATTTGTGGATACCGTCCCAATAGAACTTTTCTTGTTTAGAGGCAAACCATTCAGAGACCCGATTTTCCACTTCTTCGTACGTTTTGAAGTGCTGCTCAGAAAGTATGTGTGCCATCGATCGGAACAAGTGGTAATCTGAAGAAGCAATACAACAAAATAGCATACATATCAAATCACATATATATCAACATATGTGTAACTCCATCTATTGAAAAAATCGGCATTATACACCGGTACCCCTAGTACTCCCCACAAGGGCCAAAGACAGGCCCAGCTGGCTGCCTGTGAGGATCAAGGCAGGGCAGCACCGCCCCAGCCCAGCCCTGAGCTGAGGGGTGTCCATAAAAATAGGAAGTGAATCCCAAGTCATCCCCCCAACCCCCCCCCCCAACAACACATACACATGGAGACAGCATTGGGGGGCATGAGGCCCCATTGAGCCTCTCTCACAGGCCCAGGACTGAGCTGGACCTTCAGTGGAAGCAACACAGCCCCAGAAGGCAGCCCAAAGCCTGGCTTGGAGGCTCAGGCGGCTCAGGGGTCTGTCTGCTAGACATCCCCCAGGTGTGGGCTGGTGGCCTGTCACCACCACTCTGGGCTTTCCTAGGGCTCCTGTGAGGAGGACTGGGGCTCCTGAGATTCCGGCATGGGATGAGGGGGTGATGGAGTCTGGCATAAAGAGCCATGAACAAAGCAAACTGTTTGGCTTCAGGCTGAGCCGGGGCCCAGGGCCTGTGCTCCCTCAGCGGCTGCCCTGGCAGTTCCCAGCCCTTCCTGGCCTTGGGTACCCTGGGAACATATGTGAGGGGCAGGAAGTGAGGGCGATTCTAGAAAGGGCCTGGACAGGGCTGGAGTCTGTCTTGGGGTGCTGGAGAGGCAGGGACATTTTGGTCACAGCCTCAGGGCTCCCTTTCCTCCTGCGACCAGCATGGGCTTAGGCCCTGCCACCAGCTCCAGCTTGAAGGGCCAAGGCGCTGTGTGGCCTGAGCCTGGGAAGGGAGGCAGGAAGGAAGGCCCAGCCCACCAGGTCTTTGTGAGTGGACTTCCTGAGGAGTGTCCCTCCTGCCTCCTGGCCTCCCGCCCCTGCGCACGCACGCGCACACACACACACACACACACACACACACACAGAATTCTGTGCACATAGACCTACTTGCAGATATACACAGTCTCATACAAGGCCCTGCGCACAGAGATTTGCCCACAGCAAACAGATAGACAGACAGATAGACAGACACACACACACACACACACAAATACACACAACCAGGTCCTGTACACACACAAAACATGCACATGCATAGAGTCCTTTGCACACAGAACTTCTCTGCGCGTGTGCGCGCGCGCACACACACACACACACACACACACACACACACGCACAGGGTCCCATGAACAGATATGTCCTGTGTGCACACAGGAGTGAAGTGTTTACAAACACACACACTTACATACACAGTCCTGTGTGCACTAACCCTAGCTGCACACACATACACTCTCAGGAACTTCTTCTGGGAGAGGTACCCCCTATCCAGACAAGGGCAAGTGGAGAGTGGGTGGGGGCAAAGGTGAGGGATTCTTACCAATGTACAGCCCCTGCATGCCCAGCTCCGGAACAGCCAGCATCTTTGCAGGCCCTGAGGCTGTGAACAGGAACAGACATTCAAATGACATTTATTTGTTCCTTTTTCCCTCATTGAATGCTTACTTGTTTTATTTATTTATTTTTGGCTGGAGTCTTTTGAAGCAAATACCAGACATTATGTTGTTTCACCTATAAATTCTTCAATATGTCTCTCCAACAGATAGACTGTTAAAAACATTGCAACAGCACCATTACCATGTGTAACAAAATTAATTCCTTAATCTCATCTAATGCTCAGTCCACAGTCCCAGCTTTTCTCAAAAAGGTCTTTTTTAACAGTTGCTTTGTTGGAATCAGGATGAAAATAAATGTTTTTGGTGCTCACTCTGTGCCAGGTGCTGGGGGACATCAGACACAGACCCAGAGAGACACTGTCTCTGCCCCAGGGGCCCACAACCTGGCGGGGAACTGATTATAATAAACACCCAAGTGGATTTGAGATTACAGATGATGCAGTCAAGGTCACAGCTGGTTACAAGCGCGACAGAGAGGAGAGCATGGTAAGGCTGGAGAGAGGGGCTGGCCTGGCCTGGCCCTGCAGGCAGGCCCTTGTGGACCTTATTTTAGATTTGGTTTTACATGAAGGGCAACAGCAAATCTTGAAAGTTTGTTTTTTTAATATATATTTTTTTATTGATTTCAGAGAGGAAAGGAGAGGGAGAGAGAGAGATAGAGACATCGATGATGAGAGAGAATCATCGATCGGCAGCCTCCTGCAGGTCCCACACTGGGGATTGAGCTCACAACCTGGGCATATGCCCCAACCGGGGTTCAACTGTGATTTTCTGGTTCATAGGTTGATGCTCAACCACTGAGCTACACCGGTGGGGCAATCTTGAAAGTTTTGAAGTGGCAGAGTGGAGGTGGGGGCATGACCAGATTTGCGTTTTTAATATATATTTTATTGATTTTTTACAGAGAGGAAGGGAGAGAGATAGAGAGTTAGAAACATCGATGAGAGAGAAACATCGATCAGCTGCCTCCCGCACACCCCCGCAACCAAGGCACATGCCCTTGACCGAAATCGAACCAGGGACCCTCCAGTCTGCAGGCCAACGCTCTATCCACAGAGCCAAACCGGTTAGGGCCAGATTTGCGTTTTTAAAAGTTCCTCTGGCTGTATGGGGGTGTGGATTGCAGTGGGACAGTATGGAAGCAGAAGCACAATCAGGGCTCCAGGCGACTGATGATGCTCCTGGCTGTGTATCCTGAGACAGAAGAGGATACAATTAAGTTAGAGGTTAAAACCAACAGGGATGGAGGATGGCAGGATTAGATATGGGGATTAAGAAGAAGGTGTCTAGGATGACAGTATCTGAGTCAAACTGGCAGATGGGTGGTCAGATGGAGAACAGTGGAGAAGGGCAAGCTCCCCTGACTCCTACCCTACCCACAAACACAGGCTCGCAGGGCGCAAGGGGCAGTGTTCTGGGTGGAGTTCAGGAACTGCTGAGGGAACAGACCAAGGAGCCAGAGGATATATGATCTAGAGGTCAGGGAGAAGCTGTGGTGGAGATGTGTGTCTGGGGGTCATTGGCAGAAAGCAGAGTGGGGGAAGGGAAGGGAAAGGACCCTTCGCATAAAGGCTGACTCCAGGAAGGTGGGCTGGCCGAGGAGACCTAGATGCCTGCTGTGGTTTTATGGCATCTCAGTTGTTAGATGAGACTGGAAACACCTGTTTGAATGGCCCAGGGCTGCATTTTGGTGGAATGATGAGAAGGGGTGGGAGTCAGGTAAGCCTAGGTGAGGAGAGAGCAGAGGGTAGACGAATGGAGCTTGCACTTCCAGGAGGATGGCTGAGATCAGGAGCTGATGTATGCACAGTATCCAGAGGAGCATAAAGCTTAAGGGGAGCTGCCCAGAGCCGACTCCCTCTCTGTAGCCAGGAAGTTTTGCTAATAGAACACCAACAGACACAGGTGGGCACTGTCATACCTCCCCCCCCGCCCACATACACACATGCATCCTTGCTAATGCACAGTTCACACAACTCAGCCCCGTCATGCATAGACATCCAGACATGTCCAGGATACTCCCACATGGCCAGCACCATGGAGATTTCCAGATACACTCAATTCTGCTCTCATTGGAGGTGCAAAGTTGGATGTCCAGGAATCAGAATCAGGGGGAAAGACAGGGATGGGTTATGGGTGTTCATAGAGCAGCTGAGTGATGCTGAGAAAAGGAAAGCAAATAGACAGGGTGGGTACAGGCTTTGACAGACAGGGACAGGAGCCCAGTTCAGGGTGATGGAGTGGCATGCTGGAGCTGATTCCCACCAGCTGGCAAAAGCAGTCTCTACATCTCTTACCAATTCCACATTCATTGACATCACATTGGTAGCTTGAAATTGGCCATGGTGGGAGCCAAAATTGGCAAACACTACAAATCAGGGTTTTCTCCCTTTTGTAGTGTTGACTGTAAAACATTTACCAGCACACACTGGATCTAGGCCACAAAGGAGAAGCTGGCAGCCCTATTTGTACATCGTTTCAATTCTTCAGCGAAAACTGATTGAGCATTTCTTTGTGCCAGGTTCTGAGCTAAGTGCCGGAGAAACACTTTGTTGAATGAATGAATGGATTTTCTGAACCAAGGCTATTGTATCTGGAGGAGAAATAATCTAGAACCACCAGGAAAAGAGTCAGGAGTCGTCACTCTAAGCTGGATTCCACATCCAAATTGAGTGCCTATAATCTCCCCAGCTGCCTGAAGCTGGTCCAGTTACCTCTCATTTCTGAGTGTGTGATTCATTGAGTGCTTTACACTGGGGTCTCAGGGCTGGCAAGGACCTATTATGGCACCTGGGTGGAGTGTAGTCTGGTTGCCTCTCTGTGCCCTGGTGCATTTACTGCAAAATGGGTTATATAGGGGGCTTGTGACGATCAAGTTCAGGTAGAAAAAAGTGGTTGAGCTCTGTCCGGTTTGGATTAGTGGGTAGAGCGTCAGCCTGGGGACTGAAGGGTCCCATTTTCAATTCCAGTCAAGGGCGGTTTGATCCCCAGTGGGGAACGTGCAGGAGGCAGCCAATCAATGATTCTCATTGATTTCTATCTCTTCCTCTCCCTTCCTCTCTGAAATCAATAAAAATATGGGTGTTTTTTTGTTTGTTTGTTTGTTTTTTAAATAGGTTGTTGACAAAAGGCAGGGAGTTGGACAGATGTGAGTAGTATTCTTTCCCTTCAGGATGTGGATTCTGAATTTCTCTTCTTAGAAGATTTTGGTCTTATTGAGAGTTTATTGTAGTCATTCTTCATTCTTTAGCGAGGGAGGGAAGACTGGAATCAATTTGTGTTAAAGAAGGAGGATTCTGCCAGCTGGCATGGCTCAGTGGTTGAGCATAGACCTATGAACCAGGAGGTCCTGGTTCAATTCTCGGTCAGGGCACATGCCTGGATTGTGGGCTCAATCTCCCAGTGTGGGGCATGCAGGAGGCAGCTGATCAATGATTCTCTCTCATCATTGATGTTTTTATCTCTCTCTCCCTCTCCCTTCCTCTATGAAATCAATAAAAAATATTTTTTAAAAAAGGAGGATCCTGCTGATTCCTTGAGAGGTGGAAGTGGAGGGGGTGGCAGCACCATCTGTCTTCAGGAACGACCCCCACCCCACCCCTATCACGCACACACACTCAGAAAGATTTAAGGAGAATGATGAACATGGGGCTCAGGACAACCTCAACTCCCAAAGCTGTATGTCTGGGCAGAGTCCATGGCTGGAAATGGGATGAGGAAGATGCTGTCCCAGGGGCTTGTTAATTTCAGACTACTGCTGCTTAGGTTTAAGAATCACTGGGTGCGGCAGTTTGATTTACACAGAAAGTAACTTCATTTCCTGACTACAAGCACAGGCTAAACTCTGGCCCCAATCTGACCCCTACCCTACCCACAGACACAGATCCTTAACCCTGCCCATGGACTGACCCATCCTTGCCCATGGACTGATGACCCCTAGCCCTTGACCTCATATCGACCTCTAATCTTCAGCCCCTTCACCATGACTTCTGGCACTGACTTCTACCCAATTGACATGATCAATCAGTCATTGGGGACCAGGACAGGGTGTGGCTGAGTAGGGACTTGAAACTGGAGACCCCCATCCTAGAGTGTCCCCCCAAATCACAAGGCCTAGGACTTCTTGCCTGATGGAGAGAATTCTCCAAGGATCTATTCCTGGGGTGAGGGTGTCAAGGCTGGGTACCTATGCCTCCCAGAGCACTGGGGGCACGTGATGCTGCTGGATTTCAGGGCTCCACCTGTACCTGTCCTCTGCCCATGAGGACAAAGAGCCCACCCAGATCTGTACAGGTCCCCTCTCTCTCCCACATATTTCCAGCTTCTCCCACCCACTGCTCTCTCTCAGCACCTGCCAGCCCTCTAATGGCACAGGACTGGACTCTCAGCAGGCAGAGAGGCCACAGGCATTTCTCTCAAGCCAGAGGGACCATTGGGAGGCTGCCTCCTTCTGTGCTGGGGCAAGGGTGACAGAAATGGCCCCTCCCGTCTTTCCATGCATCCTGCCCCACCCAGTAGGTCCTCTTCATGGGAGTAGCCAGTTCACAAACAACCTCTGTCCCACAGAGCCTGGGCCCTGAAGCCCCTCCCATCCTCTGCCCACCAGTCCCCCCATCACCGCCCTTACCTTCTGGGGCAACTGGCAGCCTTAGCTCTCACAGGGCGTCCATATTTTAGCGCTCCCTCCCTCCCAGGCTCTCCCACACACAAGCTTGCTTCACACACAGGCTCCACTGGCCTGCAGGGAGCCCAGACCCACCCCACCTGGACCCGGAAGCTAGCCTCACAGAGGAAAACCAGAGTTCCCTGCGCAGGAGGCCAGTCCACAGTCTGGAACTGTGGCACCCCGGCCACCCAGCCACTCTAGAACTTCTGGGACCACAGGTCCCAGGACTACCGCCCCTCCCATCCAAGACGCCCCCCAAACACACACACACACACACACACACACACACACACACACACACACACACACCACACACACACCAGGTATCTACCTCAGGTCTAGGCACCCTGCCCTCCACAAACTGGCCCCTCGAGCAGCCCCCCAGCCTCACCACCCCCACCCCCATCCCACAGCAAGGAGTCTGTCCGGCCCCCCACTCTGCGGAGCGTGTGGGGTCCCAACGCCTGGAGGGGAGCCCACAGCCACAGTCCCGCTGGAGAGAGGGCCTTGCGATCTGTCCCCAACCCAGCGTCCCGGGCGCAGGAAGTCTGTGGCGGGGTCTCAGCCGACAGCCCAGGACGGGACAGACCGGCATGGAGGGCTGACCTCTGTGCCCTTCTCCGCTCTGCGAGCCCCTCGCCCCAGGACTCACCTCCGCCCTCCGACAGCGCGATCTGCCCTGCCGCCTCGACCGCGGCCCCACAGCCGTGGCAGCGCCCTGCGCGGCGTCCGCAGCCCTCGACGTGCCCGTCCCTTCGCCGCCCGCCCGCGCCCCGCACCGCCCACCCCGCCCGCCGCCCCCTCCCCCAGGCCGGATGGCCGCGCGGCTGCGCCGCCGGGTGGGCCCCGCGCTCTCAGCCCAGATGTGCGAGGCCGGGGCGGGGCCTGCCTGCGCGGGGCCTCTGCCGAGGGGCCCAGCCTGGCCCGGCGTCCAGGGCCCCTCCCTGAGCCTCTCCAGCGCCTGGCGGCCGGCTCCCCAGCAGCCCGGGGGGTGGGGTGGGGGAACAGGGTGAGGAGGGGAGGGGGAGGGAGGGGAGAGGAATTCCATACCCCTTGTCGGCCTCCTGCGGCTCGCCTGCGGAGGGGCCCCCTGCCTGCCCCAACAGGCCCACCTCGGGCTCTGCTTAGGCCAGCCCTCGGGGCGAGCCTGTATGCTGGGGAGGGAAAGCTCGCTCCAGGCCCCTCACAGTACCCTGTCCCAGACCCCCCAGTCCCTGAACTCAGACCACCCACCCCGCCATCCCTAGCTTGGTCTCTAAGGGTGAGAGAGACAGGAGGCCAATTGAGGGTGAAGGCAGCCCTTGGGAGCGGGCCTGGCTCTGTTCTTGCTGAAGTCTGAGGCCTAGAGAGAAGGGTGCTCACCGGCTGGGTCCCCACTGCTGGCAGGGGCTCACCCAGAACTCATCTTACCTCTGCCAGAGCACCCGCTCCTTTTCTGTGGGGTCGCACAGACTTGTCCTGACCTAACCCAGGTCCTCTTGGGGATGCTGGGATGTGGCCTCCAAAAGGGGATCTGCAGGGTGGAGACCCCCTTTTGCTAAGCCCCTGTAAGGCAGCTGACTGTGCCCCCAAGGACCTCCTTTAAAAAAAAAATGTTTATTGATTCCAGAGAGGAAGGGAGAGGGAGAGAGATACAGAAACATCAACGGTGAGAGAGAATCATTGATCAGTTGCCTCCTGCATTGGGGATGGAGCCTGCAACCCGAGCATGTGCCCTAACCAGGAATCGAACCATGACCTCCTGGTTTATAGGTCGATGCTCAACCACTGAGCTACTCAGGCTGGGCAAATATTTGTTATTTGATTTGAGAGAGAGAGAGAAACATCAATCCATCAATTCATCACCTCCCATAGGCGATTGAAACCTAGGTAAGTGCCCTGACTAGGAATGAACCTGCAACCATCTGAGCCACTGGCAGGACCCCAGCACCTCCTTGTTCTGAGCAGGCCCCTTCCCTCCACCAAATGTGCCCCAGAGGCTCAGGGTGGCTCAGCCCAGCTCTCCACACTAGGGTACCTGGTCTCTGTCTGCTCTCCCAACCCTCTCCCAAGACAAGGCTCCCATAGTTCTTTGAGCATCATAGTTGCCTCCCACTCCAAACCTTTGCAGGGGCCATTTTTCCTCCCTCCTCCTCTCTGCCCAGCTTAAAGGCTCCCCAACTAAATTGTCATCTCTCCTAGGCTTGTTGTCCTTATTGGCAGGGCCACTGCCCCAGAGCCACCTGCAAGGAGGTTGGGGGTAGGGTGTGTGCTGCACTAGACAATTTTTTAAAAATACATTTTTATTGATTTCAGAGAAGAAGGAAGAAGGAGAGAGAGAAACATCCATGATGAGAGATATTGGCTGCCTCCTGCAAGTCCCCCATAGGGGATCAAGTCCACAACCCAGGCATGTGCCCTTGACCGGAATTGAACCTGGGACCTTTCAGTTCGCAGGCCGACGCTCTACCCACTGAGCCAAACCGGCTAGGGCTGCACTAGACAATTTTGGATGTCACTTTCTGGCAACTTCCACTGGCTGCCCTGAGTGTGTCTATCTGTTGGTGTGGCGGTATGTGTATGTATGTGGGTATGTTTGCTTGTATCTGTGACTGTGTGTATATGTATGTTTGTGTTTGAGTGTGTCTCTTGTGATGTGTGTATTATTTAATATTTTTATTTTTAAAATATATTTTTATTTTTATTGATTTCAGAGAGGAAGGGAGAGGGAGAGAAAGAGAGAAACATCAATGGTGAGAGAGAATCATTGATCAGTTGCTTCCTGCACATCCCCTACTGGGGCTCCAGCCCGCAACCTAGGCATGTGCCCTTGACTAGAATGGGACCCTTCAGTCCACAGGCCGATGCTCTATCCACTGACCCAAACCAGCTAGGGCTGTGTGTGAGTGTCTCTGTTTGTCTGTCTGTGAGTGTGTAACAAGTGTGTGCTGGCAGGCCTTCCTCTCAGTTCAGAGGTTGAACAAAGCCTGGGAGGACTGAAGTGTGGCTGTTTGTGAGTGTGTGGGGAAGAGGCAGAAGGTCTGGACCCTCAAATGCAACCCGCCTCTTGTTTTTCCTTTTTCCTCCCAGTTTTCCTCCATCCCCATCTTGAGCTCCACAGATTGGCTCATCTCTGAGGGGCTGGCAGCAGGCTCTGAGCAGGAATGAAGACTCATGGGTGGGGATCTCTGGGCGCCCTCCTGCTTGGCAGCCTTCTGCCCTCCCTCTCCTGCATGTCAGGCCCCCTTAGCTCAGCCTGACTTGGGAGTCACAGGCCCCCACCCTTGGGCAGCTTCCAGTCTGACACAGAGGACAGTAAATAATCCCCATGAATCCTGCTCCAAGTTAAAGGAGGTTTGAGTCAATTGCCCTCAGAAGGTTTGGGCCCACATGGTGAGAGAGAATCACATGGTGAGAGAGCAGGTAAGTGTCCTGCAGAGCCCCTGCCCTTCACTGTCCTCTCTGTGCTCTTGCACCTCCCTCCTCTTCCCTTGGGCGCCATTGTGGGCCCACCCACTGACCTCAGCGGCTTCCTGCTTCTCCCCATGGGGGCAGCGAGAGGAAGATCAGCCTCTGAGAGTGTCCTCCAGGAGTCGTCTCTCTCAGGCCAGGCTTCCCTCCTCGGGCCTTTGCTCAGGATCTTCTCCTGTGGATGCCAGTGCTGCCAGCCCTGCTCCTCCCGTCCATCCCTATCTTGCAACTGGAAGAGACTTTCAAAGGTGCAAATCTGGCCTGGCTGGCATAACTCCGTGGTTGAGCGTCGACCTATGAACCAGGAGGTCAGGGCTCCATCCCCAGTGGGGGGCATGCAGGAGGCAGCCAGTCAATGATTCTCTCTCATCATTGATGTTTCTATCTCAATCTCCCTCTCCCTTCCTCTCTGAAACCAATAAAACAATATATTTTTTTAAAAAGGTGCAAATCTGGTCCCATTGCTTCACCACTCCCATACTCTCCATAGCTCCCCATTAGCTAAAACAGAAGATCCCAGGTGTGAACTGCCTTTGACTGACCTCTCAAGCTGCCCTTTCCAGCCCTAACCTCCAGCCCCATCTCCTGCCCCTCCAGCACACCTGCCCCCTGTGCTTCTGCTCCTTTGCTCCACCTGGGCCAGCCGTGACCTTCTTGGAGGAAACATCCTTCTCTGTTTGGACACCCAGGGAGAAACTGGCCCTTTGGGTCCTATTGTATCTTCTCGGAGAGCCCCCGCCCTGTCACCACCAGGTGGGGCATTTAGGAAGACTCTTTGGGTTTGGGAGGCAGGAGTAAGGCTCTCCTTTCCTGGGGCCCGCTGCCTGGCCTGGCCTGGCCTGGCAGCTTTAGGGCAGAGGTGACGTTTGTCTTTAGGACACCTCATCCCCCCACCTAAGCCTATGTGTGGTGAGGGGCTGTGGAGAAAACTTCTCAGTCTTCTCTCCACCCTGCCCAAGCCGGCTGCTTGCTCCACCTCAGAGCTTGGGGCACATGCATACACACATGAACTCAAGTGCATGAGCACCAGGGGGAGGTTAGATGCCCCCACAGCCTACCTCAGAAGGAAGGGTAGGGTGGGCAGAGGTTTAAAAAATATATCTATAGCTATACTAGAGGCCTGATGCATGAAGATTCGTGCAAGAATGGGCCTTCCTTCCCCTGGCTGCCGGCACCGCCTTCGCTCTGGCTGGAGCTGCCTTTCCACCTTCCCACGCTACCCAGAGGCCCAGAGTGGCTGGGGTGGTGTGGAACACCTACGTCGTCGCCATGTCCACTACGCAAGCATCCCGCCCTGCCCCCGGCCGCTCGGCACCTGCGTATACAAATTAACCTGCCATCTTTGTTGGGTTCATTTGCATACTCACTCCTGATTGGCTGGTGGGCGTCATGAAGGTATGGTCAATTAGTGTGTTACTCTTTTATTAGTGTAGATAATAAAGGCCTAAGCGACCATTAGGGTGGAATGACCAGAACGACCGGTTGCTATGATGCGCACTGATCACCAGGGGGCAGATGGTCAATGCAGGAGCTGCTCCCTGGTGGTCATTGCGCTCCCACAGGGGGAGTGCCACTCAGCCAAAAGCCGGGCTCACAGCTGGTGAGTGCAGTGGTGGTGGCGGGAGCCTCTTCTGCCTCTGCAGCAGTGCTAAGGAGCAGCAAGCTGAGCGGTAAGGAGCAAGGGGTCCAGGCCAGGCTGAGGGACCCCACCCCCCTAGTTCACGAATTTCATGCACCAAGCCTCTGGTATATACAGTAGATAGTATATTATTGATTTCAGAAAGAGGAAGGGAGAGAGAGACAGAAACATCAATGATGAGAGAGAATCAGTAATCGGCTGCCTCCTGCACGCCCCCTCCTGGGGACTGAGCCCAAAACCCGGGCATGTGCCCTGACCAGGAATCAAACTGTGGCCTCCTGGTTCACAGGTCAATGCTCAAGCACTGAGCTACACCAGCTGGGCATGGGCAGAGGCTTTTTACAGCAGTAGACCCTGTTGACTGTGCCTCATGGTGTGCTGGTTCCTAGTTGGGTACCTTACTCTGCCTCTTCTGCTGCCACAACGCCCTGTGGGGAGCAGGGGGAGGACTCTCCACCCTCATTCTACAGAGGAGAAAGCTGAGACTTAGGCAGAACAGAGCACAGACCCAGGGGCTGCCCCAGAGTCTGTGCTCTTGCCTGGGCCACATGTTGCAGGAGGCTGGTGAGGGGAGGGAGGACCTGGGCACCCAGAGGCAGATCCCCTGGATGGCTGAGGGCAGGAGGTGGGGCTCCTGGGACAGAGGCCTCTAGAGTATTCCTCTATCAGATTCCTGAGGTGCGGGCTTCCTTCCAGGAACTACTCCACCTGCCCCCACCCTGGTGGACTTCCTCTCTCTGGCTCACAGCCTCTGTCTGCATAATGTCCCTCATTGGGGATGGGAATGTGGGAGGCCCTGCCCGTGGCCAGGAGTTCAAGGCTCAGCCTTGGTGGTGCCCTATCTCAACTGTTGCAAGGGCAGCTGACACCTCCTCCTTCATACAAAGAGGGCCCTGGGGTCCCACCTCCCTAACACCCTGCCCCATATGACACCCAAAGCACCTGAATCGGCCCCATATCTAAGAACTCTGCCCCACGGGCAGCCCCTTCCCCAGTGTGATGTTATTAGAGTTCCCAGTGGGGGCATGGGGGCGCTTTCTTGGAGGAGGTGGTCCTGATCTGAGCCCTGAAGGATGACTGAGAGAGTTACTCATGTGGGGAAGCAGGAAGGGCAGGCCAGCAGAAGGAAGGGTGCAGACAAAGGCATGGGTGGTGGCGTGACCAGGAGGCAGAAGGAATGGACAGCATCAGCCACACGCTGGATGAGGGGCTGGGTGTGCTTGTTCCTGGTGCTATCTGTGTCTCCTACCTCAGCAGGCACCCTTGGCCCTTTGCTCAGGAAACCCCAACCTGACTTGCTGCACTTGGGTACCTTCTGTTAGGGGTCTTCGGCCTCTATTCCAGACCCCTGGGAGTTCAGCTTCATTGCACAATTTTCTCTCTGCTCACCCCTTCACTTAGCTCTGGTGACACCTCCCCTTGCCAGCCCCTGCCCCACAGAGTTACCCTCTGCTAGGGTGTGGGGGTACAGAGACCTAGAGGGGAAAAGAAATGTTGGTGGAAGATGATAATTCCAATTCAGTCATGGCAAGTTGGAGGAGATTATGGGCCTGCTGTCTGCTTCCTCCACCATGTCGATTCTCTTTTTCTTAATAATAGAATCGTCTCTTTTTAGCCATGCACATGGCCACCCAGCATAGAGAATAGATTTCTCAGCTTTTCTTGCTGCTAGGCTTGGACGTGTGACTAAGTTCTGGCCAATGAGATATGTTACGTGGTGTTTTCCAGCCTGTAAACACTGCTGTTGGTTGCCCATTGTTTCTCATGCCTCATTCTGCTTTTCTGCCTCTTGCTGCCTGGAATGTGGATGGGATGACTGTAATTCTAACTACCACGTTGGACCATAAGGTTGAGGGACACACCCTCATGATAGTGTCACAGTGACCTGCAAGGAGACTGGCATGGAGTCGAGTCCCCATGCCAGCCTAGGGCTGTGTGCTTCTAGACTTTTACGTGCAAAAGAAACACACTCTATTGTTTAGGATACTGTGTTTTCGGTCTCTGTTACTCACAGCAGAATGTAATCCTACCCGATTCGACCCCAAGGAGAAATGTTGACGAGGCACTTGGTACACAGATCTGCAGCTCGGAGCAGAGTTTGGAGTTGCGGGTAGAGATTTGGCAGCTGTCCGTATGGAGATGGTAATTGAAGCCACGCAAGCGATGAGATCACCCAGGCAGAGTGTGCCCATGATAGACGATTCTAGCTTTTCCACTCAGCTTCATCCACCCCTTCCAACATCATGTCAGGAGGATTCGGTCTCCCCAGAGGCTTCTTAGCTTTGATGATGCAGAATTAGGATGGAGGGAGGCTGGGAGAAGATAAAAGGTGTAGAGACCAGGGTTTGGGAAAATTGCTTTGAGGAGGGCTTTTCTTTTTTAAATCTTCATTCGAGGATATGTTTTTATTGATTTTAGAGAGAGAGGAAGGGAGAGAGAGAGCGAGAGAGTGAGAGAGCGTGCGAGTGATCTCTGCCCTGCACACTTAAGGGTCGTGGATTTGATTCCTGGTCAAGGGCATGTACCTGGGTTATGGTTTTGCTCCCTGCCCCTAGTCGGGGAGCGTGTGAAAGGCAACCAGTCCATGTGTCTCTCTCACATCAGGGTTTCTTTCTCTCTCTCCCCTCCCTCTATCACTTCCACTCTCTCTGAAAAAGCAATGGAAAAAAATATCCTCAGGTGAATATAACAGCAACAAAAAAGTTAAAGAGAGAGAGAGAAACCTGAAACCTAAGTATGTGCCCTGACTGGGAATTAAATCCACATTATTTGGTTACGGGATGACGCTCCAGCCAAGTGAGACACCCAGCCAGGGCATTGAGGACTATTTATTTATTTATTTATTTATTTATTTATTATTTAAAAATTAGAGGTCTGGTGCATGAAATTTGTGCATGGGAAGAGGCGGGGGGTCCCTTAGCCCAGCCTGCACCCTCTCGCAACCCGGGACCACTCGGGAAATGTCTGACTGCTGGTTTAGGCCTGATCCCGCAGGGATCCCTAAACTGGCAGTTGGACATCCCTCTTGCAATCCAGGACCACTGACTCCTAACCACTCGCCTGCCTGCCTGCCTGATCACCCCTAACCACTCTGCCTGCCTGCCTGATCACCCCTAACTGCTTGCCTGCCTGCCTGATCACCCTCAACCACTCTGCCTGCCTGCCTGATTGCCCCTAACCACTCGCCTGCCTGCCTGCCTGATCACCCCTAACCACTCTGCCTGCCTGCCTGATCACCCCTAACTGCTTGCCTGCCTGCCTGATCACCCTCAACCACTCTGCCTGCCTGCCTGATCACCCCTAACCACTCTGCCTGCCTACCTAATGCCCCTAATTGCTTGCCTGCCTGCCTGATTGCCCTTAACCGCCTCTACCTTGGCCCCCACTGCCTCGGCTTTCTCGGGAAGGATGTCTGGAAGGTCATTTGGCTGTCAGGTCTAATTAGCATATTATGCTATATATATATATGAAAAATATTTTTATTGATTTCAGAGAGGAAGGGAAAGGGAGAGAGAGACAGAAACATCAATGATGAGAGGGAATCATCGATTGGCTGCCTCCTGCACGACCCCTACTAGGGACTGAGCCCACAACCTGGGCTTGTGACCTTGACCAGAATTGAACCCAGGACCCTTCAATCCATAGGCCAATGCTCTATCCACTGAGCAAAACCAGCTAGGGCTAAAAAAATATATTTTTATTGATTTCAGAGAGGCAGGGAGAGGGAGAGAGATAGAAACATGAATGATGAGAATCATTGCCTCTTGCATGCCCCCTCCTGAGCATCAAGCCTGCAACCTGGGCATGTGTCCTGACCAGGAATCCAACCATTGATCTCCTGGTTCGTAGGTCAACACTCAACCACTGAGCCACACCAACCAGGCTATCTATTTAAAATTTATTATTATTAAAATGTTTTTATTAATTTTAGAGAGAGAGGTAGGGAGAAGGAGAGAGAGACAAAAACATTACTGAGAGACAAACAGTGATAGGCTACCTCCTGCATGCCCCCTACTGGGCTTGAGACCCAAACCCAGGCATGTGCCTTGACTGGGAAACGAACCAGTGACCTCTTGGTGCACAGGACAACGCTCAACCAACTGACCCACACTGGCGGGTGAGGAATTTTTAAAGAAAGAATTGTAGGAGTAACTATGGTGTGTGGCAAAGGGGGTCAGAGAAGAAAAGAAGATTTTGTGAGATGTTGCAAGTATCTCTTCTATGGTACTCAAGAAAATACTTGAACTTGAAATATGTGGAAATTACTTTTTGGTTGCTAGACTAGACCTCTTCTGTCATCACCGCACCTGAGACTGGTCCTCTTGGGTGATGGCTTTAGGAGTGTTACCACACAGGTAACAACCCCCCTTAGAGCAGCATAAGTAAGGAACACAGGGGCGTGTATGTCATAGAATCTCAGGGCAGAGGAGCGCATCTGGGCTTCACAAGTGCCTGGAACAAGGAACTGGACATATGCCATCAGCCAGGGAGCTGTTGCCCTGGCCACTTTCTTCCCTCTGTTGCCACGTGGACTCTCCTCTGCTGCTTTCTGCATGTCTGCTACATTCTTCTCTTGTTGCAAATTGCCTTTAAAAAAAATTTAAGGCTTTATTTATTTATTAAAAATATTTTTATTGAGAGAGGAAGAGAGAGGGAGAGGGAGAGAGAGAAACATCAATGATGAGAGAGAATCATTGATTGGCTGCCTTCTGCACGCCCCACACTGGGGATCAAGCCCACAACCTAGGCATGTGCCCCTGACTGGAATCGAACCCAGGAACCTTTAGTCCACAGGCTGATGCTCTATCCACTGAGCCAAACTGGCTAAGGCAAGACTTTATTTTAAAAACATTTTTAGATTTACAAAAATCTTTTTAAAATATATTTTATTGATTTTTTACAGAGAAGAAGGGAGAGGGATAGAGAGTTAGAACATCGATGAGAGAGAAACATTGATCAGCTGCCTCCTGCACACCCCCTACTGGGGATGTGCCCACAACCAAGGTACACGCCCTTGACCGGAATCGAACCTGGGACCCTTGAGTCTGAAGGCTGATGCTCTATCCACTGAGCCAAACCGGTTAGGACAGATTTACAAAAATATTGAGCAGATAGTACAGGGTGTTCCCATCTATCTTTTCCATACAGTTTCCCTATTATTAACATCTTGAATTAGTGTGGTGTATTTGTTACAATTAATGAACCAATATTGATACCTTATTAGCTAAAGGTCATAGTTTACATTAAGGTTCACTCTTTGTGTCACACATCTATGTTTTTTTTTTTTTTTTTTTTTTGAGAGGGGAAGGAAGAGGAAGAGACAGAGAGAAACATTGATGTGAGAGAGACACATCGATTGGTTACCTCCTGCATGCACTCTGACCATGGCTGGGGAACCTGCCACTGAGGTATGTGCCCTTGACTGGAATCGAACCCAAGACCCTTCAGTCCTTGGACCGACGCTCTATCCACTGACCCAAACCAGCTAGGGCCACATCTATGGGTTTTGACAAATACATACCATAGTTCATCATTACAGTACCATACAGAGTATTTTCACTGCCCTAAAAATCCTCTGTGGTCCACCTATTCATCACTCTCCTCCTCAGTTTCTGGCAGCCACTGATCTTTTTGCTGTCTCTAAAGTTGTGCCTTTTCCAGAATGTCAAATAGTAGGAATCATACAGTATGTAGCCTTTTCAGCTTGGCTTCTTTCACTTAGTAATCTGCATTCAAGTTTCCTCCATGTCTTTTCATGGCTTTGATAGCTCATTTCCTTTTTATTACTGAACTAGAGGCCTGGTGCACGAAATTTGTGTATGGGGGGGGGGTGTCCCTCAGCCCAGTCTGCACCCTCTCCAATCTGGGACATCCCTCTCCCATCCAAGTACTAACCAGGCCTGACCCTGCTTAGCTTCCGAGATCAGACGAGATAGGGAGCGTTCAGGGCGGTATGGCTGTAGACAGGGACATCCCTCTCACAATCCAGGATTGCTGGCTCCTAACCACTCGCCTGCCTGCCTACCTGATTGCCCCTAACCACTTCTGCCTGCCAGCCCCATCACCCCCTAACCACTCCCCTACTGGCCTGATTGATGCCTAACTGCTCCCCTGCCAGCCTGGTCACCCCAACTGCCCTCCCCTGCAGGCCTGGTCACCCCTAACTGCCCTCCCCTGCCGGCCTGTTTGCCCCCAACTGCCTTCCCCTGCAGGCCTGGTCACCCCCAACTGCCCTCCCCTGCAGGCCTCATGGCCCCCAACTGCCCTCCCCTGCTGGTCTGTTCGCCCCACTGCCCTCCCCTGCTGGCCATCTTGTGGCAGCCATCTTGTGGTGACCATCTTGTGACGACATGGGGTGTCCATCTTGTGGTGGCCATCTTGTGATGACATGGGACGGCCATCTTGTGATGATGTGAGGGCATCGTGCGAGGGCACGAGGGCCACCTAGGCTTTTATTAGTATAGATAATATTCCATTGTATGTATGTAACACAATTTATCCACTCACCTACTGAAGAACAACTTGGTTGCTTTCAGTTTTTTGGAAATTATAAATAAGGCTGCTATAAACATTCGTGTACAGGGTGTTGTGCAGACACAAGTTTTCAACTTAGTTGGGTAAATACCCAGAAGCATGGTTGCTGGATTGTATGGTAAGACGATGTTTAGCTTTGTTAGAAACCTCCAAACTATCTTCCAAAGGGATTATACTATGTTGTGTTCCCATCAGCAACGAATGAGAGTCCACACTCTGGTGAGCATTTGCTGTTGTCAGTGTTCTGGATTGTGACCATTCTAATGGTGCGTGGTGGGATCTCATTGTTATTTTCATTTGTATTTCCCTAACGACATATGATGTGGAGCATCTTTTCATATGCTTATCTGCCACCTGTATATCTTCTTTGGTGAGGTATCTGTTCGGATCTTTTGCCCCTTTTTAATGGGGTTGTTCGATGTCTTATTGTTGAGTTTTAAGAGTTCTTTGTGTGTTTTTTGGATACAAGTCTTTTATCAGATATGCGTTTTGCAAATATTTTCCCCCAGACTGTGGTTGTTTATCATACTCTTAGGAGTTTGCCTTTTATTTGCTTTTACTTCTCCATGCATGTGATCATCCCACAGCTCCTGAATCTATTTGCCCTTCATTCCAGCTACAAGCAGATGCCAAATAATGTCTCTCATTTCCAGTTCCACATTTTTGGGAAAGATTATTATTTGACCAGTTGGGTGAAGTGGGGAATTAATTATGTCTGAATGGGGTGGTGGCATTCAGGTAGCCGGAAGGGAGGCTGGGAAATGTAACTCCAGGCCCTGCAGTACAAACAGGAAGCCAGGCTAGAAAGAGGTGGGAAGGGAGTGTCCACCTTCCACCGGCACATCGGAGGTGGGGCTGGGGGTGGGGGTGGGGTGGGGGACTTCTGATAGGGTATAATATGTGTCAGTAAAGAAATTCAACCAGTACAGAATGGGACAAAGCAAAAAAACACACAAAATTCCCTACACCCAGTTCCACTTCTCAGAACTTTTCCCGTTTTTTAGCTATTCCAGAGTTTTAACTTCATAGTATTAAATAATATGTTTACCTCTGTTTCTCAATTTAGTAACTCAAGAGAGCAACTAATGACAGCTTATCATTAAGAATTTAAACCACACTATCTCTCAGCTCCCCCCATGTCCACTTACATTTAAAACATAGTTTTTCTTCCATCAACTTCAGATGGTATTTCTTTTAAAAAATTAACAAGCAAACAAACATGTTTTTATTGATTTTAGAGAGAGAGGAAGGGCGAGGGAGAGAGAGAGATTGAAACATCAATCGGCTGCCTCCTGCATGTCCCGTACTGGGATCGAGCCTGCAACCCCGGCATGTGGCCTGACAGGGAATCAAACCACATGTCCTGACAGGAAATCGAACTGGCAGTCTCTTGGTGCATGGGACAAAGTTCAACAAGCGGAGCCACCCGCTGGGCCAGACTGTACTTCTTGAGCCCCACCACTATATAAGGACAATTAGCCCCTCCGTGCCATCTGACACCTTCCTTCCGCACCTCCTTCTAATTTCTGTTGGTTTTACCTTTACATTCCCCTGGTCAAAGTTTATAACACTTATATGCTCTGTAATTATAATGAAATCTTCCATTCTTTAGCTTTAGTTTGATTCTGAAAACTGAAAACTAACCAATCACGATGATATAAACATTACTCACTGCAGAACCAAGTCACAAGAAAGCTCCAACCGAGATAGCTCCTCTGCTCCGCGAAGGGGAGTATTTGCTGTCTGGAACGTTAAGGTCAAGTGCAGTCTCTCTCTCTCTCTCTCTCTCTCTCTCTCTCTCTCTCTCTCTCTCTCTCTCTCTTTCTCTCTCTCTCTCTCCCTCCCCCACCCCCCCACAGTCTCTTTTCTTACACTCCACTAATTGCTCAAAATCATGCCTCACATGTGTTTGCTTCATATTTGGCCCCTGGAATAGATTTTGTTGTTTCTGGTTTTCTAATTGCCTTTCTTTTTCCTTTCTGAGAGAAGAAACAGATGTCATCTCCATTGTGTGGCCACGAGGTCTACGCGCCATGCACACTTTCCCATGCTCGGCTCCTTGATGCGTGTAGTGACGTGTGGTAGCGGTTGTTGTGTTTACCCAGCACTCTTTTTGGGAACTGCTGCTCCCTTAGTCCAATCGTGTGACTTGGGTTGTTTTTCAGTTGCAGTGCCTTTGGGGTGGGCTTATACCCAAAGTCTGGCAGCTTACCTTGCTGGTGACTCATCGGAGGTATGAACACACAACTGAGGCATGGATTAACGGAGTCCTTCTATGGGATTTCATCAGTGGATATTGAGAGAAAGAAGCACTTACCCTTTTAGCTTCAGGTAAGGCTTGATCCAGGGGCTCCAATGATGTCATCAAGGATCCAGGGTCACTATATGTATACCTTTCCTCTGCCCTCAATGTTCTTTATCCACTGGCTATTTATGGTGGACTTCCAGCAGGAATAAGTTCCTCTTATGTTGCAAACAGGAGTGGTGGTTGTGGTTGCTGATCCCATCCAACCCAAAGGATTTGGGAATGCTGCAGGGGAATCAGAGTATTTTATTTTATTTTATTCACTAAGAGTGAATTCATTTTGAACACCCAAATCACAAATGTTCACACTCTTTTCTATTGATTTTTTAAAAAAAAAATTCAGTGATTCCATTTTAAATTTCTAAGAGTTACTTCTTGCTTTATTTTTGTCACTGCCTCTTTTTGTTTTATAAATGTAATAGTATTAGACTATTCTTTCAATTCTTCTGTTCTTTCAATTATCTATTTCCTCTGGGATCAGTTTGCTCACCTTTTGTTTAGCTAATTAAAGAGGCAGTATAGCTGAGTAGTTCAGAGTATAATGCAGGAAACAAACTGCCCGAGTTCAGACTCCATCTCTAGCCCCTCACTAGCTGTGCAAACCTCAGCCAAGTTAGGTTACCTTTCTGTGGCACAGTTTCCTGAAGAGTCAAAAGAACAATAGCATCTAGCTCAGAGGGTCATTAAATGAGTTAAACACCGCCAGGCCTACAGTAAGAACTCAATAGCTATTTGCTATTCTTTTCTTAATCCTCCTCCTTTTCTTGTATTTTTATTGTTATTATTTTTTTTCCAGCTGTCTGGTAATACCTGGTGACCAATTCATCTGTATGAATGAGGAGCGAGGCTGTTGCTATGGGCATCGATGTAGAGTATTTCCTGTGCTCTGGACTGTTGGTAGTGGGGGGCAGAGAGGTCCATATGGCTACTGCCATCCCTTTGAGGTGTGTTGTCCCCCCAAGAGAACCCACTCCTGTGCTCCATACCTGCTCTGGCCTCTGGGTCAGCTATCTCTCAGGCGTGCTTCGGCCATGGTTTCCTCTGCCCCCATTTGTCCCTCATTGCGATCAGCCCTTTCTCTGTCTTCCAGCAGTCAATCAAAATCCCTGGGCAGTTGAGTTCCCACCTCCAGCCATCCTGTCCTCAGCCTATGGGTTTATTTCCTTTTTTCTTTCCATTCTGTGCTTTCGGTGGCATTTGAGGGGCTGGGGTGGTAGAGACATGTTCCCAGGCCACCATCTAGAACTGGAAGTTGGTGCAGTGTTTTAAATGTGTCTAACTCCGTTCAACTCTGCACAGATGGGCCCCCTGGGGCTGCAAATGTTCACACTGGACACCCAGAGCCTGAACAGGAAGGAGAACAGGAGGACCCACAACTTGGGCCTTTTTCTTTTCTTTTTAAAATAAGCTCCACTTCTTTTTTTAAAAAAATATATTTTATTGATTTTTTTACAGAGAGGAAGGGAGAGGGATAGAGAGTTAGAAACATCGTTGAGAGAGAAACATCCCCTACTGGGGATGTGCCTGCAACCCAGGTACATGCCCTTGACCGGGATCAAACCTGGGACCCTTCAGTCCACAGGCTTGATGCTCTATCCACTGAGCCAAACCTTTTTATTTTCTTGTGAGGGCAGGCCTTTTTATTTTCTTGTGAGGCCTCTGTGGGTCTCGGTGGGTCATCCCACAGACCTGAAGGCTGGTTTGGGGAGAAGGATGGCCCTTCAGTCTCCCTAAGAACCCTAGAGCCCACCTCAGGGAGCAGAAGAGAGCGAGTACTGCATGAACAAGGCAGGAGAGGCAGAGGGATAGACCACAGGCTGCTGTAGTGACTGAATGAGTGCAAATAGGTGTAGCTTTGGGTTAGACTGCACTTTGGGTGGAAGAGGGAGCACAGCCGTCAGTCACTCTCACTATGCACTGACAGAGCTCATCTTATATTCCAGGCCCTGTGGGGAACCCTTCACACAAGCTGTCTGCAGGACTTTAGGTTCAGGGTGGTTGAGTGACTTCCCCATGATCACACAGGGGTGAATGTCTGCATTTGAACTCAGCTCTATGCAGGGCCCAGGGGCTTAACCACTGCACTGCGAACTCCCACCTGCCCTGCACTGACCTTAGCAGCATCCAGAACATAAGCTACGTTGCAATTGGGTCTGAAGACAAAGTTGAGGAAGCTGGGGACTCTGGCGCCTTCTGGGGGAGACAGGAGGTTCTGCAGAGAAGCTGTCAAAGCCTAGGGCTGGGATCCTTGTAGATTCAAAAAATGAATGATAGAATTATGGTCCTGATTTCATCATATAAGGGCAGGGCTTTATCTCCGTCATCCCCACTTCTTAGTAATGATCCCCCCAATATTTACGTGGGCACATCATCTATTAGAATGAAGGCATAGGCCATGTGATACAGGCAGAAATAAAACGAGTAATTTAAGCAGTGACTGAATGAGTGAAAGTGGGTGTAGCTTTAAAAGATAAGGGTTTGTTCTTTCTTCCATACTGCTTTCTGGAATTCAGATATAATGGTTGGAAATCAAGCAGCCATCATGGACCGTGAGTGGAAGTAGCTCTTTGAAGATGGCAGAGCAAAAAATTAAGAAGGGGTCTAGCCGACGCGCTCGTGGTGGTGGTGGTGGTGGTGGTGGTGGTGGTGGTGGTGGTGGTGGTGGTGGTGGTGGTGGTGGTGTGGGCAGCAGGCGCACCCTCGACATGCAGAACGACGCCGGCGAGTTCGTGGACCTGTACGTGCCGCGGAAGTGCTCCGCCAGCAACCGCATCATCGGCGCCAAGGACCACGTGTCCATCCAGACGAACGAGGCCGAGGTGGACAGGTGACAGGCAGGTTCAACAGTTTAAAACCTATGCTACCTGCGGGGCTATCCGCAGGATGGGTGGTGAGTCAGATGACTCCATTCTCCGACTGGCCAAGGCCGATGGCATCGTCTCAAAGAACTTGTGACTGAAGAGCATCGCAGATGTGAAATTTGTCATAAATAAATAGTGGAAACATAAAAAAAAAAAAAAGACGAAGAAGAGTTCTAGTTTCATGATGATTGAACAATTGCCGTATTAGCCTCAGATGCCCACATTTACTTGAGGTATTGAGATACACTTCTATTTTATTTAAACCACGGTTATTTTGAGTTTCTTTAGCCAAACTATGTGGGGTTTTTTTTTTTATTTGAAAAAAAATATGCTGGTTTATTCCAGAACAAATGTAAAAAACTATCAAAATTTTACTCAGAGTAAAACCATTAGCCATGAAATGAAATAATTTATTCGCCAGATATAGCTTCATACTTGAGATTTCACATACCCAGCATTGCTCTTTCCCAATTCTAAAAAGTTCTATTATTTTAAGATCTGCCATTCTTAGGACAGATTTTGATCGCTTACATTTAATTACAATGAGATGAAATTTCTGGACACAAAAGTCCAAGATATGTTAAAGAGTTTCCCCTGACCTTTATTCCTTCTATCTTACAACCTCCAAATAATATGGGTACAATGCAGATATGCACACTACTTTGAGCCACCTGCCTCAAGGTGGAAAGATCAGTTGTCTACTCTCACCCTCATTTGGGCTTGGGATGCAACTGAGGGTGAGATAAGGTGGAACAGGGACCCGCGTTGGGCAGGATGGTGGTTAGGATTGGGATTGGGATTAGTTTCATGTAATGGAAGATGTCAAAGTTGAGTGCCGACCATTTATGGCCAAAATTGTTGGAGAATAGAGTGAGTGGAATGATCTTTGTTCTTCCTTTCTTCCTCTCTCTCTCTCTCTCTCTCTCTCTCTCTCTCTCTCTCTCTCTCTCTCTCCCTTTCTTTTTTATTTTAAGATAAGTTTTAGGTTCACAGCAAAATGAGGAAAAGGTATGGAGACTTCCTATATGTACTCTGCCCCCACACATGCATAGCCTTTCCTACTGTAGCTAATGAGCAACCACAGAATTCTCAGTGGCATCCAACAGTAAACATGTATCTTCAGGTGGGCTCAGGTCTAGCTGACTTTGGTCGGGCCCAACTGGGCTTCATTTCAGGCTGTGGGGTTAGTCTCACATGTCTGTCCTCCTCTTTGGACCAGCGGGTCAGCTGGAGTATGTTCTTTGCACGGCAATGGCAGAAATGCAAGAGGGCAAGGCAAACCATTGGAGTGTATTTCAAGACTTTCTGTCATGTCCATTCACATCCTTTGGCCACATAAGTTTTGGCTAAGACCAAATCGATGGGTAAAGGAGTATGCTTCGCCCACCACAAAGCTATGGGATAGATGTATGTAGTCTGCAGTAGACGGATTGGGGCCAATAAGTTGCATAGGCCCAGAGCTGGGGGTCTCTGGACCAACAAGCCTTATGTTGGGGTTGAAGGAGGAAGCAATGGGATGAATCCAAGGTTAGGAGTGATATAGAAGCTACAAAGAGGAGAGAGTGATAGAGAACTAAGTTCTGTGGGGCCTGAGGATTTCAGGATGGAATGTCAGGAGACATCTGCTTTGGATCCTGGGTCCATCCGATTCAGGGTTTCACGTCCTTTTATTTTTATTTTTATCAGCACATGAGGTTTGCCCACAGGATAGAGGGGGGATGATCTGCCATGGCTGGGCTCCCTATCACTACAGATAGGCAGGGGCTGAGATGAAGTAAATTTAAGTTAAAAAACAAAGAAATGTGTTGTCCCTTGTATCCAGGATTGTTTGGAGCAATTAACATCTGTCCCATATGTCAAGTGCTTGGCACATAGTAGGCCTTCAATAAAATGGGCTCCAGTATTATAATGGTAACTCTTCCATGCTAGGCTCTTTCCTTTTCTACCTCAGTGGGTGTCCCAGATATCAGGGCCCCTGTGTTCCCTACAACTAGGACCTATTTCTTGCGGGGGTGGGGGGGGGTTCTTCTCAAAGTATCCAGTATGTCATGGGAGTGCTGAGAGGCTCCCAATGGGAGTGGAGAGTCAGCACCTTGGTCTGGGTGCCCTGGAAAGCTCCCCTTCTCCAGGCAATTTCTATTGCCCATTTCAAAGCCAGTAGACTTCATTTATGGATTATATGTCTCTCAGAGTTAAATGTTTGGGACTTACCACTGTTATAAAGATACTGTACTCCTGGGATTGCCCAGCTGCACCCTGATCTCCCTGGGTTTGCCTCCTGCCCAGCTGTCAGGAGGAACAGTGCACAAAAAGCTCCCCTCCACTCTCAGACTCCCTAAAAAGGCCAAGTGGCCCCAAAGAGAGGAGTGAACAGATCCTCCATATTCCTCCATATCCCTCCACTTTGCCTGAGAGGAGGCTATGGAGTGGCCCCGAATCCCACTTTTGCTTGCTCAAGTCCCTTGGTGCCCAGCCTTCCCCTGCCAAGTCTTTCCTGTCCTGGATTGCGAAAGGCCTGCAGCTGCTTCCCCGACCAGCCCCCGGGCTGGGCAGTACAGCTGAGGCTTTGGGAAAAGAAGAAGCAGCTCCTGAGGCTGGATCTCCTCTCTCGGGGTGACAGAGCCCCGGGGAGCAGGCAGCACCAGAGCACCTGGCCCTCCTTCCTGTTCTCCTCGCCTGCGGTTCACCAGCCTTGCAGCCACTTCCCCGTGGAGCAGGTACTCCTATCCCTGGGCCTCGAGGGCGAGTGGAGGGATGGGAGCAGGGCTGGACTGAGGTTGGCTGTGGGTCATCTGGGTGTGAGAGCTGGATGCCAAATCAACCCAAGCCCAAGACACTAATCAAAGCTGCACTCCTAACCTAAACCCTTTCACAGCTCCAAATCTTCCCAACCCACATCCCAATCCCAGTCCCAATCCCAATCTCAATCCCAACCCCAATCCTAACCACCATCCTGCCCAACGCAGGTCCCTGATCCACCCTTATCTCACTCTCTATTGCATCCCAATCCAACCATTTACTAATCACCAGCCTTTACCCTCACCCCAAACCCATCACTCTCACCTCCATGTCAACCCTGATTCCATTCCAAATCACTGCCTAACCATCATTTTCACCCCAGCCCAACTGCAGCACAACCTTCGTCTTCCCCTCACTCTAAGCCCAGTCCACTCCCCGTCATTTATCACGGCTTCATTCATCTTTGCCCAGCACCGTTCGGCAAAGCTCGGGGAAAGGGTGCTCAGGCTGAGAGCATTTTTAACCAGGTTAAAAGGTGAAATTTCTATTGCTCATTTCAAAGCCAATAGACTGCATTTATGGATTATATGTCTCAGAGTTAAATGTTTGGGACTTCCCACTGTTATAAAGATACTGTACTCCTTTTAAAGGAAAGAAATGGGGGGGGGGGGGAGAATAGATACAGAGGCAAAGAAGCATTGAACAGACTGTCAGGCTACAGCGGGAAGGCAGGGGAGGTTGGGGGGGGGGCAGCTGTAAGAAATCAACCGAAGGACTTGTAGGCATGCATATAAGCATAACCAATGGATACAAGACACTGGGTGGGGGGGCAGGTAAAGGCATGTACTGGGGGGTAGGGGAGGCCGGGGGGGAGGTCAATGGGGGGGAAAAAAAGGAGACATATGTACTAATATTTGTAATACTTCAAACAATAAAAATAATAATAAAAAAATAAAAGGACAACTTTGAAAAAAAAATAAATAAAGATACTGTACTCCTAGGGTTGCCCAGCTGTACCCTGTTCCTATCAGTGGGCAGAGCACTCCAGCTAGCTGTGTCCCCCGTTTCCCTCCTTCTCCAGCCTGATAGGGAAGTTGGGGAGACGCTCTGGTCTGAGAAACAGAAACTGAATCCTGCTGAGCTGCCTGCAGTGAAACTGCTTTTACCTTTCCCCCCTCAAGCTGGACTTTGCCTTTGGGATCAGAGGTCAGGCACTCAGGATCCCTATCCACCCTCCTCAGCTGTCCTGGGACATGTGGTCTCACAGAGACTTTACCTGCTCACTTGCTCCCACACAGGCAGCAAACATGGATGCCCATCATGTGACAGGCCACCCCATCCCAACCCTGACGCAACCTCTACCATTTCTGGGTAGGAGTGAGGATTTAAAACTCTGTCTTCAGAGCACCCAAGACTGGGGATACAAGGATGAACCTCAGGAACTTCCTGAGGTCTGGGGAATAATACTCTCTCAAATGGTCATTGCCTAAGGGGCAGGTTGTTTTAGAGCTGTGCTACTCTCTGCCCCCCAATATACCCACCCCTTCCCCAAGACCCATAATCATCCCTCTACCACCAGGGGGCACTGGTGCACACCAGGACACAGCTTAACCTAAGCCTTCAGTACCAGACTTCCTTCCTTCCTTCCTTCCTTCCTTCCTTCCTTCCTTCCTTCCTTCCTTCCTTCCTTCCTTCCTTCCTTCCTTTCTCTTTCTTTCTTTCTTTCTTTCTTTCTTTCTTTCTTTCTTTCTTTCTTTCTTTCTTTCTTTCTTTCTTTCTTTCTTTCTTTCTTTCTTTCTTTCTTTCTTTGTAATTCTTTATTGTTGAAAGTATTACATATGCCCCCCCCCCATTGGCCCCTTCCAGCCCCCCCAACCCCCCAGGCCTTCACTACCCATTGTCTGTGTCCATGGGTCATGCATATATGCATACCAGGTCTTTGGTTGACTACCTCCCACCCACCCACCCTCCCCCCGACCTTCCCTCCGAGATTCCTCACTCTGTTCCATGCTTCCATGTCTCTGGATCCATTCTGTTCATCAGTTTATTTTGTTACTTAGATTCCACATATGAATGAAATCATATGATACTTGTCTTTTTCTGATTGACTTATTTTACTTAGCTTGATATTCTCCAGGTCCCTCCTGCTGTCTCAGAGGGTTAGAGATTCTTCTTTTTTACAGCTGCATCGTATTCCATGTGGTATAAATGTAACACAGCTTTTTTTATTCACATGGCTACTGATGGGCACTTGGGCTGTTTCCAGAGCTTAGCAGTGGCCAGACTTTCAAACAGAGACAAGGGTCTCCCTGTCTGGGGTTCTTCTTGCCCTTCTTCTTTCTTTTTTTTTTTTTTTTTTTTCCAGAAAAGTTCTCTGGGCTGATATTGATTTTTAGGCTGAGCTATTAAGACAGACTCTAGTGGGACCAACCCTTTGGGTAGTGTGGCTGAGCTAAATTATAGGTGACATCTACATGATGTAATTTTTGGTAGTTCTAGAAAGAGTCCTCCTCTCAAACGTTCCAAAATCCCTCTTCCATTCTGGGAACAGTATGTTTAAAATCCCACCATTTCTCCACCATTAGGTTCAGCATTGCCCTTTCCAGGGCCCCAGATGGGAACAGGAAGGGGAGCTGTGGATATCAGCAAGACATGCACATGTTGTCTTGTTGATGTCCTAGCTGTAGAAGATCTGACCCTGATATCCAGCGTGGCTGCGGGCTCCAGGGCCATACCTGCCCCCAACCATGCACAGTGGGCTGCCTTTCAGCCCAGCATCCAGGTCTTGGGGCCCAGTCTGACACTGGGAAACAGAAACTGAATCCTGCAGAACTGCCTACAGCTGGGCCAGCATGAGCCTTTCTTTCTTTCTTTTTTTTTTTTTTATATAAATCTTTATTCAGATTATTACAATTATTTCTCCTTTTTCCCCCAATAGCTCCCCTCCACCCAGTTCCCACCCCACCTTCTGCCCTTACCTCCCCCTCACTGTCCTCATCCATAGGTGTACGATTTTTGTCCAGTCTCTTCATGAACCCCCCATACCCCTTTCCCCCTGAGAATTATCAGTCCACTCCCTTTCTATGCCCCTGATTCTATTATATTCATCAGATTATTCTGTTCCTCAGGTTTTTAATTCACTTGATTTTTAGGTTCACTTGTTGATAGATATGTATTTGTTGTTCATAATTTTTATCTTTACTTTTTTCTTCTTCCTCTTCTTTAAGAATACCTTTCAGCATTTCATATAATACTGGTTTGGTGGTGATGAACTCCTTTAGCTTTTTCTTATCTGTGAAGCTCTTTATCTGCCCTTCAATTCTGAATGATAGCTTTGCTGGGTAGAGTAATCTTGGTTGTGGGTTCTTGCTATTCATCACATTGAAAATTTCTTGCCACTCCCATCTGGCCTGCAGAGTTTCTGTTGAGAAATCAGCTGACAGTCGTATGGGTGCTCCCTTGTAGGTAATTAACTGTTTTTCTCTTGCTGCTTTTAATATTCTCTCTTTGTCTTTTGCTCTTGGCATTTTAATTATGATGTGTCTTGGTGTGGTCCTCTTTGGATTCCTTTTGTTTGGGGTTCTTTGCACTTCCTGGACTTGTAAGTCTATTTCTTTCACCAGGTGGGGGAAGTTTTCAGTCATTATTTCTTCAAGTAGGTTTTCAGTATCTTGCTCTCTCTCTTCTTCTGGCACCCCCATAATTCTGATGTTAGTACGCTTGAAGTTGTCCCAGAGTCTTCTTATACTATCTTCAACTTTTTGGATTTTTTTTTTGCTTTTTGCTTTTTCGGTTGAGTGTTTTTGGCTTCTTTGTATTTCAATTCTTTGACTTGATTCTTGTGTTCCTCTAGTCTGTTTTTGGGTCTCTGTATAATATTTTTTATTTCAGTCAGTGTATGTTTAATTTCTAGTTGGTCCTTTTTCATATCTTCGAGGGTCTCGTTATATTTATCGGCCTTTTCTAGGATATTCTTGAAGAGCCTTATAAGCGTGGTTTTGAATTCTATATCCAGTCATTTGTTTTCCTCCATTTCTTTCGTTTGTGATCTGTTTCTTTGACGCCACATTTTCACTGCTTCCCTGAGTTGGTAGGGTAGATTTGTGTGCTAGGTTTCCTATATGGCCCAGTGGGTCGGCCTCCCCAGTTAACCTGAGGTGGACACTCTTGGTGCACCCCTTTGTGGACTGTGTGTACAGCCTTGTTGTAATTAAGTCTTGATTGTTGTTGGTATCACTGGGAGGAATTGACCTCCAGGCCAGTTGGCTGTAAGGATCAGCTGTGTATATGCTAGGAGAAGTTCGGTGCTGGAGACAGCCTTATAGGATTAGACTTGCCAAATTGCAATAGCCTCTGTGCTCAGCTTGGATGGGGTGGAGTGTCAGTCTTGGCTTCCAGTCAGCCTTGCCCTTGCACGCACGCGCCCGCCTTCAGACCTCTGCCTTCCCCGGCTCCCGAGTCTCCGCCCGAGAGTCCAGATTCCCCCCACAAGAGCGTGGGTCCCCAGGGGCTCGCCTGGAACTGGGGTTCAGTGCAGTCAGAACTGGGGTTCAGTGCGGTCGTGGGCTTCCTTCCCCCTTCCACCAGAGAAAGTCAGCCAGGCTCTCAGCCGCCCTTCCTCTCTGCGTGCACAAAGACCCTTTGCCGTACCTCCAATTCTCTGTGAGCTTTTCTCTTTCCTTCTAGTTGTAGAATTTTCACTCAGCCAGCTTTCCTGTGGTTCTGGATGGTGTCCGTTCTGTGTTTTAGTTGTAGTTTTGAAATTGTTGTGCGAGGCAGCAGTTTAGGTGCTTACCTATGCCGCCATCTTGGTTTCTGAGCATGAGCCTTTCTTATGGTCAAAGACCAGGTGTGGGTATAGCATCCTGGGACAGGAGCAGGCCTAGGATGGCCCGAAGAACTGGGGATAGGCCAGTGGGTCTCAGAAAATGACCAGACCTGTCTGCTGGAGCATCCAAAGCTGGGGGCTGGGTCTCCTGAGGAACAGGGCTCTTCCGGGTCTTCCCTTGCCTTTGCTTTGATGTGCTCCCTGCAAGAACACCCTCATCCTTTCACACTTGGCTAAGTTCTGTTTTGTCATCCTGACAGGCCATTACGGCTTCACCCAGGCCTTAAGTGTCTGCTCAGCACTCCCCAGGTGTGCCCCCTGGTAGCCACCAGAATCAGCTGGGCTGATGCACGGGGGCTGGGAGTTGTCATGAGTTTCCTGTCCCCACTTCCAGCCTCCCAGGCCCTTCCCCTCACTGCAGAGTCAGCATTTAGGACCAGGGAGGACTGCAAAGTTGGCAACATGGGTTTTGTATGTGTGTGTGGTAAAATGGGCAAAACATAAAGTGTACTGTTTTAACCATTTTCAAGTGTACAATATAGTGGCATTAAGTACATTCACAATATTATGGAACCATCACCACTATTTCTAGAACTTTTTCATCATCCAAAACATACACTCTGTACCTATTACACATTAACTCCCCTCCCTGTAGCCCTTGAAAGTCTCTATTCTACTTTCTGTCTCTATGAATTTGCCTATTTTAGGTATCTCTTTAAGTGGAGTCTTACAATATTTGCCCTTTTGATCTGGCTGACTTCATTTAGCATAATATTTTCAAGGTTCGCCCATGCTGTAAAATGTGTCAGAATTTCATTCCTTCTTATGGCTATACCGTTGTTTTTTATCCATTCATCTGTTGATGGATACTGGGTTGTTTTCACTTTTTGGCTATTGTGAATAACACTGCTATGAACCTGGGAGACCCAGGAGCAGAGTTGCTGCATCATATGGTAATTTATGTCTGACTTTTTGAGGGACCACCAATAGTTTTCCACAGGGGCTGCACTATTTTACATCCCCACCAGCAGTGTACTGAGCTTCTAATTTCTCCATATCCTCTCCAACATTTATTTTCTGATTTTGTTTGTTAATAGCCATTCTGATGGGTGTGAAGTGGTAGCTCATTGTGTTTTTTTTATCCTCACTTGAGGATATATATATACTAGAGGCTCGATGCACGAAATTCGTGCAAGAGTAGGCCTTCCTTCCCCTGGCTGCTGGCACCGGCTTCCCTCTGGCACCCAGTACCTGTCCTTCCCTCACAGAGGGAGGCCCCACCCACCTGCCTCAGCCCACCGGTCAGTGGCCTGGGCCTCCCTCTGTGGGGCGATCATAGGGCGATGGCCAGGCCCCCGACCAATCACATCATACCCGTCTTGGCTGACCTGGTGCCAGTGGGTGTCATAGCGTGGTAGTCGGGAAGGTTGTTCGGTCTAATTAGCATATTACGCTTTTATTATTATAGATATATCCTATCTAATAAAAGGGTATTATGCAAATTGACCATCACTCCAACACACAAGATGGCCGCCCCCATGTGGTCAAAGATGGCCGCCCTCATGTGGACACAAGATGGCCACCACAAGATGGCCTGCAGGGGAGGGCAGTTGGGAGGGACCAGGCCTCTAGGGGAGGGCAGTTGGGGTCAATCAGGCCTGCAGGGGAGGGCAGTTATGGGTGACCAGGCTGGCAGAGGAGGGTAGTTGGGGGTGACCAGGCCTGCAAGGGAGGGCACTTAGGGGTGACCAAGCCTGCAGAGGAGGGCAGTTGTGGGTGAACGGGCCAGCAGGGGAGGGCAGTTGGGAGGGACCAGGCTTGCAATGGAGGGCAGTTGGGGGCAATCAGGCCTGCAGGGGAGGGCAGTTATGGGTGACTGGGCTGGCAGAGGAGGACAGTTGGGGGGAACCAGGCTTCCAGGGGAGGACAGTTGGGGGGGACCAGGCCAGCAGGGGAGGGAAGTTGGGGGGGACCAGGCCTGCAGGGGAGGGCAGTTAGGGGGGACCAGGCCTGCAGGGAATGGCAGTTGGGCGGGATCAGGCCTGCAAGGGAGGGCAGTTGGGGGGACCAGGCCTGCAGGGCAGGGCAGTTAGGGGCAATCAGGCAGGCAGGGGAGCAGTTAGTCATCGATCAGGCTGGCAGGGGAGTGGTTAGGGGGCGATCAGGCTTGCAGGCATAAGCAGTTAGGGGCAATCAGGCAGGCAGGCAGGCGAGAGGTTGGGAGCCAGCAGTTCTGGATTGTGAGAGGGATGTCTGACTGGCAGGGGTCCCAGAATGGAGAATGTGCAGGCTGGGCTGAGGGACAACCCTTCCTCGTGCACGAATTTCATGCACCAGGCCTCTAGAGTGTGTGTGTGTGTGTGTGTGTGTGTGTGTGTGTGTGTGTGTGTATTTTTTTTAAAGAGGGAGAGAGAGGAAGGGAATGAAAGAGAGAGAGAGGGGAACACCGATAAGTTGCCTCCTGTATGCGCCCCAACAGGGGCTCGAAACTGAAACCTAGGTATGTGCCCCAACTGGGAATCAAACACGCAACCTTTTAGTGTACAGAGCCACGCTCCAACAAACTGAGCCACCCAGATAGGGTCATTGTGGTTTTGAGTTGCATTTACCTTATGACTAATCATGTTGAGCATCTTTTCATGGGCTTACTGGACATTTTACATCATCTTTAAAGAGATGTCTATTCAAGTCCTTAGTCCATTTTTAAAATTTGGGCTGTTTAGAGTTTGTTGTTGAGTTGTATAGGAGTTCTTTATATATTCCAGATATTAATCCCTTATGTATGATTCTAACCCCGTGATTTTCAAATATTTTCTCATATTCTGTGAGTTTGTTGTTTTTTTTTTACTCTCTTGCTAGTATCCTTTGAGTCACAAAAGTTATTTTGATCAAGTTCAACTTATCTATATTTTCTTCTGTTGCTTGTACTTTTGCTGTCGTACTTAAGAAATCATTGCCTGATACTAGGTCATGAATCTTTACATCCATGTTTTCCTCTAATAGTTTTACAGTTTCAGTTATATGTGTTTCTGCCCTCTCTCCCCTTCAGATTCATATCTCTGGCACCCCTAAGAACCCCCCACCCTCACCAGGGTCACTCCATGGCAGAGGGTCCCTCTGCCTTCTTGTGCATTGTATACTGTAGGCAATTAACTCATGCTTGTGGGGTATGTGTTGTGTAGGGCCCTTGTGTCCCCTCGTTGCACCTAAACTTGCCCTGTCACCAGCTCTAAACCCCAAAGACCACACCTCTCTCTGCATGTTGCTGCAAAGCCTGGGGACTGCTCTGCAGGGCTGCAGGGCACATGTCTCCCCTTCCAGGCTCTCACAAGATGCCAAGGACAAGGCAAGCACAGAGATGGTTCTGGTGACTACAGGAACCCCAAAGGGGAAGTTTCAGCTAGAAGCTGCCTTCAAGCTGTACCTTAAAGACTGAATAAAATTTCGACAGGCAGAGATGATTTATGGTGGGGACATAGCTAGTCAGCTAGAGAGCCCATGTGTAGATGGGACTGGCCCCAGGGTGGATGTGTGAGGAGCAGGGAATGAAGGCAGAGCTGGGAGTAAGAAATTAAGACCTTTTAGGGATATATTGGGCAATGGGGAGCCACAGAAGGTTTTTGAGCAAGGGAATGGCTCTTAAAGACAGCACTTTGGTGAAGTGCTCAATTCAGCCCCGTATGGTAGCTTGTAAGGCTAGAGGCAGGGAGATAAGTCTCAAGTAAGAAACCATTGTTCTTGCTGAGTGCCTTGGAGTAAGTCACTGGGCCTCTCTGGGTTCCAGTTCATGTTGGCTTGGGTGGCAGGGAGGCACAGGGAGGGGCAGGGAAGTGGAGGAAAGGGAGAAACAGCTGTTCATCTGCTCTGGGGTAGTGCTCCTGAGGGGCTGAGAAAGCAGAACTTGGGGTGGGGTTTAGGGACACCCAGAGGGTTTTCTAGTGCACTCCACCAAGTGAGGGCATTGCTGGGTAAAGTCCAAGCCGTGAACGTGGGCTCCTGGCTCCCAGTTGGTGGCTGCCCCAGCAGTCCTTGGAAGCCCTGCCCTCTCAGCATAGCCTGTGGGGACGCAGTGCTGACCCTTCGGCAGGCTCAGGGCTGAGGTGCCTGGAGGCCCCTTAGGAGCCCTGTGTGTCCAATCAATACAGTGCACACCACTCTCTTATGCACCAGGACAGGCAAGAGAACCTGCTATGGGCTACCTGCTTCAGCTTCTCCACCTGGCCGCATCCATCTCGACAGGTAAGTTTTGCTGGCCTTGCTCATCTCACTGGGTCTGGCCTCCGTGAGCCCAGCCTTTGCTGGCCCAGCAGACAGACTGTGCCTAGTCACAGGTTGGCTGCTGAGGTTGAAGGGTAGGCACAGAGAGACAGTGGCAGGGAGCAGTGACCCTCCCAGAGGACACAGCAGGGTTTGGGGGTCCATCTGAGTCACCTTCTATAGGGCAGATCATAGGGCTCTGCAGTGACCCCAGGCCTACAATATTCTCCTGTCTGTCTGTTCTTTCCTCAGTCCTGGCCTCATGGGGTGTCTCCCGTCCCGTGGCTGTGCAGGGCGTGAAGGGGTCCTGCCTCGTCATTCCCTGCATCTTCAGTTTCCCTGACAACGTGGAGGTGCCCCATGGCATCACAACCATCTGGTACTATGACTACTCGGGAAATCGGCAGGTGGTTTACCACTCGGGGGACTCCCAGCAGGTAGAGGCACGCTTCCGTGGCCGTGCCCAGCTGCTGGGGAATGCCGAGCACAGGGTGTGCAACCTGCTGCTGAAGGACCTGAGCCCCCAGGACTCGGGCGCCTACAGCTTCCGTTTCGAGATCAGTGATGTCAACCGCTGGGTAGATGCCACAGGCACAGCGGTCACTGTGACAGGTGAGGAGTGGGGTGGCCTGGCTGCTGCCTGCAAGGGGCTCCCAAGCTGCTTCTGGCCCTAATGACTCACAGCCCCAACCTTGTCCTAAACCCACCCCCAGCCCCAGGCTAGTCCCAGCCTTGTGTCCTCCATGCATTCACCCTAAGGGGATGGGGGTAGAAAGCAACCTCTCCTTCCCTTGGAAGTCCCCTGCCCAGGGCTCGTGCCTCAGCTGGGGTTTGCAGAGCAGACGGCATCAACTGTGGTGAGGGGGAGTCCTGAGCCTCCTGTCTTTGTCCTCAGAGGAGCCCAGTGTGCCCACCATTGCCTCACCGTTAGAACTTCGCGAGGGCATGGAGGTGGACTTCAACTGCTCCACTCCCTACGCGTGCCTGCAGGAGCCCATCAGCCTGCAGTGGCAAGGCCAGGACCCAGCTCGCTCAGTCACCTCCCACTTCCAGAAGCTCGAGACCACGGGCATCAGCCACCTGGAGACCCTCCACATGGCCCTGTCCTGGCAGGACCACAGACGGACCTTGAGCTGCCAGCTCTCAGTGGCTGGATACAAGACAAAGGGCGAGATTCTCCTCCAAGTGCAGTGTGAGTGTGCTGGGGGCCACGCCCTCATCACTGAGCACCCAGCTGTGGCTCCCTAGCAAAAATCAGTTCCTTCTCCAGCCCATAGAAACAGAGCCCTCGCCCCTGCAGCAAGGCTGGGTGCTCTCTGATTTCCTGGGTGGGGCTGGGGTAGAGAGACTGCTAAGCACAAAGAGCCACCTTCAAGCTCCCTTTCACCTCTTGTCCCTGAGGCCAGGTTGGGCACAGAAGGGGAGACAAAGACCCAGAGGCTTGGGGGTCAGGCAGCAAGGACCTTGGGATTTAGCCCAGCTCTGGAGGATGCTCGGAGGTGGGGTCAACCCTTTGTGGCCTAGCACTGCTCACATCCATGGTGATCAGGGCATCACCCAGACATAGCAAAGAGGCCGTGGGAGAAAGCCGAGTTTCCACTTGATTGAGCATCTTCCCATCACAGTACAATGGGGCAGCCTCTTCTAGAACAACGGCTGTCCATAGGCTGAGATAACCATCCACTAAATGAGCAAACTCTGGGCAAGTTACTTGCATCTCAGAGCCTCCGTTTTCTCATCTATATAAGGGGAGGTAACAATAAATGCTAGTTCCTATCTCATAGAATTGCTATGAAAATTGGAGGAGTTCTTGGCACATACTAACCAGTCAAATATATTAGCTTCTACTATCTTCATCTCTACATAGATTAAGGACTTGAAAATGTGAGCTTTTATTAGCACATTTATATCGTGAGAAGCTTTGAAACAAGATTCTAAAGAATGCAGTCTCTTTGTATTGTTGGCGCCCTCTTCACAAATGGGTTAACCATTCTCAGAGCTAATTCGACTGTCTTTGGCTCCCTCCATCAGGTGCTTTGTCCCTTACCAACAGCTACCACAGGCCACCAAAGCAAACAGTGTGGTACCCATGACCCCCACATAGGACAGAGGACATTGGACATTGTCATGAGGCAGAAAGCCCTGGAAGGCAGTGTGGGCTGGACAGTAGGCCAAACATTGCATTATCAGACTCTCAGTGACGAAGGAAGGGATTAGGAACATAAAATGGGGTTCAGCACAGCCCGGGACAGAGGAACTAATGGGACTGATGATTTATCTGGGTGGGCTTCCTTAGGGCAGGGTGCTGACAGAGTGGCTTACTCCTTCCCAGCCAAGGCTCCTTACCTCACACCCCACCCATCATGCCTTGCAGATGCCCCCAAAGCTGTGGAAATCCTCCTTAGCCCCTCGGAGGGGAACATTCGTCCAGGTGATCTGGTCACACTCACCTGCCAGGTGAACAGCAGCTACCCCACGGTCAGTTCTGTGCAGTGGCTCAAGGATGGGACGCCCCTCAAATCCCAGAGTCTTGTGCTGCGGTTGCCCCAGGCAGCCTGGGACGATGCCGGAGTCTACATCTGCCAAGCTGGGAATGAAGTGGGCTCCTTAGTCTCGCCCCCTTTCAGCCTCCACATCTTCAGTGAGTCCTGTGTGAACCTGGGTCTTGATCAGAGGGTGGGGAAGGGGTCCAGGCTACAGGGCTGAGGAGAGCCAGGTCAAGGTGCCTCCTCAGACAGATGACAAACCTCCCCAGCAGGGTGGGGTGTCAGGAGGGTCCCTGCAACCAGGACAGACACAGCAGGCTCCACTGCAGAAGGGTATGATATAGACCATGCAGATTAAGCTGAGTGGCTGCAAGCCCAGGACTCTGAGGAGTTGGGCCTGCAAGTCAGCTGGGTACCCCCAGTGTGCCCTCCGCTGCCCCCACAGTGGCTGAAGTCCAGGTGAGCCCAGCAGGCCCCATCCAGGAGAACCAGACGGCGACGCTGACCTGCAACGTGCCTAAAGAAGCACCCAGCGGGCTGCGCTACAGCTGGTACAAGAATCATGCCCTGTTGGAGGATGCTCATAGCCCTACCCTCCAGCTGCGCTCGGCTACCAGGGCCGACACTGGCTTCTACGTCTGCGAGGTGCAGTACGCCCATGGCAGGGAGCGCTCTGGGCCCATCAGCGTGGTGGTCATCCGTAAGTAACCAGTGTGTGGCAGACGCTGCTGGAGCCGGGCCAAAGGGTGGGGCCCTGCAGGCAGGTTAGGTCCTGGGCCGGGTGGCTTTGAGCTCTGCACACCTGGGCAAGGCTTGGACCTCCCTGGGCCTCTGTTTCCTCTGATTTAAAAAATTTGATTTTGAAATAAGTTAAAACTTCCAAAAAGATTACAAAGAATTATCATATACAGTACCTTTAACTTAAAGTCCCAATTTGTTCCCCTGGCTGGTTTGGCTCAGTGGATAGAGCATCAGCCTGCGGACTGAAGGGTCCCGGGTTTGATTTTGGTCAAGGGCTCATGCCCAGGTTGGGGGCTCCATCCTCAGTTGGGGGCGTGCAGGAGGCAGCCGATCAATGATTCCCATCATTGAGATTTTTCTCTCTCTCTTACTCTCCCTTCCTCTCTGAAATCAATAAAAATATATTTTAAAAAATAAAAAGTGGACCTGGAAAATAAAAAAATAAAAAAGCCCCAATTTGTTAACATTTAGGTTCTTGTGCTTACTTTTTTTACAATATATATGTGTGTATACACATGTACACATATACATGCATGTATACATGTGCACATGCATGTGCACACATGTACACATTTTCTCTCTGTAAACACATACATATGCATCTCTATATATAAAATCTTAATATGCTAAGTGTCTGACTGTTTGACTGTTCCATCAGTCGTTATGACACACACTAACCACTAGGGGGCAGACGTTCCAACTGGTAGGTTAGCTTGCTGCTGGGGTCCGGTCAATCGGGACTGGGCGAGAGGGCCAGACATGCCCTGGAGCCCTCCCGCGGTCCCTCCTCAGCCTCTAAAATATTTCTTCTAATTAATTGCCTTTCAATGTGCACAAATCCATGCACTAGGCCTCTAGTATGTACATACGCACTCTGTTGGTATACATACACACATATGTTACCTATCTATCTATCTATCATTTATCTATTCATCCATTCATCTGGTTATATTCCTAATGTTGTAGACATGATATCCTTTATCCCTAAGTTCCTCAGTGTATTTTCTAAGGTCATTCTTATACATAACTACAGTACAGTGATCACAGTCAGGAAACTTAACATTGATACATATCAATTATCTAATCTATAGCCCATACTTAAATTATGCCAATTGACCCAATAATGCCCTTTATGACAGTTATTTTTTTTGGTCCCAGATCCAATCCGGGATCCAGCTGCATTCAGTTGTCGTGTCTCCTTATTCTCCTTTAATCGGGGACAGTGCCTTGGTCTTTTCTCATCTTCTTGACATTGACACTTGAAAAGTACAGGCCAGTGGTTGTGTGGGTGTCCCTCCCTCAGTTTGTGTTTGTCTGAATCAGTAGACAGAGCCTGGAACTCGGGCAGGAACCCCACAGCAGTGATGCTGTGTCTGTCTCCATGTCACATCAGGGGGCACATTGTGTCAGTGTGTTCCATTGCTGGTAGAGTTCACTTTGGTCACTTGGGTGAGGTGCTGTCCACTGCCAGACCTCTTTGTCAGTATTTATTTATTTATTTTCCTCACCCAGAGATATTTTTCCACTGATTTTTTAGAGAGAGTGAAAGGGAGGAGGAGGGAGAGAGAGAGACAGAGAGAGAGAGAGAGAGAAACATCGATGTGAGAGGGACACATCAATTAGTTGCCTACGACAAGGGCCTGGGATCGAGCCTACAACCGAGGTATATGCCCTTGATTGGAATTGAACCCAGGATGCTTCAGTCCATGGTCCAATGCCCTATGCACTGAGCCAAACTGGCTAGGGCTCCCCATCTTTAAAGTAGGGTTCCTGATTCCCACTCTTGGGGTCACCACAAGGATCAACTGAAGTGCTTTACCCAGCCCAGGGACAAAAATTTATTCAGCCAGTACTCAGGAGCTGCTGGGGTCTCCCTTCAATCTCCCAGGGCATTATGGGACAAAGGAGGTACAGGGGTTATCCTATATAATAAGATAGGAATATGCTAATTATCCGTTATGCCTTGAGGCGTAACGACTAACTGCATAACACCAGATCACGGATCTGCAGGAGGGTGGGGCAGTGAACTACAAGTGGGTGGCAAAAAGCTACAGGAGGGGGCAGGGCAGCAAGCTATGAGGGGGGAAGGGGGCGGGGGGAGCTATAGGATCGCGGGACAGCAGGCGGAAAGCTACAGGAGGGCGGCAGAGAGCTACTGGCGCACGGATTCTTGTGCAAGGCTACTAGTAGACTATAAAGGGGAATCCAGGGAGTGCCCCTGTCTGAGGGTGACAGGCCTTTCTCCATACAGACCCACCCCTTGCTCCCCACCTAACTGCCTTCCTGGAGATGCAGGCGGGGCTGGTGGGCATCCTCCAATGTTCCGTGGTCAGTGAGCCCCTGGCCAGCCTGGTGCTGTCACACGGGGGACTTGTCCTGGCCTCTACCTCTGGCAAGGATGACCGTGGCCCACGCTTCAGTGTCTCCTCTGCCCCCAACTTTCTGCGCCTGGAGATCCGAGACCTGGGGCTAGCCGACAGTGGGGAATACACATGCACAGCCACCAACTCCTATGGGAACGCGTCCTCCACCCTGGACTTCCAAGCCAATGGTAAGATGGCCTGCGGGGCTGGTGGGAGGGAGCTCAAAGAGGAGGCCTGCTCTTGCCTCTTCCTCCTCGGAGTCTAGAGGGCTCAACTGAGGGGCTGAGCTAGCTGGATCCTAAAAATCACGTCAAGGACCCGGGCTATACAGTCATACCCCAACGTGGGAGGTTCATGGAAGTCAAGGCAAAAAGGGAAACATGGCAGGTTGTCTTATTCCTTTTGTGTATGTTCTGACTCTGAACTTGGAAGGTCCCTCATACGCATTCATTTGTTTCTTATTTATCAAACGTTTGGGGCAGGTTCTGTGCTAGATAGGAGTCAGAGGCAGGAGGCACAATAGGGTAGGTTCTTTCAACTCTTGGTACCTGTGCTACCCTTCCCTCATTCTGAGGCCACGGCAAACATAGCTAATGGATCAAGCCAGGTTTTTGACATAAGCCTGGGTTCCAGCTCAGAATTCTTCTCAGCCATGCTGCAGCCAGTTATTATCAATAGGTCAGAATGGACCGCCAAGGCCAAACCCTGCTGATTCTCAAGAGATTCACAGAGCTGATGGCACGAAGCCCAGACCTACTTACAATTGTCAGGGTGGGGGGAATGCTGGAGGGCTTCCGGCAGTGGGTGGCATGGGGCCACAGATGTGCAGTGGGCTGAGCCTCCCTGTCTCCTTCTGCTAGCAGCCCACCTCCTCATCAGCCCAGCAGCAGAGGTGGTGGAAGGGCAGATGGTGACGCTGAGCTGCCGGAGTGGCCTGAGCCCAACACCTGACATCCGCTTCTCCTGGTACCTGAACGGAGCCCTGCTTCTCGAGGGGCCCAGCAGCAGCCTCCTGCTCCCCGCGGCCTCCAGCACCGATGCTGGCTCATACTACTGTCGCGCCCAGGACAGTCACAGCACCAGCGGGCCCTCCCCACCTGCCGTCCTCACGGTGCTCTGTGAGCAGCCTCCCCACTGGCCCCTGCCTGTCTTGGGGAGGAAGGATCAGGCCACTGGGTCCACCAGCCATCCCTCCCTCCTCTCGGCCTCCTGACTCTGTCCTGCCCAGGGTCTAGATCAGGAGGGCAGCCACAGGCTTGGGCACCAAGGACCTCTCCACCCAGGGCTACAATTTGGGGAACAAGGCTAGGGATTTTAAACCTCCCCATGGCCCATCTCCAATCCCAGACATTGTAGAGCCCTCTGTGCCTAGCCTCAAACCCACCATGGGCACCGTGGCCAAGCTTCATCCTCCTGAGCTGGGCCGTGGGACACCATACTCCCATATACTGTATGTGCACACGCCCCATAGGTTGTGCCCTCACAGGCCCCCAGAGACATGAAAGCAGAACCTCTCGGCACAGGAACTGAGTCTGGTCAGCAGTGGATGTTCCAGATTAGCCTGAGGGGCCCACCAATATTCAGGGCACCCTTAGCTTCCAGAAAGCCTCCCCTGACATGAGCAGGAGCAGCATCCTGGAACTGTCAGGAAGAGCAGCCACCTCTTAGGGGTTTTCGAGTGTCAGGGTGAGATCACGTGGAAGCACTGCTGATGGCTGTCCTTGACCACCCATCTCCAGAAGCCTCTAGAAAGAGGCACTTTAGGCATTGTCTATTATCCTAAGTAGAGCTGGCTTGAAGACCAGAGATAAGGGGAAGGGGAATCCTGGGGGAAGGGATGGGGTGCAGAGAGAGCAGAGGCAAGATTCATAGGGATTGCTATGAGGGCGCCCTGCTCAGGAGCACATGGGAGTTAGGCAAGTGACTGCTAGCCCACACGGTGCCTGTGTTCCCCCAAGAAAACACCCTTCTTCCCTTGGGAAGATTCAATGCAGCCCTAGGGTGTGGCTGAGTCTGAGGGTAGGGGCTGGATCCCTCCCACCCTGGCCTGCTTGTCCTTGTCAGTGCCCAGCTGTTTGTGGCAGCTCTGAGCCCAGGCCTTTGTCCAGTGTTTTCTGGGATCCCAGGCAGCCCTGGCAGAGGCTGAGGTCTTCCATGAGTGCCCCTGCTCTTCCTCCCTGCAGACGCCCCACGCCGGCCCACCCTCACCGCCCGGCTGGACCCCGATGCTGTGGGACTCGGGGCTGGCCGTCGAGGCTTCTTGGAGTGCCATGTGGACAGCGACCCCCCTGCCCAGCTGCGGCTGCTCCACGGGGACCATCTAGTAGCTACTTCCCTGATATCAGGGGGCAGGTGCAGCACGTGTGGGGGCTGTTCCCAGCGCATAAAGGTCAACAGAGCTCCTAACCTGCTGCGTGTGGAGATTCGTGACCCCGTGCTGGAGGACGAGGGTGTATATCTGTGCGAGGCCAGCAACACCCTGGGCAACGCCTCCTCCTCAGTGACCTTCGATGCCCAGGGTGAGTCGGGGTGGGGAATGGTGGCACAGGGTCAGGGGCCACAATTCCGCTGAATCCCTATTCTGCTGAAACCCTGGCTCCAAGAGGCTCCATCCAGTGGAACCACCTTGTTCAGCTGCGGAAGTTTGCTTCCCACCCCTGTCCAGTGGACACTCCCGAGGGTCTCCTTCCTCCCCCCTCCAGGCTGGGAGGTTGGACCAGTGGCCCCCGGGGTTGCGGGGAAGCAGTCAAAGTGAGGCCTGTCTCAAGGGGGCCTGTGCTGCCTGCTCTCCAGCCACGGTCCTGGTCATCACTCCGTCGCACACACTGCCAGAGGGCACCAGTGCCAACCTGACTTGCAGTGTTAGACGGGAAGCCGGTGGAGGCCCTGCCAACTTCTCTTGGTTCCGGAATGGGGCACTGTGGACCCAGGGCCCCCTGGAGACTGTGACGCTGCTGCCTGTGGCCAGAACAGATGCTGCTCTCTACGCCTGCCGCGTCCTCTCTGAGGCTGGTGCCCAGCTCTCCGCCCCCGTGGTCCTGAGTGTGCTCTGTGCGTGATGGGCAAGGGCAACATTGGCACTTGGAGGGTTGGTCTGGGAGGAACCAGGCTGGATTGGGTTTGGGGAGACAAAAATGTGGCTTGGGCTGGGAAAGGGTGGGCTGGGACTGTGTGTGGCGGGGGCAGTGGGACACATGTGGCAGCTGGAATGTGGTGAGCTGGGCTGGGGGTGGCCTCAGTGTCTCCCTGTTCCTGCAGATCCCCCGGATCCTCCAAAGCTGTCAGCCCTCCTGGACGTGGACCAGGGCCACATGGCTGTGTTTGTCTGCACTGTGGACAGTAGTCCACTGGCCGAACTGACCCTGTTTCATGGGGAACACCTCTTGGCTACCAGCCTGGGGCCCCAGCTCCCATCCCGTGGCCACTTCCATGCCAAGGCCATGGCCAACTCCCTGCAGCTAGAGATCCGAGACCTGGGCCTTGGGGACTCTGGCAGCTACCGCTGTGAGGCCACTAATGTCCTCGGATCAGCCAACACCTCCCTCTTCTTCCAGGTCCGAGGTGAGTGTCAGTCCTCTGGCGATGTGGTAGAAACAGATGCCCTGGGACCATTCTGGCCAGGCAAGAATGTGAGGTCTTTTTCAGCCATGGTTTCTGGACAGTTTCCACCAACCCACGGAGGTTTCCCTTTGTCTCCAACTAGACATTTTCACCTGTAATAACCATGGCAGCCATTAGGAGGTAGTGGCAATTGCACAAGGCAGTTTGCTTGATTGCAGCTATTTCTGACAGATAACTTCTTATGTAATTGTATAATTTTGTTAGATAATAAGTATCTTATACAAAATCTAATATATATGTACATTATGCATATACATGTGTAATATATGCACACCAATGTGTGTATGTACACACATATGCATATACAGATGTGCCCATATGCATAAGAATATATTCACGTATCTATATATAAAAGCCTAAGCAACCGAACGACCAAATGACCAAATGCCCAAACGATCAGTCAACCCGTTGCTATGACGTGCACTGACCACCAGGGGGCAGACGCTCAACGTAGGAGCTCCCCCTGGTGATCAGTGCACTCCCACAGCCAATCTCCCTGGCTAGCCAACCTCCCGCATTCCCTCCCCCCAGGCTGGCTGGCAACCCCCATTGGCCCCGATCTGATGGGGAGGAAGCTGGCTGGCCAACCTCCAGTGGCCAGGCTGAGGGACCCCACCCGTGCATGAATTTGTGCCCCGGGCCTCTAGTTTTTCTATAAAAATTCTCCCTATGTGAATAAGCTAGGAAAAAGGAAAGTTAATATCCATAATGTTACAAAAGCCAAAGAAAAACACACAATTTTTCTCTCACAATGACAAACATCAATTTGTGAACATTTGCCTTGGGCCTTGGTTCTATACATCTTTTCTTATTTATTATACTCATTTCATAGGCAGAGAAATTGCGGGTCAGAGCTTTAGAAGCTTGCTCCTGATCACATGACTAGCAGGTGGCCCTGCTAGCTTGGGACTAATTTGGTTCTGTTCCCAGGCATAGCCTGTGCTCTCAGTCACCACTCCAGCTGTCCCTCCATCTACCCCTCCCCCACCCCCAGCTCGGTCTCATCCTGCCTTAGACCCAGGGGGCACTAGGAACTGCCCTTTGCTTAGTCTCCAGTTCCTGGACTCTCATGACCTTGAGCCTGGGTGCAGAGCTGGCTAGAGAGAGCTAGAGGGAAAAGATCACACAGCTGCTAACTTCCCCTTCTAAGCCCTCAGTCACCCATGCTGAGTTCAACTCATGATCAGGACAATGGCCCTTGGCAGGATTTAGTGCTTTATGGTGTCAAACCAACATTTGTCAAGAGCTAACACGTGCAAGCACTGTGCCTGGTACTGGGTTGCAGGTCATATAAGTGCGTTGGACCCTCGAGAGGCCCACCTTCTGGTAGGCGAGATGTGATTGACAGAGCAAAGCCATACCTCAAGGTGGTAGGTGGAAAAGGCCAGGAGAGACCCATGCAGGGAAGTTGGGAGCAGGAGAGACCAAGGCATGGGTTGAAATTGGCAGTGGTTTGGTGGGGGAGCTGTGGCTCAGGGACACAGGTTTGGGGTCACGCAGTCTTGGTGTGGATGACACCCGGTCCCAGACTGTGGGAGGATATGGCAGAGGGTCTTCACTGGCTCTTGATTTCTTCCGGCAGGAGCCTGGGTCCAGGTGTCACCATCGCCTGAGCTCCAGGAGGGTCAGGCCGTGGTCCTGAGCTGCAAGGTACCCACGGAGGTTCTGGAAGGAACCTCATACCGCTGGTATCGGGATGGCCAGCCCCTCCAGGAGTCGACCTCGGCCACACTCCACTTTGCAGCCATAACTTTGAGCCAAGCTGGGGCCTACCACTGCCAAGCCCAGGCCCCGGGCTCAGCCACCACAAGCCTGGCAACCCCGGTCAGCCTCCACGTGTCCTGTAAGTGCTTTTGTACTGCATTTGTTTCTTGGGGTGTGAAGGAGCCAAGGGTGTGGCTTGGGGAGGGGATACTGATCCCCGGGTCTTGGGCTCTGCCTCCATGAAAGAGCCTTAGATGAGGGACCACCTGGCCAGACCCTGACCACTCCCCACTTTGTGTAGATGCCCCACGCCAGGCCTCACTCACCACCCTGATGGACACTGGCCCTGGGCGACTGGGCCTCCTCCTGTGCCGTGTGAACAGCGACCCTTTGGCCCAGTTACGCCTGCTCCATGGGGACCGCCTGGTGGCCTCCACCCTACAAGGCGTGGGGGAACTGGCAGGCAGCTCTCTCCGGCTAACGGTGGCTGTGGCCCCCAACACATTGCGCCTGGAGATCCACGACGCAGGGCTGGAGGACGAGGGAGTCTACACCTGCGAGGCTACCAACACCCTCGGCCAGACCTCAGCCTCAGCCAGTTTTGATGCCCAGGGTCAGTGTGGGGGTGTATGTGGGTGGGTGGCTCCTCTAAGAGGAGAGAAGCTTGCTTGGAGAGACTTCTGGAAGGCTGGGCACAGGCAAGAGGGCTGGACATAAGGATAGTCTCCATTCCCACCTTTCTCTTTTTTTTTAAAAAAATATATTTTATTGATTTTTTACAGAGAGGAAGGGAGAGGGATAGAGAGTTAGAAACATCGGCCGAAACCGGTTTGGCTCAGTGGATAGAGCGTCGGCCTGCGGACTGAAAGGTCCCGGGTTCGATTCCGGTCAAGGGCATGTAACTTGGTTGCGGGCACATCCCCGGTAGGAGGTGTGCAGGAGGCAGCTGATCGATGTTTCTCTCTCATCGATGTTTCTAACTCTCTATCCCTCTCCTTTCCTCTCTGTAAAAAATCAATAAAATATATTAAAAAAAAAAAAAAAAAAGAGAGTTAGAAACATCGATAAGAGAGAAACATCGATCAGCTGCCTCTTGCACACCCCCTACTGGGGATGTGCCCGCAACCAACGTACATGCCCTTGACCGGAATCGAACCTGGGACCCTTCAGTCCGCAGGCCGACGCTCTATCCACTGAGCCAAACCGGTCAGGGCCCCACCCTTCTTAAGAGCAGCAGTCTCCAAACTTGGGTTTCATGGAAGAGCTTTTTTAAAAACCGAATTTTATGTGGGTGCCCCATGGACAAAACTAATCAGAAGGGGTGCTCAAGGAGAAACCACAGCAGGCCAGGGAGGCCTGTATTCTCCCATGTGCTCCCCACCAGGGCCAGGGAGGGCTCCGCAGGCTCTGCTTGGGATCAGCTGAGAGATGATGAGTTGTTTACCAAGCTCCACCTCTGAGCCCATTCACAGGTGGGCCATCTGTGGCCCCCAGAGGCCGAGGGGCGTCCCTCCCTCATGGAGACAGGTGGCTTGTTTACACAGCCTCACGACCCTCACTGGTGTCGTGTCTCCGTGCCCTCCTCTCTCCAGCTGTGAGTGTGCAGGTGTGGCCAAAGGCCACCGTGCAGGAGGGCCAGCCGGTGAACCTGACCTGCCTTGTGTGGACCAGGCACAAGGCTCAACTCACCTACACCTGGTACCAAGACGGGAAGCAGCGCCCAGGTGCCCACTCCATCTACCTGCCCAATGTCACAGTCACCGATGCTGCCTCCTACCACTGTGATGTGGTGACCCCTGGCCAGGCACCACGCGTCTCCAGACCTGTCATCCTTGATGTCCTCTGTGAGTGGTTGATGGCATGGTGGGGCTGGAAGGAATGACAGAAGCCTACAGGGGTCAGGGCATGGCCAGAGGCCCAACCTGGGAACTCAGTACCAGAACTCAGCCAGCTGATGGAGCCCTTCACAGGAGCATGAGAGTCGGGCGCGGGGAGTGGGGCGGGGGGGAGGGGCACAGGTATGGAGATAGGTTCCCTCTGGGCAGAGCAGCAATGCCCCAGATGAGCGAGTGGAAGCACTTGGGGTGGGAGGCCTGGGCCCTTCTGGTTTGAATGGCACCTACAAACTGGCCTCATGGCTGTGGTCTCTGAACTCTGTCCACCCCTTTCGTGCTCCTGTAGATGCACCCCGCAGCCTGCGCCTGACCTACCTCCTGGAGAGTCGTGGTGGGCGGCTGGCCCTGCTACTGTGCACTGTGGACAGCCACCCACCCGCCCAGCTGGCCCTCAGCCATGCTGGTCGCCTCCTGGCCTCCTCGGCCGAAGCCTCTGTGCCCAACACCTTGCGCCTGGAGCTGTGGGAGCCCCGGCCCGGGGATGAGGGTCGCTATAGCTGCTTGGCCCGCAGTCCTCTGGGCCAGGTCAACACGTCCCTGGAACTGCGGCTAGAGGGTGAGGCAGGGCTCAGGTCAAGGCCACCAGGGTGGGATCCACTCTGGTGTGTCTGGCTGGGCCCTGCTGACCCTGGCCTCCTTGGGACAGGTGTGCAGGTGACCCTGGCTCCGTCGGCCGCTGTGCCTGAGGGGGCCTCCATCACAGTGACCTGTGAGGACCCTGCTGCCAGCCCACCCACCCTCTATACCTGGTATCACAACAGCCGTTGGCTGCAGGAAGGGCCCTCTGCCTCCCTCTCAATCCCGGTGGCTACGCGGGCTCATGCCGGTGCCTACTCTTGCCAAGTCCAGGATGCCCAGGGCACACGCAGTTCCAGACCTGCAGCCCTGCAAGTCCTCTGTGAGCAGGGGTCCTCGGATAGGGGTACCCAGGGTGGTAGAGGGCACTTTTGGGCCCTGATGGGGGTGGGCACAGGATTGCAGTGGGCTGGGAATGGGCACTTGGGGAAAGAAGGACATAGATGGTGAGGAAAGAGGCCCTGGGTCCCTGTCTGAAGAATCTTCCCACTGGACTCCTGAGAAAGGTGGCACTTCTAGAAAATGACTGTCCAGAGGCTTCAGCCTCCCCAATGCCAGGAGGGTGGACAATGGACAGTATAGGATTTCCAAGCAATGACGCCAACTATGCCCTGCCCACCCCCAGATGCTCCTCGGGATGCTGTCCTGTCCTCCTTCCGAGACTCAAGGGCCAGCCCCATGACTGTGGTGCAGTGCACTGTGGACAGCGAGCCACCTGCCGAGCTGGCCCTGTCCCGGGATGGCAAGGTACTGGCCACCAGCCACGGGGTCCAAGGCTTGGCATCGGGGACAGGCCATGTCCAGGTGGCCCGCAACGCCCTGAGGCTACAGGTGCAAGATGTGCCCTCAGGTGGTGAGAACACCTATGTCTGCAAGGCCCACAACTTGCTGGGCTCAGTCAGCACCACAGGACAGCTACAGGCGGAAGGTGAGTGGGTGATGCGGGAGGAGACGGGCTCAGGTGCTGTGGGGTCGGAGTCCATGTGGAGGGGGGTTGACTGGCTTGAAAGGGTAGATACAGCTTCGCCTGATCTAGTGGAAGAGGGATAGCTCCCACTAGAGGGGGTTGCCCAGCCTGAGGGAGAAACAATCTTACCTTTGGAGAGCTCCCTATGAGAGGGGAGGTGTAACAATGCCCAAGAAGAGCTTGGGAGCAGAGGAGACATAACCCTGCTCTCACAGAGCACAGTCTGGGAACAGTGCACAGACCTCCCCCCGCCCCCCCCCCCCCCCCCCCCCGCCGGCCAGGGAAACCTGGGTGGGAAGAGGGAGGAAGTGGAGGAAGTGGAGGAAGTGCAGTCTCACCCTTGGGGAGTCCAATCTGAGGGTAGGACACAGCCTCATCCATCAGAACATCTAGTTTGGTGAGAAAGGGCGGCACAGCCCTGCACTGGAGGTCCCTAGTGTGAGGATGAGAGATAGCCCTGTTCTCAGAGATCTCAGTCTGATGGGGACACAGTGCCACCTTTGGGGCTCAGATTCCAAGTCAGATAAGAACTTCCCATAATGCACAGAGGCCTCTCAGATCCCCCTCCGATCCCACCTAGGCCTGCAGATCCCCAACCACCTCCTGGTCTTTGGCCCGCAGGTGTGCGTGTGGTGGCCGAACCAGGCCTGGATGTGCCTGAGGGTGCAGCGCTGAACCTGAGTTGTCACCTTCCTGGTGGCCCCAAGCCCATGGTCAACTCCACTTTCGCTTGGTTCTGGAATGGTCGGCAACTGTATGCAGAGCCTGTGCCCACCCTTTCCTTCTCCTACGTGTCCCGTGCCCAAGCTGGAGTGTACCACTGCCGGGCTGAGCTCCCCACTGGGACCACCACCTCTGCTCCAGTCATGCTGCGTGTCCTCTGTGAGTGTGACACAACCCCCCGCCTCAGTTTCCCTACTACTCACATGCCCACCTCAGGTCTTCTTCCTCTTCTGCCTGCAAAGAGCAAGGACTTCACAGGCAGGGAGTCCTGGACTGAGGGACTCCTATTGACTTTTTGTGCATCTGTGCCTTGGTTTCCTCATCTGCAAATGTCAGTCCCCTCACCTTGTGAGACACATAGGAGATAAAGCATGCAGAATGCCTGGCACACAATAAGCCTTCATCAATCTTGGTTCTCTATTCCATTTTCCACCAGGGCCTCATGCTGTTTCAGTCAGCTATTGCTGTGTAACAAGCCACCCCAAAACTTAGTGCTTAAAACAGTAGCCATTTTATTTGATCACAATTCTGTGGGCCAGAAAGTCAGTCCGTCTTACATTCTGACTTTCTTCATTCTGTTCTTACATTCCTTTCTGGGCAGTTTTGCTGGTTTCACTTAATGTGGCTGCAATTGTCTAATGGCTGAACTGTGGCTACATGGTCTAGAATGGCTTCAACCTCGTGGCTGGTGGTTGGGGCTGGCTGCTGGTTGGGCCACATGTGTCCATCAGGCTGGCCTGGGCTTCCCACATGCTTGTATTCCGAGGAGAGCAGAAGCTGTGAGGACTTTTAGATCTATCCTTGAAGTTACACAATGTCACTCTTGCCTTCCAGTGGTCAAAGCGAGTCAAGGAGTGAGGAAATAGGCTCTTAATGGGAGAAGCAACAACATCACCTTGCATGGGTACAGGGAGGAGAGGAATTTGTGGTTGTATTCTATAATCACCACATTCTCTGTCTTCCCACAGACCCTCCCAAGACACCCACCATGACGGTCTTTGTGGAACCTGAGGGTGGCATCCAGGGTATTCTGGACTGCAGAGTGGACAGCGAGCCCCTAGCCAGCCTGACCCTCCACCTTGGCAGTCGAGTGGTGGCCTCCAGCCAGCCCTTGAGCACTCCAGCAGAGCCCCACATCCATGTCTCAGCCACCCCCAATGCCTTGAGGGTGGACATTGAGAAGCTGAGGCCTAGTGACCAGGGGGAATATGTGTGCTCTGCCTCCAATGCCCTGGGCTCTGCCTCTGCCTCCACCTACTTTGGAACCAGAGGTGAGGGAGGGCTCCATTTCCCAGACTACCCTACACAAGGCCTGGCTCTCAGGTCCCAAGGCTTCCTTCTGAGGTTTTCCCTGAATTGCTTCAGCTTGTCTGTCTAGTCTAGATTGGTTGCTTGAAGCTCCTTTGCATGGGGACCCTCCTGACATAAAGTGAAAGTTAGAAAAGGTTTCACCTTGGGAAAGTCACTTGGAAAGGAGCTTTGAAGGCCTGGAGCCATAGCTGTCTCCTGAGCTATCCCCTGTGTTCCAGCCCTGCACCGCCTGCATCTGTTCCAGAACCTACTCGGCTTCCTGGGACTGCTGGCTGGCCTCCTCTTCCTCCTATTGGTCCTGGGAGCCTGCTACACCTGGAGGTGGGTACAGAGCTGGAGGGTGGATGGGGCCACCTCACCCTTCTCTGTTTTCCCCTAACATTCCCCCATGTCCTTCCTACCAAATTCACAGGCTCCATACTTTCTAGCCTGTCCTTCTCCCTTCCCACGTTCCAAATTTGGGTATCCTTTCTAGAATTATCTCTAAATCCACCTTTCTGTAGTTTTCTTCTTTCCTTATCTCTACCCTGTCTGTGCTGAAGAAAGGGCTGGGAGGAAGAAAGATAAGGAACCCCACTCCCCACAATGCTCCCCACTGCTTGGTGCAGTGAGAAGTCTGGGACAAGCATGTAGGGCGGGTGAAGGAAATGGGGACCGGCAGGGAGAGGAGAGGCTCTCTGAGTTCACTCTTGCCCTTGCAGGAGACGTTTTCATAAGCTGAGTGTGGGTGAGAATTCGTTGGAGATGGCTTCTCAGAAGGACACCGTGCAGGTATCTAACCACCACGTGGGCACACACAGACATAATGCCCGGCTACCCCACAGTGCAGGGCTGGCCCCTAGAGACTGCTCTCATTTATAGGCTGGTTTCTGGGGGTAGGGGGAGACGGGGGAGAGAATATAGAGATCCAGGGCCCCTTGAGAAGATAGGGAGAGCCGTATTCTGATCAGGGCAGAGAGAAGCCATGTGTTTGCTGTGCGGCTGGCTGGATGACTGGGGCAGACATTCTGAACTTAGCAGCGACACCTCCACTTTCAAGACACATCTTGGAACACCACCTGTGTTTTGGCATCTTCCTGCCCATCACCTGGGCAAGAGTGAAAATCTATTTCCTCTTCCCCTTGATGTGTCCCCTTCTGCAGATAATCCATTTGGTGGGACAGGGCTTCTAGCCACGCACATTCTCACCAATTCCCTTGAGACCTCTACCCAAGGCTTGGGGTTTGGGGGACTGCCCTCCAGAGTTAGGGATCAGGTGATGACATCTCCCAGAGTCTTCCTGTGACCAGGGTTTTCTCTATGGGAAACTCATGGATCCTGATGCAGCCACATTTGGGACTTCATCCTGTGCTCCACCCCTGAGCTGACCATGTGGCATTGCCTGCCCTTAGGAGGAGGAGTCCAATGGAATCTGTGATGACTTGGTCCTGGTAAACAAGGCTGCATTGGATCCTGACCGCCTCTGTGAATACAATGCTGTGACATCTAACGATCTATGACCTGATTCCAAACGTCTTGCCCCCAAGAGAAATAGGTGGTGAGAGTAGGGGGTGAACCCTAATATACCCAGGAGGGTGTTGACCTTGGGGGATGCTGAAGAAAAAGGAGTTGATCATGTTGTCCACTTCTCCTTCTCTTTTCTCTGGATCTCATCTCTCCATTTATCTTCCAATATACTTCCTCCTCACATCTTTCTTGTCCAAGCCCATTCTGGACCGTTTGGATGGATTAGAAGAGGCACTTTCTACATCCTCACACTGTACTAGTACTCTGTACTAGCTAGAACATAAGTTAAGTGCTCTAACAGGAGACCAAATACAGTAACTTCAACTTGAGAAAATTTTATTTTTCTCTCCCATATTTGTCTGGGTATGTTATGGTGGTTTAAATTGCTGGTGCTCTGGATCCTTCTAGCTTATCTTGATTGTGAGGGTTCACAATGACCACACTGCATTCACATTCCCTCCAACAAGAAGAGTGGAAGTTGAAGGTACACCATTCCCATTGTGGATATAACTGAAAGTTGCACATGTCATATCCACTCACTTCTCATTGGCTAGAGTTTAGTCACATGGCCACTTGAGGCTGCAAGGGATTCTGGGAAATGTAGTTTTTATTCTATTCCCAACTATAGATTCATCCCTGAGACTTTTGACATTGATGAGAATGCTGCCAGCAGGGCACATTCTACCTCAGTGCCAATCTGCTGAAGGGCATGCCCTGGTCATGGGCTTCCTGGAGGAAGCAGTCCTTCTCAAACATTAAGACTGAGGAAATCAAGAAGGTTTGATGGTCCCTAGGGAGAGGGCATGCCAGGCAGTGGGGTTGCCTGAGCAGACATCTTGTGCCAGATCTAGTCTCTGGAAGAAGAGGTGCCCCCATCCACTTCCTCACCCCTAGGGAGCAGACACAATGTCATCAGCATCCTTCTTTTTGCTCCAGGTACATTCCTCTCCATGATCCAGTGAGTTCACGTCCTCTTCCTGGAGGCTCGTGCCAGGGGCTGTTAAGATGAATGAGGGTCACCAAGAAGGAATAATGTGCTCCCAGGAAGTCAGTACCTGAGGGGAGCCAGTTCTTGGGTAGGCCAGTGACTCTCCTGATAGCCCGGTGTCAGATGGTGGGAAGAACAAAGAACCCACTGCTCTGGGCTTTGTATTGAGAAACATGGGGAGTAATGAGACATTAGCACGGACCTAACAGGTTAGGAAGAAATGGGAGGCCTAGTGAGCTCCATTAGCAGTGGTTGGGACCCTTCTTGGTCTGAGCTCCCATTCTTTTTAGTGCCTCATGGCTAGACCCTTCCTTGGGAGCCTGTCTGGTGTTTCCTTCCAATAAACCTCCATCCTATGACAAAACTGGAGTGAGTCTTTTTCTTGCACCTCCGTGTGGGAGGCAACCAATTGATGTGTCTTTCTCACATCGATGTTTCTCTCTGTGTGTTTCTTCCCCCCTCTCTCTCTAAAAAAAGCAATGAAAAAATATCCTCGGGTGAGAATTAACAAAAACACAATAGAATGGATAAATGAATTGTGCTATGTTCACTCAATTGAACGTTATACAGCAGTTAGGAGCTACAACTACACATGTTTAGCATAATATTGAGTGAAAGGAGTCAGAGGCTAAACAGTGTAGATTGCATGATTTTATTCTCATGAAGTTCAAAGCTAATCAATGGTGATGAAAGTCAAAATAGTGGTTACTTATGGGGAAGGTCATGATCAGACCAACAAAGGGATTTGGGGGATCAGACAGTGTGCTGTGTCTTGGTCTGGGTGCAGGTTTTAAGGGTGGATTCACTTTGTGAAAAGTCATTGAGCTGGGCACTCAGGACACATTTTTTTCCTGAAAATATAACTAACAGTACTTCAATAAGATGGTTTTAAAAAATCTTCCACCTTTTATGTTGGATGTCTAGGAAAGCTTAACCAAATTCTGGCCGAGTACAGATTCTTTTAAAGCACCTTCTTCTCTTTGCCAAAGGACATCACATTCCCCTTTGAATGCACCAGAGCCTTGACTGTGTCTCTGGGGCCCTCCATTCATAGGTCAATGCACAACCACTGAACACACCAGCCTGGTACCAATTCTAGATGTTGGTAAGAATGTAGAGAAATTGGAACTCTCATACATTGTTGGTGGGAATGTAAACTGGTACAGCCACTTTGAAAAAGTTTCTTAAAAAATTAAATTATGCCCTTACCATAAGACCCTGCATTTCTACTTCTATCAAAACTCATCTAATTGCACATCATATAAGGTGCATCGTATTGTATGTAAATTGTACCTTAATAATTATGAGAATAGTGATAATGAGACCACTCTAAATTCACTGAGTGGTCTCATTATCACTATAGAATAGTGGTTCTCAACCTTTCTAATGCCGCGACCCTTTAATACAGTTCCTCATGTTGTGGTGACCCCCAACCATAAAATTATTTTTCTTGCTACTTCATAACTGTAATTTTGCTACTGTTAATGAATCGCTAGCAGGGTCTCCTAAGACCATCGGAAAACACAGATATTTACATTACGATTTATAACAGTAGCAAAATTACAGTTATGAAGTAGTAATGAAAATAATTTTTTGGTTGGGGGTCACCACAACATGAGGAACTGTATTAAAGGGTCGCGGCATTAGAAAGGTTGAGAACCACTGCTATAGAAGAATCTCCAAGGTGTATTAAGTGGAAAAAAAATAAAAATAAAGGTGCAGAAAAATGTTAATCAGAGAAAAATATGTCTGTATTATCTCGGGAATGTATAAAATAATCTAAAAGCCTATACTAATAATTAGTGGCTTCCTGTTGGGGAATGTGGGCTGAGAAGGTGGACACAGAAGAGGAAGGGATGTTACCTAAACATCTTATACTTTTTGATGTTTGAATTAGGCGAACATAGATTTCCCTTGCTGCTGAAACTCTTACTAAGTGAATTGCCACACTCTGATTTCTCAACAACAAATAGATTTGCTTAATACCCCTCCCTATGGGAATACTTACAACTTCGAATTTACTACTCAGCACACAAACAAACCTTTAAAACAAGAAGCAGATGTTACCGTGGCGGAAAGGATCCCTAACGTCCGGGAGTCTACGGTTTTGTACCCCCAACCCCCACCCCAGGCCAACGCCAGGGACTTAGGGTTTCCCCCGCCCCTACCTGCGCGCCAGTCCCCACCTTTGAGTGGCACAGAGCCGTCAGAAGAGCTGCCTCCGCTCGCTCCCCTTGCCTACCCGGGAGCACCGCGGGGCGGGGGCTGGCGGCCACTGGGACACAGAGACTAGTTCGGGCCGCGCCGCACCTGTCAGGGTCGCCCCCGCCTCCCTTCTCCTAGGGGTGCTCTCCAGGGCGCCTCTGGGCAGAACTGGTGACAAGGAGGGGGCAGAGGTCCGCCCCAGGAGATCACGGAGCGGGGGCGTTCCATGGGCAGACCCGAGCAGCGACAGGTGGCCTTTGTCCCCTCTGCTACGGTCCTCAAAGGCCTTTCCCGAGGGTCTGCACCCCATTCCCACCCTCCACTCCTACAAGTATGGGGCTCTCTGAGACCTGTGGGGCGGGATGGCGCGGGCCAGTCCCGGGGGATTCCCTTCCCGCCAGGCAAGTTCTACTCCCTAGGGGGCCGCTCCTGCCAGGAGGGCCGCCCCGGCTCCCCGGGGGCTGGCGAACTCGGGTTCTGCCGTCCAGGATCGGGATAGGATCGGCTGCGGGCGCGGCGCGGGTGGCCGCGGTTGCGTGCGGGGTCCGCAGGGAGGGGTTCGGCAGATGAGGCTGGCCGGCTGCTTAGGGAATGGGTCGGCGGCGATCCAGCTGGGGCGGGGCTCGGAGCGGAGCCGGAGCCGGAGCTCGGAAGTCCAGGCGCTCACCGCGATGGGCCCGGGGTCTCTGAGGGCTCCAGGGTCGCCGCCGGCTTGGCTGCTCCTGCTGCTGCTACTGCGACTACCGTGGTCGGTGTGGGGGGCCGAGGCGTTCCGCGGTGAGTGGGAGCTCCCCGAGGGGCAGGCTTGGTCACTGTCAGGGGATGGAGGGGTTGAACCGACCCCCTCCCGGGAATGCGCTTTCAGGACAGGGAATAGAGAGGGTTTGGGAAGGTGTCCCTGGGACCTGCCCAGGGATTCTCACCTGAACTTGGGCTAAGGGCCCAGACTTGCACACTCCGCCCAACGGCCACTGTGCCCGGGACAAGGCAGAGTGGCAGGAATCCTTATCCTCTGAGCAGTGTGCCGCCCCTCAAACCCCTCTGCCTGGATTCCCAGGCCCCATCCTCCAGTGGAAACATTCCTGCACCTCCATCCCTTAGGGCTCAAGGGTCTTCCTCCTCTGGAAAGCCCCCAGCCCACTAACCACCCCCCCCCCCAAACCCTGCTGTGATCTCTGACTGTGACCTCCACACTCACCCATCACCCAAGCTCACCCCATCCTGGGCCTTGGGCCAGCGTGTAACTAGTTTATACCGTTGCCATGTTTGGTTAGAGGAGGAGGGCTTCTCACAGAGGGTAACCTCTCCAACCCTCTGTGAGGCCGGGCTGGATCAGCAGCTCTGAGTAGGTGGGAGGATTGGTGGAGGCCTGGACATCAAATGCCTGGGAGGGTCAGGGAGAAGGCAGGACAGGCTGGGCTGGAAGGGGGCAGTTTGCAGAGCACTGTGGAGGGGGAACCCAACAGGGATAGGACCCCTGAACCCTCAGGGGGAGGGACCACAGCCCTCATTCTCTTGGTGATGGTCCCCAGGCATTCCACTGATTCCTCCTCCTCAGCCTGGAGTCAGGGGAGGGAGATGCAACCCCCTGGGAGGAGTGGAGAGGGGCTCTATGCTCCCCAACACTACAATGGCTCCCCTAGTCACCACAGCTCCATCTCTGCCTCCCTCTCCCTCATCAAGGTGCCAGAGGCCAATATGTGGGAGGCCTGGGCCCAGCAAGACCTGGTTCTCCACACCCAGTGAAGTCCTCTCTGGGCTAAGAGATCCTCCCCTCTCCCCAGAAGCACTCAGACCCCTGCCCACACTTGCCCTGTCTGATGGCAACTGCTTGATAGCAACTCACTCATCCAATCAGGGAAGGCTTCTTGGGGGAAGGGAACTCCTGGAGTTGCTGCTATTCCAGGTCTTTGATGACGGGGTCTGGGGGCAGAGACAGAGAAGGAGAAAGGAGTTGGGGTGGTGGCCTGGCAGTTGCTGAGCCACTTCCACAGGCCAACGTCTCAGCCTGGGCAGGGCTGGGTGGAGGTAACGGAGATGTCAGTCTGGGAGCTGGGCTTCCCCAGGACTGAGTGCCAGAGGGGTGGTCGGGCTGCCTGCAGGCTCTGGGCTGCCTGGGGCCTGCCTCCTACAGGGGGTGTAGTGCGCGTTACTGTAGTCCTAGGGAAGATGATTGGGGGCATTCCAGGAGAGCATTCCAGCTTCCTCTGAGTAATGCTTGGCTCTGGTATTCCTCCCGGAGCTCCTGAAGCACACCCACTCCCACTGGGAGCACTCAGGCTCTGTCCCCCAGCCTCTGGGCCAGGGTCCCTGGAAGCCCCACTTCCTGCATGAAGCCCCCAAAGGCAACTCTGAGCAAAGGGAGCCTCCCAAGAAAACATCTAGCTGTTGTTTTTCTCAGAGGGTGGTGGGGACACAGGCATCCTCTTCACAGATCTCTCACCCTAAAGGCATCTGCTGCCCAGTCTAAAAATATCCCAGGCTGCCTTCCTCTTTCCCCCTTGCACTGGTGGCCTTAGTCTCTCCCTCGTGACCTTTGACACCAAGCCCTCCCCCAAGATCAGTGGGGCTCCAAGCATCCCCAGCAGAACTATCCTTCCTAGGCTCCTCCGTCTCTCTTCTGCCACCCCCCAGGCTGCTCCTCAGTTCCCAGGACACCCTATGGATTATTGAAGATGGATGGTCCTCCCTGCTGCTGTCAAACCCCATCCCTCTGTTGTTCCTGCTTCCCTCTGCTCCTCAGGTTCCCCCTCACCCTGTGTTCTGTCCTCACACCAGGAAACACCCCCGGAGAGCCAGTCACCCCCCACTGGGTCCTGGACGGAGGAGCCTGGCGCATGGTCACCCTGGAGGAGCCGGTCAGTGCCACATCATCCCTTCCTCTGCAGGGCCCCGGCTGTCCAGCCCCTGGGCCCCGCCCCAGATTGCAGTGCGGCAGTTTTACTGTGTTCCCTCAGTCTCCCCTCCCAGTCCTTTAGGCTCCTCCCTGAAGGGTTAGCAGGCAGGGGTGGGGAGACATCTAGATGATGTGAGCCTGCACACATGGAAGTCATTTTCAGGCTTCTCCCTCACTCCCACTGCCTCCTCTTTCTCTCCCTTTCCACAGCTCTCCAGGCATGAAACTTCAGGGATCTCTTTACGAAAACACAAACTTTGCCTTTCGCAAAGTTTTCCAGAACATGTGCCCCTGTGGACACATTGCTGTCCCCTCTAGGACCCTGCCATTGAGGGGCTTGAAACTTCAGCCTCACGGGCTCATGCAGAATCTACTTCTGTCCAGGGGGTATTGGTCACTCTTGTGGTGGCCCTCAGATGCAAGCTCACCCCATTTTGCTTCTCCACGATGCTCTGCCCCAGTCTCCTCCCAACACTCACCCATCACACACTTTCAGAATAACCATAGCCCCACCCACATGTGCCACACAGCTAGCTGTGCTGCAAACCAGGAGGCCAGTGGCCTGGGTATGCCCATCTCAGAGAGGGGCAAACTGAAGCCCAGAGAGGTTGGAGAAACTGTCCAAGTTCACACAGCTCTTTAGCCCAGAAGTCTGAGACCCACTCGGGTCTGAAAGACTTCAAACCATTGGCCAATGTGCCCCAAACCTAGAGAGCCCACTTCATCCTGAATTTTCAGATAAGAAAGGACAACCCATTGTCCAAGCCACCTAAGAGGAAGACAGGAGAGCACTGCCATGAGGCTGGGAGGCTGACACAGGCCCACAGCTCCCTCACTGGGTCCCCCAGACCCTCAGGGTCCCCATTTAAGTGGTCAAGCATGGAGCTGGTCCAAGCTTTGAGGTCATTTTTCTGGACATCACCAGCAGAGGGAAAGGCTGGGCTCATGCTGGAGTCAATCTGACTGTGGACCCTCCTGGTCTGGCTTGGGCTGTGACCAGGAGCGGAATCCCAGAGGGGTCTTGCTTTTCCCACTTACTGGCCCTTGCCCCCAGGAAGCCTGCCAAGACGAGGTCAGTGTTGAGGCAGGGCGTCCTGTCCCAGAGGAAGGAAACACTCACATTTCAGGTCAGGGATGGGGTACATAGTGAGGAGTAAAGTCACTAGGAGGGCAAGAAGTGAGGACAGCAGGTGGACAGAGGTGCAGAGGGACAGAGAGGGGATTCTGGGGTCTGGGGTGGCAGGAGGAGACTTTTCATTGAGGCTGCTGCCTTTCCTTGGTACAAACCTTTCTCCAATAAAGCAAGTGGCATTCTGGGACCATGAGCTCATGCTTGGGGCCTTGCTGGGCTCTTGCTGGGTAGGGAGCTGTCTGCTTTCCACCTGCGGAGGAAGTCTCCACTCCAAGACTGGGAGCCCCTTGGCCTCCGGCCCAGCCCCGTGCACTGTGGACTAAAAAGGAAGGGCCAGCGAGGGCTGGGGCTAGCATTCCGAAGACACAGCAGCTCTCCCGGAGGCTCCTGGACTGCCTCTGACTCTGGGCCCCCAGCCAGGCTGAATGGACAAGGGAGGTAGATGAGTCTTCCCACGTGGGAAGCAGCGAAGAGAGCAGGGAAGGAGAGGCTGGCCAGGCCCACGTCCTCCCACTACCCCCGCCCACCCAATCTGGCCAAGAACGCCAGTGTTTTTCTCTTGGCCTAGGCAAGGGGTCTGTGTTTACTTCATAGGATCAGTGAAACAGGTGTGGGCGAGCCTGCTGGAGACGAAGGAATTTCAGGGCCTGACATTTTGTCAGAATTGGAGGTGGAGGAGTAAAGTCTGAATTCTACAGGGAGTGGGGAGAAAAGATGCCAAAACAAGAGGTTGTGAGGAGGCCTGAGCCACGGCTACCTGACATCCACCCATCCCCTGCACTGTCTTCAGGACCCCACTTCCTTCCTGCTAGAGGAAGCCTAGGCATGAAAGAGGAGGAAGAGCCAGAGGGAAGGCCCAGTAACCTTGAGCAAGGCAGGGCACCTTTCTGGGACCCCTCGTCTCTCTAGGGAGGAAGTGGTGTGTACCTAATAGGCTACATCAAATGGCTGTTGTCAGAACAAACATCCTGAGTTTGGGAACATCTCACCCCCACACCATCCATGCCCATCAGCATGCTTTCACCCCCACACCCATCCATGTCCACGAGGGCAAGCAGGGACCCTTCTGCCCCTCAGCCCCATGTTCTCCCCATGAACTCCCTGGCCAGCTGGCTCCCCACCCACCAGCTCCCTGGCAAGCAGGAGGCCAGGCTGCCTGCCACCTCAGCCCTGCACTCCTTCTTGCCTAGGCCTTGAAGCTCGACACCGGGCTGCTAGCCTTGGAGGCTGGAGGCCAGGAGCTCCTCCTGGAGTTGGAGAAGAACCAGTGAGTACCAGGCCAGGGAGGGGGCTGGGAGCCAAGACAGCCTCTCTCTCTGGGGGTGGGGAGCAATGCTGGGGGCAGGGACTGGTGGGAACCCAGGAGGGAGGCTGGAATGGGGAGGGCTCCCTTGAGGCTGAAATGGCCCGCTGGGCTGGGTCAGCCCTGCTTTGGGGCACATCTTTCACCCAGGCCCCAGGAGCATCTTGTCAGCTCCCTGCCAGAAATGAGTGCGCATCACCTAATGGGCTCTCGAAAAGAACCCTGAGTCCAAAGAGAATCCAAGATAGGTTCCCTGGATGGGCAGGCTCGCCAGGCTAATGGAATGACAAGGGCAAAGGTGAAGTGGTACAAAGATCAAGGCACATTCAGGGAGCACAGTTAGTCTGGCAGGGAAGGGGTCAAAGGGCAACAGATTTGGGGAGTCCAAGTGGGGCCGGATCATAGAGGCCATTTTAGTGCTGAGTACCCTGGATGGTGCAGAGCCAGAGATTTTAAGTTGGTGAATGAGCAGGCAGAGCTGGGCTGGATGGGGTGGGTGTCCAAGATGGAGCATGGGATCTTAAGACCATTCTGACTGTATTATCAACAGCTATTTATGTATCAAGTGCTTATTTCATTGCAGGCACTGCTCTAAGCACTCCACACGTTATTCTCCCCCATGGAATCAGATGGACTAGGAATAAGCTAGTTCCACCATGCCTACCCACAGTTTCTCTGGGGTTTTGTGTCACCCACATTAAATGGGTTGATCATATCACCTACCTCCTAAGGTTGTGTATGTGCATGGAGTGAGGAGCAAAGCTTGAGAAGGTGAAGGAAAGACTGGGGGTGGGGGGTGGGTGGAGAAGCAGGCATCACAGATCCTCGGGTGGTCTGGCAGTACAGAGGTCAAGGTGAGGTGGGGGTCAAGGATTTTCTTTAAGAGAGATTGACTTATGGTTGATCTATCTTGGTGGGAAGGATCCTGGTGAGCTGGGGCCCAAAGATGGAATCGTTAAGGGAATGAGCATCACTGAAGGACAATTGGGAAGATATGTGGGGTCTGCAGGCCATAGGAGAAGATTTAAGGATCCTTGAGGTAGGGAGGTGGACTAGAGAGAGGTTCAACCAGATGCCCAACAAGGCTAGGCAGCAGGAAGTGCCACCTAGGGAATTCAACCACACTTCCTTGGCTCCAAGTCCCACCTCCTCAGCAGTGTCTTCTGAGTCCTCTCCTCCTGCCCAGCCCTAGGTCTGGGGAACCAGCTGCCTGCCACAGGCTCCACGGGATCACAAACTGCCCCTATTGCTGCTCCTCCCTGATGCTTCCCACACGCCCAGTTCCCATATCTAAGCCATCACCAAAGCTCCTTCCTGCTCTTCGCTTTTCTCCCTGTAGCCCAAGGTTTTTCTGAGCTAAGCAACACATAGTCATTCCTGTCCCTTTCCTAAGACACACTGTGGGTGCTTCTTTTTTTTTAAAAAAAAAAATATTTTTGATTTCAGAGAGGGAAAGAGAGGTGGAAACATCAATGATGAGAGAGAATCATTGATTGGCTACCTCCTGCACGCCCCTTACTGGGGATCAAGCCTGCAACCCCGGCATGTGCCCTGACCTGGAATCGAACCATTACCCCCTGGTTCCTAGGTCAATGCTAAACCATTGAGCAACACAGGCTGGGCTGGGTTCTTCTTAAGTGCTAGCCCTGTGCCTCACTCATAGAGCTGCTCAATTAGCATTCAAGGAGGAAGGCTGGAGGGCATCCTGGAGGGGGCAGAGCTGAATTAGGTGATCCCTACAACACCCCTTCCCAGCAGGCTGCTGGCCGCAGGATACACAGAAACCCACTACAGCCCAGATGGGCAGCCAGTGGTGCTGGTCCCCAACCAGAGGGTGAGATACTTCCATGGGCACTGAGGACAGGGTGAGGGGTGCTAGGGATGCACTCCCCGAGGGCCTCCCCACCATTCCTTCCCCATTCTCCTGTTCCTAAGGAGTGGCTGGAGCCAACCCTTCCCCACCCCCAAGCCTGCTTTCTTGCCCTTCCCACTTCAGTCCTGGCTGAGATTTGAGGCTGGATTCCTTGCTCTCCAGGATCATTGCTATTACCATGGGCATGTGAGGGGCTTCCCGGACTCCTGGGTAGTCCTCAGCACCTGCTCTGGGATAAGGTGAGGGGTTCTGGGGGAGGGGGCTGGGCCTGGGGCGGGGGTAAGAATTCGCTCACACCCCCTTCTGCACCCCTCTGCACCCTAGGGGTCTGATCACGCTCAGCAGCAATGTCAGCTATTATGTGCATCCCTGGCCAGCTGGGGATGCCGAGGATGTCTCCACCCACAGGATCTTCTGGACAAAGCAGCTACTTAGCTGGAAAGGGGTCTGTGACCAGAAGGATCCTGAAGACAAAAGGAACATGACCAGCCTTTCTCCCGCTCCCCAGATCAGGGTCAGGGGCACAGACAGTGGTGGGAGTGGGAACACAGTACCCACAGCCCTCCAAATCTGAAAGACAGGAAAGTGTGGCCCATGTTCAGGGTCTCCTGTCCTGATATTTATTTGGAGGCTGAAGAAACAAGTTCTTGAAAATTTTTAAAGTTAACTTTGTGCTTTCCAGGGATTGGGGTTGGTTGTCAGGGCTCAAGCCAGCAGCCTGCCACTCAAGGTCACTGTTGCCTCTCTGCAGGACTGGCGGGAGGCCCATCCAAGCCCCAAGTTCCTGGAGCTGTACATAGTGGCGGATCACACCCTGGTGAGAGGAGACTCCAGGGGGTTGGCGGGCTGAGAGGGGCCAGTCAGCCTGTCACATCACCATATTGCTGCCTTTCCAGTTTGTGACCCAGCACCGGGACTTAAACCACACCAAACAGCGGCTTCTGGAGATCGCCAACTACGTGGACCAGGTTGGGGCGATGGGTGGAAGACATCCCATGGTAGTGGCGGCCAAAGAGGCGGGCAGGTCCGAGCTGGCGGAGGCAGGCTTGGAGATGAGGAGAGAGAACGTAGGGGAAAGAGAGGGGCCACCAACAGGATGGTGTGCCTGGTGCCTGCTTCAGGCCTGTCCTGCCCTGACCATAGATTTTCAGGACCCTGGACATTCAGGTGGCACTGACCGGCCTGGAAGTATGGACTGAGCAGGACCAGATCCGCATCACGCCGGATGCGAACAACACGCTCTGGGCTTTCCTGCAGTGGCGCCGGGGGCTGTGGGGGCGGCAGCCACACGACTCCACGCAGCTGCTCACGTGGGTGCCTCCCATCCACCCACAAACGGGTCCCCCCCTGGGCGGCTCCGCCTTCCCGCGTCACCAGGTCACGCTGCACTCCACCCTCAGGGGCCGCGCTTTCCAGGGCGACACCGTGGGCCTGGCACCCGTGGAAGGCATGTGCCTCTTAGAGAGCTCTGGAGGCGTAACCGCGGTGAGCTCCGTGGGACCGGACACTGGACAAGAGGAGAGGTGCGGGGCGGTCTCCGCAGCCCGCAGTGACCGTCCCCACGCCCTCGCAGGATCACTCGGAGCTCCCCATTGGCGCTGCAGCTACCATGGCCCATGAGATAGGCCACAGCCTCGGCCTCAGCCACGACCCCGACGGCTGCTGCGTAGAGGCGGCAGCGGAGCCAGGCGGCTGCGTCATGGCAGCAGCCACTGGGTATGGGCGCCACCGGGTGGGGACGGAGGAGAGGAGCTGCTAGGGAGGCTCCACTAGACCCGGGGCCCTTCCTGGGCTGCATTCCTTTGGGTGAATGCTTCTCTCCCAGTTTCCTCTTCTGTACAATGGGGGCATGATCATAGTACCGGCCCGAGTTATGAGGCTTAAATGGAGTAAACACAGGAAAGTGAATTCTCACGAGTATCAGGATTCTTTTCAGAAACACCTAGCCAGGCTATTCCTACAGGACTGGCCGCGTTGGGTCGGGATTCGACGTTCAGTCTTGAGCTGCTGGCTCCGGGAGTCCCACCCTCCCGCCTCCGTCCAGCTGTGTGACTTTGCTCGGGTTCCTCGCCCACTCTGGACTCTGCCCCTGAAGCGTTCGAGCCGCCCGGCACGCAGCTGTGTGGCCAAGCACGGGTGGTTCTGGAGGGACTGGAGAGGAGCAGGGCGTTAAGGGGGGGTGATCCCTGCACGCCCCGACGCCCTTCCCCGCCCGTAGGCACCCGTTCCCCCGCGTGTTCAGTTCCTGCAGCCGCCGCCAGCTGCGCGCCTTCTTCCGCAAGGGGGGCGGCTCGTGCCTCTCCAACACGCCGGGCTCTGGGCTTGTGGTGCCGCGGGCGCGCTGCGGCAACGGCTTCGTGGAGGAGGGCGAGGAGTGCGACTGCGGCGCCGGCCAGGTGAGGTCCGCGTGCGACCGCTGGAGGCCAAGGCTGCCCTCGGCCCTCCCCCTCCGCCAAGATCCGGGCGCTGCTCCCTCACCTGGTCCCTTCTCGCCTTGTTGGCTCCAGGAGTGCCCCGACCCCTGCTGCTTCGCCCACAACTGCTCGCTGCGTGCGGGGGCCCAGTGCTCCCGCGGAGATTGCTGCGCCAGCTGCCAGGTGAGGGCATGGCAGGCTCGGAGGTGAGGGTGGAGGTTGCTGCGGAGCAGCCCTGTTTGCCCTGGCAGATTGGGGCCCTGCGCTTGGGTCCACCTCGCTCTCCCGCCGGGCTGTCCCGCCCCCGAGCCTCGCTGTGGGCGCGGATCTCTCACTGTCCATTGTCCTCTGTGTCTCGGTCGCTCTCCCGCCACGCGGGTCATCTGCACAGCTGAAGCCGGCGGGCGCGCCGTGCCGTCGGGCTGCGGGAGACTGTGACCTCCCTGAGTTCTGCACGGGCGCCTCTCCCCACTGTCCCCCAGACATCTACCTACTGGATGGCTCGCCCTGCGCTAGCGGCCGTGGCTACTGCTGGGACGGCGCGTGTCCCACGCTCGAGCAGCAGTGCCAACAGCTCTGGGGACCTGGTGAGAAGACACGCGCGGCCTTGCACCCCGTCCCTACCCTTGGGTCTGAGGAATTTTTACTCTAGGAAAGGTGGAGGGGCGGGAGGGCGGAAGGGGGAGAACTGAGGGCGCGGGCAGCCTAGTCCCCAGCCCCGCCCATGCTTCTCCAGGCTCCCGCCCAGCACCTGAGGCCTGTTTCCACGTGGTGAACTCGGCAGGAAACGCCCATGGCAACTGCGGAAGGGATGAAGAGGGCAGCTACGTGCCTTGTACGCAGCGGTGAGGAGAGGAGCAGAGGGGCCGGAAGCTGGGGAGTGGGTTGGAGACAAGGGGACCCCCCCCCCATGCTGCTTGACACGCCAATTGGTCCCCAGGGACACGCAGTGTGGGAAGCTGCAGTGCCAGGGCGGGGAGCAGAGCCCACTGGCACCACACACGATGCCGGTGGACTCTACCCTCCGCCTGGACAGTGGGGAGGTGACTTGCAGGGGAGCCTTCCTGCTACCCGGTGCCCAGCTGGACCTGCCTGACTTGGGCCTGGTGGAGCCAGGCACCCAGTGTGGACCTGCAATGGTGAGCCCTGCCCACCCAACCCCTCCCTGCCACTTGAGTCCCTAGGCCAAAGCATCACTGCCCCACAGTGCTTAGTGCACACCACTGCCCACAGGTGTGCCAGGACAGGCGCTGCCAGAACACTACCTTTCAGGAGTTGGAGCTCTGTCTGACTGCCTGCCACGGCCATGGGGTGAGTGGTCTTGAGTGTGTGTGTGTGTGTGGGGGGGGGGGTGACCTTGAGGTCCCTGATCCCATGGGACCCTCCTTTTCTCTTCCTCTGCAGGTTTGCAACAGCAACCATAACTGCCACTGTGATCCTGGCTGGGCTCCACCCTCCTGCGACAAGCCAGGGTCGGGTGGCAGCCTGGACAGCGGCCCTGTGCAGCCTGAAAGTGCGCACATGGGGGCAAGTGGGGACGGGCCCTGTGGTGCACCTCCGTAGGACTCAGCCCCACCTTGTCCTTTGCAGACCACGATGCCTTCCTGCTGGCAATGATCTTCAGCTTCCTACTGCCTCTGCTTCCTGGGGCCGGCTTGGCCTGGTGCTGCTACCGGCAGCGGGGATCCCAGCTTCAGCAATGCCTGTGGGGCTCAAGGAGGGACAGTGGGTAGGCTCTGAGGTCCCTGCTCCCTGAGCCCACTCCTGTGTTTCCTGCTCCTCAGAGTTCTGCTGGGCCTGGGACAGCTTGGGTGGTGTCCTTAAGCCTTGTCCCCAGAGGCAGAGAGGCAGCTGAGGTAGTGGAAAGAAGCCTTGAGCAGGAGGCACCAGGGGCCAAGGGTGTGGGTCCCTTTCCCGTTGCTGTGGCTCAGTCCCTTTTTGTCCATTCTCCTGTCTCTCCCACCAGGGGGCTGCCTCATCTTTGACTTTGTCCTGTTTTCCACCAACTCATAATGCAGTTCCTGCTCCACTGTGCCCCTCAAGGCCTCCCCAGCCTCTTTCTCATGAGCTTTCGGCCCTCTGTCATTTCCTCTGCCTAAATCCTTCAGGTTCCTAAATGCTGGGTCGGCCCATCTTTCCACTCCATACCACTGGTCAGCTACAGCGCCAGTTGCCCTTGTGCCAAGGCCCCGCACAGAACCCAGCTCTCATAACCTGGGAGGAGGGCTCTACAATACCAAGCGTGGTTGACCTAGGGCTGCCCCTTCACTGAGTACTGGGCAAGGCAGGCACCTCATAGCCACATCTGACACAGCCTGGCCTTGGGTGTGCCTAGCACAAGCTGAGGGAAAGGGCAGGGTTTGGGCTGGAGACAGGGACAGAGGCCGTCCCTGGCAGGGGTGGGCACCAGGCAGGTCCCAGGTGTCAGGTGAGGGACCTTGACACAATGAGCAGTGATTGCAGGTCTGTGGGCAGTGGTACAAGGTGCTCAGAGCTTGGTGTATCAGCATGGGTGGCCCTCCAGGAGGGGAGTAACTGCACGTCCTCGCCAGGGCGGAGTCTGGAGGGCAGTGGAGACTGTTTTGAAGAGACATGGAAGTGGCAGGCCCTGGGAGATGGAGCATGAGCAGCTAAGAATGGCTTGGAGTCATCGAGGGCAGTAGGGCCACCCAATGGCAAAGAGTGCAGAACAGCTGCCACTAGAGAGAGTGACCTAGAGCAGAAGGGTGGAGACTCAGTCAACACAGAAGGCGGGGGGAGGGGGTGTCCTGCTCAGTAGCACTGTTCCAACCTCTTATCTCACGGTCAGGCCCAAAGATGGCCCATGCAGGGATCACCCCCTGGGCAGTGTTCAGCGCCTGGAGTTGGGCCCGATGACCACTGGAGAGCCCCAACCCCTCAGTGAGTGAGGTGCAGGGGGAGATGGGGAAGGAAGTAAAGGGATGGACTCTTGGGCCCCCTCCTGTACACTTAACACCCAGCCACCTTGACTCCCCTGTGCCCTACCCACCCAGAGACCACTGCCAACTGTGTTCACAGCACTCATTCTCTACCCATTGCTCCCAGACATTGAGATCCCTGCCAGAGCCCAACAGCCACCTTGAGAAACCTGTGCCCTGTGGCCCTACCTGCAAGGTAGGTGGGTACCCTGATGTGGGGGCCTCCACCTCCCACTGCCCCTCAGTTTACTGCTCCCTATTCTGGGGTTTCTGAGCTTGGGTTCTGAAGCTGTTGTCATGGAGCCAGATGCTGGAAGCTTCTGGAGTGGGGGAGGGAGAAGTTGTGGCTCTTCCTGGGTCATCTGTCCTCACTGAGGGAGGACAGGGGGTCCCTGACACATGACCCACAGCCTGAGGTCCCAGTTCTCAGGGGATGACCCCTCCCCCACTTTATTTTCAGCAGGTCAAGTCCAGAAGCAAAGATCCTGTCTCTGGTGAGAGGGGGATCCTGAGATGAGGACTCTTAAAAACAGGTGGCTAATGACATTTGGACCACCAGGGGCAGAGTCAGCAAGTCAGCTGACCTGTACCTGCAGGCAGCTTGCAAGTTTCTTCCCCAAGTTACATCTGCCCTACCCACTCCAGGACCCCAGAGCCTCATCAGAGTTTGCCCAGTGCTATCTCTGTTCTTTAGGGCTGGATCATGCCAGCCCAAGAATGCATCTGTTATGTAAAACTTCCCAGGTCTGAGAGACCAAAGAAAGAGGCTGACAACTCCATCGTTACCAGAGTTTACTAAGGGAACATATACAAGGTACATCTTGGGCAGCGGCAAGACCATGCGGCAGCCGCTAAAGGGTTGTATAAGACGGGCAGGATGGGGAGGGGTACTGGGCGTAACCCACCCAGGTAAGGGGGAAAGGCCTTACACACTAAAAATCCATGATGAACAAAATATTAACCTTTTAAGTAAAGACAGGATCAATAACAGTGCCACCCCAAGCCAGGTGGGAGCCAGAGGCAAAAGGAAAAGTCAGCAATGGTGATCCTGAGGCAAGTTCTCTCTCACCTCATCCTGCAATAGATTGGAAGCTTGTAAGATCTCCTAAGATTCCATGACTGGCACATGTTACTTACCATAACACTCTGTGGGCCAGCCTGGGTTCCAGGGATTGGGGGAAAAAAATTCTCCTCTTGATGGGAGGAGTGCAAAATCATATTTTAGAGAGTGTGAAGAGCTGGGGAGTTGTTGCAAGTGTCCGATCCTCCCATCGGCAGCATAGAAGAGGCAGCCCCCAGCTCAAGAGGCTGAATGAGACTTTTCTAAAGTCCTGCATTCTTTGTACCTGTGAGATTTTGATTTATAGAGATGACTGAGTGAGGACCTGGAGAGATTAATGCCATTGAAAGTTTTTATCACTTACAGTCCCCAAGAAAAGGGGGCATGCAGGGCTGCATGGGGAAGCACCAGGCTTGTAAGGAAAGACTGGAGAGCTACCACAGATTAGAGGAGGGTAAGGCAACATGACCACTGAGTGTCGTGGGATCCTGGGTTGGATCTTGAAACAGAAAAAGGACATTAGTGGGAACACTGGAGAAATTAAAAATGGTCTGTAGTTTATTGTATTGTACCAATGTTAATTCCCTAGTTTTAACAATCCTATCTAATAAAAGAGTAAAATGCAAATTGACCATCACTCCAACACACAAGATGGCCGACACAAGATGGCCAGCAGGGGAGGACAGTTGGGAGGGACCAGGCCAGCAGGGGAGGGCAGTTGTGAGCGATCAGGCCAGCAGGGGAGGGCAGTTGGGATGGACCAGCCCTGCAGGGGAGGGCAGTTGGGTGGGGACCCAGGCCTGCAGGGGAGGGAAGTTAGGGGTGACCAGACCTACAGGGGAGGGCAGTTAGGGGCAAACAGGCTGGCAGGGAAGCAGTTAGGTATCAATCAGGCTGGCAGGGGAGTGGTTAGGGGTTGATCAGGCTGGCAGGCAGAAGCAGTTAGGGGCAATCAGGAAGGCAGGCAGGCGAGCAGTTGGGAGCCAGCAGTCCTGGATTGTGAGAGGGATGTCCGACTGCCCGTTTAGGCCCGATCCTACCATGATTGGTCCCAGATTGGAGAGGGTGCAGGCTGGGCTGAGGGACACACCTCCCCGTGCACGAATTTTGTGCACCGGGCCTCTAGTCTATATATATAAAAGCCTAAGCGACCGAAGGACAGGTCAACCGGTCGCTATGACGCTCACTGACCACCAGGGGGCAGATGCTCAACACAGGAGCTGCCCCCTGGTGGTCAGTGCACTTCCACAGTGAGAGTGCCACTCAGCCAGAAGCCTGGCTTGCGGCTGGCGAGCACAGCTGTGGTGGCACCAGCCTCTCCTGCCTCTGTGGCAGCGCTAGCACTATGGAGCCGCTCTGTGGCAGTGGCTCTGCAGCAGTGGCTCTGCAGCAGTGGGGCCAGCTCAAGCTTCTCCCCGGCCACCTGCTGCTTCCTGCACTGCTACATCCCTCGGGGGATGTCGGACTGCCAGTTTTGGCCCTCTAGTTATACTATAATTATGTGAGATGTTAACACAAGGGGCAGCTGGGTAAAAGGTGTAAAGCAAACACTTAACATTATTGCAACCTTTGTTCAAGTATAAAATCAGTTAATAATAAAAAGTTAAAAATAGCCCTGGCTGGTGTGGCTCAGATGGTTGAGCATCGTCCTGTGCACCAAAAGGTCACTTGTTTGATTCCGGCCAGGGCACATATCCAGGTTTCAGGTTCAATCTCTGGTGCACGTACTGGGGGCAACCGATCAACGTTTCTCTCCCTCCTTCTTTCTTTAAAAAATAAAAATAAAAACATATTTTTAAAAAAGTTAATAAAATTATAAAAGAAGGCAAAGAACAATGTTTCAAAAAGTTAACTGTTTAGAATGGGAGAGACAAGGCCTCCTGGGGTGGCTGTAGGTGTTGCTGTGGGGAGGAGGGTGCTGTGGGGTCCATCTAGACATTCAGGCTCTAGATTCAGTGGCTCCTGGATCTACCTGAGGCAAAGCTTAGGGCGGGGACTCAGTGGGGGAGGGAGTCATGCAAAGGCTCCTCCCAGTGGCAGGAGTGCTCATGTCAGCACAGCGTCTGGGTTTCTACCCAATTCAGCTCTGGCAGGGCTGGGAAGAAGGCACCTGTCCACTGGGGTTCTGCCTAGCGCTGTCCTCTACTCTGCAGGCCGGCATGGCCTGCTACTTGGGGCCCGGGCTGTTGCTGCTGCTGCTGCTGCTACAGCTGCTTCTGAGTGAGTGGCCGCCTCTTCCTCAGGACCCCTGAACTCGGGCCTCTCTATCCCAGATTCTCGGGGACAAGAGGGTGATGCCAGGAAAAGCTGGAAGGCAGGAAGTGTCGCCAGCGAGAGACCTGTGCTTGGGGTGCAGGGACACCTGGCAGTTTGCTCACAGGGCTCTGCTCATCCTGCCTCCTGCCTTTGGGTCAGCGCCCCCCCCCCCCCCGCCCTTTCCCAAGCCTCACCGTGCCCCAGGAACTTCCTTTTCCTATTGCCTCCCCTCATCCACCTTTCTTACCCTTCCTCCAGCCTCAGCCCTCCACCTTCAGTCTTGGAGTTTCATATGATTTCTTGCCCGGCATCTTCAGTGTCTCCACGCCACTCCTCTGCTGTTCCACCTGCTTAGACTGTCTCTTTCCCACCTGAAGCACCGTGGAGGGGGTCATACTGGGTGGGATGGGGAGAATGAAATCAGGCAGAGGTTCAAGGCAGAGGAGATCTTGGAGCTGAGATGTGCTGTTTTGAGGGTGATGATGAGGTAAGGGTGTTCCTCACGAGGGAAACAGGTAAGCAAATGAGCAGAGGTGGAACCAAGACTTGAGGGGACAGACACGGGTACTGTTGTATCTGGCTGAGTCCTGGGAACAGGAGGGGCTTTGCTGGGAGAGAAGGGCAAAGTTTGCCTGCTGAGCTGTGTCCTGGAGGAGAAGGGGAGAAGAGAGGAAGGGCCCACCCCTCTCCTGCCAAACCTTTCCACTTACATACCCGTTCCAAGTCCTGAGTGTCTGTCTGTCCTTCCAGCAGAGAGGAGGGCACTGAAGCCACTGCAAGAATCACCAGGGCACCCAAAAGAGGTGGCCAATGCCAGAGAGGGGCCCTGCTCCAAGCCCTGAAGCAGGAAACCCCCCTCCACACATACACAGTGAGATGGGGTGGGGCCAGGCTGGGAGTTGTCCTGCCAGCTTGTAGGGGCTCTGAGAACATGAGGGGCAGAGGGATCCTGGTTTGGTGACCTAGGTTCTAGGAAGAGGCTGCCAAGTCTCAACCTCTGGAGATACTGGCTGGGCTGGATTTCGATGTGGCCTGCAGCACATCTGCCCAGAGCACACCCTCTGCCCAACCAACGCCTGGTGTGTGCTGGTTGTGCCAGGGGCACTCTCTGGCCCTGTGGCTCAGGATAGAGCCCTGTGGCCTGCCCTGAAGGACTTCTCTCAGATTCATACCTTAGCAGCTACTGTCCAGTGCCCAGAGCCCTTCTGAGAATCCCTTTTGCGCCTAGCTGGTAGAGGGTGGAGGAACCAGGAGGAAGCCAGAGTCCAGATGGGGCAACATGGGTTAGACCGGCCAGAAGGGAGCACCAGAAGGGAGTGGAGGGGGATGACTCCAGTGGCAGGGGCCAGTGGAGGTGCAAGAGGTCAGAAAAGAGGGAGAACCAGAAATCTATGGACCCATTTGAAGGGTCTCTAAACGGGAGGGGGGAGAGAGAAGGAGGAGAAAGAAGAAAGCTCAGCGTGCCAGAGTGAGGATGAGGAGTATCCACTGTCCTCAAGGCAATTTCTGATAAGTCTCCATTAACCAGTCCCCAGAAGCTTTGTTTCCCGCGTCAGGGGAGTCTCATGAGAGTGGGAGGAGACTCGGGGATCCCTCTTTGGATGGGTGGGACCGTTTTGGGAGAGGGGTGGTGCCTGGAGAGGATGGGCCTCAGCCTCTAGGGGAGCCTCGGTGCGCCCCATCCATCCCTGATGTGTTGCAGGAATCCCCCGGGCCCGCCGCTCATCCCCGCGACGGAAGGCCGTTCAGCGCTGGTGGTTCACACCTTCAGGCCACACTCTGTTCCTCTCGGGTTTTGAGCGCATCTCAGAGGGGCCTGTGGGCCGCACCGAGGACTGACTGCAGTCTGCCCGCCCCTCCACTAGGGTCTACGAGCTCGGCCGCACGGAACCGATGCGTGGACGCGGCCGAGGCGTGCACGGCGGACGCGCGGTGTCAGCAGCTACGCACGGAGTACGTGGCGCAGTGCCTCGGTGGAGGCGCGGGCGGGGTTTGTCCCCGCGCCCGCTGCCGCCGCGCCTTGCGCCGCTTCTTCGCCCGCGGACCACCCGCGCTCACGCACGCGCTGCTCTTCTGCCCGTGTGTGGACCCCGTGTGCGCCGAGCGCCGGCGCCAGACCTTCGTGCCCGCCTGCGCCTTCTCCCGGCCTGGCCAGGCGCCGCCCTCCTGCCTCGCGCCCTTAGACACCTGCGAGCACAGCGGGGTCTGCAGGTGCGGTCGCGGGCGGGGCAAGGAGGGGGCGGGGCTGGCGGGGCGGGCCGCCCATTCGCTCACGGCTTTCCCTCGCACCGCGCAGACCCCGCCTCCTGGCCTTCCAGGCCTCCTGCGCGCCCGCCCCCAGTGCCCCCGACGGCTGCCCGCAAGATCAGGCCTCCCGCTGTCTGCGCGCCTACGCGGGCCTCGTAGGTACGAAATGCGGGGGCCCGGGCACTGGCGGGGCTCTTCCGGGCTTCCTCCACCTGGGTGAACCGATTACTGCGCTCTCGGGGTCCCCGCAGGCACCGCAGTCACCCCCAACTACGTGGACAACGGGAGCGCGCGCGTGGCGCCCTGGTGCGACTGCGGAGCCAGCGGAAATCGACGAGAGGAGTGCGAAGCCTTCCGGGAGCTCTTTACCGGGAACCGCTGCTTGGGTGAGGGGCCGGGGCAGGGCGGCGGGGGAGTACGCTTGGCCCTTACTGCTCTCTACCTAGTCGCCTGGCGGCGGGAGCCTATTTAAGAGGTGAGGAAAGTGAGGCTTTCTGTGGCAGCCAGGTAGGCCCCGTCCTCCCTCTGCTGTCGTCCTGCCCTTAGGGAATCAAAGACCAAAGTAGGTTCCTAGGGGTGTGTAGGCTGGTGCCCCTGCGGGCGGGAGAGGACCTGGAATGGAACTAGTTGAGATTCCTGCTTCTGCCACTTCTGAAGCAGTTCCATCCCAGAGGCACTGCCAACTCCTTTCATTGATGGTCTTGCCTTCCTCTGAGTAGCTTGGTGGTTCCCTGCCCAGTCTGAGAGTTAGGGGGCCTGCGTTTGAAGCCCTCCTCTAAGCCATTTTGTGTCCATCTGTAAAATAAGGATGATAACTGTCACCCTCCCCAGTGAGGATGAAAAACTACAAGGTTTGTGAGGCACTCATAGCACAGTTGTCCTTACTTTGTTATTCCTTACCCTGCACCTTCCATTCCAGAAGCCAGTCCTTGCAGACATTCTATCTTCCATCTGTTCGTAGGGAGAGGCCACGAAGGTCGCCAGGGGTTTCTCAGTTTGTCCCCAAGGAGCTGTCCCCTGTGCTAGGGTTTCCCAGCCAAGCCCACCCTGATCCCTCCCTCTGTAGATGGCGCTATACAGGCCTTTGACAGCTGGCAGCCCCCAGTCCTGCAGGACCATCCAGACTCCAGCCAGGACCTTGAGCACAGCCTCCTGCAGGTAGGTGCAGGTAGGGGATGGTGACCTGGCACCCCCTGCACTGTTTCTTCCATTCTTCCATGCCAGTTGGGCCTAGATGGACATGAATGACCTGGGATGGGGGTGGACACAAAGAGCAGGGCTAGGCTTCTGCCTCAAGCCCACACTCTGCTCCCACCCTCCAAGGTATCCTCCACAGATGGGCCCCTGAAGGGGTGCTCCCTGCTCTCCATCTCCCTGTCCTGGCTTTCCAGACTCTGCTCTGACTAGGACAGCAGACCTTGAACAGCACAGCCAACAATCTCACCCTGCCCGAGGTACATGGCCACCTCTGTGGCCTGCTGCCCCACTGAAAAGGGACTGGTTTACCCTCCCGCCCCAAGCTGGCCCCAGTGCTCTTGCCCCGCTGCCCTCTGCAGGTCGGGACATCCTGTGTTCTTGTCCCCTGGAGTGAGGCATATAGGCTACAGGCCTAATTGCAAAGCTCATGGTTTTCCTTTCAGTAGGTTTCTTGATTGTAGGTCTCTTTCTCCACAGACCTGGAACAGTTGGGGTTTCCCAAAGGGTAGGCATGAGAGGGGGTCACCTGTGTAGCCAAGGCCTCACCAGGCCCCAAGATAACCTAGAGAAGGTGAGAGACCAATCAAACGCCAAGAATTATAGGAGATTTTATCAACCCCCAAGCGGATTATACCTTAAAGAGTAATCTGAACAGATTTATAGGCAAACCCCCCTCTAACACTGCAGCTTTTCATGGCCCCTTCCCAGTTATGTTCCACCCATAATGATAATCACCTGTGTCCCATGACAAACGTCCCATGACAGAGTGATATGTTGCTTGGTGGGTACCACCTTGAGTAGGTGAGAATCCAGTTCCCTGCATTGCACTGGCCATGTGGCCACCTACCCCCATGGTTTATCCCAGCACTAGGAATGGTATCCACAGCTCAATAAATCCATGTACACTGAGACCGGCCTTTCTTTCATGTGATCTGTGTCCTGGGACCTATGGTTAGCCACAGGGTGTGTTTCTGATGGCCTAGATCTGTGGTCGGCAAACTGCGGCTCACGAGCCACATGCAGCTCTTTGACCCCGAGTGTGGCTTTTCCACAAAATACCACGGCCTGGGCGAGTCTATTTTGAAGAAGTGGTGTTAGAAGAAATTTAAGTTTAAAAAATTTGGCTCTCAAAAGAAATTTCAATCGTTGTACTGTTGATATTTGGCTCTGTTGACTAATAAGTTTGCCGACCCCTGGCCTAGATGACCTCAGATGGCTTTAGAACTTTTCTGGGCTCTGTCTCCTCACCTGAACTGAATCTACTGCCAGGTTCTAGTGGCAGGGATTTTGGTTGCTTTTATCTATTTTTTTTACTTCTCTGCTAGTACTCAGATAAATAAACTACATTTCCCAGCCTCCCTTGCAGCTAGGGGTAGTCATGTGACATAGTTCTGGCCAATGAATGGAATTCACAGATGAGGCTGCTGACTGGCCCCTTGAGTCTCTAGCCTCAACCCTCTCCTCTTCTTGCCCAGACCTTGGTGGCAGTGTCAGGGATAAGGGCACCATCTTGAAAATTGAGCCACTGCACCAATTCCAGCCGGCTTCCCTCTGGACTTTTCAGTGCATGAGAAAAATGACACCTCTAATTTGTTTAAGGCAATTTCTCCCTAGGCTTCTGTTATTGGCAGCCAAACCTAGGCCCTACCTGGTTGACACAGTCCCACCTCTGAGGTGTTTGGGAGCCCTGGGACCACCTACCATGCTCACTTAGAGGAGCCCCACCTCAGCGTTTACAGAGCCCAGCCCTGACAGACACTTGAAAGAAGGGGTGATGAGGGTTTTGTTTTTTATTCCTGCATATTCTTTCTGCAGAGATTCAAACCCTTTCCTGGAGCTGAGGGAAATTTATCATAAAATTACCCTCAGGGAAACATTTTTGTGAACATTCTGTGTGTGTGGCCAGTGTGGACCCAATGAAGCCAAGGGCATTGTGTTAAATTTCAATTCTGCAAAAGAGTTTGGGGAGGAGAGGGCAGAACAATGGGGGACAGATACTAAGCTTTCTGCCCACCTCCTCCTTCCTCAAAATCATGGAGACTCCTGATGAGTGAAGGGATCCTATGTCTCCAGGCTGCTCTTCTCAAACCTGGTTGAGGCTTGCCAGGGGCCATGAATCTGGTGGAAGTGGACATGGCTGTTGTTGCTTTGCTCCAAGACTCCTCTGGCCAGTGCAACCCATCCCCAAGCTGCTGGGAATGGCTGCAAACACAGCTCACAGCTGCCCCCTCCTCTAAAAGAAATGCCGACACGGACTGCAGCCAATGACTAGCTGAGGCAGGGGTATCGAGGCCTAGCCTGCTTGCCTCAGGTGGGATAATTCTGTGCACCAGTCTTGCTCCAGAGCTCCATGCCAGATCCCAGCTGAGACCACATCCGAGCTAGCTCCTTCTCCTGCCCACTCCTGCCTCCTTCACTTAGGAGTTTCCCTGAGGGTAATTCCTCCAATAAATCGGGGCCTGAGAGTTCCTACCTTGGGCTCAGCTTCTGGAGAACCTGACTCAAGACACGGGTTAGGAGGTACAGACCACACCAAAGCCCAGGCCTGGGGCTGTCCTAACCAGAAAAAGAGCCACCGGGTCTGATACTGTGTACTTAGCAACTCGCAGCAAACCTACAGACGCCCTGTGAGGCAGCTGTCAACCAGCCTCCCAGCTTCAACCAGGACTCTCCTCATTGAAACCAATCACAAATCCAACTGGCTTGGGCACCGGACTCAACCATCTGAGTTTCAGGCACAGCTGTCTCCAGGGGTTCAAATGATGTTGTCCCTGCTGGCCTGTGTTTGGCTCCCCTCTGCTGCCAGGCAGGCTCTCACCGCAGGGCAGGTAAGAATGCCACCAGCAGCCTCCCATCTATGATCCCTCCTTGTAGCATTCTCAGCAGAGAAAGGCACCTCTCTTTCCCAGCATTCACGGACTGTCCCAGGCAGGACTTGGTGGCCCCAGCATGGGTTATAAGCCTCTTCCAGTGGCCTGGAGAGTGACATTATCCCACTGAGATCACATGGAATGGGAGGGCAGTTTTCCAGTGGAAAAAAGGAAAGGTATTGGGCCAAGTGAGAGTCCAACCTGTTTTCACTTTATGAAGAAGGAGGAATGTTCTCAGCTACCTACATCTGCATGGGAGGGGACACCTAGGAGTGGGCTGGGGAGATGCTGTGTGTGTTGTTGGTGGTGGGGGGAATGGGAGCAGGATGGGGAAATGAAAGCATCACCTTGTCCTGCTCACCATGATTGCATGGTGGCCCAAACATAGAATTAAGTATCTGCTAAATAACTTGCCTTACGTGAGGATATGTTAAGCTCTCTTAACTCCATGTTTTACTCAGATAATTGGAGTAAAACATAGGCATGTACCTTTTCAAAATGTTGGGAAGATAAAAGTGAGTGGGACCTAGTTGAAAATTGCACATCTGTTCCACGGCAGCTGGCTGTCTTCCTTCAGTACTAATCTCCAAGCAGACAAACTCAGGCGTACCCAAGCGGAGCCTCTAACATCAGACAATGCACAATGAAAAAGAGGCTTCCTTATTGGGCGCAGGGGGGAAATGAAAGGTCCCTGGGCCCCATTGCCTGGTTCTGTTTTCCCCCAGAGTGAACATTTTGTGTGGGTGGCCTGAGGCTCTCTGGAGCATGGACCCAGCCAGCTCTGCAGAGAGAAGCCAAAAGAAGGGACAGGTGTTTTGGTCTGTGAAAGGCACTGTCTTGCCACTCCTGGGCAGTCAACTTTCTGAAGGTTTTGTTGCTGTAGTGGGCTGAATGGTGGCCCCAAAGATATATCTACATCCTAAGCCATGGAACCTGTGAATGTTACCTTATATGTAGGCAAAAGAGTGAATATTACCTTATATGGCAAAAGATGTGATTAAATTAAGTATCCTGCGAGGCGCACTTATTCTGGATTATTCAAGGGGGCCCTAAATCCTTATGTAAGAGAGGCAGAGGGAAATGAGACACAGGCAGAGATGGGAGTGATGTATCCACAAGCCAGGGAATGCTGGCAGCCACCAGAAGCTAGAAGCAGCCAGGACTGAATTCTCCAGAGCCTCTGGAGGGACAGTAGCCCTGCCACACCCTGATTCCAGACATCTGGCTTCTGGAACCGTGAGGGTAAATTTCTGTTGTTTAAAACCAGCAAGTTTGGATAATTTGTCATAGCAGCCCCAGGTACATTAATGGAGTTGTGTAAGGCTGTCAGAGTCTGGTTTCTGTCACTTCTGCCTACAAAGGTCCTGGCTCATACATGGTGTTAAGTCTGGCCAAACATCTCAAGACTGAGTCCAGCTGTGGCCCCCACAACCAGGGAGGGGTCCTGCCAAGCTTGTCCACATCTGGGTGTCCGTCTCTGTGTCTGATGAGGTAGCCTGCTTGTTGTCACTCTCTAACGTGCACTCCAGGAGACTGGCCCTGGCCCTGGCCTCATCCCTGTGACTGGGTCTCTGTTAGCTAGCTGCAGGTGGCTGGGGGCAGGGGAGTGAGGCAGAAAGGCAGGTGCTAGAAGCTTCTCTTGATTTATTGGTGGAAACTTCACAGTTCATGAATGCCCACTCTGGCTTGGAGCCTGCTGTCTAGGGCACAGGTTGATGTGGAAACTGCTCACTGCCCTTCCCCCACCTTCCCCAACTCAGAGAAGCTGGGCCAGTCTCACAGAACCAGCTCACTGTTACAGGAAGAGTGGATATTAGCAGTGAAACTTCCAGAGAAGCAGGAGGTCACGCCTTTGCAGGGCTTCAGGAGACACCCCCGACCTGGACAAAAATGTGCTAGTGAGTCTGGCACGCATGTGAAGGGAGGCAGAGACATGGCCCCGCCTCGCTGGGCTGCAGGGAAGGCCGAAGTTGAAGGATATCTCGGGAAATTGTCCTGCCAGGGACATGTCACTCTACCCAAAGGCGCCTCCAGTCCAAGCCAGAAGATACAGAGAGGAAAATTATGGTAAGTACACACACAGCAGAAAAATACACAAACAACCTTACAAAATGAGCCTCAAGGGACCAGGGTTGAGCAAACGAGGGAAGTCCTGGTGTGCGAATGGGCCTGGCCGCGGGGCCGAGCCCCTGCCCCCTGTTCGGCACTCTTCGTACATTCGCTGGGATCGTCTGGTCTAGTCCCTCGAGCTGGGGACACAAGTCAGAAGAGAATTTCTTGCCAGGCATGTTCCACAGCCAGTAATTCAGGGCTGTAGGGTGTCTGTTCAGATGCAACCCACACAAGTGTGTGGGACTGAGGACTCAGTTACCAGAATGACATTGCTGTTGGTGATAGAATTTTCCAAAATGATGACTCAGTCTTGCTAATGTTATGAAGAAAACAAAGTTTGGTCTTCCCTTGATTGATATAATAGTTGCATATCTGGAAAATTGACTGTATATTAAACCAGCTCTCAAATACTTTGTGTTTATATAGGGTTGGATTCTACAGAAAAAATAATTAGAAATTGACTTTCTCACATACACAAATATCCAGCAAGACGTCTGAAAATCAAGTGGGATGTGGGTCAATTCCTTGTTGGGTAGGACAGTCCTGCATGCCACAGCATGACCACCTTCTGACCCACCCACTAAATCATAGCAATAATCCCAATCGCCTCCACCTGTTTCCAAAATGTCCTCTGGAGGGCAACGTTGTGCCAGTTGAAAACCATTGCCCCACAGGACCTGCCTGCCCCAACTCCTACCACTGCTGTGATAGCCCACTTTGCTTTTACCCACTAGGCACACTGCCACCTCTGGGCCTCCACACCAGCTCCATCCTTTGTTTAGCTCTCTGCTCAGCTGTCACATCACAACTGTCCCTCCTCAGCACCACCATGTAAAGTAGCTTGCCCCCAGCACTTTCTACCTACCCTATTTTTACCTTTCTTCATAGAACTAACCATCTGACATTTTACTCATTATGTCTCCCCCACTACATTGTAAACTCTATGACGGCAGGGATTTTTGTCTGTTTTATTCACTGTGAGATCCCTGGTCCCTACATAATGCCTGGCCAGGCAGGACACCCTCATGACCTGCCTATACAGGAAGGATGAACATGGCAGACACACAGCAGTCACTGGCCTATGGGGATTTTAAAATCCTGCTAGGCTCTGCCTTGGGGTGGGGGAGTTTTCTGCCCAGGCCCAAATCTGCTCTCTGGGCCACATCTGAGGTGGCCTTGGGTTGTGCCCTCAAACAGCTTTCACAGCCATCTCCTGCCTGCAGATGGTTCTAATTATGCTTCCTCAATAGTCACAGGGTTGGTTGGTGGTTTTCCTTTGTAAAGGTCAGGCTAATGGTTTCTCTGGCAACTCAATTCCCTCAAAAACCTATGCTTTTTATTTTCTATTTTCCAGCACAGGTCGTGTCAGTGACAACATCCCTGGTTGTTTCCTGGACACAGTTCTGAGGTTGGCTTTATTTCTTTGCTTCCTTATCCAGATGCCTCTTCAAGACGATGGCCTTGGAGTTATGAGGCTCCAGCGGGAAGACCACATTCTGCACTTGATTCTCACCTGGAAGCAGAGTCACTAAATGTCACCGGGTCATTGTTGTTCACAGGTGCCTCTTACTGTTTGGAGACTAGAAGCAAGACGAGTTGGCTTTTCCAATACTCTAGCTTTCAGGATTCTCCAGCCCTTTCCCTTCTTCTTTGTAAACTAATTCTGGAACTCAGCTCTCTCGTGATGCCTTGCCAAAAGCAGCCAATAACAACCAACACATACTATGTTCTGTTTTTTCCCCCCAACTTTTTCCCCCACGAGCTAAAAAAAATCAGAGGACACATCATTTGCTTTCCAAGTTATCAAACATAACAGCCTTACCAGATGGTCTGCCACTGCCTGAGAGGGATCCCCAGCTGTGCTGCCCGCTGCATCTGCTTGCCTGCCACCTGGCTTCTAACCAAACCAATGCCATGAGTTTGAGGTTTTGCTTACAGTTACCTTCCACTTCAAGGTACCAATTTGTGTATTGGCGAGAGTAAGAAAAGCTACCTGTTGCGATAAAGCCTCAGATCTCAGTGGGTCAGGGGAGTTCAAGTTTGCTTTCTAGTGATGCAAAGACCAGCACACTGTTCTTGCTGCCCAGGTGACCTGCCTCTAAGTGGTGACTCAGGGACCCAATTCCCCCCAACATCTTCGACACCTGAGCCCCAGGGAGTCCCACGTAGGAGCAGGGTATGTGCCAAGTTTGGAACTTGTATGGATCACTTCTTCCGACAGTTCTTTGGCCACGGCTGTTTATGGCACCAACCTAATTGATCTGGGTGTCCAAAGGTGAAATTCAACAGGTTTGGTGAACACACAGCTGTCTCTGCCACACTACTACTACAGCACAGGTTTTTATCCTGTCAGGAACACTTGACGGCTCTCAGAAGAGTTTCAATGTCCTCCCCAACTGGTGGTAGCAACCACCAGTCCAAAGGTTTTCCTCCCTGGCCCAGGCTCCTCCAGCCCCTTCCAACTCCTAGACCTTGGGCCTCGCCCACCCTACCCTGTATGAACCACCGTCCTTCCTGGCGCCGCTTTCTCAGATGTCCTCAACTCTCCCGAGCCTCATCTCATCCTGTGGGCTTTTTGCGCTCTGCACCAGGGCAACAAAATGTACTTCTAACCCCATTTCTGAGGGCAGGAGCTGCATAAAGTGGGGCTGGACATGCAGAAGGCACACAGACGATACTTTCGATAACTTCATCAAAAACTGAAGACCAATGATGATGCTGGGGCCATGAGGGACGAAACCTATCAGCATACCTGAGATTTAGAAGTTTGAAAAACCTAGAGAGACATTCAGGAGTCCATGAGGAGACGAAAAGCTGAGACCATGGGCAGCTGGCAGGCCCAGCATCAGTGTGGACCGCTCTGCACACCAGTCTCCATTCTCATTTCAAGGGCACCAGGTACAGTGGGACATTAGGAAGTTCCTTCAGAGGCATCGGAGGTGCCCACCTGCTGGTTTGACACCTTCATCTTCAACTGCCAAGTGCTTCCTCTGAGGCAGCTTGAAATTTGGGAACCATTAAAAATTTTTTTCCCTTAAGGCTCTAATGACCAAATTGTAAAAACAATGAAACAAAATAAAAGTTAAAGACAGAATAAAATCCCACATTTTTACCAGATCTACTTTTATTTCAGAAGGAAGTTTGTAGTATAGTATTTACTTTTGTTTATATACAAGTTCTTCACATTTGTGTTTAAAATGCAGACCTCCCTTAATTCTCTTGTTCTCGCTTAAATTAGCTGTTATTTTACAATACAAAAAATACCAAAAAATTGCAGTCCTTAAATGTATGTATAGTACCCACAATCCTCAGCAATGAAATAGTTTACAATACTTACTCCATATTTACATGAGTGCAATAGATGCTAAATTATACATATTAACAAACTAAGCTTGAATCCAAACAAACAAAAATGTAAATAACTATAGAACAAAACATTTTCAAAGCCAGAATTAGTTCAATGAAACAGGCTTCACTAGTGTTCAGAATGTTTTGTGCCCAAATTCAGTTACTGGAAGTCACTTCCATTATTGCCTTTAAAAGAGAAGGCGCCAGTTTTCGTCTGCTCTCCAGATTGTTTCCCTGCAGGCAAGGGTGTTTATTAGTTTGAACCACTCAGGGACATGTCTCCTGGTGGGCCTGGCTATCTACAAACCATCACCATGACTTCTGAGGCCGAGTTTGGTACACTGGGTAAACATTTCGGACTGAGAGCTGGTGCACAGCCGAGGACAGCCCTTCTGTCTTCCTGGGTCTGTTCTCAGGATGGCCAATTCTCACAGAATCCCTAAGGAAAGATCTCCTGGATGATGGGTTTGGGAACTGGATTCTGTTATAATTCTGGAGCTGCTTTTTCATCGCAGTCACTGCCCTTGCATTAGCTTAGGTTGTTAGTAAGTGCTTAGTGAATATTCGTTGACTGGATGAATTAAACGGAAGGATCGGAGGTGTTCATGACAAGGGCAACCCCCCTCAAGGACATGAATCATTCCCACCCCTACCCAAATGCACTCCCTAAGTTGAAGGAGTAAGACTTGCACTGAAGGTAAAATGTCTTTTTCTGATAGTGCTCTGGTCTCTTCATTTAACCAGATTTTCTGGTGTCTCTAATCTTGCACCTCAGGCCTCACCACAGATATTCCCATGTTTCCCTTTTGCTGCCAGTCTTCGATCCCGAGCTGCTTTTCCTCTGGGGTAGCCCGGGAAAGTAGGAGTTGCCTTCTCTCCACACCTCCTCCCACCTTTTGGAGGCGATCCTCAGAGAGAAGCACAGACTTCTTCCTAAGCTGTGTGTATAAGGGAGTAGGAGAGGGCAGGAGGTCAGGGTGTGTGCGGTTCTCCATGGGGAAGCAGGAGCTATGTATCAACAAACTACCCCACTTCCACCTACAGTTTCCAGTACAGTAAATTATGGTCCTTGGAAATGATCACTAAAAATTTAGACAAGACCACAACAAAATGCAGCCTGGAAAACCCCTTTTCAGAAAATCTGATTCTACAGGTATAATCTTTGAACTTAAAGACTTTGAGAAACATTTCTCATGATGAAACTGGCTGTTCTGGCCACCCACAGCACCCAGAAGCTGACAGACTGATTCACGATGCACTTGCAGAGCCAACAATAGCGACAGAGAGATTCCCACGGCCTTCGAGTCTCCTCACGTACTGCTGTTTAAATGAACTCACTGCCAGCTTTCATCTGTGTACTGACAGATGACCCGGGTTCTCAGGGTCATCCGATTGGTACCAGACGCATTTAAACATTGAGCACATCAGCATGATGGGGGTGCACTCTCTGGCTTTGTTATCAGTGCTTCAGGACTAACAAGAGGACTTCTCTGAACTTGGATATCCAGTATATGGCACAAAAACACATTGGGTGAAACTCAGATGCCGTAAATTTAATAAAATACATTTAGATATTTTTCTGTTTTATGTACACTCTGAATGTCTGAACATTCTGGACTACTGTATAGTTATGTACAAGTGCAATATCAAGGTTGTCATGACTACTTTAATTTATGTACAGGCTCTCCTGTGACACGCAGACATCTCTGAAGTTCCAGGTGATGCCCTCTTGGTAACTGGCTCTAAGCGAGTGCCTTTTCTCCTGCCACCCCCTTCCTCTGGCCGAGCCTGGAGGAAGCCACTTGCTATGGGCTGCAAAAGAGAAGCAGTGGGTTCAGCTGCTTCTCCACTGTGGGAGCAGAATTACACTTCATTTGCTCTTTTCTTCTGTTTTAAAACAGAACATTATCTTATAGGAAAAAATAAATAAAACCAAGTGGCTGTGGGACCGGTGCATGTTCTTTCAAGACATGGGACTACTGTGTGGAAGGGACTTCTCTGGCCAAGGGCACATGGGGTCCTTAGAGTAAACAAGGATGTCCTTTGTGGTAGGATCCTCTGCAGTGCCTCCCTCTTGGCCAGTCACAGAGGTGAAGGGCCACTCACGGCAGGCTCCCTGTGGGTGCGGTGACCTGGAGTAGCAATGTGGGGAGTTCAGAGGTTTTTTCTAGAACCACCTGCTCTTTAACAGTGATGTGAAAACACAGCTTTTTAGAGGCAAGTCTCAGAGTAGAGGTGTTTTGTGCACCAGACAGTATTTTATGGTTCAGCTTCTTTGAAAACATCTTCCCAGGCCATTCTTCACCGAGTGGGTCGGTACTGGGAAAGAGATAATACTCCCTCTCTAGGCACTGCATTTAAAGGTGAAATGCCGCAGTTTTTGCTCTTTTGACTATTTATTTATCCAAATTCACAAACTTGAGCATTGTTGTGTAGGGGCCCATCCCCAGGCTCTGAAGCAGGAGAGGTCTTGGGAGGCTGCTGCATAATGCCAGAGAACAGAGCACCACGGGTGGACAGCACGATGCCCAGGCAGTGCCCTGGGAGAAAAGCCGGGTCTGCCCCTACCCCGCTTACATTTGGTCACTTTCCATTTGGCGTAGTTTTCCCTCGTCCTTTTTTTCCATGTGCTTTTCATCCTGTGAGTGTTCACTGCCTTCCCCATGGCCACCACCTGGGCCTGGGGAGGAGGCATGAAGAGCCCAGCCCCTGCTGGGGGAAGGAGGTTCTTCCCCTGGCGTGCGATCCCACCGCAGCCTGCAGCTCGGCGCAGGCTCCAGGAACAGAGTTGCTCTTTAACAGGTGCTGTCATGCTCTTTTCTGCTCAGGGAGACATGTACCACGAGGAAGTCCCTTCTTCTGTGGGACCAGGAGGCCAGAAAGGCTGAAGCAAACGCCAGGCCGAGTGACCTGGGGGCAGGGGACACATGGGGATCGCGCCTAGTGTCCTTATGTCAACAGTAACAACAGGAGCTTTTAGTTAGGTCATTTCCGCTCTCCTCTCAGTCCTTGCTGCTGGGATAAAGGTTGTTTGGGGTGAGAATTCTTTCCTGGCTGCAAAGTACATTTTAGAAAAAAAGCAGATTGCCAATGGGACTATTTAAATTCTGTAAGAATGTAGGAATGCAATTATGTAAAAACTTAAGCTTACTAACTTTCCAACTGCTAGATCTATTTAAAGTCTAGGCACTTAGTGTGTGTGTGTGTGTGTGTGTGTTGAGAGAGAGAGAGAGAGAGGAATTTCAAATGGATTAAGACCTAAATTAACCAAGTTGCTATAGAAAACTACCTATCACACCAGTTTACATTCTAAGTAACACTGCTGACCTTGACATTTAAAATAGCCCCCTTCTATCTCAGTTTAATATGATTCAAAAGTGACATTAGTTCTCAACTAGAAAAAAAGCTCCCTGGAAGAGAGTTATCTGCCTAAAATGTGCAAGAATAAATAGCACATCTTTTAAAAAAGATAGTATGTTTCAGATGACAAGTTCATTCATCTAACTAGTTTTGAAAAGACCTTGTTCCAGAACGACTGATGACACACGTTTACTTGTAAACACTACATCTTTGTTTTTTTGCAGTTGAGACAGTCCCAAGACCAGTTTCCCACAAGTAAACCTGAGTATCATTTCTAGCTCTCTCACTGGCTCCACACTGGCCTCCTCCAGGAACATCTGGATCATCCCTGGACCTGTAAGTAAATCAATTATTCCCTATGCAAAAATAAAAGGTTAAATGCTGGAGCACAGATGGGAGAAACTGTCAAAGAAAGCTTGTGAACATGCAGATGAGTCGATGTTTCCAGTCGGAGGGTTTCCAGTTTTTTGCCTGCTCCACTCAGCACAGCGTCTCCTGCCTGCTCCCTCCCTGCAGACTCCAGCACGCCACTCGCCTCCATTTGCTCACTCACAAAGATTCCCTGGCCCCAGCATCAAATGCAGGTCCCAGGCTGCGCAGGGGGCTGCTGCTTCCGGTTTCTCAGTGCTCCTAGCTTCTCTTTGTACAGCATTGGCAGGTGCTGAGAAATGTCCACCAGGGCGCTGGCTACTGCGAGACCTTGTAAGAACCCACAGAGGGAACACATGTTAAGGAGCAGCTTGCCTTTATTTTCAAAAATAAATTTAAAAAATCTGTTTACATTCCCACAGTGCAATAAACAAAGCAATAAAGTATGTAGGGAAGTCTTACTTGCACTCTGCCCTTTCCTCCACCCGTCCCCTCGCCAGCTGAGAAACTGCTTTCATTAGTTTGCATATATTCTTTCAGGGTTTAGTTATACAAATACAAATACATATTCTTTGCCCCTCCCTAGTTACACAAAAAGGTATAGCCTGCTTTTCAGATCAGTCAAGCCAAGTGCTCTGCTTGGTGGTGGGAGCATTTAGTATGATTGCAGACATACTCTAAGCACTGAATTTCTCCTGCTGGCCTCCAAAGGGAGGCCAAGGAAAAGCAGCACTCTTTTTTAAAAATATGTTTTTATTGATTTCAGAGAGGAAGGGAGAGGGAGAGAGAGATAGAAACATCAATAATGAGAGAGAGTCATTGATTGGCTGTCTCCTGCACGCCCCACACTGGGGATTGAACCAGTAACCTGGGCATGTGTCCCAACCGGAAATCAAACAGTGACTTCCTGGCTCATAGGTCGACGCCCAACCACTGAGCCACACCGGCGGGGCAAGCAGCATTCTTTACAATGTAATTCAGATTCATTCCACATGGCCCAGCCAGCACTAGTGATTTTTTAAAATATGTTTTATTGAATTTAGAGAGAGAGGAAGGGAGAGATAAAATACATCTATGAGAGAGAAACAGATTGGCTGCTTCCTGCAAACACCCTACTGGGGATCGAGCCCACAACCTGGGCATGTACCTGACTGGGAATCGAACCAGCGACCTCTTGGTACATGGGACAACACTCAACCGAGCCACACGAGCCGGGCCAGCACTAGTGATTTTTATATCTATACCACAACACGGGTTAGGACAGACTCTGGAATAAGTAAGGTTCTTTAATCTCCCTGTGCCTCTATTTCTTTCTTTGTAAAATGGCGAGTAATAACACAGGGCTTGTATGAGGAGTCAATGAGTGAACTGAAGTATCCTTAGAATGCTGCTTGCTCATCACCACCCCACTCTGCTTTAGAACCTGGTGGTTCCAGTCTCCTTTTTGGCTTGTAACTTTTAACTGATTTCATCTGGGAAAAGGCCAGCCCAGGTCAGAGCTGGGCTGAGCCCTCAGGAGCCATGCTGGCAGACTTGTCGCTTCACCTCACTGAGCCTACAAAATGGGGGGAAACGCGAGGGGGTGGTTTTTAAGTGCCAGGTTTAGTGCCTGGAATTCAGTGGAGAACCCAGTAACAACTGCTATACCAAAGGCAGAGCCAGGTGCTCTGGGCGTCCAGTGGACACCCTCTAAAATGGGGGGTAGAGAATGAATGGGGTCTCAAGCAGTGGGTGGGCCTTCATCAGGAGTTCAGGGGGGTGTGGGGCACATCAGGAAGAGTTTGGGGCAGAAAAGGCTGCAGTCTGTCATCTCCTCCCCACACTAGCCAGCACCTTGCCATCAGGGAGAACTGTTCAATGTGGTGGCAGAAGACACAGCCCCAGCGTCTTCAGGTCAACGGTCATCCTGCCCTCAACATGGGCAAGTTAGGGGCTCAACTCACAAAAATCCCCAGGTGAGGGCAAATCAAGCTGTTCCCTAGGAAGTGAAGGCAGAAACCCTGGCCTGGCCATGCCTAGAGGCCTCCTTTCTTGAGGACACCCTAGACGCAGACTATATGAAAGCTGAGCGGGAGGCTCTTCTGGTTATGCTCGGGGTGTGGAGCTCAGGACCTGGGCAAGTAGTCTGCTCACACTTTCCTCATAGGCTTTATTTTGGCTGAGGCAACCCTGACCCCAAGAATCATCTCAACTGAAAGTTGTCTAAAACATTCATATTGTCTGAGGCATCCCTCCAAAGTAATGCATGGTTAATCAAGATACTTCAAAACTATACTCCTTCTTTCCTTCATGTTCAATAATAAGAAAATGTTTATCTAAATTATGATCCATGTATTTGATGGAATAGTATAAAAGAGATTGGTAAAAGATTATGTAGTAAGCTATTAAAATGTTTATGAAAGTTATATGAAAAAAAGAATAAAATAAGAATGACACAAACATTTCAACTAAATTGCTGGAAGGAAACAACAGAACAGTGAAAATTAATGGGTGTTGGAGAGGAGAACTCTATAAGTTTTCAGAAACTTCCTTTAAATTGTTATAATTGCTGTTTGTGCCTTATATTTAAAACAGAGTGAAAAATGCCCTGGCCAGGTAGCTTAGTTGGTTAGAGTGTCATCCTGATACACAAAGGTTGTACGTTTGATCCCTGGTCAGGGCACATACATGAAGCAACCAATGAATGCATAAAAATTTTTGAACAACAAAATGATATTCCTCTCTCTAAAATAAATCAATTAAAATGTATAAAACACAGTGAAAAAGCAAATGAAATGCAATAGTTCTGGAAATACCAATTTGAAAATCACCAGCTTGGAGGAGCCACGAGAGTAGGTAAGATGACTAAGAGAGTAAGAATGGAGGAAGAAGAAGAATGCCTACATTTAGGGGCAGAGGAAGGAGAGACAGGAAAGGAGCAGCAAAGCCAGAGGAGGCCAGACACACTGTAGGCAAAGGAAGGTGTGGTAGGAAGCATCAGTATCACTGGGAAGCTGGCGCAGTGAGGGGAGTTCTGGACTTTCCCCTGGAAAGGACCGCAGGAAAGAGAGTGAAGGAAATCCAGTGACAATGGAGTTACCTCACCGAATCCTCATAACGACATGAGGCAGGAACTATTCACTTTCATACCCAGTTCTCTATAAAAGGGAAGGGTCCCTCACTGACCCTCTGGTCTACTCACCGGACTGCCCAGGAGGAGGGATTCCACCAAGGCCTCGAGGGAGCCTCACAAACGCAGAGAGGACAGCAGCTTTGTAGTAAAAACATGGCTCCAGGGCAATGGGTTTGGGAACAGCCTGGTGAAGAAAAAGAACTAGCTAGAGTGGTGTTTCTCATGCTTTAGCTCTGCAGCCTTCAAATGTGATTTTGTAAAGATGCCCTCTGTATTAGTGGTGTGTAACACATTATTAACTTAAAACAACACATCTATTATCTCCGTTTTGTAAGTCAGAAGTCCAGACAAGCTCTGTAGGGTTTTCTGCTTAGGGATAGAGGACTATCCGTGTCTTCCATCAGTTCTGGAAAATTCTTAGCTTTTATCTGACAAGAGTCTCAGCTCTTATCTTCACAAGGAGGAAGTCAAGTATCAGCTGGACTCTACTCTTATCTCAGGCTCTGGGGCAGAATCTGCTTCAAAACTCATTCAGGTTGCTGGCAGAGTCCAGCTCCTTTCGGCTATAGGCCTGAGGTCCTCACTTCCTTGCTAGCTGTCAGCCAGGGCCACTCTCTTCTCTTGGAGTCTGCTTGCATTCCTGCTCATGGGCCTCTTCCAGCTTCAAACCAGTGATGATCCATCAAGTCCTTACCATGCTCTCTCTGTGCCACCAGCCAGAGAAAACTTTCCCCATAGCTTAAGGTCAATTACCTTGGGACTTTCATTACTTCTGCAAAATCCCTTCATATAAGTCCCTAGAGTTTGACTAACTAACCACGAGACAGGAATCTTGGGGCCATCTGTAGAACCCTGCCCACCATACTCCCAAACATGTCAGCAATCTCTTCAGTTTGGCTGAAGAAAATAATTTCCAGAACCGCCCTGGCTGTGGCACGGGGAAATGACTGGATGGTGAAACCAGTTATGAGCAATTACAATAATCCAGGTGCGAGATGACAATGGCCTAGACCAAGGTGGTAGGTCACAGTGGTGGAGAAGTACACAGTGGTCAGGGAATATTTTTAAAGATAAAGCCAAAAAGACCTGCTGACAAACTGGCTGTCCAATGAGAATGAGAGTGAGGATGAGTCAAGGATGATTCCATGAGTTTTGGTCTGAGCAAATAGAATGATGGAGGCGATGTGTCCTGAGTTCAGGAAGATATACCAGAGGAGCAGGTGTGGGAAACACTATATACAGTTCAGTTTTAGACGTGTTAAATTTGAGATACCTGTTAAGACATCCACGTGGGGACACTGAGTAAGCAATATGAAACATGAGTTTGGAGGTTCATGAGAGAGAGGTGAGGGGAGAGGGGAGAGCTCTTAGTGTTTAAATCCATGATGGATAAGATCATGGCTATGGTCTGAATGTTTGCATACTCCCAAAATTCATGTTCAATTGTAATGCCCAATGTGATGGTATTTTGAAATGGGAACTTTGGGAGATAATTAGGTCATGAGGACATATTTATCATTAATGGAATTAGTGCCCTTAGAAAAGAGACCCCAGAGAGCTCCCTCATCCCTTCTACCATGTAAAGGTTTCAGCTAGTAGGTGCCATCTATGTACTAGAAAGTGGGCTTTCAGAAGACAGTGAATCTTCCAGCACCTTGATCTGGACTTCCAGTCTCCAGAACTGTGAGAAATAAATTTCTGTTATTTATAAGCCACCCAGTCTCTGGCATTTTGTTATAGCAGCACAGACTAAGACAACCACCAAAGGAGTAAGTGTAAAAGATATGAGAAGAGACCCAAAGACTGAGCCTGATGTACATCACTGTGAAAAGGTGTTGGGGAGATGAAGAGGGTTGAATAAAGAACAACAAGCAAAAACAGCCATAGGGTGAGTGAGTGGTATCCTGAAAGGAAAGTTAAGAAAGTGTTCTAAGAATTAACCAACTGTGTTATATGCTGCCAACATATGACATATGGTTTTGTTCAGTACTTTAGGTTTGTCTATTCTTTTTAATCCCACCAATTATTACTATTTCATCAGGACAATGTTTGCTTAGATTTATGCACATGCTTACCCTTTTATTTACTTGCTATTCCTTATTATTCTATCCTCCTGGGGTAATTTTCCTTATTTCTAGCATATCCTTTAGACATTTTTTCTGTACAGGTCTGTCTGCTGGGGGCAAATTCTCAGTTTTTCTTCTAGTCAGAAAGTATCTTCAATTTATCCCTGTTCTTGGAACATAGTTTCTGGCCATGCTATTCTAGGTTGGCAGTTCTCTTTCAGTACTTTGACTATATTCTTCCACTCTCTTCTGGCTTCAGGTGCTACCAATGAGAAGTCAGCTGTCATGCTGTCACTCCTTTGTAGGTGATATTTTCTTGTTTTTCCATTTCTTTGTTAATGCAGTAAAATACACATAACATAACATTTACCATCTTAACTATTTTTAGTTGTACAATTCAGTGATATTAAGTACATTCCTATTGTTGTGCAACCATCACCATCAACCATCTCCAGACCTGTTTTCATCATGTTTTAAAAAATATATATTTTATTGATTTTTTACAGAGAGGAAGGGAGAGGGATAGAGAGTTAGAAACATTAATGGGAGAGAAACATCGATTAGCTGCCTCCTGCACACCTCCTACTGGGGATATGCCCACAACCAAGGTACATACCCTTGACTGGAATCAAACCTGGGACCCTTCAGTCTATAGGCCGATGCTCTATACAGTGAGCCAAACCGGTTAGGGCTTGTTTTCATCTTGTAAAACTGAAAATCTGTAAACATTACACAGTAACTCCTCACCCCTCCTCCCATCCCAGGCCCTGACAACCACCATTCTACTTTCTGTCTCTATGAATTTGACTACTTGAGGTACTTCATACAAGTGGACTCATACACTATTTGTCTTTTGTGACTAGCTTATTTCACTTAGCATAATGCCCTGAAGGTTCACCTATGTTGTAGCATATGTCAGAATTTCTCTTTTTCAAGGCTGAATAATATTCCATTGCATGTATATACCATGTTCTGTTTATCCATTCACCTGTTAATGGACATTTGGGTTGTCTTTATCTTTTAGCTACTGTGAATAATGGTTCTATGAACATGGGTATACAAATATATATTTGTGACCCTGCTTTCAATTCTTTTTGGGTATATACCTAGAAGTGGAATTGCTCGATCATATGATAGTTCTATTTTATTTTATAAAAAACTAGAGGCCCGGTGCACGAAATTCATGTAGGGGGCGGGGGAGATGTGTCCCCTCAGCCCAGCCTGCACCATCTCCAATCTGGGACCCCTCGGGGGATGTCCGATTGCCAGTTTAGGCCCGATCCTGGGGATCAGGCCTAAACTGGCAGTTGGACATCCCTTCTCACAATCCTGGACCACTGGCTCCTAATTGCTCACCTGCCTGCCTGGCCACCCCTAACTGCGCCCCCCTGCCGGCCTGGTCGCCCCACACAGCCTGCTTGTTCAGTCGTTTGGTCGTCCCTTACTAACCCCCCTACCGACCTGGTCATAGGCAGCCATCTTGTGAGGGTGTGATGGTCAATTTGCATATTGCCTCTTCATTATATAGGATCAATACTGTTTTCACAGTGGCTGCATCATTTTTACATCCCCAACAGTGCACAAGAGTTCCAATTTTCTCCACATTGTAGTGATCTATTTTTGCTCTGGCTGATTTAAAGATGTTCTCTAAAAAAATGTTCTCTTTGTCTTTGGAGTTCTATAGTTCCAGTATGATAAATACAATTGTACTATTTTCTCTCTTCTGCTTTCCCTTTGCTTTCTTTCCTTAATCCTTCTTGTGATGCATTTTGCTTCTGAAATCTGTATATTCATGACTTCTATCATTCTGGAAAATTCTGTTATTATCTCTTTGACTTTTGCTTCCCTCCATTCATTTGTTTTGGGACTCTGATAATATATATGTTAGATCTTTTCATTCTGTCCCCCATATTCTTATTATCTGTCATATTTTCCATTTCCTTGTCTCCTGTTCTACATTCTATGTAATTTCTTCAGATTCATCTTCCAGTTCAAAAGCTCTGTCCTCATTTGTGTCTGATGTGCTATTTGATATGTAAACTAAGTTATTTCAAAAATTTCTACTACTATACTTTCCATTTCTAACAGTTACATTTCGTTGTTTTTCAGATCTGCTTGGCCATTCTTGACTCTCACAGCTTCCTCATTGTTACGATTCCATCTTTTATTTCTTTAAACATTTCATACATAGCTATACTATGTCCTTTAGATATCAATTCAAACATTTGAAGTCCTGTCTAAATCTACCTGCTGACTCTTATTCATGAAATGTGTCTCTCTTGTCCGTGGGAATCACTTAGGTTCTGGTTTTGGTTCATGACTTATTCTTCTTGGAAAAGGAAAAGGAGAATGGTCCCTGAAAATATTACCTACTTCCTGTGAATTCAGTCATGCTTTAATAGTATGTTTTATGCAGGACATATGGCTGTTTACTAATGTATCTGAAATATTCCATTATTTTGTTAAAAGAGATTTCTTTTACTTTCCTCATCAGTTTTTGGGGGAGGAGTCAGAAATATTTACTTTACACAGAATTCATAGTGAATTATGATTCTGTCCCTTTAAAAACAAAGCCCTCCAAATACTTATAAAGAACAATGGTTCAATTTAGCTTTTTTCAAGTTTTAAAATATTATGCCATAGAATATCAGACAAATCATTTATATTTTAAAATCCCTTAAACATGAGACTGCTTAGCGACATGAATCAAAGACTGGAAAACAAAAGCAAAAGAATACAACTTTGGTGTGCTGGCTTATTGTAAAAAAGGAAGAGAGAGGAAAACAAGAGGCAACACAAAGTTCTTTCTCTCGCTGGTTTCCCCGACTCAGAAGCATGAATTTTGACAAATTAAGTTATAGGGACTTTGTAATCACATTCTCACCTTTATAGTCCCCCCAATAAGATCAGGAGGCTCTTCATCTGTTTCCAAGGCAACATTTACAGAGGCAAAGGGACGACTGGCCATCTGCTGCATCTCTCGCAGAAGTTGCTGATGAGTAAAACAGTAAGTATTACTGCAATGAGTACTGAGGGGATTTTATTAGAGAATACTACATATTAAAAACATCCCATCCTCCCTGATTCAAACACATCAAACCCCAAATATTTTCAAAATAGTCAGGGAAAGTTGGACAGAGACCATGTACTAGTTAACATTAGGAATTACTAAATCCTGTTGGATGTGGTAACAGTACTGTCATTATATTATAGAAAAAAATCCTTATCAGTTAGATATATATACTTTAGTATAGATATAATGTCACAATACCTCTGTAAAATACATAAATTATATAGCCCTATCTTATATTTATTTATTTAATTTTTTTTCCTGTTAATCCTCACCTGAGGACGTTTTCCATTGATTTTTAAAAAGAGTGGAAGGGAGGGGGAGAGACAGAGAGAGAAACATCAATGTGAGAGAGACACATGGATGGTTGCCTCCCCCATGCACCAACCAGGGTGGGGATCAAACCTGCAACTCAGGTATCTGCCCTTGACCAGGAATTGACCTACAACCTTGGTGTATCAGGACAATACTCTACCTGACTGAGCTACCTGGCCAAGGATGATTTAGGACTCTTAAAACTTCCCATCATATCCTTTGCTCTGGAACAGTTTATATGTTTTGAAAATAATTCTCATAAGTATCCAAGGAGGAACAGAATATTATCTCCATGAACTCATCTTAAAATAGAAACTCCCTGGGTCTAATGACCTTTGTGGAGAGAGTAATATTTTGACAAGTTTTCAATTCCTTCTTCCCTGGTTATTAGTTTATTGTGGCTCTCACTTTTTTCTTATTCCATTTGGATGACTTGTATTTTTTCAGAACATTGTATACAATTCATTGGGATTTTAAAATACCCTAGTAACAGAGCTATTAAAGAATCATCTGAATATGTTACCCACTGATTTTTAAAATAATAAAGAGGATGTAACATTTACTTCTATGATAAATCACCTTTACATGGGTCAGAAAAGGTGTCATGCCCCCAGGAAGAAGCCCATATTCTGGAACCTATCTCTACCCCATTACAGACACTAACGTTCTATGATCAGTGCTGAGTGCTTGTGAATTTTGGTTTTAGATATTCCCATTCTCTTCCAAATCTTTATTATAGATCAATTTTTATATAGAAAAAGGCACTAGTAAATACAGAAAACAAAGCACATGTAAGGCAAGGTCTCAGTGCATTTTTATTAGCAACAATGCAATAGACCTGATGACCAGAAGGCAGAGTATTAACAAGTGAAAGTTGCAATAAACAAAGTTCTTATGTTGTAATTTTAACCAAGTGTATTTATTTGATTTGTCTACTGTAAATATTTGACTTCTTACTTTTGTAAAGGAGCTCTGGAAATAAATCAAGATTCATAAAAAAATAAAATTCAAGCCAAAATTTAATTAGATACTCATTTATCTTTCCTTGAAATATGAGAAATTCTTAGATCTCCAGGACCAGGGTGCTGGTAGGATGGGTAAAATTGGCACCTGTTTAAGTCAATATAGTTTCCTTTTAGAAAGCTGAGACCATGTGGGGCAGAATTAATGACACTTTATGTAGCAGTAACTGAAGTCTACTGGCATCCGTGAATATGGCCATCAATGATCACTGAATAGCTAATGCTGACTTGCTTAAGAGAAATGTGTAGAAAGGAAAAGCTCTTACAAGGATTTATTAATCTTTATCCACTGAGGCTTACCTCTCTGCGCCTGGAGGCCCAACAACTTTGTTTGATCTTCCAAACCACAGCAGCCACCAGGAGCAAAGAGAGGAAACAACTGTGAGAAAGGAAAGTATCAAATTATTATCCCAGCCCCCAGAATCAGCACCATTGTCTCCATATTCCAGGCCAGACAGGGAAGCAATCCCTCAGATACCACCCCAAGCTCCTCTCTGATGAGTAATCACAACCATGTTCTGGTTCATAGGAAAGCAAAGTGTGAGGGGCCTTGATAAGCTGAGCTTCAGACCTTTTAGACTGTACAGTCCTCACCAGGTGCCCGGAGGGACCCTGATCTCCCACCGGACCTTTAATGGAATGGCTCATCAGGGGCTTATCCCAAATAAAGAAAACAATTCTAACAAAATTATGACAGATAATAAGCATGCTATTTAATAAAAAATTAACAAATGTTCGCTGTAAGGTATAAAAATAGGAAAAAAATTAATTTTTAAAATAACTTTTTATAAGGAAGAAGTAAATATAGAAGAAACAAACTTATGTGTAATCCTATCTAATAAAATAGTAATATGCAAATTAACCATGACTCCGCTACACCCACCAGCCAATCAGGAGCGAATATGCAAATAAACCCAACCAAGATGGCTACGGCTACAGAGAGCAGGAGGGAGGCTTGGGTTTCCCTGGCAATGGAGGAAGCCAAGCTTCCCGCCTGCCCTTGCCGGCCTAGGCCTCCACTCAAGGCTACAAAGTTTCAATGATAGAAGATACATAAATCCAAACGGAGCTAGAAAGAGCAGGAGGCTAGGGTTGCCCGCGGCGATGGAGGAAGCCAAGCTTTCCACACACCCTGGCCGGCCCAGGCCTCCGCTTAAGGCTACAAAGTTTCAATTATAGAAGATACATAAGTCCCCCCAAAAAAATGGCTGCCACCACGGAGCAAGCAGAAGGCTTGGCTCTGCTCCAGGCTACAAAGTTTCAATTGTAGAAGATAAATAAACTCCAGATACCAGGGCCTCCGCTTGGGTCGCACGGGGGCGTGGCCGGCCTGCAAACCACCACAGGCCCCTCACCCAGGCCGCCCCACGGGAACCCCCACCCTGATCTGGGATACCCTTCAGGGCAAACCAGCTGGCCCCCAGGCCTCTATCCTATCTAATAAAACAGTAATATGCAGATTGACCATCACTCCAACACACAATATGGCTGCCCCCATGTGGTCAAAGATGACTGACCCCATGTGGACACAAGATGGCCACCACAAGATGGCCAGCAAGGGAGGGCAGTTGGGATGGACCCAGGCCTGCGGGGGAGAGCAGTTGGGGGGACCAGGCCTGCAGGGGAGGGCAGTTAGGGGTGACCAGGCCTGCAGGGGAGGGCAGTTGGGGGGGACCCAGGCCTGCAGGGGAGAGCAGTTGGGGGGGACCAGGCCTACAGGGGAGGGCAGTTAGGGGTGACCAGGCCTGCAGGGGAGGGCAGTTAGGGGTGACCAAGCCTGCAGGGGAGGGCAGTTAGGGGTGACCAGGCCTGCAGGGGAGGGCAGTTAGGGGCAAACAGGCTGGCAGGGGAGCAGTTAGGCATCAAACAGGCTGGCAGGGGAGTGGTTAGGGCAGGGGTGGGCAAACTTTTTGACTCGAGGGCCACAATGGGTTCTTAAACTGGACCAGAGGGCCGGAACAAAAGCATGGATGGAGTGTTTGTGTGAACTAATATAAATTCAAAGTAAAGGAGCGGAGGGGAGAGCAAGAGAATCCTCCGCTCTTTCGGCTCCGCAGGCCGGATAGAACAGCCGAATGGGCCGGATCCGGCCCGTGGACCGTAGTTTGCCCACGGCTGGGTTAGGGGGTGATCAAGCTGGCAGGCAGAAGCGGTTAGGGGCAATCAGGAAGGCAGGCAGGCGAGCAGTTGGGAGCCAGCAGTCCTGGATTGTGAGAGGGATGTCTAAACGGGCAGTCAGACATCCCTCGAGGGGTCTCAGATTGGAGAGGGTGCAGGCTGGGCTGAGGGACACCCCCTTCCCCCATGCACGAATTTCGTGCACTGGGCCTCTAGTAATATATATTCAACTGCATTTTTACAAAGTAAATGCATACATTTTTGTAAAGTAAAATGATCATTCTCAAGCTAACAACTTTCTTAAAAGTACTAGGAGAAACTAACTCCCAGTGGTCACGTAACTGCAGGTAATTTCAGTGCTCTCCCAATTGTAAACCAGGCACTCAATGGTTTGAAAAGCTACTGTGATAGCAGAGAACCGACTTCTGATAAAAGGATTAATGAGTTGACAAATATACCTCTAAAGTAATTGCTAAAGTAATTTAAAAACTGGTGTTCTTCCAGCTGGTGTGGCTCATGGTGGCTGAACATGGACCCAGGATTCAAGAGGTCACCGATTAGATTTCAGGCAGGGCATATGCCCAGGTTGCAGGCTTGATCCCCAGTAAGCAGCCTGCAGGAGGCAGCTGATCGATGATGTTTCTATCATTCTATCCCTCCCCCTTCCCCTCTCTCTAAAAATAAAAATAAAAAAATCAATAAAAACATATTAAAAAAAACAACACTGGTGTTTTCACTCACTAACTTGTAAAAGGGTTTGCTACTGAGTTTTGTTCCAGGGTGTTATACGCAGACATGATGCTCTTGGCCTGTGCCACCAGATACCCGCTTGCTGAACTTCGTGTTTGCAGGATGGGGTCCGCTTCGTGAAAAGCAGCCTCAGTGCCCCCAAGGCAGACCTCCCAGGCTGGCTGGAGAAGGGCACTTTAATATGTTAGGATGATTGAACTTTGGTCTTTTCACAAAAAGAAACTTCAAAGCTCTGATATCTCACCACTTCCCCAAAATGCACAAGCATGGAGACCCCTCCGGGGTAACCTAACAGAAGGTAAGGGGCCCCAGGGTCATCACTCAGGGAAGAGCCTTCAATTCCTTGCCTGCTGGTCCTCTCGGCTGTCCTGACACTGCTGGTCCTTCCTCCTCCCTGACAGTCTCTGTTTTCCTTTTTGTATCAATAGTATAAGAAAAATGTATTAGAAAAACACTAAAAACATTAAAAATGTATTAGAAATAACAAAATAAATGAATCCAACTCTAGATTAAATTAACAAACTGGAAAATATTGTGGAGGAGCTTACCTAGAATGCAGGGCAAAAGTAAAATCAGAGTTCAGTTAAGAAATATAGAGCAGGAAAAACCAAGATGGCGGCATAGGTAAACACCTAAACTGCTGCCTCGCACAACAATTTCAAAACTACAACTAAAAGACAGAACGGACACCATCCAGAACCGCAGGAAAGCTGACTGAGTGAAAATTCTACAACGAGAAGGATAGAGAAAAGCTCACAGAGAATTGGAGGTACGGCAAAGGGGCTTTGTGCGCGCAGAGAGGAAGGGCGGCTGAGAGCCTGGCTGACTTTCTCTGGCGGAAGGGGGAAGGGAGCCCCCGACCGAACTGAACCCAGGTTCTGACTGCACTGAAACCCTGTTCCGGGCGAGCCCCTGGGGACCCACGCTCTTGTGGGGGGAGTCTGGACTCTCGGGCGGAGACTCAGGAGCCGGGGAAGGCGGAGGACTGAAAGTCCGCGCGCGCGCGCCAGTGCGCACAAAGGCTGCGGAGGCTGCCACAGGCTTTCCCTAGCGGAAGGGAGTGAGAGGCTCCTGACGGCACTGAACCTCAGTTCTGACTGTAGTGAGCCCCAGTTCTGACTGCAGTGAACCCCAGTTCCAGGCGAGCCCCTGGGGACCCACGCTCTTGTGGGGGGAGTCTGGACTCTCGGGCGGAGAATCGGGAGCCGGGAAGGCAGAGGACTGAAGGCACACACGTGCGTGCAAGGGCAAGGCTGACGGGAAGCCAAGACTGAGACTCCACCCCATCCAAGCTGAGCACAGAGGCTATTGCAATTTGGCAAGTCTAATCCTATAAGGCTGTCTCCAGCACCGGACTTCTCCCAGCATAGACACAGCTGATCCTTACAGCCAACTGGCCTGGAGGTCAATTCTTCCCAGTTACACCAACAACAATCAAGACTTAATTACAACAAGGCTGTACACACAGTCCACAAAGGGGTGCACCAAGAGTGTCCACCTCAGGTTAACTGGGGAGGCAGACCCACTAGGCCAAATTGGAAACCTAGCACACAAATCTACCAACCCAGGGAAGCAGTGAAAATGCGGCGTCTAAGAATCAGATCACAAAAGAAATGGAGGAAAACAAACGACTGGACATAGAATTCAAAACCACAGTTATAAGGCTTTTTAAGAATATCCTAGAAAAGGCCGATAAATATAACGAGACCCTCGAAGAGATGAAAAAGGACCAACTAGAAATTAAACATACACTGACTGAAATAAAAAATATTATACAGAGACCCAAAAACAGACAAGAGGAACACAAAAATCAAGTCAAAGAATTGAAATACAAAGAAGCAAAAAACACTCAACCGAAAAAGCAAAAAGCAAAAAAAAAAATCCAAAAAGTTGAAGATAATCTAAGAAGACTCTGGGACAACTTCAAGCGTACCAACATCAGAATTATGGGGGTGCCAGAAGAAGAGAGAGAGCAAGATACTGAAAACCTATTTGAAGAAATAATGACCGAAAACTTCCCCCACCTGGTGAAAGAAATAGACTTACAAGTCCAGGAAGCCCACAGAACCCCAAACAAAAGGAATCCAAAGAGGACTACACCAAGACACATCATAATTAAAATGCCAAGAGCAAAAGACAAAGAGAGAATATTAAAAGCAGCAAGAGAAAAACAGTTAATTACCTACAAGGGAGCACCCATACGACTGTCAGCTGACTTTTCAACAGAAACTATGCAGGCCAGACGGGAGTGGCAAGAAATTTTCAATGTGATGAGTAGCAAGAACCTACAACCAAGATTACTCTACCCAGCAAAGCTATCATTCAGAATTGAAGGGCAGATAAAGAGTTTCACAGACAAGAAAAAGCTAAAGGAGTTCATCACCACCAAACCAGTATTATATGAAATGCTGAAAGGTATTCTTAAAGAAGAGGAAGAAGAAAAAAGGAAAGATAAAAATTATGAACAACAAATACATATCTATCAACAAGTGAACCTAAAAATCAAGTAAATTAAAAACCTGAGGAACAGAATAATCTGGTGAATATAATAGAATCAGGGGCATAGAAAGGTAGTGGACTGATAATTCTCAGGGGGAAAGGGGTATGGGGGGGTTCATAAAGAGACTGGACAAAAATCATACACCTATGGATGAGGACAGTGGGGGGTAGGTAAGGGCAGAAGGTGGGGTGGGAAATGGGTGGAGGGGAGCTATGGGGGAAAAAAGGAGAAATAATTGTAATAATCTGAATAAAGATTTATTTAATTAAAAAAAAAAAAAAAAAAGAAATATAGAGCAGACACAGAATCTCCCTCAGTCATCTAACAGAGAATTCCACAATTCAAGCAAATAGAATTAGAGACAGGAAACAATCAAAGAAATAGAAGACAATGTTGCAAAACTCAACACTCTAGTCTTCAGACTGAAAAGGTCCCCAACAAGTACCAAAATTTTTGTTCAGATCTTTTTTTTTAAATTGAAATTATTGGGGCCCTGACCGGTTTGGCTCAGTGGATAGAGCGTCGGCCTGCGGACTGAAAGGTCCCAGGTTCGATTCCGGTCAAGGGCATGTACCTTGGTTGCGGGCACATCCCCAGTGGGAGGTGTGCAGGAGGCAGCTGATCAGTGTTTCTCTCTCATGGATGTTTCTAACTCTCCATTCCTCTCCCTTCCTCTCTGTAAAAAAATCAATAAAATATATATTTAAAAAAAATGAAATTATTGGGGTAACACTGGTTAACCAAATTATATAGGTTTCAAGTGTACAATTATATAATACATCATCTGTATATTGTACTGTGTTCACCATCCAAAGTCAAGTTGTTTCCTTCATCATTTATCCCCCCTTTACCACCTTCTACCTGCCCCAACCCCCTTTCCCTCTTTAATCAGCATACTGTTGTCTATGAGTCTTTTTCTTTTTCAGATCTTTTCTGAGAGAATAAGATATAGTTCGGCACCATAACAACATTCAACAAAGGGGATGAGGGGTACATAAAACAGTGCAAACTACCCCCCCGCCAAAAAACAAAAAACAAAAACACACACCACAAATGGTAAGACTTATAAAACTGTTCCTATATAATGTAAAAAACTACAATCTAGAATTTAAATCCCAAATAACCACTACCTAGGATGGCTGTGGGAATAATTATGGGGCTCTCTCAGCGACCGAAGGCAGCTAGCTCTTATAGGAACTGGAATCATGAAGCTGCCAGGAGCTGAGGCCACAGTCACAGTCCCTCAGTGGTTATACAGCCTTTCCCATCTGACCTCCTATGCCTTTGTTTGGATGTGGATGAGTACTACCGCCAGTCCCTGAATTCACATGACGTTCAGCTAATTCAGAGTTTCTCAATGCCACCTGAATATATAAGCATCACTAGAGAGCCTTTAAATATCACAACGATCAGGTCCCATGCCAGATCAATTAAATCAGCATCTCTGGGCGAGGGGCCCAGGCTGCTGCTGCCCCCCCCTTTTTTTTAAAGCTTCCTAGACGGTTCTAAGGCAGTGGTTCTCAACCTTTCTAGTGCCGCGACGCTTTAATACAGTTCCTCATGATGTGGTGACCCCCAACCATAAAATTATTTTCATTGCTACTTCATAACTGTAATTTTGCTACTGTTATGAATCGTAATGTAAATATCTGTGTTTTCCGATGGTCTTTGGCGACCCTGCTAGCAGTTCTCAACCTGTGGGTCGCGATCCACAGGTTGAGAACCGCTGCTGTAGAGCCTAAGACCATCGGAAAACACAGATATTTACATTACGATTCATAACAGTAGCAAAATTACAGTTATGAAGTAGCAATGAAAATAATTTTATGGTTGGGGGTCACCACATCATGAGGAACTGTATTAAAGCGTCGCGGCATTAGAAAGGTTGAGAACCACTGTTCTAAGGTATAGCCAGGGCTGGGATTCATGAGAGAAGTGTTTCAGATTCTCAGAATCCAATTTAAAACTTGTAGGAGAGGCCTCTAATTGGCCCTGTTCATCTCTGCATGTCAAATTATAGGCTTGCCTGTTTATGGTCTGCCCTTAAGCTCTAGACTGTTAAATACCTGCATTAAAGGGTGATGAAGAGCTATAATGAAAACAGGAGCAGGTCACAGTCCAAGAAGAGGTGGCCTATGTGGTGAATGTGCCAGGTGAAGATATCACAGAGTAGACAAATAGATTGTGTTTTGAAGGAGTAAGACTATGACAGGCAAATGCAGAAAACTAGATTAAGTATACCACCCTTCCAGGCCCTGCTGCTCACACGGCCAAAAAGGGAAGGAAACAACAACAACCTTAGAGGGACTCATAATTTGGTGGAAGTAACAAGACCAAGATTCATGAAATACTGAATTTGCAAGAATATAGAATGATTCTTTGGCCTGCTGTGGAGGAACTGTGGAAGATGGCTGATGTCAGTGAGTCCTGGCTATCTGGCACTAAGCAGAATACAAAAAATGTTGGCAGGTGTGGGAAGAAATGCTGGAATCTTCTGTGGTAACATGAGAGAGGGCAGTTTCCTTTTGTGGGAGGGAGAGACTTCCCGATAAATGGGAAGAAGTTTCATTAATTTCCAGCATTCCATATTGCTGGCTTTGCATCATTTAGAACAGAGGTCCTGGGTCCCCACTCAGCTCCAAAGAGCTAAGCTGGGCATACACTGAAAAAGGAAATAAAATAGAGAGTGAATTCCCAGCCTAGTGGGTGGTGTGGCCTTGGAATTGAAGTAATTAACATCCTCTCTTGATTCATTGACAAGTTTCTGAAGTCTATCCATTTGGAAAAAAAGTAAAGCTATAGCCAAATAGATTCCAGATGGAAAAAGGATGACGTAAACATGAAAAAAACAAGAAGAGATAAAAATACTCATGAAGAAAATATAGGAAAAGACTGACAGATCTGCTTGCCAAAAAATACCAGAAAAGACAAACAACTGAAGACACACACATGTTAATAATCACAAAATATAATGAAATCCTAAATTTCAGTAAGAAAAAGGCAAACAGACCAATAGAAATGTGAGCAAAGGATATGAACAGATAATTCAAAATAAGAGCTATAAGAGATCAGTAAGTATCACTCATAATTAAAGAAATCCAAATTAAAACAAGATACCAATGATACCTCCCAGATTAGCAAAATTAAAAATGTGACAATTTCCAGGGTTGCTGAGAAATAGTAGTAGTAATAAGAGAGATAGGCAGAAATATTAGTAGTAAGAGATATCACATTCCTGCTGTAGGAATGTAAATTCATGCAACTGTTCTGAGGGGCCATCTGACAATGTTTTTGTGTTTGGGTATAGCAAGTATAGAACAAAAAACTATCCCAGAGAGAATATTCACAGAAAAATGCAGACATATGCAACAAAAATTGAGGACAATCTAAGTCAGTCAAAAGAGGAATGTTTAAATAAAATATGGTACTCAAAATATGGGAAAAGCTGTTTTGGGGAAAATGAGGTGAATTTCCACCTGTGAAAAGTTAACCACAGAACTGCAAGTAAAATAGCAACTTATAGAAAAACTAGAGGCAAAGTACACAAAATTCGTGCACAGGTATAGTCCCTAGGCCTGGCTGGCGATCAGGGCCAATCGGGGCCTTCCTTCTAGCTGCCAGCCAGGGCCTCCCTTTCCCAGCTACCGGCTCCTGGCCAGGGCCTTCCTTTGTTCCATGTCAGCACACGTCATAGCGAGTGATAGAACTCCTGGTCTCCCAGTCGAACTCCCGTGGAGACACTTTGCATATTAGTCTTTTATATATACAGATATGTAAGGAGGCAGCCCATTTTAATAACCAAAGAATCAGAAAAAACACTATTTATGTGCAGTGTATATACACAGAGAAAAGTTTTGGAAACATAAAACACCAAATTACTAACAGTGGTAATTTCTAAATTTTTTTAAAAAATTGATTTTAGAGAGAGGAAAGGAGAGGGGGTGAGAGAGAAACATCAATCAGCTGCCTCCCGAACGTGCCCTAACCAGGGATCGAACCCTGGGTATGTGCCCTGAATGGGAATTGAGCCTGCTGCCTTTTAATGTATGGGACAATGCTTCAATCAACTGAGCCATCCGGCCAGGGCAACAGTGGTAATTTCTAAAGACTAGAATTAGGGGAAGTTTGAATTTTTACTTTATTTTTATGTTGTTTGAAGTTTTACAATGAACATAAATTACTTTTGATATTTTATAAGAATTCTTGTCCTAAAAATTCAAACGAAAATTCTGGTCTTCATGCTGATTTTCCACATTAAAAAGTCTGAATAAAGATTTAGTATTTTTACTTTAAAATACTTGGATTAGCCCTGGCTGGTGTGGCTCAATTGGTTGGGTGTCGCCCCATGCACTGAAAGGTTGCTGGTTTGATTCCTAGTCAGGGGACATGCCCAGGTTGGGGGATCCATCCCTGGTGGGAGGTATGCAGGAGGCAGCCAATCGATGTTTCATCACACATCAATGTTTCTTTCTCTCTCTCCCTCTCCCTTCTTCTCTCTCTCTAAAAATCAATTTAAAAAAAATCTTAAAAAAAAACTTGCATTAGTTTAGCAGTATTTCATCGTATCTTTCTATGTTGTCCCTATAAACATTGCCCCTTTGTATTAACTCTATCACTGTTTAATAGAAATCTAATATGAACCATATATAAATTTATATGTTCTAGCAGCCACATTAAAAAAGTGAGAAGAAACAGGAAAATTAATTTTAATAATAGTTTTATTTAACCCAAAATATCTAAAACAGGGGTCCTCAAACTTTTTAAACAGGGGGCCAGTTCACTGTCCCTCAGACCATTGGAGGGCCGGACTATAGTTTAAAAAAAAAAAACCACTATGAACAAATTCCTATGCGCACTGCAGGCCCGGGACGAATTGGCTGCTAAGCAGGACAGGCAGCAGCACCCGGCGGGCCGGATAAATGTCCTCGGCAGGCCGCATGTGGCCCGCAGGCCGTAGTTTGAGGACCCCTGATCTAAAACATCATTAGAACATGAGGCCAATATAAAAATTGAGATCTTTTACATTCTTATTTTCTACTAAGTCATTAGAATCCAGTGTGTATTTTATATTTATAAAAAACCTCAATCTGAAAAAAACCCCACACACAACTCAATTTGAACACTAAATTTTTATCAGAAAATATTTTATCTGTACTTAGATTTCATAAAATTTACATTTGATATATAGATTCACATAAGCAGGTTTTTCTAAACATACTTAAAAGTTTTCTGATAACTGAGTCAAGTATCAGTTTTTAAATTATATTTAAATTAGTTAAAATTAAATAAAATGAAAAATTCAGTTTCTCAGTTGCACTAGTTACATTTCAAGCACCCAGGAGCTACATGTGACTAGTGGCCAATAAGTCTATACTGATCTTTCAGTTTCTTATTTGTTACGATCTACTTTTTATTCCTATTTAACTTTTCATCACTTAAAACAAACCCGAACCTTTTAAACTTTATCTGTTTCTCTGGTTACGTATTATGTTCCGCTGGTCAATCTGATTCTGTGCCAGTGCCACACTGCTCACTGTAGCCCAACAACACGTTCATTACCTGCAGGGCTAGTGGACTGTCTCCACCCTCCCACATTTTTGTCTTGGCCATTCTTTCTTGATCCGGATATGTTGTAATTTTGTGGGTTTTTTTTTAATCCTCACCCAAGGATATTTTTTCCATTGACTTTTTCAGAGAGAGAAAAAGGGAAAGAGAGGAGGGGGAGAGAGAAAGAGAAACATGGACTTGAGAGAGACACATTAATTGGTTGCCTCCTGCATGGGCCCCAACAGGGGCTCGGGAGGAACCTGCAACCGAGGTAAGTGCTCTTGGCCAGAAATCAAACCCGCAATCCTTTAGTCTGTGGGCCGGCACTCTAACTGCTAAGCCAAACTGGCCAGGGCAGATATGTTGTAATTTTGAACAAGTTTATTTATCAAAGTAGCACAAACACATGTTGATTTCATTTTTTTTGTTGGTGAAGTATAGAAATATACTGTAATTGATTTTCCCCCAAGATATACTAAATGTATTATTTTATTAGAATTCTTATCTCTCTTTGATATTGAGAGGATGCAATGAGTTGCTTCTTGGAGATGTCATCAGCCAGAAACTAATAAAAGGCTATGCAATCCCTGGCTGGGTATGTCAGTTGGTTAGAGCATCAACCCTACACACCAAGGTTGTAGGTTTGATCCCCGGTACGGACACATATAAGAATTACCAATGAATGCATAAATAAGTGGAACAACAGTCAATGTTTCTCTCTCTCTTTCCCTCAAATCAATCAATAAATAAAAATTTTAAATAAATCCTATATAATAAAAGGCTAATATGCAAATTGACCAAACTGTGGAACAACCGGTTGCTATGAGGCGCACTGACCACCAGGAGGCAGACGCTCAATGTAGGAGCTGCCCTCTGGTGATCAGTGGGCTCGCTCCCACAGGGGGAGTTGCCATTCAGCCAGAAGCCAGGGAGCAGGCCTAAGCCGTCAGTCGGACATCCCCCGAGGGCCCCTGGACTGTGAGAGGGCGCAGGCCGGGCTGAGGAACCACCACCCCCCACCCCGAGTGCACGAATTTCATGCACTGGGCCTCTAGTTTAAAATACAGGATATGCTGGATGCTGGGTCTTTTACACTCTGGTGAACAAAATGCATTAGCAACCAAATTAAAACACACACATTATAAGTGAGCTTTTATATTGAAAAGGACAACGTGGTAATTTGTTAACTCTTTCTCAACCTCATCAGTTTACAGCAGGTGGAAGTGAGCCCAACAGTATGTAGATGAGTCTTGATATGAGGCCATCTACTCCCCAGCATCACTCAGAAACTGATTTTCCACTTCATGACTGAGAGTGAAGGAGGGTACCTGATAGCTTTCTACTGGAAAAACAACATTATGGTTTTCATGCTAGCATCTGCCCTTACTAATAAGAACTGTAAAAGATGATGTCTTGGAACAATACTGAACTGATTTTTAAATATTGCCCTGTGTCTAGCAACTTTGTTGAATTCACCTATTCTAATACTTCTCATCTCTACATTCTTTTAAATTTCTATGAATACAATCATGTTGTGAGTAATGATGATTTTTCCTTTTCCAATTCTTATTTTATTTTTCTTATCTTACTGTATTAGCTAGAACACCTATTACAATGTCAAATGAAGTGATAGTGGCATTTTTTTTTCTTGTTTCCAAACTTAAAACAGAAAGCTTCAAACATTTTACCATTAATAATGTGGTTTGCTGTTTGCTTTATATATTATTATGTTATCAGATAGATTTAAAGAAGTTTCTTTCTATTCTTAGTTTTCTAAGATTTTTAAATGAATATTAAATCTTGTCAATCTTGCAATTCCTAAAATAAATCCAACTGGGTCATGATACTGTAACTTTTTTATTGACTGATTGATTGATTGATTCCAGAGAGGAAGGCAGAGGGAGAGAGAGATAGAAACATCAATGATGAGACAGAATCATTGGTCGGCTGCCTCCTGCACACCCCCCACTGGGGATTAAGCCTGCAACCCAGGCACGTGCCTTTGATTGGAATCGAACCCAGGACCCTTCAGTCCACAGGCTGACGCTCCATCCATTCAGCCAAATCAGCTAGGGCCAGTAGTCTTTTCATATTATTGGTAAATGTTTGCTTCCTCCTTGAGACTGGCTTGTAAATTCATTTCTCATGATATTCTTGTCAGGTTGTGTTAAATTCATAAAATGAATTGGAGTGTATTCCCTCTTTTTCTCTTCTCTAGAAGATCTGATTAATATTGATATTATTTCTTCCTTAAAGGGTATAAGTTACCAATGAAACTACCTGTAACTATAATTACCTTTGTGGGAAATTTTTTAATTATGTATTTTTTAAAAATACATACAGGGGAGAAACCAAGATGTCGGCATAGGTAATCACCTATACTTGCTGCCTCTCACAACCACATCAAAACCACAACTAAACGGCAGAACAACTACCACCCAGAACTGCAGGAAAGCTGGCTGAGTGTTAGTTCCACAACTAGAGAGGTGAAGAAGGTGCATTGAGACTGGTAAAAGGTGCAGAGGCGCGGAAAGTGCTGGCACCTGGATGTGCTGCTCTTTAAACCGGGAGGGAGATACAAGCTCCCACTTGCTCTGAACTCCAGTTCCGGGCGAGACTCAGGGGGACCCAGGCACATACGGGGTGAAACTGGACTGTCTGGCATGGGGACAGGAATGCGAGGGTGGCTTACTCTTAGAGGTGCTCGTAGGATCATTGTTCCTGCACGGGGGCGCGGGACACGGAGAACCGGGGACTTCTCTGGTTCAGGGCAGCCACGGCTGTTTGCTCCGCCCTGGTGATTCCCAGAGAACCCGCCGCACCCAATTTACAACCCCACCCAAGCTGTGCGCATCGGCTTTTGCATATGAATGGCCTGTCCTTTCACCTAAAACAAACTGCAGCTGGGTCAGAGAGCCCCAGAGATTCCAAAAGAAGGCCCACTGCCTGGCAGCAGCAGCGGCCTTGCTTCACAGTTGGGCCTCGTCTGGGCACTTCCAAACCCCATACAAAGAGGAGGAATCTGCAGATGTCTCTGTAGCTCCTGCTGGACAGCCTCAGACAGTGGCTGACCTTGTACCTCCTTGGAGATCCAAGAGCCAGTGTACCCAGTGGTCAGAGTGAGACCATACCAGATTACAACTCTTCACATCCATAAGACACACACTCAAGGGGCAGACTCAGTGAGCACCAATGCCCTACTGAAGCAAGTCCTGCCCCTTAAGGGTGTCTCCTGCGCAACAGATCTTCCAGTGTAGACACAGCTGGTCATCACAGCATACTGGCCTGGAGGTCAATTCCTCCCAGTGACACCAACAGCAATCAAGGGTTAACTACAACAAGACTGTGCAAACAGCCCACAAAGGCATGCACCAAGAGTGTCCACCTCAGGTGACTGGGGAGGCTGAGCCACTGGGCCCTATAGGACACCAACCACACAAGGCCACTCTATCAACTCAAGGAGACTTAGGAGCTACCCTGTACATAGAAACAAACACAGGGAGGCAGCCAAAATGCGAAGACAAAGAAACATGTCACAAATGAAAGATATGGATGAAAGCAAAATACTAGACATAGAGTTCAAAACCACAGTTATAACGTTACTCAAGAATCTTCTGGAAACCTCCAAGAAATTTAGTGAGAACCTCAAGGATATGAAAACGGACCAATCAGAAATTAAGCATACACAGACTGAAATAAAGAATAATATACAGAGATCCAACAGCAGACTAGAGGATCGCAAGAATCAAGTCAAAGATTTGAAATATGAAGAAGCAAAAAACACCCAGCCAGAAAAGAAAAAAGAAAAAAGAATCCAAAAATATGAAGATAGCATAAGGAGCCTCTGGGACAACTTCAAGCATACCACATCTGAATTATGGGGGTGCCAGAAGAAGAGAGAGAGCAAGACATTGAAAACCTATTTGAAGAAATAATGACAGAAAACTTCCCCTACCTGGTGAAAGAAATAGACTTACAAGTCCAGGAAGCGCTGAGAACCCCAAACAAGAGGAATCTAAAGAGGACCACACCAAGACACATCATAATTAAAATGCCAAGAGCAAAAGACAAAGAGAGAATCTTAAAAGCAGAAAGAGAAAAACAGTTAGTTACCTACAAGGGAGTACCCATATGACTGTCAGCTGATTTCTCAACAGAAACTATGCAGGCCACATGGGAGTGGCAAGAAATATACAAAGTGATGAATAGCAAGAACCTACAACCAAGGTTACTCTACCCAGCAAAGCTATCATTCAGAATTGAAGGTCAGATAAAGAGTTTCACAGACAAGAAAAAACTAAAGGAGTTCATTACCACCAAACCAGTACTATATGAAATGCTGAAGGGTATTCTCTAAGAAGAAGAAGAAAAAGATAAAGATAAAAATTATGAACAACAGTGACAATAAATACATATCTATCAACAAGTGAATCTAAAAATCAAGTGAATAAAAAATCTGATGAACAGAATAAACTGGTGAATATTATAGAATCAGGGGCATAGAAAGGGAGTGGAATGACAATTCTTGGGGGTGTCAGTTTTGGTAAGTTGTATATAGTTGGTTTTTGTTTTTTCAATTGTTCTGTTCCATTTGTTCCATCTTCAAATTTATTCCCTAAAGTTGTTCATAAAGTACTCTTGTGGAGGAAAAAAATGTCTGCAGGGTTTGAAGTAATGCCCTTTTTATTTCTGACACTGATTATTTATACCTCTTTTTAGTGGTTAATCATGCCAGGGGTTTATAAACATTATTCTTATTCTTTTCAAAGATCCAACTTGTGGTTCTTCCAATCTTCTCTATTGTACTTCTTCTCAAAAGTAGAAGGAAGCAATATAAATAGAGAAATTTATCAATAATTTTGCTCTATTTATATTGCTTCCTTCCACTTTCTTTAGATTTAATTAGTAGTTCTTTTTCTGATTTATTGAAGGGGGTGTTTTTTTTTTCTTTTCCAGATATGCTTTTATAAAGTAATGATCCTCAACCTTAGTTGCATGTTAGAACCAGCTGGGGAGCTGTCAGATGCTTAAGTCCCATCCCCAGAGACACTGATGTAACTGGTCTGGGATGCAGCTTGGACATCAAAAGTTCTCCCAAGTAATTCAACCATGTAGCTAAGTTTGAGAATCACAGATTTAAACCTATACCATCTATGTACAACTTTAACTGCATCCTACAAGCTCTTAATATTTTCTTCATTAGACAGTTCAAATAATTTTAAAATTTCTGCTGTGATTTAGTTAATACAAATGTTTAAGGGAGAAACCAAGATGGCGGCATAGGTAAACACCTAAACTGCTGCCTCGCACAACAATTTCAAAACTACAACTAAAAGACAAAACGGACATCATCCAGAACCACAGGAAGGCTGGCTGAGTGGAAATTCTACAACTAGAAGGAAAGAGAAAAGCACACTGAGACTCAGAGGAGCTGCAGAAGACAGAGGTACCGAGGCGTGTGCACGGAGAGGGCTGGCAACCGAGTACGCGGCTGGCTTTCTCAATCGGAAGGGAGACAAAAGCTCCCGATGGCTCTGAACTTCAGTTCCAGGCGAGACTCTGGGGACTGAGACTCATTTGGGGAGAAACTGGACTGTCTGGCAGCGGGCGGAACTCAAGGGCGGCTTTCTCTCAGAGGTGCTTGCAGTGATTACTGCGGGACACTGAGACCCAGGTGCCTCTTAGGGCAGGGCTGATGGGAAGCCATTGCTGTCTGCTCCACCCTGAGACTCCGCCCCATCCAAGCTGAGCACAGAGGCTTTTGCAAGTCTTGTTTCATAAGGGTGTCTCCAGCACAGAAGTTCTCCCAGCGTAGACACAGCTGATCCTCACAGCCTATTGGCCTGGAGGCCAATTCCTCCCAATGATACCAACAATAATCAAGGCTTAACTACAACAAGACTATGCACACAGCCAACAATGGGGTGCACCAAGAGTGTCCACCTCAGGTAACTGGGGAGGCTGAGCTACTGGGCCCTATAGGACACATAGCACACAAAGCCACTCTATCAACTCAGGGAAGCAGCCAAAATGCGGAGACAAAGAAAGAGGTCACAAATGAAAGACATGGATGAATGAAAAATACTGGATATAGAGTTCAAAACCATGGTTATAAGGTTACTCAAGAATCTTCTAGAAAAGGCCAATAAATTTAGCGAGACCCTCGAGGATATGAAAAAGGACCAACTAGAAATTAAGCATACACTGACTGAAATAAAAAATAATATAAAGATATACAACAGCAGACTAGAGGATCGCAAGAATCAAGTCAAAGATTTGAAATACGAAGAAGCAAAAAACACCCAACCAGAAAAGAAAAAAGAATCCAAAAATATGAAGATAGCATAAGGAGCCTCTGGGACAACTTCAAGCATACCAACATCTGAATTATGGGGGTGCGAGAAGAAGAGAGAGAACAAGATACTGAAAACCTATTTGAAGAAATAATCACAGAAAACTTCCCCCACCTGGTGAAAGAAATAGACTTACAAGTCCAGGAAGTGCTGAGAACCCCAAACAAAAGGAATCCAAAGAGGACCACACCAAGACACATCATAATTAAAATGCCAAGAGCAAAAGACAAAGAGAGAATCTTAAAAGCAGCAAGAGAAAAAGTTAGTTACCTACAAGGGAGCACCCATATGATTGTCAGCTGATTTCTCAACAGAAACTATGCAGGCCACATGGGAGTGGCAAGAAATATTCAAAGTGATGAATAGTAAGAACCCACAACCAACGTTACTCTACCCAGCAAAGCTATCATTCAGAATTGAAGGGCAGATAAAGAGCTTCACAGATAAGAAAAAGCTAAAGGAGTTCATCACCACCAAACCAGTATTATATGAAATGCTGAAAGGTATTCTTAAAGAAGAGGAAGAAGAAAAAGATAAAGATAAAAATTATGAACAACAAATACATATCTATCAACAAGTGAATCTAAAAATTAAGTGAATAAAAAATCTGGTGAACAGAATAAACTGGTGAATATAATAGAATCAGGGGCATAGAAAGGGAGTGGACTGACAATCCTTGGGGGGAAAGGAGTGTGGGGGGTGCGGGAAGAGACTGGACAAAAATCGTACACCTATGGATGAGGACAGTGGGGTGGGGTAAGGGCAGAGGGTGGGGTGGGAACCGGGTGGAGGGGAGCTAAGGGGGCGAAAAAGAGGAACAACTGTAATAATCCTATCTAACAAAAGAGTAATATGCAAATTAACCATCACTCTGCTACACCTATAAGCCACGCCCACCAGCCAATCAGGAGCGAATATGCAAATAAACCCAACCAAGATGGCTATGGCTACAGAGAGCAGGAGGGAGGCTTGGGTTTCCCATGGAGGAAGCAAGCTTTCCGCCTGCCCTTGCCGGCCTAGGCCTCCACTCAAGGCTACAAAGTTTCAATGATAGAAAATACATAAACCCAAACAGAAATGGCGGCAGCCACGGAGCTGGAAAGTGCAGGAGGCTAGGGTTGCCCGCGGCGATGGAGGAAGCCAAGCTTCTGTAGCCCTGGCCGGCCCAGGCCTCTGCTTAAGGCTACAAAGTTTCAATTATAGAAGATACATAAATTCCAATAGAAATGGCTGCCGCCAAGGAGCAAGCAGAAGGCTTGGCTCTGCTCCAGGCTACAAAGTTTCAATTGTAGAAGATAAATAAACTCCAGATACCAGGGCCTCTGCTTGGGTCGCCGGGGGGCGTGGCCAGCCTGCAAACCACCACAGGCCCCTCGCCCAGGCCGCCCCACACCCCAAGGGAGCCCCCACCCTGATCCGGGACACCCTTCAGGGCAAACCAGCTGGCCCCCACCCGTGAACCAGGCCTCTGTTCTATCTAATAAAGGAGTAGTATGCAGATTGACCATCACTCCAACACACAAGATGGCTGTCCCCATGTGGACACAAGATGGCCAGCAAGGGAGGGCAGTTGGGAAGGACCAGGCCTGCAAGGGAGGGCAGTTGTGGGCGTTCAGGCCAGCAGGGGAGGGCAGTTAGGGGTGACCAGGCCTGCAGGGGAGGACAGTTAGGGGCAAACAGGCTGGCTGGGGAGCAGTTAGGCATCAATCAGGCTGGCAGGGGAGTGGTTAGGAGGTGATCAGGCTGGCAGGCAGAAGCGGTTAGGGGCAATCAGGCAGAGGCAGGCGAGCGGTTGGGAGCCAGCAGTCCTGGATTGTGAGAGGGATGTCGGACATCCCTCGAGGGGTCCCAGATTGGAGAAGGTGCAGGCTGGGCTGAGGGACACACACCCCCCCGCCCCCGCACGAATTTCGTGCACCGGGTCTCTAGCCTGAATAAAGATTTCTTAAAAAAAATAAATGTTTAAAAGGGGTAAATGCAATATATACTAGTAAGTTTCAGAAGTCAGGTAAACAGTTACCTTTGGGGAAGATGGGGGTTGTAATTGATGGATATACAGGGAGTTCCTAGGGTACTAGTAATATTATATCTTTTGCCCTGGGCAGTAGTTACAGAAGTATGTTCAATTTGTGATCATTCATTGAGCTAGATACTATGATTTGTGTTTCTGTAATTTTGTATTATACCACAATATAATTTTTTTCTTCACAATATAATTTTTTAAAGAGAGAAAACAGATTCCATATAAGGAGTGGACATTTTAATGGCATTAGCCTTTTTAATAGTAATACTGGAAGATAGAAGAGATAGCATAATGTCTTCCAATTTCTAATGGGAAATAATTTCCAACCTAGAATTCTGTAATCTTTCAATCAATTGTGAGGGTAAAATTAAGACTTTTTCAGACAAAACGGTCACAGAAAAGTTACCTTCTCTGCACCTTTTCTCAGAAACCTCCTGAATAATGTACCCCAGTAAAAGGAGGGAATATATAGGGAAATGAAGACACAAGATCTGGGAAACAGAGATTTCGATGTAAGAGGAAGGCAAAAGAAACTCCCAAGATGACATTGTGCAGCGTCTTCAAGAAGTAGTGCACCAGGAGCAGCAGGCAGAAGGGTCCTAGGGCAGACATCTCCAAGGGAAACAAACTAAGAGAGTGCCTTGCCTGGTGGTGTTTGACTAAACTGAGAGTCTTTTCAGTTCTGCCAGAGTACAGGACGAATCAGAAGTAGCTACATAGAAAACCAAACAATTAAAAAACAAATTCAGAGTGATCCCCCATCCAAGAAACAGGGATGTATACTTAGAGTTCAATTCATCTGTGAAGGAGCTTTTTGGTTATAGTAACATAAACAGAGAAGACTGATGTAGCCAAGCATTGTGATGTACTATACTGAATGAATGGGAGGAAGGGATTATATATGTTTTTGTGGTGTGGGGGAATTGTTGGGTGAGGTAACATAAGATAATAAAGACTCGTCTTCAGTAGGACATCAAAAGATAACAACTGAAAAATCAAGAAACAGAGTAAGCCTGGATAAGTGAAAAACAGCTAAAGCCATTTAAATTGGGGAAAAGGGAGGGGTTGAAAGGTGGGGGGCAGGATGCTGCTGCTTTCTCTTATAAGCACTGTATCTATCACTTGTCTTTTCCAGTTATGTGTATACTAGGGGCCTGGTGCACGAAGATTCGTGCACAGGGGGTGGTCCCTCAGCCTGACCTGCACCTTCTCCAATCTGGGAGCCTTCAGGGGAGCCCTCTCCAATCCGGGAGTTTCTGTCTGACTGCAATCATATGAGCGAATTGTCTGAGACCCCAACCCATTTTGGTTTGTTGCTCACAGAATAATAGAGGCATTTTTTTTTTTCTTTGCTTCATTGGTGGAGATTTTCTGGAAGTTTAAGGATATCTTCCCTTTAATTTTTCCTAGACACTCTGATTTTACTTATGTCTCACACCTTTGCTTTCCCTCCATCCCCCACTGCAACAGTAACTTGCTCCAGGCTCACTTTGCTCTAGTGCCTAGGACAGTGGTCGGCAAACTCATTCGTCAACAGAGCCAAATATCAATAGTACAATGATTGAAATTTCTTTTGAGAGCCAAATTTATTAAACTTAAACTTCTTCTAATGCCACTTCTTCAAAACAGACTCACCCAGGCCGTGGTATTTTGTGGAAGAGCCACACTCAAGGGGACAAAGAGCCACATGTGGCTCGTGAGCCGCGGTTTGCCGACCACGGGCCTAGGAGACCCGTTTGCCACCAGAACTACGATTCCCAGCATTCCTGGTGCTTCCCGTGCTCTGGGCTTCCACTTCTGGTCCTGTGGCTGCCACCAGAACTACTACTCCCAGAATTCCTGATGCTCCCTGTGCTCTGGGTTTTCCCTTCCTGCTCTGTCTCTGTCCCACAGCCTCCCACTCTGCCAAGTCCTCCAAGCCACCAGCTTTCCCAGCTTTCCCTCTCTGCTCTCCATCTGGCGGCTTGGGGAGCCAAGTTCCCCAAGCCGCTCCACTCTCCGCCGGCTCTCCCGCTCTGCTCTCTGCCCGGCACCTGTGTATGCAAATTAACCCGCCAGCTTTTTGGGTTAATTTGCATACTCACTCCTGATTGGCTGGTGAGTATAGCGGAGGTATGGTCAATTTACATGTTTCTCTTTTATTATATAGGAGGATAGTATTTTCATAAAAATAAAATTTAAAAAACTAAAATAAAAAAAATCCCAAGGGCTTAGCAAGTCATTTTAGCTTTAAAACTCTGGATAATCACCTGAATCATTTCTTGAACAGGAGAAAGTATATATAGCACACACCAGAAATCATTAATTAAGTGTTGTTTCAACCCCAAATTCTCTCCATATAAAGAGCCAAATGATCTCCATTTTAGTATAGGGTACATGAAAAGCTGCCTCAAAAAAGCCAGAACATACCAAGCAAATGTTTTCATTTTATCAGATGAGACTGAATTTACACTACTGTTCCTGACATGTAACTTTTCAGGAAATAAATACAATTAGTTTGGTCTGTTGTGCAAACTCAGGATTATTCATTTATTTTTTATGAGCTGATAATTAATGGAATTAAGTACCTCAATCAAAAGAACAGATATGGTTTGTATGAGTGAAATTACCTGAAAAAGGTCACGAAGAACTGTACCAGGTCCATAAAATTGCTGTGCTGGGAGAAGGCAATCTGTGACAGAGAAACAGTAGTGTGATTAGGTGGGTTATAAAACTGCACCATTAACTCAGTCTTTTTGGTTCAATAGTTAAGCTGAAAACATACTTTCAATTCTAAACAAGAGATTAATGTAATATTTTTCACTTGAGGAAAAGTGCCTCATCCCTTTAGTTTCTTCTCTTGTTTAACTGCCAACCCAAAAGTAATACAGCAGGTCCTCCAATAACATTTTGTCCTTATAATGTTGATGAGATGCCACAGGAACTTAACTCTTGTTTCTATCAATTAGACTATGGTCATGTTGGTTTTGTTATATGTTGTTTTGCTTACAGAACCCATCAATGACGTTGAGAACTTACTGAATTCCGAGGCTTCCACAACCTCCTCCAGTGCCCTTCTGCTCATGACAACAAACCTAAGTTCTTAGAGGCTGAAATTGAAGATGTCTCATACTAATGACAGCCAAGTCAGTTTGCTTGCTACCTCCTTGTGCCTTCATCCAGACAAAATATTCTGCTGGTTTGCTTCAAATTCCAATTCTTGATCTACAGTGTGGAGGGCAGCCTCATCTCATGCCCCTCATTCCTTCGACATTTATGTGCTCAGTATGTACTCACTTCAGGATAATGTATTTTTTTTAACCATATCTCAAATCTTACTATACTGAGTATCACCTGATAATCAACATAACATCAGTTGGAATTTAAATAATTTCATTATACAGTGAATAGTCTTTATACCAAGAATATAAAATATTCCTAGTGTAGTTAATCAAAACCACTGTCTAAAAGAGGCATTCTTTTGTGTACTATTAAGAAAAAACACTGCCAATTAAACTATGATAAAATGCTTTTAAAATCATTATCTATAATATTCACCTTGATTTCAGATATTAGAATATGAAAATATGTGCACCTCAGGATTTATTACTAAGTATGACAATCATGTCCTTATTATTACCTGCAGTACCTGCCAGCTATTATGGTGTATTCCCTGTTTTCTTTTTTTTTAGGGGAACAGAGCCCTCCTTGGAGAGAGAATGATACTACAGACAAAGCAATTATTAAATAACTGAATAAGGGTTATAGTACAGACAATATGTATGACAATCAAAGAAGTAAATGATTTTTACTAATCTCACCCAACCCCTTATCTTTGTCAGGAAGCAACTCCCATCCTGCAGTAATGCAAGAAAAGTGCTGTGCCCAGGCCCCAGCACAATAGCAATACAATGCTTTGCACTGTTTTTTTAACGATTTTCTAGAGAGGGAGAGAAGGAGAAAGGGAGAGAAAAAAAACATTAATCGGTTGCCTACCATAGCGGCCCCAATTGGGAATCGAACCTGCCACCTTTCAGTATAAGGGACGATGCTCCAACCAACTGAGCCACACTAGCCAGGGCTATGCTTTGCACTCTTTTAATAGTCAGACTCAGAGAGGCAAAAGAGGTTTCGTTCCCTCCGTTTGCCTTTTGGATGGTATTCTTTTCTTTTCTTTTTTTAAAAATATATTTTATTGATTTTTTACAGAGAGGAAGGGAGAGGGATAGAGAGTTAGAAACATCGATGAGAGAGAAACATCGATCAGCTGCCTCCTGCACACTCCCTACTGGGGATGTGCCCGCAACCAAGGTACATGCCCTTGACCGGAATTGAACCTGCGACCCTTCAGTCCACAGGCCGACGCTCTATCCACTGAGCCAAACTGGTCAGGGCTGGTATTGTTTTCTTTTTGATATTCCATAAATAAAGTTCCAATACTACCTCTTCAGGCCATAGAATATTATGGGCATAGAATTTGAAGATTTTGTAGCCTTGCTCTGGCTACCATTTATAATCAGAAATACAAAGATAACACAGGTTTCATATCTTAGATTAAAAGAAACACACATCCTTTGTTTTTCCTTCATTTATTACAGTAACACATATCAAATAAGAAGGCTCTCTAAGAATATGGCTATAGCCCGGCCAGCATGGCTCAGTGGATGAGTATTGATCTATGAACCAGGAGGTCACAGTTCGATTCCTGGTCCTGGCACAGGCCGGGTTGCAGGCTCGATCCAGAGCAGGGGATGTACAGGAGGCAGCCAATCAATGATTCTCTTTCATCATTGATGTTTCTATCTCTCTCTCCTTCTCCCTTCCTCTCTGAAATTAATAAAAAGATATTTTTAAAAAAGAATATGGCTATAGTCCTCACATAAAAGCATTTAAATAAAATTGGAGGACAAAGTTATTATATAAACAAAGTTATTCAATCTTGAGGAATGAAGATTCCAGGTTATACTACGTAAAGAAGGAGAAGGAAACAGATTTTAGTCCATTCAATTCTGTTTATAGAGTTTAATTTCTTAAAGCATTAGTATGTCCTCAGTGTTTACATTTAAAAGAAACCCATGTGATGCTTTTAATTATTGTGGGATGCCAAAAAGTTTGGATGCCAATGTCACCCTCTGAGGATCTATCAGTGTCCATGGGCCTACGACTCAGGGAAGCTCCCCCAGGGCTTCGTAAAGCAGGGTCATGACACATTCATGTCCAATTTAGTCATAACAAGCCTATATAAGCTGGCTGCCAGTGTGGCTGGTACCCAAGATTCACATTATTCTAAAAGGGGTCCTATTTTGTTGAATGTTTATCATCTAAGTCTCCACAGCTACAGGGTTTCCTAGGAAAGCAAAAGTCATAATATAAAAATGTTTATGAATGGACCAACCACTTAGAAACATCTCATCCTGCTTAACACTCCACCCACTGTGTTAGTCTTAATTGATTAATGTTTAATTGATAGAGTGATGAACTTATTGTTCAAACTAAGAATTGCTGAGAGTGAAGGGGAGTGCAACAAGCCTGAATTAGGCAGTGCCTATTCACAGATTGTCAGACATGCAAACCAACTGCAAAATCAATTTTGCAAAAGATGAGATTAGTGAAAGTGCTGTTGGAGAACTGATCATATAAAACCACTGACAAAGATGGCAGAATTGTCAACTGAAGATGAATAAAGGTTACAGATGTAAGCCCTTCAAAATACTCTTAATAGGATTAAGAGAGGATCTTAGGAAAACTGATGAGGTCCTTGTGACTATTTTTTTTTAAATCATGGTGTGAAGTCAAATGTGAAGAGGAAGACTGAACTCCAAGCACCAAAACACAACTAAAGCCACAACTCTTATCTCTTTACCTTGTTTGATTTTCCTTCAGCTCTTATATGTACATTTACTTACAGTCTTTTTCTTTCACTAGTAAATAAGGTCCATAAGAGCACTGGAACTTTGCTCCTGATTACTATATCTTAGTGCCTAAAGCAAGACTGGCAAGTAAGAGGTGCTTAATAAATATTTGCTGAATAAATATGATACTTGGAAAAATAATGACCTCAACTTCCCCCATAATTCAGTAAGACATGATTGAGTTTTCTTCTAAGAACTGGGACTCATGGTTGCATCCATAATTTAATTTTTTAACATATATTTTTATTGATTTCAGAGAGGAAGGGAGAGATAGAAATTCTCAATGACAATAGAGAATCACTGATCGGCTGCTTCTTGCATGCCCCCTACTGGGGATTGAGCCAGCAACCCGGGCATGTGCCCTGACTGGGAATCAAACGATGACCTCTTGGTTCATAGGTCAATGCTCAACCACTGAGCCACACCAGCTGGGCTAATTTAAATTTTAACTATAAAATCTAAATAAACATTTTTTATACTTTTGAGTTCTATTTTTCAAGATGCTATCCCAATCAGACTTTTTTTTCATGATTATTATAAAAATGTTTAAATGTGTTTATGGACTTTTCTGATACTAAAAATGAGAATTTTTATAATAAAATCTACTTAATTCAGAGAAGAAAATCTCATTACAATTTATCTTTTATTTTTTTATTAAAAGCTTTTATTCTTTAAGTCTTTATTGTTGAAAGTATTATAGATGTCCCTCCTTTTCCCCCCATGAACCCCCTCCACCCCGATTCCACCCCCTTCCCAGGCCTTCAACGCACTATTGTCTGTCCATGGGTTATGTACATATGCTTCTAAGTTCTTTGGTTAATCTCTTTCTGCCCCCCACCTACCCTCTGAAATTTGTCAGTCTGTTGTATGCTTCAATGTCTCTGAGTAAATTGAGCTCCCAATGTCATTATTCTCCCTTTCTAAATAGTAGGTATCACTCTCCACACTTCAGGACATCTAGAATTTATGTCCCTGTACATTTACACACCTGCTGCCGACTCAATTTTCAGTGACATGTTTGATTAAGATGTGCTTGCAGGAGGGGGGGTGGGGCGCTCAGTGTGTGTTAAATAAATTCTAAAAAACAAAACTGTGAAGCCCAGCTAGCCTTAGGACTTGGGGTAGGATAAAAAGGATCTGCCCTGCCTAAGCACTAATTTTGTGCGTAGGCAAACAAGTGATTTCAAATGGCTGTATTACTGCACTTGATCTTCCTGTCACTAGAGTGTCCTCCCTTCTTATTCAGCCATCCCATCATCCACTGGGAAATGGCTCTCTTCTCTACATTCTCTCCAACACCTGATCCACTTCTTTTAAAGGCTGGGGGAAATCACATGCTACCTGTGTATGTAGAGATAACTTGGAAAAGATGATTCCTGTATTCTTCTGTCTACAAAGATATCTGACTTTTTAACGCTTGTAGGAGAAAGAATAAAAAGGTAATTCCCCACCTCCCACACTAAAGCAGATGCATCTTTGCATTCTAAGAACGAGAGCAGGGTTCTCAAACTCTGGAGAGCTTGCCACAAAGTCTGAACCCCTGGCCCTATTCCTACTTCTGTAGCTTTAAACTCCCCAGGTGATTCTAATGCTGGTGTTCAGAGGCCACACTTCAGGAAACTGTGAAATAAGGAATTATTTTTAAAATAGCTTCCCTCGGTCCTTCCCCTGAACAATTTAGTTTCATGAATTGCAATGGAAAAAAAAAATTTAACATTTTTACTTGAAAGGTTTGGCCCCAAAAGAAAATAACTTGGATCTTTCCCAGGGTAGTAGTGAGAGGAAGGATGAGGGTAGAGGACAAGAGGATAGTACTTTGAAATAAAAAGAGGCAAGACGCAAACCTTGAGACTGGGAGTGGAGGGAACGAAGAGGATGTTTTAGAGTTTTGAAAGTGCCAAGGAATATGGAGGTGCAAAGGAATGTGGGGTGACTGCATGGTGGGCCTGGGGACTCTGGAGCCTCAGTGCTTATTCTGTGTCCAAGCCTGTCACACACATGGGAGTGAGGACAGCTGCCTTCAGGCAAACCTCATGGCCATGGGCCAGAGCGCTGGGAGCAGGCAGTGAGTGTAGATCAGAGGTCCTTCCCCAGATCTCTGGTCGGTTAAGCCCCGAAGTTTCCGCATATCACTGAGAGAAGGGAATGGAGCTCTGTGAACACAAGCTGAAAATGAATTTATAAACTATGGTAGGTAGAGGCTGAGCCCAAGCATACTCTAAAAATAAGAAAAGTAAGACCTTTCTTATACTCCACTACTTCTTTTTTTTTTTTAACATTTTACATCTATTAGGTGCAATTTATAAAGCAAGTACTCACAAAAACTTAAGTGAATGAGTATGTGAATGAATATTGAAGAGTAGGGAAAGACCACCTTTTAATATACAAGGATTGAAAAAAACAGGAAAAGGCCTCTAATCTTTTATCTTCACAAGAATGATCTTCATTGTTAGAGCATGCAAGACAGGGAGAGGATGGGAAAGGACAGTTGGACGCCCTGTGAGGCGATGCAATCTTGACTCTGAAGCAGCACCCGTCAGGCTCTGAGAAAACCCAAGGTCTATGTGTACCCAGCAGAAACTCTGTGGGCTGCTCCGAGGCCTTGAGGCCAGCAGCTCCACCAGGGCTCAGCTCTACCTGGTTTGGGAGCCCACCAAGACTACAGCCCCTCTGCTGCTCGAATCTCCCCGAGAAGTCAACCTCTGCAGATGTGAAGGTCTCACATTAGGATCCAAAAGTGCTGAAGTGCACATGCCTGCCATCTGGGCTCCTGGCTTCACCATGCCAATCTTGCCACATAGTTCTGGTCACTACAAGGCTGGAAGCCAGGAGAGGACTGTTTCTCCTATAAGAACTTAGTCCTGTCTACAAACAGCTTTCCACTCAGGCCTCAGCTATGCTGAGGACGGAAGATTCTGTGACCACTGGCTGAGCATATTCTAACCTGGGTCTAGTGCTGCCAGCTCTTTGAGTTTTGCTGTGATACAAAATAACTTTCTTTAAAAAACAAACAAACAAATAAACCCCAAAGTTCTATATGAAACTCTATGTTGAGACCACAGGCCCTGGACTGGATCCCAGTGCTCATTACCTGGCCTCACACACCACCCACCTAATGCTGGTTTGTGCTGGCACAAAAATTGTATACCCAAGCTCTGGCCAGAGCCCCAGGCTGATGAATACCACCGAGCCACTCATTCCTCACATGCAAGCTAACACTCACCATCTGTCCACTCCCAACCTCCCACCTCAATACTGCTCTGTGCTTTCTTCCCCAAATTTCCTTCCAGCCATTCCTTTTCACCTCTCCAAAATTCCTATTCCATTTTATCATGCTCATTAATAATTTAGAAAACATTAAGAATGACACACACTTTGCTGAAGTATCAACAAGTACTAAAGGGTAAATGATACAAAGCAATGGTTCCTGCTCTCCCTGCCTCTTCTTAAGGCTTCTCTCCAGAGGACCCCACCTTTAATTAGGATTCTTTTCTTTTTAAATTTATTTCAGAGAGAAAGAGAGAGGGAGAGAGAGATAGATGAGAGAGAATCATTGATCGGCTGCTTCTTGTACACCCCCTACTGGGGATCAAGCCTACAACCTGGGCATGTGCTCTGACCGGGAATTGAACCCTGATCTCCTGGTTCATGGGTCGAGGCTTAACCACTGAGCTACACTGGCCAGGCTAATTAGGATTCTTTTCAGTTCTTCTGAGTGATACCTTTATATCACTAATACTTTTTTAAAATTTGTTCTTTCTTGATTTAGCCATGTTAGGCATTACTTCCTGACTTCCTGTTATAATAGAAAGTGATTCAGGCCATCATCCCCTTTCCCCTCTTCCAATATAGTTATATCACTGTTTTTAGTGCCTCTGTTTGTGTCTATGTTGTTATCCTAAGGGTGATGGTGATAGAAAGATGCCAACAAAGACAGGAAAGGGATAGAACACCCTCAGATACAGGGAGAAGATGTGCCTGTTACCCACAACTGCAGGAGCAGGAGAAAATACAGCCATGGCCCACTGCATGACAGCTTCCCAGGCCTCACAGCCTCTGGTGCACCCCTGCTTGGGGTTGAAGCCAGTAGCTCTTGGAGAAGTCCCCCACCCCCATTTTCATCAGGGTGAGGTATCTTGGGCTAAGGGAGAAGGAGTTTTGCCCTCGATCCCTGATTGTTCTAGAGACTGCCCAGCAGTGGCCGATAAATGGTAAAACCCTCCCAGTGCAATGCTGTGTGCTTCCTGTAAAGCAAAGCAGAAGGTCAGTTCTGAGACCTATCCCAGCTGAGGCACATTCCTGTAGCTACCTTTAGGAGGGTAAATAATATACTTGTATCTTTATTTCTTGTTCTATCACTTGTATTATCTTTTTCCACTTTTTTTATTATGGAAATTTTTTAACTTTATAAAAACTTAGAATAGTGTAATGAATCCGATGTGTTCATAACCCAGCTTTTTAAAAAAATATATTTTATTGGTTTTTTTTTTAAAGAGAGGAAGGGAGAGGGATAGAGAGAAACATCGATGAGAGAAAAACATAGATCAGCTGCCTCTTGCACACCTCCCACTGGGGATGTGCCCGCAACAAGGCACATGCCCTTGACCGGAATCGAACCTGGGACCCTTCAGTCCGCAGGACGACACTCTATCCACTGAGCCAAACCAGCTAGGGCCATAACCCAGCTTTAATAATGACCAGCTCATGGCCAATCATGTTTCATCCATACTCTACCCACTTTCCCGGTGATCATATTATTTTGAAGCTAATCCTAGACTTTCTAGCATTTCATTCTTTTTAAAATATATGTATTTTTTATTGATTTCAGAGAGGAAGGCAGAGAGAGAAAAAGATAGAAACATCAATGTGAGAATCATTGATTAGCTGCCTCCTGCACGCCCTCTATTGGGGATCAAGCCTGCAACCCGGGCATATTCCCTGACCGAGACTTGAATCATGACCTCCTGGTTCATAGGTCGACGCTCAAACACTGAGCCATGATGCCGGGCTCATTTCATTCTTAAGTATTTCAATACAGATAGTATCTCCTAACTACCCTCTCTAAAATCAGGAATGTTTGTGTCCTCATCCTTTCCTTTTCTCCTGCCTCTCAACTCTTTTGACAAATTTTCAACCTAAAACAATTCAGTCATCTAACACCACACTGTGGAGACTGGGATGACAAATTCTTGGTCTCCAACCCAGCTAGTTCCTTAGCAGAGGTCAGCAATCACTCTGACAACATCAGACAAAGCTGTCAGAGGACCTTTAAAGAAGTTATGAAAGTTGCAAAGAAAAAGAAAGTTCTGATACCAAGCCTAAATCTCTTGTAACTCACAACTATGCATCCATCTAGCAACATTTATGGAGTGTCTACAACTGATTAACACTATGCTATAAACTGAGGGTTCAGAAATATAAAACAGTGTCCTTGCCCTTAAGGGAATTTTTGTGTCGTGAAAACCAGACAAGTCTAGGTTGTGGAGGCACAGATAAGGGAAGGAAGCTGCCATGGGATATGTCTATGGGTCATCAGCGAAACCTTGCCCTGGGTTTCTAAACAAGAATTATACCTGCAAACCGCAACTCCGGCCTGGCTCCTTCCAATCTATTCTCCAAACTGCTGCCAGAGGGGCCTTTCAAAAACACTGATCTTTGTCACTTTTTGGCTTAAAGCATTTTAATGACCCCTCTCCCCCTGCCCCCGTGGTTTTCAGACTACAGTTCAAACCCCTCAGCAGAAACCTCCAGTCTCTTCATGACAGCCTCTGCCTAGCCCTCCAGCATTTGCTCACAGGACGACCATAATTTCAGTTCTGCTAAACTCCTGTAGTTCTTGAAAGTGATTTGGCATGTCCTTTCCCCACTCACTGCCTGACCCCAGGTTCCTTAAGACTCAGCTCTGATGTTGCTCACTCAGACTCAGGTGACACAGGACACTCACTCCCTTCCCCACCCAGGAGCACAGTGCCTGACATAGCTCCTGCTATCCATTCATGGCTGCTGCTTTGAGCCAGAAAGTCTGCTGAGTGCATGGATGTTAAAGGAAGCCTAGTGGGTCCTGGCTATGGAGAGCACAAGAGAGAGGTCTGCTAGAGATGGGGATTTATCCATTTTAGCTATAGATGATGTTCACAGGTGGTGTGGATGAGACTGTCCAGGGAGAAAGGTTTCAGAGCAAACCCAAGGGAACAATGTCATTGAAAAGCTCAGAAGAAACAGCCAAAGTCACAGATGAAAAGCAAAAGAGAGGAGACTTTCAAGAAAAAAGAATAGTAAGTAACGATCATGATGAAAACCACAAGGTAGTACAAGAGCCTTGAATGCCACTTGAAGCAAGCAAAGACTTACATTTTATGTAGTTTAGTTTTAAATTATTTCATAGCTTTGTAATTCTTAAAACCCTTAAGGCACAGATATCTAACACCAGAAGGTTTGTATATACATTGGCATCGTTATTACACAATTACTACAAACACTAAAAGTGTATCTGACACTATTCATAATATTCAAAGAGTGGAAACAACCCAAGTATCCATCAACAGATGAATGGATAAATAAAATGTGGTATATCCACACAATGGAACATTATTCAATCTTAAAAAGGAATGAAGTACTGAAACATACTAAAAATGGATGAACCTTGAAACCACTGAGCTAAATGAAGAAGCCAGTCACAAAGGACCACATATTATGTGATTCAATTTATATGAAATGTCCAGAATAGGCAAATCCATAGAGACAAAAAGTAGACCGGTGGTTTTCAGAGGCTGGGGGGGGGGGGGGGGAGGGAGAAATGGGAAATGACTACTAATGGGTATGTGATTTCTTTTTTCAGGTGATGAAAATATTCTAAAATTGATGTGGTCATGGTTGCACAATTTTGTGAAATGTTAAAAAACACTACATTGTGCACTTTAAATGGGTGAATTGGATGGTATGTAAATTATATCTCAATAAAGCATTTACTAAAAAAAGTATATCCGAGTCAATAAAAGTTTCATACATCCTTTGCTCAGTATAGCAATCCTGCTAGCACCCATAAACATAACTCTAAAATCTAAATTAATGCCTGGTTCTCAATACAAATTCTGTGTTGCCTTCACTTGTGAACACTAGCCTCTTACATAAAATAGCAGATGAAACACCCGGCATGGAGAGGGCTTTAATATTAGTTCCACATTACAGTAACAACGTCTGTTGTAGAGCCAGTAACAAGCTGGAATCCCTGCTTCACTACCCACCGTCCCCCTCGCACGTTTGTCTGTCCGTTCTCTATCCTGAATACCTATCCTCCCAAATGATGGTCCTGGCTGAGCTGGCTGAGTCCTGCTCACTGGGGAGAACACCTAGGATCACATTCAGAAAGCAGGGTTGAGGGAGGGGTGCTCACCCACAGGAGCAGCTGACCAGAAAACAGGCACAACTAGCCCCAACATACCCTCCACCCAACTACACACAGGCTCTTTCAGTCTGGGTAGGTGTTTTTTTAAACTGCATCTACAAAGACTTTTATAGTTAGTTTCAAATTCCCTCAGCAGTTATAGGTTTTGATCTGTTCCTAATTATGGAAAAGAATCCTGGGATCAGTTCAGAGTGAAGGAACTTGAGTTTAGCATTACCATTTTTAAAGCACCAATGTTTACATGAATTTCCGAGTACAGCATTAGATTTCCTGTTACTTTGCTTTAAAAAATGAGAAAGACAGAAAAGTTATTTTGGTTGCACTGAAAGCCATACTGAAATTTAACTGAATGGCCTACACTACTGCACCATTTAGACATCCTGGTTCTCTACACTTTTATTGAATTTGTACAGTCTCTAAGTGTGCATGCATGTTTTTGTGTTTAAGAGCTAGCTACATCTAGAAGAGCGAAGGCTCTGAGGAAAACAGAGGAATAAAGAAACATATAGCTCCCTTTGTTGAGAACATGCCTGCATCTGCCTAGGAAGACACAAGCTTAGCCCTCCGCCCAGCGCACATTCAGATACAGTTCCAAGTGCAGAGAACCAGTTGTGTGAAAACACTGAGAACACGCAATGCTACAAGTCTAGTCACACTGTTTGCAAATACCAGAGAACAAAAAGACTCATTTTCAATAGAACTTACCTGCTTTTCAAGGAAAGCTTGGCAAACTAAATGGTGAGCATGCCATCGTTTATTTTCAGAAGTGCTCCTGAATGCAGCTTTCATAAAGGGCTCTTACTCGTGAGTAATCCAGCCCAGGTAAAAGCACCAAAAAAAAAATCAGGCAGAAAATCGACATCTCTTTGATTCTTAAACTTAAAATTCGTACTTTTTAAAAGTAAGTGTGAGGAAGAGATCCCTCTAGAAGGAAATGCTCTAAAACCATTTCAGTGACTTTCAGAGGGTGGAGCAACAGGGCATGGGAAGGAAAAAAACTAGAACTCCGCATTGGCAACAGCTCGGCTATCTCCAGCACAAAAGCCTGTTTATGTGCACAGAGCCCTCTTTCCAAATTGGAAAAACGTCAGCAGCATTAAGTCAAGATTCTCACCAAGATTCTTAAAAATATTAATTATTTCTTCAGCTATACACTGAAGAACAAAGTCTGAAGTTCAAGTAGATTCAGAATATCACGTGGTATGCCATTATGAAAACAATCTCAACTTAAAAAACAAGTCAACAAATAACATTTACTAGAGCTCAAATCAAGTATTTTACAAAGGTATATGATCTATAATTTGATACTGTTAGAAAATGCTGCCAAACTGAAATTGTACTGGCGGGAGCCTAGAGCTCAACCTCTTTGGGGTCAGACAAGTTACCTAAACCCCTGGTTGACCCCCAAGATTCCCACTATGTTAGTACGTACACCCTCCCCTAGTGTGTGGAGGGCCTGACCTAATCAGATGACCCCTTTTAAAATAGGGTCTAGAGAAAGGTGAAGCCTCAGTAAATCATATCTGTTTTGGGTATAAAATTTTTATTTTCAAATGTTAAAGAAATAATATAATGCAGAATGCCAATTTCTAATTTTTCCCCCCACTCAGCAAAATTTTCTTGCAATTTACCCAACTTGTATCAATAGCTTGTTTCTTTTTATCGCTAAGTATTATTCCATAATATGGAGGTAGCACAATTTACTTATCCATTCACCTGCCAAAAAATACCCGGCTTGTTTCCAGTTTAGGGCTGTTATGAATGAAGCTGCTAAATACTGCCAAATAGGTGCTATAAATGTTGGTGCACAGGTGTTTGTGTGCCAGCGTGGCTCAGTGGTTGAGCGTCAACCTATGAACCAGGAGGTCATGGTTCGATTCCTGGTCAGGGCACATGCCTGGGTTGCAGGGTCAATCCCCAGTGGGGGGAGTGCAGGAGGCAGCCATTCAATGATTCTCTCTCATCATTGATGCTTCTATCTCTCTCTCTCTTTCCCTTCCTCTCTGAAATCAATAAAAACATGTTTTTAAAACAAATTTTCATTTCTCTTGGATAAATGCCCAGGAATGCAACTGCTGGGTTGTATAATAAGAGCAAGTTTAGTTTTACAAGAAAATGCCAAACTATTTTCTAGAGTGGCTGTAACATCTCACTTTCCCACCAGCAATGTAAACATGATCCAATTTCTTGGCAACCTCTCTAGCATTTGGTATTATTATTTTCAATTTTAGCCATTTTGATAGGTGCACAGTGATATCTCATTGTGGTTTTACTTTGCATTTCTTTAATAGCTTTTGATGCTAAACATCTTTTCATGTGATTATATGACACTACAGGCCCGATGCCCTCTTGCAGTCAGGGAGCCCTTGGGGGATGTCTGACTGCCGGCTTAGGCCTGCTCCAGTTGGACATCCTTAGCACTGCCGTGAGCAGGCTTTTGGCTGAGCAGCGCTCCCCCTGTGGGAGCACACTGACCACTAGGGGGCAGCTCTTGTGTTGAGCGTCTGCCCTCTGGCGGTCAGTGTGCATCATAGCGACCGGTTGTTTTGCTGTTCGATCCATTTTTATATTAGCCTTTTAGTATATAGGATATGTGCATCCTTTTGTGGTGAAATGCTTCTTTATGTCTTTTGTTCATTTTCTAAATGATGTGTTTGTTTTTTAATAAATTTTGAGAATTATTCTCTCTCTTTTTTTTAAATCCTCACCCAAGACATGCTCACTGATTTCACATGCTCCAACCAGGGATCAAACCCCAAATCTAGGTATGTACCCTGAACGGGAATCGAACTTGCAACCTTCTGGTGGTATATGGGACAACACTCCAACCAAGTCACACCAGCCCAGGTGAGAATTATCCTTATATTACAGATATAAGTGCTTTGTCGGAACTACAGCTTGAAAATATTTTTTCCCAGTATGTAGCTTGTTGATTCATCCCCTTAATACGTTCTTTCACAGAAGAAAACCTTTTTGTTTTGATGTCCAATTTATCAATTTTTCCTTTTATGGGTCATGTTTTTGTTGTCAAGTCTAAACACCTTTTGCTAGCGTTAAGATGTAAAGATTTTCTACTAAAAGTTTTATAGCTTTGTTTTACAATTAAATCTGTTAACCCATATTGAGTTCATTTTTATGTAAGAGAGTTGTGAGGTTTATGTCAAAGTTCGTTTTTTTGCCTATGGTTGCTCAACTGTTCCAGCACTACTTGTTGAAAAGGCAATCCTTCCTCCACTGAATTGTCTTTGCAGTTTTGTCAAAAAACAGTTGAGCATATTTTTTTAAAATATATTTTATTGATTTTTTACAGAGAGGAAGGGAGAGGGATAGAGAGTTAGAAACATTGATGAGAGAGAAACATCGATCAGCTGCCTCCTGCACACCCCCTACTGGGGATGTGCCCACAGCCAAGGTACATGCCCTTGACCAGAATCGAACCTGGGACCCTTCAGTCCACAGGCCGACGCTCTATCCACTAAGCCAAACCAGTCAGGGCTGAGCATATTTATGTGGATCTATTTCAGGCTTCAGAATTCTATTCCATGTCCATTCTATTGCGTGATCTGTGTCTATCCTCCTGCAGTAACCCAATGTTTTGGTTACTCTAGCTAAATAGTAAGCTTTAACATTGCATATAGTGATTCCTCCTACTTTATTCCTCTTTCTCAAAACTATTATAGCTATTCTAGAATCTTTGTCTTTTCATATAAATTTTAGAATAAGCTTCTCTATATTTACAAAAAAAAAATCCTGCTGTGATTTTTATTTTTATTTTTTTATTTATTTAATCCTCACCCAAGGATATTTTTCCATTGATTTTTAGAAAGAGTGGAAGAGAGAGGGAAAGACAGAGAGAAACATCGATGTGAGAGAAACACATCGATTGGTTGCCTCCTGCACAAGCCCTGACCAGAGCCAGGGCGGTGGAGGAGCCTGCAACAAAGGTATGTGTCTTTGACTGGAATCGAACCCAGGATCCTTTGGTCTGCAGGCCGATGCTCTGTCTATTGAGCAGAACTGGCTAGGGCATTGTTGTAATTTTTAAAACTATTTTTGTTGGGGTAAAATATATATAAGATAAAATTTACCATTTAACTGTTTTTAAGTGTATGATTCCGTATACTTAAGGACAGATGCTGCAAAGGTTAGATAAAAGGACAGTGTGAATAACTTTGTGTCAATACATTTGAAAAATATAAGAAATAAAAAATTATCTTAAGTTACTCAAACAGAAAAAGAATATCCAAAATATCCTATAACTATTAAAGAAGTTGAATCGGTAGTTAAAAAAACCTCCACATAGCCCTGGCCAGTGTTCTCAGTGGTTAGAGCGTCAGCTGATGCATTGAAGGGTCGCAGGTTTATTCTAGGTCAAGGGCATATACCTGGGTTTCGGTTCCCTCCTGGCCTCCCATCGGGGCATATGCAGGAGGCAATCAGTTGATGTGTCTCTCTCACATCAATGTTTCTCCCTCTCTCCCTCCCTTCCACTCTCTCTGAAAAACAATGGAAAAAATATCCTTGTCTGAGGATTAAAAAAAAAGAAAATCTCCACATATAAAACACCAGAATCAAATGATTTTAAAGGACATCTATCAAGTATTCAAGGTTCATGTAATGTTTTTTTATCATGATAATGTTTTAAATTTTATCTTTATTGTTGAAAGTATTATAGATGTCCCCTTTTTTAGGTTTATGTAATTTAATCTTATATAATCTTTTCCAGAAATGAGAAAGAAAACTCCACGATTATTAAAGGTTAATTTAACCTTGATATAAAAACAGTAACAAAGAAAACTCCACAATTATTAAAGGTTAATTTAACCTTGATATAAAAACAGTAACAAGGACAAGAAGGGAAAATTATCAGACGTTCTGACTCATGAAATAGATAAAATGTTCTAACCAAAACATTAGCAAACTGAATACAGCAATGCTTAAAGAAAGAAAATGACACATCATGCCCAAGTCAGGTTTATCCCAGGAATGCAAATGACTTCCTGGGACCTGGTTTATGCAAAACAATGAATCTGTGGTGCCTGCCATTCACTGACAAAGGAAGCACAGGGTTTGGGGCTAAGGTCACAAAAATGACTATGTGCTGAAGTGCAGAGAGCTTGTGAATGTCCAGGTAGAGATGCCTAGGCAGCAACCAAGAGTACTTACTGGTCTGGAACTCAAGTATAAGCTGGGCTAAAGACAGAACACTGAGAATCACCAGTACAGACCAGTACCTACAAATGGGATGGAATTATCCAAAGAAAGTGGGATGAAGACAGAAGAGAACCAACCTGAATCCCAGACAACCCAATGTTTAAAGAAGAGGATTCCCTAAAAAGACTGGCCAGAGAATCAGGGAAAGAAAGAACCAGAAAGGCAAGGAAGACAGTAACTCAAGTCACTCTACGAAGGAGAGGGGACAGGAGAATTCAGTCACTGTTGTTCACTAAGACAGGGCAGTTTCAGGATGTGGTGAGGGGAGAGGCAGACTGTTTTTGGCTGATAAATGAATGAATAAGGGAAAACAGAAATAGGGAATGTGGTCAATGCTTACAAGAAGGCTGGCTGAGGAGGGAAGCAGACTGTGCCAGAGCAAAGGGAGAAGCCAATTAGAGGAAGAACTTGTAGACCATTTAGATAGGGTGGTGAGAAAAAATACAACCCAGAGCCTATCCGCCACATTTCAGAATGGATAAGATTGTTCTTTAGTCACAGCCTGAGGCATGAACATACAACTACCAGAATTAGATTGCAAACCCATCCTAATTGAGCTGTGACAACTTGCTTCAGTTGACCATGCTTCTGAAATTCAGCAAACAGCCACAACCCTAGTCCAGTGACCATGCTCCTATGGCTAAAAGTGAACCAGTCCCTGAAAGTCCACCCATCCCAAAATTCCACATTTACCCAAAATGAAGGGGGTAAAGCAAAAAGTATTAAGGTCTTCCTCAAGGACAATTATAAAAAGCACAAACTGAACCATGGGTCTTGGAAAAGGGGGAGTCCACTGGTCTGGAAACTGAGAAAATGAGCAGATGGATAACAGCAGTGGCTGCAGTAGGTGACATGAATCCTTTCACATCACAAGTATAAAAATCTGAGCTGTGGAAAGGCTACCTGAATTGTACAGGAGCAAGCTAGGACTCAAAACCACGTCTGTTTGACTGTAAGGCCTAGGCTCTTTAATGTAAACTTATAGTGCCTTTATATCCATCTTATTCATTCTAGAATTGAAGCTCTTTATGTAGCTCTACAAACTTTTACATGGCCAGTGCTAAATGAAAAAATTATACAGTTATAATTATCAAATTTGTTACATGCCACACTATTTCAAAAGTGCTGACAACTTTCCTTCATGAGTGATTTATACCATCTCCACTACAATCTTCTATGGTATTCATGTGCTCAGCACTCCTTTGCTATAGATTTACAGAGGCAAAGCAATACTGTACAGGTTGTTTACTGCAAGTTCCAAATTAGTGAATTTAGTTTCTAATAAAGGGAGTTCACCATGCCTGCAGATGAGACCAAAAAGCACATCTTACCTGAATTTTGATGGGCCAGGTGAAATTACTGACATAAACAAAGAAAGTGATATTTTGGTGGTTGCGAAAATCAAACTTCTCATTAGAGAAACTATCTTTGTACTCCTTAATGTTGGTTTTCGAAACAACAGGCATCTCTTCTCCAGCCTGGGTTCCAGCTATTAGAAAGAATAAAACAGAAGAAACTTTTTTGGGGGGGTTGGGGAGCAGAATTTACCTTCATTACTAATAAGGATAATAGTTAGCATGTACTAAACACGTACTATGTCCCAGGAACAGCCTTTAAGAGCTCAATCTCATTTAATCCTAACAATAACTATATTATCCTCATTTATAGATCAGGAAACTAAGGTTCAGAGAAACTAAGTAACTTGGTTCAGGTCACACAGCCAGTAAGAAGTAGAGCTGCGATTTGAAGCTGGGAAGGCTGATATACAAGCTCGTGCCCTTAACTAGAATGGTTTTACTAGGAATCCCTGCAATTCCCTTCCATGCTGCACATGGCCATGAAAAATACAGGTAGCACTAAAGCCCTATTAACAAGCAATGACATCCACTCTGCCCACCAGCTACAACTGTACGTAAGTCCCCCTAATGTGGTATAAATGCATCCCATTCCCAAAAGTCCTTCAACATCCCATATTCTCCCTCTGCTGGCAATTCTAGTGTTTGCAAAAATTCATTAAATAGATTTTCCCCATGTCTGAATCAAATCCTGTGACTGGAGCACAGACTGTCAGGTTCTTATTAAGACAGTCATTGTAAATCATCATATGCTCAGAGATGTTGCCTTTCTCAAGACAAACGTTCCAATAATCCAGACCTTTTCTTAAAAGTCTCTCATCCCTGCAAGTTTCTGAATCTTTTCTGAATTCTAGACAGTCTTTTAAGACATGATAAACATAAAGTGACATGCAAAGCTAATGATTTTATCTTGCTTCAGTCTAATTGGTTGTGTTTTAACAAAAAACCAAACAACAACAACAAAAAACCCAAAACAAAAAACCAGTATTGTATAGTAATAATAATGGTGAAACATTTAGTGAGAATTTACCATGTTTCAAGCACTACTTTGAGTAGTTTTGTTTATGATCTCATTTGTTTAATTCTCACAACACCCTGCATGGCTAGGTGTTTTTTTACTAGGAAACTGGGACAGAAAGCTTAAGTAATTTGCCCAACAGCACAGTAACAGGTAGAATTCAAACCCAGGTCTGTCAAGCTATGCTCTTAACCACTACATAAGACCCACCCTTTACTGTTTTAGCAGATTTTCTGCCCCAGCACATCTTCTTTAGTGACTCACAGTAAGATAAACAAGATAGTAAAAGCTGTGCTCTTAGAGTTTTAATCTCCAAAGTACATTTCCCTATACCTACTAAAATCTCGTTCTATTTTAAATGTTTCCATTTCTTGAAACTTCGAGTCATTTGCCTTTTTCACTTCTGAAGCACTGATGAGGGTGAGGATGGCGGTGCCAGAACAGCAGCTGCAGCAATGCTATTCGTGGTGGTAGTGGGGCAGGGTAGTGAGCATGTACTGAGCCTGACACCATGGTAGCCACTGGCATGTAGAACCTAATTTAATCTATACAACACTTCTCTTTACAATGAATAACCCTAAAATCTAGAGAAGGATTTAGACACCTTGCTCAAGGTCTCCCAGCTGATAAGTGGCAAAGCGGGGTTTCAAACCTATCTGTCTCTCTCCAGAACTCCCTTTCTCAACTCCTACCTCACAATTCTTAATCTATTACCTTCACTCAGAAGGTTTTCACTAGGTAAGTTTTTTACCTGAGAAACTGGCGGCCCAGGTGATGTTGAGATTAAAGTTTTTGGAGGCATTGATGAACATGTCCAAATCCCTGTTTTGCTGATGAGAGGTACAGATAATTAGAAAAGTAATTAGAACAGTTTCCAGATTTTAAAATAACGCAATCATTAAATTTTATTACCTTCACCTTTCTTAATTACAAAGCAGATATTTTACGTCTTAACAGGAACTGACATTTATAGATTAGTAAAATTTCTAACCAATATAATATACCCCATATACATTTGATTTCTCTCCCATAAAAATACATGGAATTGAATGACTTATCAAATGCCTAACTCCATGAAAAATATATCTTTAAAAAAACAGCCTCACCAGAGCACAATGACTTACACCTGTGACCTATGTTAGGGAAATCAGCCTCCTAAGAAACCTCTGGGCAGCCGTTTCCAAACATCTGCATGTAAAACACTTGATCAAGGGTCCCACTTTAGATGTATTTATAAATTCAGTCGATGTACTTCTAAACTAATAGATTATGTACAGTGTAAAGTTCTCCAAAATGGAAATGGTTTTTTAAAAAGCAAACAAAGCTGAAATAAACTAAATAAAAAAATAATTTGATGGTATTCATTTATAATTTGAATAATATTTTTCTCTAACTAAAAATATTATTTCAAATAGAGAAAGATGACTAAATGTATTTTATTAACTTTGAAAATCTTGTTTACCACTTAGAGATATAGCAAGTTGAAGAGCTAGTTTAACTTACTTTGATTTTTGATTTTAGTGACTGAAAATATATCTGTGAGAATTGTGTTCCGGCAACTGGGAGAAGTATACTGTTGGCCATGCTGGGTAAATTTTAATACTAATTTTTACTTTTTACTGACATTTGGCAAAAATTATTTGGTGTCAAAGAATTATTTTTGCAAATAAATCAATGTTGTATTTTTACATTTTACAAATGGATCCAATCCTGCTGAAATTCTTCATTTTGTAATATCACAAAACATTAGACAATTAAGATTTTTAAGGGTGTTTTTTAATAGTTTCTACAGGACAAAACTTCAATGAAACGTTTTCAAAATGGAATCTCCAAACCAGAAGTTTCTCTCACAAAGCAGTTATCTTCTCATTTATTAACATAACCTCACCTTCCCCTTGAAGGGACAGCTCAAATGTTTAATTTTAATATTTGTTGGCAGCACACTACTAACAATTACTTATTCCAAAGGAAGATCAATAAATTTGGAACCTAGTGCTTTTTTAAAAGATAGAAGATACACACTGGATACCTCTATTAAATATTCATAAGGTAAACAGGGAACTCCAGAGAGGTCCAAAGGTTTTCATGGTCACTGCCCACATTGCTAAGAAGTATTACCAAGAGCCTACTATTTTTATAGTTTATTTAAAATAAAATTAACAACATCAATTACATCCTGAAAGACTGAGCGCTTCAACTACTTGCTTATGAATAAGTTTAGTAAATAAATTTCATATTTGGTCCTTTTGCTATAACCTTATCCTAAAATCTTTTTTTCAAAAGTCCACTTAACACAGCCCCTGAAATGATATGCCTACAGTTTTCCCACAAAATATTTTCATTTAAAATACATTGATGAAAAATAAGAAACTCCTAAGGAGGCTCCTAAGTAATTTATCATCAAGTTTAGAAAAATTGCATTATGTATTGGAGTGGGTAATGAATGACTTTACATTTCATTGAAGAAATTGGGCAGATGTGTCTTCACGTTCTAGATGCTTCACTTTTATTTATTTTTTATTTTTTAAAATTAATTTATTTTTCTTATTAAGGTATTATATGTGTACCTATCTACTGCCCTTCACTTTTAAATGTCATGCTGTGTTGGCACCGTTCTACCACTAGGAAATACCTTATGGCAAGATGGGGTTCATCATTAACGTCAGTAGGTATAAATCCATGTTTCTTTTCTTTTTTTTTTTTAATATATTTTATTGATATTTTACAGAGAAGAAGGGAGAGGGATAGAGAGTTAGAAACATTGATGAGAGAGAAACATCGATCAGCTGCCTCCTGCACACCTCCTACTGGGGATGTGCCCACAACCAAGGTACGTGCCCTTGACCGGAATCGAACCTGGGACATTTCAGTCCACAGGCTGACGCTCTATTCACTGAGCCAAACCGGTTTCGGCTAAATCCATGTTTCAAATAGTCATCTTAATAATTTCAATTATTTCTGGCTAACTTCTTGTGGGGAATAACTAAACCTTCGCTGTTTTCACCTCCGCCCGAATGAGGCTAACGACTTATTCTATGAGAAGTGTCACCTCTGCCACCTCCCCTGCACCACTGGTATTGATTTCAATCTGCAGTTTCTTGGTGAGCACTTTTTAAGTCTCTGATCTACTTTGAGAGAGTAAATCTGGGCTTTGCCATCTGCCCCCTCTGATGGGGGAGTTTCCCTTGCAGTCTCTTCTCCTTTTCTGTACAGAGATGCAATGGGCTGATGGGCAACCAAGTATGTGTGGAGTCAATGTCAGTCTGTGTATCCAATACTGGTAAATCTTAAAACCGTTCCTGCCTTTTAGGTGGAAAGGAGATAAAATGTAGATCTAACATTTCTTTCCTATACCTCTAAACATCATCCTGTGTGCTCCATTCTGGAGACCACTGCTAAGGCAGTGCTTCTAGCCATAATGACAAAAAAAGAAGAAGAAGGAGAAGAAGAAGAAGACTACGACTTTTAAATCTTACTTCATCAGGTGTAGCCACAAAATTGATGGCTGTGTAATAGCGGTCATCCTCCTGGGACAGGCTAAAGGTGAACTGATAGTCAATAAGAAGAGTATCTATGATAAGAAAGACATGTATATTTAAACGTTGAAGAAAAACAAAACAGGTCTCTAGAAACACACCTTGATTATCTCATAAATATTCAATACCAGGAAAGCACTTTTGGCTCACTTATACCTGGGAACTGGGTTTTTCAAAGGAAATCAAGGGCAGTATCATAGTATCATTTTGTTTGGATATACCCACAAACCCTCCTTATACCATTATCCTGGTTGATATTTTAAGCTCCAACCTAACCCACCTACAAATATTAATTGAACATCTATTTATTATAAGCTAGGCCGTACTTAAGCATATAATGTTATAAATGGGGAGTTGTTGGCAATTTTATTTTTAACTGTTTAAGAAACTGCCATATGGTTTTCCAAAGTGGCTATACTATTTCACATTCCCACAAAGAATGTATGAAGTTTCTCCACGTCATTGTTAAAACTTGGTATTGGCTTTTATTTTTCCAGATAATAGATTATAAATGTACCCTATTACAAAAAATGTGGTTTCAGGTTCCACATCATAACTACCCTTTAAAAAATAGCCAGTTGTCTGGTTTTGGTACAGTATCAAAGCATAATATCCATAATTATGTGTAAAGGTAATTAAAATACTCCATTTTCCAACTCTGTCTGGTGAGGCAAGGTTTTTCTCATGAATGTAGGAGCAGATGTGAGACTCCAGTTGTCTTTTCTTAATCCACACTATTGGCTTTTCAGTCTAGTCATCCTAGGAGTGTATCTCACTGTGGTTTTAATACATATATTCCAAAT